>NW_027507785.1:279569116-280169116 GCF_037356315.1 Lithobates pipiens | reverse complement strand
ATTGCTTGAGCCCTGGGTGAGTCTAGCTGGTCTAATGGAGTATGACTTATTTCGTTTCGGGTGCAAACTTTGTGATGAGTGTCAATCCATAAGGTGAGCGAGTGCCCAAAATAGGATTTCTCACCAAATATAATCACAATTTGTGGATTGCATCACAATTTCGCTTAGGGGCATTTATATCAAAGCTTGCTACATAGTGATTTTGGATTGTAAACCGATAATGAAAAATGTGTGCCGCTCAGGCTACCAGGGAAAGCAATCCTGTGTCCACCACTGTGAGTGCAGGCCAGGGAAGCAGCACATCTCGGGTCTAAACAACTGTTGAGCAAAGGATGGATCCCATGAAGCAGCACATCAATGCAGACCCACTAGTATTGGAATGAATGGCAGTCTCAGCCTGGGCTCCTGCCAGGCCACGCCACAGCACGTTTCATTGCATTGATGTGTGGCTTCATGGGATTTTGGATTATAATTATACACATGTATGCATGTTGCACAAATTTGATTTACGTTAATTTGGTTTGAATTGTTTTTTGGTACATGAATCAGTGCAGCATATTTCTATACACAATAAAGCCCAATTGAAGTCTGATACCTTTTATTTTCCTTAATTTTCCTGCAATGCTGTATGCAATGACTTAAAGTGTTACTAAACTCAGGACCCTGCAATTACTATATCTTGTCACCCACTGCACATACAACATGGAAATGCAATTATTATATTATAGTAAATATAAACTGCTAAATACCTTTTCTCATCAGCAGTACATAGCAGTCTTATGACTTCTATTAGGACAGCTCCTAGGAGCTATAAGCAGGAACTATCATGATTTAGGACCCCTAACCCTCTGTCTGCATGTGATCAGCACAGGGCCAACCAGCACTGTCCACTTTCCCCAAAAAAATAAAAATAAAAAAACCTCTCTAGCAATACACAACAAACTGAGCATGTGCAGGCCAACTCCGGACCTGTTCTAGAGTCAGTGGAAGAGGAGGAGGATCTGTGCATACCAGATCAAACAAATTTATGGAGGGAGCTGAAACTTCGAGTTGCCAAGCGACAGCCAAGAAACCTTAAGGATTTAGAGAAGATCTGTAAAGAAGAGTGGACCAAAATCCCTCCTGAGATGGGTGCAACCTGGAAACCTTGGAACCAACTACAAAAAACGTCTCACTTCTGTGCAGTGGTGTATTTTGGCTTTGTTGTGCCCTAGACAGGACAAAAAAAAAAAAAACAGTCCCTCCATCCATCCTCACTCTGCCACCATTAGTCAGTCTCTCCATCCTCCATGTGTCCTCAAATGTCCCCAATCCTCTATGTGCCTACAAATGCCCCCAATCTTCCATGTGCCTTCAGATGCCCCCAATGCCCTTCATCCTCCACATGCCTTCAGATGCCTTCCATCCTCCATGTGCCTTCAGATCCCCTCAGTGTCCCGCATCCCCTCACCTCCAGACCTGTCTGTGCTGCAGCATGTGGACGGAGCCTGCAGGGGCAGCAGCAGACGCGTTTGCCCCCGAGAGGAGAGGCTGAGCAGGGAGGGCAGCAGCGTGCTGCTGCCCTCCCTGCTCAGCCTCTCCTCTCGGGGGCAGGGCAGCAGCGTGCTGCTGCCCTCCCTGCTCAGCCTCTCCTCTCGGGGGCAAACAAAAGGAGTCGGACCAGAAGCAGCGGAGTCGGTGCTGCTGCAGGTAATCCGCCGTCAGCCACAGGTCAGACGCCCTCTGAAAAGACCAGCAGAGCCATCACCACTCACAGTCTGTCTTGGAGAGAGTAACGGGTGAACTGGGTAGCCACAAGAAAACGGCCCGACTTTGCCGCCATCATGGGAGGAGCCCAGACCCAGCTCCACTGACTTGCACGGGGGACACTTACCAGACCATCACCCCTACTGGATTCCATGCAATAGGAGAGGCAGGGTGATGTCTGTTCACCAAGGAGGGGCAATGGCCGACTCCCGAGGTTGCCTGGCTCCGTCCTCTGTTCCATAGGCAGAGATCCATGCATCCTCAGTCTTCCCCCTTCCGAGTCCGACGTCACAGATCTTCCAGCCTGTGCCGCCCTCCTGGAAAATGATGCCCAAGGCAAATGCCTTGCTTGCCTTGCGGCAGATACACCCCTGCCTCTGTGCTTGCCAGCAAGGGTTTCCCCCTTCAAGTACTAAGTAATGTTTTTCTCTGGATGAAATATTTATTTTACTCACTGAACTGCAACTCAATTTATAAAATTTGTATCATGTGTTTTTTCTGGGTTTTTGGTTGATATTCTGTCTCTATCATTTAAAATACACCTATGATAAAAAAATGATAGACCCTTCATTTCTTTATAAGTGGGAAAAGCTACATAATCTGCAGGGGATCAAATAAATATTTTCCCCACTGTATTTACTAATGCTAGCAGCATGATGATGACAAATAATCAATGCTGAGTTGGAGAGTTCCACTTTAAGACAGCATTATACAACTACTATAACAAGAAAAATGGAGGACTGACAATAAAAACTAAGGTTGCCAGTACAATATATATGACCTACCAACTATTTATAGGACTTCAACTGGGCTTTACATTTTAAAAATACACCAAAACATCCATCCACAGGACATGGATCTGGACCCTATATACTACTGTGGGTACTAAGATTCTGACTAGAATAACAATGCTCTTAGTCGTGAGATATGCTCATCTTTTGTATAGTGAAGATTTACCTGTTCCGCCCACGTTTCCATTGCTGACCAATGAAGTGGGATTTTGGGAATTGTGCCGGTGTCCATCGTGAATAGAGGTCGGAACACCCACAGACCTGGCAGCAGGCTGAGCAAAGATGATGCTGGGATCATTCAGACTAACAGCACTCTGACTGGAGGTTGAGGTGTTACTGCTGCCAGATCGTGTTGGAAAGGGGACACCACTAGAGTGAGGAGGGTTCCCAGAAGTGCGGATGATCTGACCATGGATGGGCCAGTTGTTGTTGTGAATAGGAATCTGAGGAGGTAAAGGGAGAAGCCCAAGACTGTGCAGAGGAGAGAAGTGAGTAGGAGGAGAGTGTGGAAAGTTAAACATTGGCCGTTGAACCTGATGAGCATTTGGTGCTTGAGACGCTTGCTGTGGTAGTTTTGTCTGCTGGGGCTGAGACTGGTTTATGGAGTTCTGTTGAAATGGTTGAGGAGAATAGGATGAATGATGGGATTCCGACTGCAAAAAAGGAAGACACAACACAAAGTTAGATATACAATTTTCATCCCAGAGGCGACCTGAAGACAGCTAACATAGTCTCACATACAGATCGGTGTGATGCTGCAGCTGTCCCCTTTCAGCTCTAAGCCAGAGAACTAAGTGATCACATGACCACTGATCGCTCAGTTCTTGATTCTCCTCATAGCAGAGAGCGATGACAGTCAGCGATTTTCCGCTCTGCAACCCCAGCACTCACTGGATCGCTAGGTAGGAGAGAAGGCAGGCGCAGCTGGTTCTGGCAGAGCCAGCTGTTAATCAGGCTAGCTGAGTGGAGCCTGACAATATGGTCAGGAACCTCCCAGAGCCAGGGCTGGCCCTGTGACATCAGCTGACAGCAGGCTCACAGGAGAACAAAAGTGCACTCCTAAAAGAAAACGAAGTTCAGATGCACTTATGATTAAAGTATAACTAAAGGCAAAACTTTTTTTGGTTGTGGGTAGAGTGGAGAGGGATTAGAACACCTGGCAGTTTTTATTGTTGTCTGTGGCCCCCGTTAAGGAGGTTCACCCTCTTACCATGATCATTGAAAGTGAAAGAAAAAAAGAAAACCCTAATTTGGGGTTGTGCCCCAGAAAAGTAATACAGTAGGGGGGAAATCTTCCAATAGGGATACTTGTTCTGGTGACCTAGGGGTCCCCAAGGATTTCCCTTAATTAGCAGGGATTTCCTCTCGCGTCCTGTTTGGCTATGGGACAAGTAGTAAAGGGAAATCTCCGCAATGGGACGCAGATGGCAAAAATATACTATCATGCCTATAGTTCTACTTTAAGTGCTACACTGGTTTATAATGGAACACAGAATACTTTATTAATCCCAAAGGGAAATTGGGAAATTGTTACCTAGTTCTACTTTAAATAATAAAGAGAAAAGCAGATTAAAGCATCATCAAAGGTCGGCATTTCCCAGTGTCTGCGCTGCTCCAGACTATTTCCAAGGTCCTGACACAGATCAGCCTCTGATGCAGACTGAATGCTGGGGGATGGAGGAAACTAAGTGAATATTTCCTCCTGCTAGCTGATGACATCATTTCAGCCTAGGCAAATCAACCCTTTGAAGCACAAGGGACACACAGCAGCTTGACTTAGTATCAAAGGTTAGGGTTAACATCCCACCCTTCTTTGCCCCTCCACACAGGTACTACATAATAACAGAAAATTCATAGCTAACCCAGTAACAGCCATGCCACTTATTCTCCAAAATATACTTTTACACTCACCGATTCTGAAGCTTGCCTTGTGCGTGTTGGACGCTCCAGCTGTTGTAAAGGGGCCATTACTTGCGGAGACATGATGCGGCTTAGGATCTGAGACGCTAAAAAAGACAAAAGCTGGATCAACAAAATTGGCACATATATTGAAAGCCAATTCTACCCGAATATCTTTAGCCTTTGCAGAATTGTTGGAAAGCTGAAGTGCATTCAGGCTTTACATACCACTAGGAGATGCCAGTGGTAAGATACCCCAAAACAGAATTGACTTTTTCACCCAACTATAATGGTCATACCAAAGTCAATGTTCTTCCTCAATTCACTCTCCATAATGCGTAGCAAATAATTGGGGAGTCCAGTCGTGAACAGGTGACAATATTATGGCATTGCTGGGGCCTCAGAGACACAAACTGCTGTGGAAAAATATTGACAGTATTTTCCAGTACTATGTGCTGACTTTTGAAATGTCTCCTTCAGCATGTCACCTTCAGAATGTCTCCAACCACCCCTGTAGCATATCTGCACTCTGTGACCATGTCCTGTAATATGAAAATAGGGATCCCTTTCTTGAGGCAAATGGGGAGTGATCCAGTGTAAAATGGTAAAATAGGAAAGATGATGTTACGCCAAGTACATAGATTCCTAACATGTCACGCTTTAAAAATGTGCATGCTCGTGGATTGGCGAAAAACAACGGTACTTAAAAATCGCCATAGGAGATGTATTAAATTTTTTTTTACAGATTACCTGTTTAGTGTTACATAGGAGGGCTAGTGCTAGAATTATTGCTCACGCTCTAACATTCGTGGCTATACCTCACATGTGTGGTGAGAGCACAGGTTATGTATGCGTTCTTTTCTGTGCATGAGCACGGATGAATGGGGCTTTTTTTTTTAAACTTTACTTTTAATATTTTTTTTTTATCACTTTTATTCCTATTACAAGGAAGGATATAAACATCTCTTGTAATAGAAAGGATGACAGGCCCTCTTGGCTTAAAAAGACACCAAATCTCTCCTTTACCTTTAAAAAGCAAAAAAAAAAAAAAAAGTATATATATATATATATATCAGAAATGCAACAAATGGAAAACCTTACAATGGCAATGAAAGATCAAGATGTGAAATACCAGGAAGACATGTGCTCCCTATTTAGTTTACAGGGAAAGCGAGATGTAAAATTTATGGAACCTGAAAATTGAGAGTTGGGAGAGTTATTTTTGTTTTTTTTTGTTTTTGGGTTAAGGGGGTAGACAATAAATTAGATAGGGGAGGGGAATAAAGGTAAAAATAAAAAAAGGAGAATTCACATGAAATTAAGGTGTAAACTAAAAACACTAAGATATAAGTGTTAAAGAGAATATATTATGATGACAATATAAGAGAGTGTAATGAACTGTATTGTGAAATCTATGATCTTTGAAAAAATAAAAATAAAGAATTTATAAAAAAAAAAAAAAAAAAAAAAAATTGTCACTTTTATTCCTAATACAAGGAATGTAAACATCCCTTGTAACAGAAAAAAGCATGACAGGACCTCTTAAATATAAGATCTGGGGTCAAAAAGTCCTCAGATCTCATATTTAAAATGCAATAAAAACAAAAAAAAAAAAAAAAAAATTTAATTTAATAAAATAATTTAAAAAAAATGGCCCTTTAAGAGCGGTGGGCGGAAGTGACGTTTTGATGTCGCTTCCGCCTAGAAATTGTATTGAGATGGGTGGGGGCCATCTTCCCCTCACTTGTCTCCATACCTGACAGAAGATAGGATGCGATCGCCTCTGCCCCTGCCGACAGCTCCGGTAAGCGGCGGAGGGCACTGGATTGCGGCGGGAGGGAGGGTCCCCTCTCCCACCACCGATAAAAGTGATCTTGCAGAGAATCTTTCACAGAGACCACTTTTATCTTGTACAGGACCGTCCGTTAAAGAAGAGGATACCGGGGTTATGGCTGCTAGCTGCTGCCATAACAACAATATCCTCCTTAAAGCGGGAGTCCACCGGGACTCCGCGTTTTTTTTTTTTTTAAAAGCCAGCAGCTGTAATAGCCGATCACAGCAATCATGTGATCTTAAAGCGGATCTTCAGTCATTTTTTTCAACTTTCCATCTATTAAATCCTCTGCCCTTGTTGTTTTAACTTTGAACAGTGAATCATTTTTTTTTCTGCCAGTAAATACCTTATACAGCACACTTCATGTTTCATTTCTGGTAAAAAGCCTAGGCTTATGACATCATGCACATCTCTCTTTCAATCTCTTGAGAGTTTGCCAGGAAGGGAGGGGGATGAGTCATAAGAGGGTCAATGGGAGCTGCAGGGCTGGAGGCATTCCTCTGTTTGTCTGTGTAATCCCAGGAAGTGAACAGGTAGCAGCTTCAGCTGCCCACAGTTAAAATGGCTGCAGCCAGACTCAGTGGAGGGAAATTTCTGCAGTAAATTTGGCAAGTATAGAATCACAGTATATATAAAATAATATGTAAAATATGGTTAAAGTGGTTAAAGGGAAGCTTTAGAATGGCAAAGATGTTTTTATTACAAATTATGTGAGCAGACTGCAGTTCCTCTTTAGGTCAGTCCTCCCAGCAACCATTTATCAGTGCAAAACCAAGAGCTGGCAGTGACAGCTCGGTCTTCACACTGGGCCTGCACTCCCAGAGCACACACGTCAGAAAAAGGCCCACCTCTGTGATGCTGCACATATGTGTGATGTAGGCATCAAAGGATTACATTTTTATATATCTGATGCTTATGAACTGAGAAATTAATACATTTTTATGCTATACAATACAGTACACATTAGTGATGTTAGAAATGTAACTTATAAACGGTTTCTTGTTAAAGCAGAACTCCAGGCAAACCGCTTTATATAGAGGTGAAATCGCTCTGCTCTCTCCTTCGCAATACTTCGCAAGTATTAGGTTTTTAGAAAATTACCTAGAATACTGTTCTTCTGTCTGGCAGTGTTGTTTTCAGGACAGTCCCTGCGCACATGTCCGACATCGCCACACGTGAAGCACCTCTTCTCTCTCAGTTCCCTCTCCTCCTCCTTAATGTCCTTGTCATCATCCTTCTCATTTTCTTTCTTTTTTATCCTAAGAACAGAATACAGAAACTTACCATGCAGAAATAAAAAAAATGCATTGTATTGCACATTGTGGGGAAGGTTATGCGACCCTAAAAGCAAACTCACAAGGCCGGTCCCCAGTCAAATAAGTACAGCGAAATGAGTCACAGGGCCTAGTGACCTAAAAAGCATATTGCATTTAGCATAGAAGCTCAAATTCTCAGTGTCACTTACAATACAGGTATTGAAGAATCCAAGGTGTGGCACAGAAAGACTTGGAGCAATTTAGGAGTAGTAAAAAGGCAATTGTAGATGTCTTTGGGTGCAAAGGCAGCAGCTGGGAGTATACACAAACCGCAAAGCATCATGGCCACAGTAAGAAATATACCCCCTGTCGCACTTGGGAGCCACAGCTGCCTACTGAATGCAACCCATTCAAGTGAATTGGGCCACCCTGCAACCATGTGCTTTGTAGCGTGGCATTTAGGGTTAAAACAGAAGGTGAGGAGACAACATCTCATCACCTCACCATCTGTCAAACACCTCTGAAAAGCTATCCAAACTTTGATCTTTTTTCAGAGAAGCAGCAGTCCGTGCAGCTGGTGTAAGCAAGCCCCTTACTGACAGCTCCCTGAGGCAAGCAAGGGCGGCAAGATATGGGTAGCAGTCTATGCAGGCACTCAGCAAAGTGGTGGATGGGGCATTCTTCTAGAATACAGAAGTGGCAGTATCCTGGTAGGTCCACATGGAAAGGCCCACAATGCCCTGCCAAGATACCACCACATCTCCAATGTTGGGTGGCTGTAGAGACATGGCATCCACCACTCTACTGATTGCCTGTACAGACTGCTAACTGCTCTACCCCACAGCCTTTGCTGGTCACAGAGAGCTGTTAGTAACAATCTTTCTGCAAGAAGCTCCTCCACACATTTTTCAATACCTGCATTGTAAGCGATACTGAGACTTTCTGTGCTTACATGGTATATGCAATACCCCCTTTTCGGGTCGCTGTACTGTTACATATTTCTCTGGAACTTACGACGGAATACAAGCTCACGTAACATTGTTCCCCACTTCTGAAAGTGGCCCACTTATACAAACCAAAATAAGGAACACAGGATGGTTGCTAAGAGCAACCACTCACAGTTGGATCTGATTGATTCCCATGTTGTACACAGATATCGCGCTGGCAGATCAAAAAATAGCAGCTCCCAAAAAACAATCAGACAAATGGTATAAAATATAAAGAGCTAGATTGCTGTGCTAAAGAGAAACGGTGATGAGCAAAAGAAGCGTATCTTAAAACATAAAATTTAAAAATTAAAAAAGAAAAAAGTAGTAATAGTCCCAAATAAGTCCAAACCAGTGAGAGTTAGGATGTGAAGGGATCTTTCCAATCCGAAGTTTTCAACACCCAAGTGTACATCCACATAAGACAAACAGGACTCTTACCAGAACACGTGGACCCTTTGCATAGAAAGAGTCATAAAGGCTTTATGAATTAATATTCCATCTGTAGAAGGACCAGCATTGCCACCAAAACTCTGCATATAAAATCACCAGGATCTTCCATCTAGTATCATGAGATGTACCACCGGAATATACAAACAACCACCGGAGAGACCCACATAGTGTAAAACTATATAGGCAGTTTATTGATAAATATATGACAAGCCACTACCACTATTAAAAAAAGCGCTTAAACAATAAAGTAGCAATCCCGGATTCCGTTCAGACAGCTTCCTGAGTACAATGAGCCTTGTGACATCTCAAGTGTAAGCTCCACCCTACACATTTTGTCACATCTGACATCATTGGGTGCACGCTTATTGTTTAAGCACTATATTAAATGGTAACACTATTTTAGACACTCAGGATGCCAATCCTACGCAGGTTTATACAGAGCCCACACTTAAATACAGTATTCATTCATTTAAAAAATATTTATACCTCCTTCGCTTAGGACAGTCCTTCATGTAATGCCCAATCTTTCCACACACTCGACAGCATCTGTCATTAGGAGCCAGCTCCCCATCTGTTAGGACTTTGGAATCAAAGAAATATTCCTGTGGGCAAAATCATTTATTGAGTAGCTGCACAGAATCCATATTTTTACAAAAATTATGAAGAATCTAGTGTCCTTGTCCCAGTATTGTGTTGCTGGTCTTTTTCTGATGACATTATCACAGGGCACAAATAGAATGGACCCAAGGACAGAAATTTGGTTGGGGAGATGCTCAGCAGAGTAGTAGAAGGCAAGCATATGCAGAGGGGGTGCCTGGCACGGCAGGGAGAACCTGCATGCAGTGCCCCAGCTCCCATGTCTGAACCCCATCTATTGCCAGTAGAACTGACATGATGACATTACCCACCTAGCCCTGCAGAGGCAGTGGGGATGAGAGTGGAAATGGGGACAATGCATGACAGAGGACACTTTTCTTTTTTTTTTTTTTATTACTGCTATGCAGCACTGTGGCACCAAGGGATAAGATGAAGACGCATGGGACAAATAAGAAGATATTTAAATGGTTAATTAGAAATGTATTCTCCCTACAAACTTCCTCTACTGATACCTCACATTCTGGAAGTGGGACTTTTGGGAATACTCAATGACCATGTTCACCGTACTCACGCCAGGACATTGCTACGTATACTATTATTTTATGCATGTAAAACCATCCTACTGCACTGGAAGAATGTGTGCCCTCTTTCCGCCCACGTCTTCTTCCACATTGTTGATGGGGTCCTTCCCAAATTCAAATGGATATACAAAATTAGGGCATGACCTAAGAAGTTCACTAAAATCTGGCAACCATGGCTTCATGTATCAGAGGATTTCCGGGGGGGGGGGTGTCCTCTCTTTACAGCTGTCCCAGTAGGCCCACTACTTATATACTCTAATCTTATTTTTCAGCAAGATACCACAATTGATAATCACAGATTGCTTTATATGGAGCATCTACTGCATGGGGGGATTCTAGACCTCTAATGTCCTTATGGGGTAGTATATGTTGAAAGTTTTAATGGTTGCATGTATGAAGGTATGAATGTGTGTTGTTGGGATATTTCTGTTTTTATGGACTAGTAAACTTGTTCCATTCTCTTTACTATGTAAGGGTTCTACCAAGTGCACGTTACACATTTGTAATTACAGTCCTTCTTTAGTTACAGAATCAAAAAAACACCTTAAAAAAAAAAAAAAGAAAAAAAAAAAAATGGTATTGCCCCTAAAGTTCAGATTTAACCACTACGTCTTTGAGTTTCAGCTGCAGTCATAAACCCAGTATCAATCTTTTCAACCAACAATGTTGAATAAAGTAAAAACAATCCGAGCGTGTGGCTAAATAGCGACTCAATTTCTTTTACATGTGGCAGAAGGGCTTCTCCCGCTCTCCTGGTCTAAGAAACCGGAAGCAACAAGTATTTTGTCACTTCCCGTTTCGGTCTAATGTAAACAGGACGCTGCCAGCCTGTGAAAGCATCTGATCAAACCAATCTTGGTTTGATCAGTTGTTTTTAAGGGCAGAAGAGATATGGGGTCGTATAGACCCCAGATGTATCAGTAAAGAGAGCCTGTCACTGCCCATGTTCTCGCAAGGGATGTTGTTCTTCCTTTGTGATAGCAATAAAAGTTATAAAAAAAAAAAAAAAAAAATACAGAGTGTAAAAATAAGAGATTAAAAAAAAAATAAAGTAAGCCCCTGTCCCCCTGTGCTAGTGCGTAAAGGCGAATGCATACATAGGTTGTACACACATATCTAAATGGTGCAAACACATGTGCAGTATCACCGCAAATCTTATAGCTAGAGCACAAAAGTTCTAGTTCCAAACCTCATGTGTAACTCTAAACTTGTAACCTGTAAAAGGCTTTTAAAACATTGCTTATGGAGAATTTTAGGTACCTTAATCTGTGGCCATTCCACAAGCGTGTGCAATTTTAAAGTGTGACATGTTAGGCATCTATTTCCTCAGAATAACCTTATCTTTTATATTTTACCAAACATTTGGGTATTATATTGTGTATTAATATATATATATATATATATATATATATATATATATATATATATATATATATATATATATATATATATATATATATATATATATAGTATATTTTTTCCCCAAAAATTGCATTTGTAAAACCGCTGTGCAAATACAGTGCAACATAAAAAAAAAAAAAAAAACCTCCATTTTATTCCCCAGAGCCTCTGCGTACATTTTTATATATATATATATATATTTATTTGGGGCTTCTAAATAATTTTCTAGCCAAAAAAAGCAAAGCAAAAAAAATATTTACATTTATGTAAGTAGTGTCAGAATAGGCTTGGGAAACAAGTGGTTAAAGCAACTACAACTATTCACAATGACTCAAGTCAATAAATCTCTCTTATGCAGCACTTACATGATTAAAACATTTCAGACATTTAGAAAATAAAATAAATTAAACCATACCGCTTCAAGCCCAGGCAATGGGTAGAATGGGGTCCCAAACAGCTTCCTTCCATTAATAAATGCCTTCATTATAAAATTTGTCACTAAAAAAAAATTAAATAAAAAAAGGAGGGAGAAAAATAAAATAAAAATCAACTTGTATAACAGGGAGTTTTCATGCAGAAGTCAATCATTCATACATGCCTGCTGCAATGTTAAATAGGGAAAAATACAAGTTATCAAGTCAGGATTGGTCTTATGCAAGAGGATTGGAAAACACTGGCTAGCCCCCCCCCCCCCCTCTACCAACAAAGTGGATCAGTAACCTACCCATTCGCTAGATGGAGCTTGCAGCCTCTTTTGTTTTCTCAGATCAGCTTATCATTTATAATGTGGCAGGATTGTTATAAAAGGTAAGATTTAGTGCTCACGTATTATAGGTCAATGTTATGAATGATGGTTAACAAAACTCCTTGCAACAGGTTACACAAGTAGACATCTCCTATTGGGCATGCAATGAGGGTTCAGCCAGCACAGGATGCTAAACACAAACTATATGGCCACTTTATTAAAGGAGAAGTCCAGGCAAAACCAAACTAACACTAAGCCTGCTCTATGCCACATTCTGAACCAGTGATGGCAAACCTTGTCACCCCAGATGTTTTGGAACTACGTTTCCCATGATGCTAATGCACTCTGCAGTGTACTCGAGCATCATGGGAAAATTAGTTCCAAAACATCTGAGGAGCCAAGGGTCGCCATAACTGTATCTAAACTAACTGCTCTAACTGCTCTAACTGCTCTAAAAAGGTATTTACTAAAATAATTGCATTTCCATGTACTGTGTAAGACCAGATATTGTGAATGCAGGGACGTTGGTTTAGTAACACTTTAAGAAAATAAAAGTTGAACAATAGTATGACAAATCCATCTAAAAAAAGAGAGCGCCCATTCTGAGCCAGTTTTGACAAATAGAGAGTCATGATTGAGAAAACTTCATGTTAGGAGCTGAAGAAAAGACATCCATCTCCCAAGGACACTTAAAAAAAAAAAAAAAACAGAAGCATGCTGGGGATTGGTGGGGGTTATGGGCTGATTTATAATTTTTAGTTTACCAATATTCCGTCCTCACATTGGTGGCAGCATAACATGAATGTTCAAAATATACTGTGTCCCCCAATGGACAAGAGGGAAAAAATGCGTGATCATAAAAGGGAGCAAATAATACATGTGGATAAAAATATTGCATGCATAAAAGCTTCTGTGAATTGACCCCTAACTGCCAAGCAACAAGTATTGGATAAGAGCAGAAAACCACAGCAGGAATTTACACAGGTGACAACATACATACTTTTTCTAGATACTCCAGCTCCAAGATTATGGTTGAGGTCAAAGGGATCTGGAAGAGTAAGAAAGGCACAGAAGTCATTCTGGTGCTCAGGATATCAGTTCCCCATCATAGCATACATTTGTCACTAATGACTACAGGTAAGCACAGTTACACGCACCTTCTATAGCGATGCATTTAGACGTCCACTGCTTTTCAAATGTGGTTAGCAACTTTTTCTGCCTGATACTGATAACATATTCCTTAAAATCAAATTCTTCTGTGTAGAACCTAAGAAATCCAAGCCAAAGTTCTCCCATGGACTCCATATTTTTTCCCAGGAATGGAAACCGGATTCTCTGTAAGACAACATACTCCAATATAAGAAGTAGAATTGCAAACAAAACTATTATATTAAGCCTTAATAGAATCAGAAAGGATAAGAACCTGTCAGATTATGATAAGAAAGGACCCAGCAATTTCCAGTCTGACTGTGTCCCAATTAGAGATATTTTTGTTCACAACAATGGGTACATAGTAACAGAAACCTCACAAATGGTCTAAAGCAGCCTCTCTCAACAAGATTTCCTCCAAAGGTTTTTATGGGGGTTCCTTGAACAATCAGAAATGTTTGGCTCCCAGATAAGTAACCTCTAATACCAATGACCTTTTTTTTGCCATGTGCAACGGAAGGATTCTTCCTATCGGCCACAAGTGTAATGAGCTTTCTTTCCAATGACCATGAAAGTAATGTAAAGTGAGCTGTAGATATAGTAATTACTAGTAGGGGTTTCCTGAAACTAATGCCGCGTACACACGACCGGACTTTCATCGGAGTTCCGACAGACTTTCCGAATGAACGGACTTGGCCACACATGAACAGACCAAGTCTGTTCGAAAGTCCATTAATTTTGAACGTGATGACGTAAGACGGGACTAAATAAGGAAGTTCAATAGCCAGTAGCTTCCCTTGAGTCTTATTTGATCCATCAGACCAGCATACAGACGAATGGTTTTCCCGATAGGAATTGAGTCCGTCGGACAGATTTGAAACATGGTCCATCTGATTTTTTAAATGATTTTTTAAAATGATCGGATTAGCCTACACACAATCGGATTGTCCGACGGACTGATTCCGTCGGACCTAGTCTGCCGGAAAGTCCGGTCGTGTGTATGCAGCATAAAAAGGTTAGTTCAAGGGTTCCTTTGTGTTAAAAGGTTTAAGGAAGGCTGATCCAAAGTTTACTCCAAAATATGCTGCTGTGCCCCTCACTGGAGTGATCTAAACACATTCATAAAATATGCCTGTGTATGGTCTCATTTATCCAAGTCATAGCATAACTAGTAGTAGTTCATCATATTCGACTCGATTTGTTCTGTAATGTAGCTTTTCCAAGCCATTTCTCCAGTTCTAATAAATGTCAGATACATCCATATTTATGTCTGCACAGGTAGCACAGACACTTTAATCAAATCACCATGAACTAGATAATCAATGTCCAAGAAAAGGATGAGAGGTGTGAAAAATTTAAGAATCCTGATCTAGTTACATAGTCCCCTCTCTGGTGTCAGGAAGTCTGCAAAGGTGTTAAAAGAGAAGTCCAGCCTGAGCTCATTTGGCTGGGCCTCTCCTATGGGTCACAGGAGTGCAATTAGTTTTGCACTCCTGTGACCCATTTGCAACAGAGAGCCGTCTGAAGTAGAGGTCGACCGATATATCGGCCGGCCGATATATCGGCCGATATTTGCCGTTTTTTAAATAATCGGCATCTGCCGATTGTGCTGATAAAAAGCCGATTTAGAACTACAGTGGGACTTTGAAATGACTTCTGTATAGAAGTCAGTGTGAGTTGCCTGAGTCGTCATAGCAACACTTTCCTCCTCTCTGGGCAGACTGCCAAGAAAAGAACTAAATGATACAATGTTTACACTTGAATGAATGAAGTCATCTCTGTGTGTAGAAGTTCTCCGTTTAACCATTTAAAGACTAAATCTTTTCTGACACTTGTTGCTTACAAGTAAAAATCCTGTATTTTCTGCCAGAAAATCACTTAGACCCCCCAAAAATTATATATATTTTTTTAGCAGAGATCCTAGGGAATAAAATAGCGGTTGTTGCAATATTTTATGTCACACGGCATTTGCACAGAGGTCTTTCATAGGTTTTTTTATTTTTTATTTTATTTTTTTTATCTAAATCATACATACAAGTAAACTGATTGGAGGTTTGTTTTGTTTAATAAATGTTTAAATGTAAGAAATTTTCTGTATCACTTATGAAGGCTGCTTTCACACTGGAGCGTTGATGGTAAAACGCAAGTTTTAGCGGCTCTTTACCATCATTTTAGCGGTGCTATTTGGCTGCTAGTGGGGCACATATAACCCAGCTAGCGGCCAAGGAAGAGGTTAAATGCGCCCATGAAGCACTGCTGCCAAATTGCATTGCATGCGCTTCTGCAGTGGTGCCCATTCATATCAATGGGCAGGAGTGGTGGAGGAGCGGTATACACCACTCCAGACGTGCTGCTTGCAGGACTTTTTTTTAAAGCGGAGGTCCACCCTAAAATGGACCTTCCGCTCATCGGAATCCCCCCCCCCCTCCGGCGCCACAATTGGCACCTTTCAGGGGGGAGGGGGGTGCAGTTACCTGGATAATCCAGGTAACTGCACCCACTTCCGGGCTAGCTCTCTGCGGAAAGGGGCGTACATTACGCCCCTTTCCGCAAGTGCCCGCCCCCTTCCGCAAGTGCCCCGCTGCCTGCTGGGAAACACACAGATCCCAGAGGTAGCAGGGACCGTCCTCATTGCGCAGCGCGGCTCGTGCATGCGCAGTAGGGAACCGGGAAATGAAGCCGAAAGGCTCCATTTCCTGATTCCCATACCCAAGATGGCGGCGGCAGCACTCGAGTGTCGATCTAGAGATCGGCTTCGGGTGCCGACATCGCGGGCGCGCTGGACAGGTAAATGTCACTATTTTAAAAGTCAGCAGCTGCAGTATTTGTAGCTGCTGACTTTAAAAAAAAAAAAAAAAACGCGGACTCCCGCTTTAAGATCCTGCCAGCGCATCGCCTCAGTGTGAAAGCACTCTGTCTTTCACACAGACTGCAGGGGAGCCATTTTGCAGGCACTTTACAGGCGCTATTTTTAGCCCAAAAGCGCCTGAAAAACGCCCCAATGGGAAAGGTGTGTTAGATCAAGGGGGATTAAAAAAAAAATAATAATAATAATAAGTAAAAAAGGAAAAAAAAAATAAAATAAAATAAAAATCGGCCTAACATATCGGCCCAAAAAAATCGGCATCATATATCGGCTATCGGCCGCCATGATTTCTAAATATCGGCATCGGCATCGGCCAGAGAAAAACCCATATCGGTCGACCTCTAGTCTGAAGCCTGCTGACGTCACTGGAATCAGTCCAGGCAGGGTGTCATTCCAACTCTAGGAGTCTGGTTCCGCAAGGTGCCTGGACTGATGGACGTCTCAGCTTCTCAGAAAGCCGCTAAGATGGCCTCTCCCCACCCCTCTCCACAGCTCAGCGGTCCAGTGAAAGTGGAGGATCAGATCAGGAGAGCTGCTTATTGACAGGCAGCAGCCCTCCGCTTGGGGAGGAGAGAGGACCGAGCCATCAGCGGTGTTCCATCGCTTGGTTCTCAGTTCAGAGATGCCGGGGGGGGGGGGTCAAGGCAACTGATGCTGCATCCGCCTAGGTAAGTATGAATGGGCAATACATAAAAAAAAAAAAAAAAAAACACACATACTTCTCTTTTAATTGTTCAATTTATAAGGCTAAAGATGTGAATTGTGAAATCGTCTGACGATGTATGTGGAAGACAGATGGAGAGATTCAACACTGTCTTCCACATACAATGGCATTTTAGCATTCCATTAATAAAAAATAAGATAATTGCACATGGGTCACTACAGCTTTTGAATGAAATCTGCATCTATGCTGGAAAGCCTAGCAAGATCTGGCTGCTCAATATATTTATAAGAACAACTCAATTGCGCTATAAATTAACTAGACAATTTGGATAATATCGAAAACCTATTTCACGTAATTCTTTTATTTAATACAGTACTCACCAATTCCTCTATGTTATCAAAGAAGAAAGCGTTCCAGCCATCCACCATCCTCCGAGGAATAACTTGCCCATCATAAATCTGCATATTAAAGAAACAGAACTGTTCAGGGCAAGCTTTCCATGAGAATTGCATGTGGTATAACCAATAACATATTTATTCTGAGTGATGAATTTGAGGAATTGCTGACTCATGGAATATTGTTTAGGGCCCCTATGCTTTTGCTTCAGGATTAGTGTACCGTTGGCACCATTTAGAACCTTTTTATTTTTTTTATTTCATTTCACTGTCCTCCAGCTTAGTTTAGTTTCAGAGCTTTCAAAACGTTCCTCAACTATCACATTTCGACTGAGCTAGAGGATGATGGAAACCATCAACAGGGACCTCTGATGGAGAAACGTAGAGAATATGGACATGGATGTGAATCAATGTGAATCAATTTACCCTCCCAACTCCTTAAAGTAATCCTGTAACAACACTATAATGCTGAATATAGTTAGCAGGCAAACTCAAATGCCACATTGTCAGATGCCATATTTACAAATCTTGACGATGGCTTCATCTCACATTGCCGTGCTCATCTTCGCAGCAATCTTTACCAATCCTGAGCACAGTAACCTGATGGCATAGGGCAGGGTTTCTCAATTCAAATTCAAATCACCTATGCAAAATAATGGAAACCCTGAAAACATGACCTGTTGGTGCGCTTTGAGGACTGGAGTTAAGAAACATTGGCATAGGGTCTTCAAGGGGCTAAAACTGTGAATCAGGAAGGTGCCTAAGCAGTTAAGATTAAAGTGAAAGAATTATCTCTATTAAGAGTATTGTATTATGTAAAAAAAACAAAAAGAAAAAAAAATTGCCTAAAATCGTGGTGCGGTTCTGGCGCAATGGTCATGCGATAAATTACGCTCCGGATTTATCACCAATCGTGGCAGAACCACACCGCAGTTTTAGGTGCCATTCAAATGAATGGCATCTCAAATATGCATTCCGCGATTTGTCGTTCAAACCTCGCCGCTTTGAAATCAGATTCTGCCCGAGATTCAAAACGCAGAGGTGTAAATACAGTCTTAGAGTTAGCAGGCTTTGTACTGTGAATTGTTCACAGATAATGTATATCTTTACTACCCCAATTGGCTGGGGGGGGTGGAGAGATTATTTTTTGGGGAAAAATTGATGACGTGAAACATGTCAGGACCTTGATAAAGATGCATCCGATTAAAAAAAAGGCATCTTTGTTGTCCTACCTCTTGTAGCACCGGTATGACGGGAGGGTTTCTCTGTTGTAAGAAATACAGAACCATCAGGATGTAGGCGTATGAAGACAGACTTCCTCTTGACGCATCACCAATATCACAGCGCTGATAAAATAAACACAATGATTAATATAATCATCTATATCTATCAGAATCCTTTTTGTATGTGGCTGATAAGCAAGTTAGGCTGTAAAAGAGTTTGGTGTCACAGTACTGAAAATGAGGTAGGCCTGTCACAGCCTAATGTTTTGGTAGTATAATCAAGCAGTATGTGTTCATTAGGACCATTGTGGTACTGGGTTCAAAGGGAAGCGGTGCATTTGTAAAATAGTTTTCTTACAAGCCTTTTTCCTTCATGTGAAGCAGCACCTATGATTTTATTTTAACGTATAATAGTAAGATACTTTTTATTGTGATCACCAAGCAATAGATGACTGCTGCAGAAGGGTACTGGATCATCTAATCCATAAGTTTTTGCTAACTTGGCTCCATAACTTGCTGGCTCCTAGGAGTCTGGTGGGTAACTAAATCCTTTCACTAAAATGTTAATGGTTTTTCACTAGGAAAAAAATAAATAAATAAAATCACTAAACTATAATTGTAATGTGACAACATTAAAGATGACATCTAAGAGTTGTCCGACATGTTGAAAATCATGCACTATCACAGCAGTTTTAAAGGGAAAACTGTCACTTTATAGATTGATCCCTTTAGTTGTGCTAAAAATAAATAAAAAAAAAACGCCTGACATTCTGCCTGTGTGTATGTCAGTCTAGAGGCGATTCAGTTCGCATTGTGCGCTATATAAGTATTTCATTCATTCATTCATTCATTCATTCACAGAAAACGGACGTTTGGCCAGCTTCTATCAGACATGCATGCTGGAAACTGAATCCCGATCAGCATTCTCAGCCAATGGCGGAGAGCGCTGATCAGAGTGTTCTGGTGGGGGGCCGTCCTCCTGTCAAAACACAACTGCTCAGCTGGGGAGATCGTTGAACTAACCTCGTATGGTTAGTACAGTGGCTCCGACCACAGCTGACAGTTTTTTCGCTTAACCTGCGGGGTTGAACGAAGAAAAAAAAAAAAGTGGTGTTAACCCGGCTTAAGCACCTCGGCAGAATGATAAGGTTTATCTACTCTGCCTCTACTGGCTAATGTATAAATCTCTGTATTTAAAGTGATACTAAAGTCACTTTTTTTTAGCTAAACAATACCTCCTCTGTGCAGTGATTTTGCACAGAGCAGCCCAGATCCTCCCCTTTTCGGTGCTCCAGGCCCTTCCCTCCTGTTGAGTACCCCCTCAGCAAGCAGCTTGCTATGGGGGCACCTGAGCCAAGCTGCTGCTCTGTGTGTCCAGTGAGACACAGAGCCACGGTCCGGACCCACTTCCTCTTTCTCCTCATTGGCTGACATTGATTGACAGCAGCAGGCGCCAACGGCGCCGCACTGCTGTCTCAGCCAATGAGGGTGGAAGTCCCGGGCAGCCGAGACACTCCTGCAACATTCACACAGATAGAGCTTTCTTTTGGTGGTATTTAATTGCTGCTGGGTTTTTTATTTTTTGCTAAATAAAACAAAAAAAAAGACCGAAAACTTTGGAAAAAAAACAAAAAACAAAAAAAAAAAAAAAACTGTTTCATAGTCGGTTATAAAAAGTTTGAAAACTTACATTTTTCGCCTTCACTGATGTGTGCTGATGAGGCTGCACTGATAGGGAACACTAATAAGGTGGCACTAATGGGCACTGATAGGTGGCACTGATCTGTGGCACTCTTGGGCATTGATTGGCAGCACTGGTGGGCATTGATGGGTGGCACAGTGGGCAGTGGCAGCTGACACTGGTTGGCACAGAAAATGCAGCCGCGGATTTCTGTGTGAGGGACCGATGTCCCTCTGACAGAAGCCATTGATGGGCTTTTTTTTTTTTTCCTTTCCCTCACACTGACAGCACGAGGAAAATAAAAAAAATACCGATTACCGAGCTTCTGTTTACATCATGTGATCAGCAGTTATTGGCTGACAGCTGATCACGTGATAGGGGGCCGGGATCGACCCCTTACTCGGATCTGTGATCAGCCTAGTCTCATAGACTCGGTGATCACAGAGCCTGCCGCAAGCGACCCACAGGGACGCGCAGACAGCCTTTGCTCGGGGGGACGTCCATGGACGCCCTCCCGGTAATTAAGGCCTGCGCTGTAGCCGTATTTTTTGGCTATAGTGTGGGAGGCAACTAGTTAATGCAATAACAAATATGGAGAGTAACCTTTTAAAAAGTTACATGAAAACTGTTTTAGGTAAACTATGTAAAGGCAATAAAAAAAAAAAAAAAATCAATAAAAATAAAATATCATAATTTCCCTTATTTAGCGTTTGCAGATAACGTATTTTCGTATGCAGTTAAAAGAAGTTGTCATTGCCATATGTATCAAAAAGAATATGTTACTATGACAAAATACAGATTCAATTGATATTTGTGGAAAATGCATAACATTTCATAAACTAGAGCTCTTCAGTTTGTTGATAAAGCATATGAATTACCTTGGCAAAGAACTTAACAGCATATCCCAGGTATTTTACCCGAGGGTCGATGGCTGCGTATGTTGCCAGCATCCTGGTGTTGTGCTGAGCCTAAACATAACAGAAAATTAGTTTCAGCATAGAAACAGCAGCTTCACATTTAAACTAATGAGATTTATGGGGGGTGCTATGGCTGACCTCCTTAGTTGCCTGGTTATTATGCTGACATGCTAGCTTAAGTACTTTAGGAGTCGCTGACTCTGACAATTCTAAAGATCAGGGACAATGAGAAAAAAGTCCCTATCTGCATGCTTTTATTGGGTCGGTGACTCAGTGTATGAATGTTATTACAGCCAGGCAACTAGCTTTTCCAGAGAAGTCAGCAATGACAGCATTCATGTTTCTTTCACGTTTCCTTTATTTCTATTAAAGTGCATAGTTAGGAAGGCCATTCACTGTGCAAATTTCTTTCCTGCAACCACAGGTTACAGGAAAGAAATTTGCAAGATTCCCACCATCAACATAAGGCAGTGTTGACAGGAGAATCAGCAATAGTCTTCTCCTGGTGGAGGGCGGGGGAAGCCACCCCCATCGGGAGAAGACAGATTATATCGCAAGAGAATATGGCAGACTGGTTGTACCCAAGTGGATCTATCAACTTGGTACATTGAGAGACAGTTTGAATCTCGGACGGTTCAGGAGGAAGTGAACCAAACTGAACCGTGTATGGCCGGCCTTCGGCTCAAGCTCCTGGGCTTTTATCTTCATCCTTGCTATAGAGTTATGCATCCTAGAGAAAGCAAACAGCCGTGAAATCATCTCTCTCAATATTCATGCTTTAAGCCCCATACACACTATCAGATTTTCTGCTGATTTTTTCCTTCAGATTTACCAAATCCATGTAATAGGAGGTCAAACCTTAGTAGTTTCAATTTGTATGCAATCAGACAGGCCCTTGCACTACATTGTTTTGGTAAATCTGTAGACAAAAATCAGCAGAAAATCTGATAGTGTGTATGGGGCTTAAGTCAGTGAGTTACTATAAAAAAAAAAAACACACACAATGAAGAAGATGGAGATGACAGAGCCAGAGCGTGCAGTTTAACATAAATAAATAAATAGGTCAGCAAATGCAGCCACAATACATTACTACCCTGATATATTCACTCTTAAACATGTAGCAACAGTTCTATAACTAACTATATTAACAAACTACGGTATTAATATATATATATATATATATATATATATATATATATATATATATATATATATATATATATATATATATATATATATATATATATACACACACACACACACACACACACTCTATCTCAGAAAAGTTATCTCAGAAAAGTGAGTACACCCCTTTTTGTAAATAATTTTATTATATCTTTTCATATGACAACACTGAAAAAAATGTCATTTTGCTACAATGTAAAGTAGTGAGTGTGGCTTTCCTAATCAAGTCCAATCCGTATAATCAAAAACAGCTGGTCTCAAATGAAGGTGTAGAACCATCTCAAGGATGATCAGAAGAAATGGACAGCACCTCAGCTAAATAAAATGAGTGTCACAGCAAAGGGTCTGAATACTTAAGACCATGTGATATTTCAGTTTTTCTTTTTTAATAAGCTGCAAAAACGTCAACAATTCTGTGTTTTTCTGTCAATATGGGGTGCTGTGTGTACATTGAGGAAAAAAAAATGAACTTAAATGATTTTAGCAAATGGCTGCAATATAGCAAAGAGTGAAAAATTTAAAGGGGTCTGAATACTTTCCGTCCCCACTGTATACACACACACACACACACAAAATATATTTTACATCACAACAGCCATTCAGAATCTGAGACATGAAGAGTTCTCATACTTACCAGAGTATTGTACAGGCTTATATCTCCCTCTACACAGCACTCTCGGTGCTCAAACTTTACAATGGGGACCTTGGCTGTTGTTATTGGCAAAATGTTCCTTAAGCCTGAACAAGCATTAATTAGATGCTATTAATATTCTGACAGAATAAGAAAAAAGTTATAAAGAAAAAAATAAATAAAAACTTCTCATACATTACCTGGATGTCTTTTAAGAACTTTTGCCAAGCCTTCAATTATTTCCTTACAGTTTAGTTTCTAAAAGAAAAAAAAAATGTTATTTACTAAACCAATAAGCTGGCCAAAGGAAAATTTGTGATATCACAAATCATACGTTATGTTATACGTTATGTCAAAGAAATAGACTAAAGCAAATAAGCAGCTTTAACCACTTGATCTCCAGGCCTTTTTCTGACACTTTTGTTTACATGTAACTATCAGTATATTTTTGCTAGAAAATTAGTTAGAACCCCCCAAACATTATATATATATATATATTTTTTAAGCAAAGGCCCTAGAGAATAAAATGATGGGTTATGCAATTTTTGTATGTCACACAGTAGTTGCGCATTGTTTTTTCAAAGGCAAGTAAAAAAAAAATAATAATAATTATATATATATATATACATATACATACATACATATACATATATATACACACACACACACACACACACTTTTTCATTTTAATGCAAAAATAAAAAACACAAAACACACACACGCTACATATCCCAATTTTTGGGGAAAATATAAAATATAATGTTATGCTGAGTAACTAACAAACATGTCATGGTTTAAAATTGTGCATGCTTGTGCAATGACGATAAACGATGTAAACATTGCTATCCATAGGTGTCGCTTTAAAAGAGTTTACAGGTTACCATTTTAGATGTACAGAGGGAGTCTAATGATAGAATTACTGCCCATGATCTGACGTTCGGGGGTACTTTTTTTTTTTTGTGAAGAATTTATTTTTACATTGTTACTTTATGTTATTTTTTTTTTCATTGCTGTCATAAGGAATGTAAACATCCCTGTGACAGCAATAGGCAGTGACAGGTACTCTTTATTGAGAGATCTGGTGTCTATAAGATCAGTGTTTTTGAATGTTTCCGATTATTTAGAAAATCTGCCGTTGACATTTGGGTAAATGAAAAGTGAGGTCATGTTATCGCTTCCAGGTTATCTTAGCGAAGAGCCAGTCAATGCCGACTCTGGCTTCGTTAGACTGTCCAACCAGTCGGCAAATGTGATGGCTGGTAACTCAGGTCTCCTGGTGGGATGGGAGAGCCCAAGACAGTCGTGGAAGGCATCATCCCCAGTATAAGCACTTAAAGTCCACCGACGTACGGGTAGTTTAAAGTGGTTAAATAGCCCCGAAGGTGTAGTAACAACATAGCGCTGAAGGAGGAGGAAAGGGTAGGCTCAAACATAATTGTAACTAGTTCTTCTTCACATAAAAAAAAGAGAGGTTCAATTGTTCAGGAGGTTGAGCTCCATATCAGTCTTCCAAAATACCCTCAAACGTTGACAGCATATTGTACATTTTCAATGGTTTTTAATTAATTTTTAATAAAATGCACCATAAACCTATAATACATAAGGATTGAAACAAGAGTTTTGTTTTTATTTGTGTATTATATAATAATTCCATAGACCAGAATGTATTACTAACATGCATTGTGCATTGTTTTAGATCTTTTTGAATAAGCCTATTGCACTTTTAACATTTGAGGAAAGCACTTAATATATAAAAGTTTAAAAATCACAAGTCACTACTTTAATGGCTGATGTACCAGGTTATATGCTCATCTTGTTCACACAGCAAGCATCTAACACAGGAAGCCTGCATCCAAGTCGGGCATCACCACTCAAGATGTCCGTGCCCAATATAGACCCTGTAGATGGAAAGGTAAACTAACACTATATTGTCCCCACCTCCTTGATTCCCACTGCACTTCCCTCCATGGATGATTAACTTTTACTGCCAAAACAACAAGTGCAGTGGTCCAGGGATTTGAAAGCTGTGATCTTCCAGAAGGGCAGAAGACGACAGCTTTCAAATCCCAGGACTGCTGCACGGGTAATGAAAGCTAATCATCCATAGATGTAAAAATAGGACAAACTGCAATAACTATAGATATCTTAAGCAGAACACATGTAAAAATTCTTACCTCAGCATTCTCGTGGCCTTCGAGGGTCATGCAGATGTCAAGGTCACTGTCACGAAATCCAAATCCATTCTTAGAGGAGCCAAATAAGCACAGCCTGGCATTACCTATTGGGAACATTCAACTGACAAGTCATTTTACTTCTCTTACAATATCTGCTGCTGTCTAAAATAATAACATCAATGGTGCAAGACCCCAGCCAACACTGCAGCTTTGTCCCAGCACCAATACCCAGAGGAAGACAGTGTTACAGGAAGGTGGGAAATGCACCATTAACTTTAATCAGTTCAGTTTAGACAACAGAAGAAATGTATACAAGTATACTATATATGAGGGTTTAGAACTGTTTAAAAAGCACATACAGATCTTGATAAGGATATTCAATATAATAAAATAATTTAATGGCAGGTTATTGACAAAGTTGAATTATGGCACAAAAATCTACCCTCATTACTTTTAAAGTTTTTGGTGTGTTTTTTGTTTGGTTAAGTATTTAACAACCAGTGTTCTCCTACAGAAAACAAACCATGAAGTAAGAAACTGCATCAAAAATACGCTGCAAAAACACCAAAAAACAGCACATGAACAGGTGTGAACATAGCCTTAAAGTGGATGTAAACCCCAAAAAACAAACATTTTTTTTAAATTAAGGCTTGCACCTAGTACAGTATAGGATTTCACGTCATCTGTGCCCAGTCTTGCCACTAACAGCTTTGATCAGTCCTCTTATTTTTCAGTGAGATAAAAACAGACAGAGGACAGAGAAATAGGAGTCTGTTTCTCCCCCATGCTGTGAGTGACAGGTGATTTACATATCTCAGGAGCCTGAGAGGGGCATTCTGTGTACTTCAGATCTCCCAGGATTGGCTGCTCCACACCTCAGCGTGATTGGGCATGCTGAAGTCATGTGGTGACTTTTTTCTGGGTTTTGACTGGATGTTAGTGATCATAGCAGAAGTTCAGTGTAAAGAAAAACACAGGAGAAAATGCATGTTGACAAGGGAAGTGTAGAGGTGGGCGAGAAGTCTAATGACATCACGACTCCACCCACCGAGCTCCGGAAAACAGACCTACCCACAGAATCTGCAGTTTTTCGGGTCTCATAACAAACAGAGGGAAGACATTTGACAGGTAAGGATGCATGCAGGAGACATGTATATCCTTATAGATAGCCCCTATGGCAGTAGTTTATAAAGGATGAGAGTGGGTTTACATCCACTTTAAGCTCTACAAGTCTGGTTTTCGCTCCTCTCCACTATGTTTTCTGGGATGTAGAGCCTTAGCAGACATATATCATTCCCTGTGGCCGTGTCCCTTGGTGAGCTGTTACTGCGGGAGAAGCGAACAACCCAATTTCTACTGTCTTAGGACTCACTAATGTCTGCAACCCTGGAATCTGTCTTCTTGGGGTGTTATAAGGTGTTCTTCTGTTTAAATATGCCATGATCCTCTTACAGATCTTGTACTTTTACTTTGTACTAAATTCTGCTTACCCTCACTCTCCTACAGGGGTGGAATGGACCTGTCTTATTAACCCATTTATGAGTTGAGAAGCAAGCTATTAATATCGGGACCCTTTTGCCAACTGACCTAAATTGATTAATGATAGTCTTCCTTTGTATAAGCTTAAGCCCCGTATACACAGGCCGTATGTCGAAAGACATTGGCCAGTTAAAAAAAAAAAAAAAAAAAACATGGTAAAGGCCTGTGTTTTTTTTATTGTGCATTTTGTACTTTTAAAGCATTCATAAAAATAAACTTAATAAAATAAATAAATAAACTGCACCAAAAAGTACCAAAAGAGCGGACATATAGATACCTTATTGTACCTGTAAACACAGTCTTCAGATTAATACCCAGAACCATGTAAAGCCACTTAGTCGGGACTAACTAAAGTTGCCCACTGAGGTTTTAGCAAATGACAGTGCAATGACAGGGGTTTAATCCCAACTGGTAAAGAATTCAAAGACCTGGTTTTACAATCCAAGAGTCCTAAAAAAGGTTAAAGCAAAACTTTACCCATAACAACTTGATAAAAAAAAAAATATGTTCTTTAGCAAGGAACATATATCTCAATATTATTAATTATGCTACCAAAGTTAGTGTGTGCTGTAAATTGCTTCCAGCATTGTTTCCGTTTCTGCTTGCTGGAGGCTGTCATTTTTCTGAAGGCCGGACCCCTCTGAGCAACAGTAAATCTTTCCATTTATTAAATCTTCTGCCTTTGTTGTTTTAACTTTGAATAGTAAAACATTTTTTTTCTACCAGTAAATCCCTTATACAGCCTACTTCCTGTTTCTTATCTGGAAAAACGCCTTTATGGCATCATGCACAGCTCTCTCTTATGAGAGCTGGCCAGGAAGGGAGGGGGGGATGAATCATAAGAGGACCAATCATAGTCCCAACCCACCTGAGAAATCCTGCCAGGAAGCCCACATTGCACACTGTCAATCATAGGCAGTGAGGAATTTCCCGGCCCACAGCAACACATACGCTGCCTATGATTGGCCATTTTACAGTGACGGGTTCCTGGTGGGATTGCTCAGGTGGGTTGGGACTACGATCCAAACATGCCTCAGCCCATCCCTAGTCAAAGCCATACTCACCATTGAATTCTTTGCGGATGAACCTCTCCAGGTAAATAAGGATCTGCTCCCGATTATGCTGCTCAGCAGGACTCGGAGACAGTTCATCTACAAGAAAAAACAGAGCAGAGGCAAAAATTGAACATTGCAACTTAAGCATCTTTCGCTTGCGTTCCAAATTAAGTTACAACTTGTACCCTATTGTAAAATGGAGAACTTTTACCAAAGAGGAGATACCCCAAGATGCCTGCCCACGTTTTGATTTCACTGGGTTGTGCATTACTTTCATTAACTTCCCCACTAAGCTTGCTAGCCAACATTTCACTGTCCAATCACAGTTCTCCTACTGGCCACGGAGGTAGTTTCACTTGACAGTGGAATGGCAATTAGCAGGGATAGAGCTAGCCATACATGTTTTGGTTTTCTCTTATTCAGTTTGTGGGCTAAATACAGCATGGATAGAGAAATCTTCACTAACGGCTGTTGTATTGAGGCAACTGTTGCACCCCGTCAGGGCCACTGATGACTTTAATTTAATTTTTAGATGTGAGGTCAGCAGCCCCAGCACACTCAGAGCTGTCACTCAAGTGGCATTCTATATCAGTGATGGTGAACCTTGGCACCCCAGATGTTTTGGAACTACATTTCCCATGATGCTCATGCACTCTGGAGTGTAGTTGAGCATTATGGGAAATGTCGTTTTAAAACATCTAGGGTGCCAAGGTTCGCCATCACTGTTCTATATTATCCCCCTTCACTCCTCCCCTAGCAGCAGCAATCCCCTCTTCTACTGACAGTAAAAAAAAAAAAAAAAAAAAATGTATTATTCTGCTTTAAAATGGAGTACAGGTTAACTGAATGCTAGCAAGCTATGACAGCACTTTATATCTGCAAAATGTTTTACTTACACAAGTTTCAATAAATATTTACAGTAGCAAGATTTACTCCAGGTGCCTATAGGTATAGGTTACAGAACGCTGGACTGCTATGACCATCATCTTCCAATTCAGCACCTACATTCAGTATATTGTGCAATCTTAGGGCAGAGACTGGCAGGAAATATAGGAATCACCCTATTCTAGGGATACTTGAATTAACATTTCTACAATATTCTGTCATCTCTACCTTATGGTTGAACTAGAACCTAGCAAGACTTTAACAATCAGCACCCTACCATAGCACCTCTTGCAGACTCTGTCCAGTATGTCCCGGAATCTGAGGTTCATAGGGGGAAGGGGCTTCAGATCAATCTTTTTGAAATCTTCAGGACAGTCATCCTTGGAGTGTCCATCACGTTTGCAGATGCTGCAGACTATGGTGGGAGGCTATGAAGATAGGAAATCCTTGTTTAAAAAGTATCTGTAACATTTGCAATATCTTATCTGTCAGGCTGATTTAATTTCTTTAATTTTAGAACCACATTATTAGACTGTCATCTCTTTTACCAAAGCCATCTTCTTACAGCTACAAAAACTTTAAAGCTGAACTCCAAGGAAATAAAATATAAAAAGTATTCCCCTGAGTGAGGCTCCCCCCTCTGCGGTGTTAAATGCTTGTTTTTGCCAAGGGTACCAGTACAGAGCACATTTACTCATCTTATCCCTCGTTCTCCCAGGCTACTCCCGCTATACAACTGTTTCCAAACAAGTTCTCTCTGGTGCACTGGCTGATGATAGTAGCTATTGCATTATCATATACATTGCAGGACCACCAGTTCAGCACTGGAAATAAGAACGCTGAGTGCCCGACCACAAGCCTGAGTGTCAGAGAGAGAAGATACATCCTGGCTGTCAGGAGAGTAAGGATGAGATAAGTGTGTTTTACTGGTAAAGAAAGCGTTTGACCCTTCCAGTGCAAGAGGAGCCCCCACTGCAAGGGTAGTTCTTTCATTCACAACTAGGCTTTTAAAACTGAATTTCTAGAATTTTAAAACAGACTCTTTAAATATTATAACTGTGAAAGCTAAAATATTTTAGAAAATAACCACTCCCTCTCCTCATCCCCGTAGTGTAAGGGGAGCTATCCTCTAGGGCAGGGATAAGCAATTAGCGGACCTCCAGCTGTTGCAAAACTACAAGTCCCATCATGCCTCTGCCTCTGGGTGTCATGCTTGTGGCTGTCAGAGTCTTGCTATGCTTCATGGGACTTGTAGTTCTGCAACAGCTGGAGGTCCGCTAATTGCATATCCCTGCTCTAGGGCCAAGCCACAGGGGAGGACTCAGGCAGAGCTGACAACATTTTTGAAATTTCAGTCCAGCAGAGGCAGTGTCAGCTGTGTACATGAAGTTAGGAGCTCACTTGATTTCTGTCAGGAAATGGGTAATTTTCTGCTGATATGTACCAAATATAGGCTCTATTTTTGCCCAGACATGCACTTTAGTACAACATTCGATAAAGCTTCTCACCAAATTCTGCCTCAAATGAGGTCTTCTGTAGTTCATGGTGGGACTGCTAAATGAACAAAAGGAATTTTATACGCATCTGTGCTGCACTGCAGTGTTTTGGGCTCGATGTCCCAGCAGTTACATTTTACAGAGACCTTAATTCCTGTACATGTAGGGAAGATTAAAAGGAAAAGTATGGCCAAAGCCATTTTTGTTGTACCTTTCCTGTAGGTCACAGGAATGCAGTTGGTTCTGCACTCCTGTGATCCATTTTCAGCCGCCAGCGGGATAAACTTAGCTGATGGATGACACTATTTAGCCGATCCAGATGGCCGGACCGACAACCTAGCTCAGCCTCTCAGCAATCCACTCAGAGCCTGAGCCAGCCGCTTTCACTCCCTCCACAGCCCAGCGCTCCAGTGCTGGAAGGGCAGGGCAGAGAGTGGTGGCTAACAGTCACTGCTCAGAGCGGAGAGGAGAACTGAGCAATCAGCAGTGTTTAATTGGTCACTTCTCACTGCAAAGCTGGCGAGGGACAGATGTAGCATCGGATTGATGCTCTATCCATCTAGGTGTGTATAAATGTTTGTTATTTTGAAAGTCCATACTTCTCTTTTACTGCGTACGAGTCCCAATTGGGCTGATGCAGGAATCTGAAAATTCTGTTTGGAATTGTAACTGTGCAGTCTTAAAATGAATCTTTGCTCCCTTCTATAATGCTAAATAAGTGCCAGCTGCCTCACCTTACTCTCAGCTTCTGGAAATGGCTACATATATAATCAGTTTGATTGTTCAGTGCTAAGATCTATTTGATTTTTTAATCTGTTCAGAAATGAATTTGTAAGCTGTAGTTTTGATCTGTAAGTGATCATCCAGTTTTCTACAACAGTGCCTCAGGAGCCCCTTAACCAAATGTGCGCTATGTTAATCTCAGCATAAAAGTAGGGCCAACCATCACAGTGAAATGGCAATATGAGGGGGGGGGGGGGGGGGAAACGCTAGATGTAGTTAAGAATTGCAAAACTGATATCCCCAGGTTTCAATGCTCCTGGGGTATACTACAACAAAGCTGGTGTACTTGATTTGTCTGCATTTGCACCTGCAACTTTTTAAGCTGGTGATGGAGTCACTTTAATGCAACATGCGTCAAACATGCTGCAATGGACCCGCCTGCTGTAAATGGGCTCTTAGCCTGGAGAAAAGAGACCTGCAGCATTTGGTTAGTGCAATGCTACACACAATGATGAGTCAATTAACTCTATCAGCTGCTGTGATAAAACAACTTGTCCATAAAGGTTAGCTTGTGAAAAGCAGCACCTTTTTAACCTTACCTTCCCAGAAGTCAATATAAGCTTATCAAAAACATAATACAGCTCATCCTCACTAAGGCTTCCTTCATTTTTCATGTCATGGTGCGAGGTAGCAGAGGTGCAGCTGTCAGAGCAGGATTTGTCCAGAGAACAGACTGCTTCTGACGCACAAGTTACTTCAGTAGTATCATGTAAATCCTCAATAGTTGTAGAATTTTGTCCATTACAGTTTTTGTTCCCTTTAACCTCCAAGAGTGCAGATGTCTGGTCTGTCTCTGAAAAAGGAAGTATATCTAGTTCACAAGAATCTGGAGAAGAGGTAGAATGAACTGCCTCATCGCCATCTATACATAGTCTTTGTATGGCCTCAACGACCTTGTCTAGATCGCACCCCTCTGTCTCTAACCCTCCAATGCAGCTTTCTGCTGCCTCTCCATCCTGGTCTATGCCCATTTCCCCTTCAGGGAGGCTGCCTTTAGCAACTTGATCTTCGGGTGTAGATATCTCCTGGCTGGTGTTCTTTTCATCATCCACTTTGGACTTGTACTTCGCTTTGCTTTGCGGACAGGCAAAATATCTGTAAGCTGCTCGGAACCGCTCTAGAATATACTCATACACCATCTGGCTGTTAAGACTCCTTGCAACATTCCTCTTCAGTGCAAAAGGATCTGAGGAAGGAAAGAAAAAAAAAAAAAAAAGGCACATTAAATGGCAAGTCCATCCAACGTGATAATTCAGTTATAGGTTTACTATATCTCGCTGTCTTATACACAGGATATACTGTGTATGAAGAGAAAATATAACATATTTACCAAGTTTAGGAGTGAATTTTAAGAAAAAAAAAAAAAAAAAAAGATATATATTACATTTAAAATGCCTATCAATGCAGCCTCATCAGTGTCCATTTGCAGCCTTGTCATTGCAGCCTTGTCAGTGTAGCTTTGTCAGTGTAGCCTTGCCCCAGTGTCATCTGCAGACTTGTCAGTGTAGCCTTGCTCCAGTGTCATTGCAGCTTTCCAGTTTAAAAATGGCGCAGCTGGATGTCCTGTGTATCATGGCGGCACTCGGTGGCTCTCGGCTCCTCTTGTAGTCCCGCCCACTCCAGCCCTATGATGGACATAACACAGGTCCAATGGCGGGACTGGGCGTGATTGTGAGCGGACCCGAGAGCAGCCGAGAGACTCCGAGATCATAGCCAAGTGTACTCTGCTAGACTCGGCTCCGTTCACAGTCAAGCCCAGTCCCTGTGTTACGCCCAGTCCCGCCCTATGATGGACATAACTGTGAGCGGAGCCGAGTACACTCGGCTATGATCTCTGCGGCTTGGCCTACCAGGAGCCACAAGTTGATCTGTACTTCGAGTTAAAAAAAAATAAAAAATTAAAATAAACTGCATATCCAAGGAGCATTAATACTGTACAAATGACCCAGACTCCTAAAGAAAATCCAGATAAACCCTGCTACCTGAAGGTAAGGCCCATCTACCCTTTAACTGTTCAATGATTTAATGAAAAAATCTGGTGACCAATATGGACAATTCCACTGAAAGGTACGGCTTACCCTTGCGGGCAGAGTCTATCCCCAAAAATGGGGAAATTGGCCTCTCTAGTAATAAAGTGGCAAATAGGTAGCTTTAAGCTTATTTGCAAAGATGACAAAGCCCATTTAGACTGACGGCAAAGGTTTCCCTAAGTAAATTCCCCTTGATTATAACAAACTTTTTTAAATTGTGTACATACAGAACCTTGAAAATAAGATTCAGGGTTCAATAGTCAGAATCCATCTCTTGATTAGTTTTCCAACTTGCTAGATCAGTTTCTTGTCACTTAAGACATTTGGAAAGTAGTGTAATGGTTTAGTGTTCTGCCAATTCAATTGGAAAATTAGCAGTGTACTAAAGAATGATTTACTCCTGTTTCCAAAGATATCTTCATTACAGTAATAGAATATCTACACTATGTAAATCTTACCTTCGATGGCTAGTCGTCTCTTTGGCCAATTCTTAGTCTCTCTACTTAGAAGACCTTGTACTCGCACACTAATCACATACTCTTCAATTGCAAACTCCAGCGTGTAAAATCTCAGCAACTCCAGCCATAGCTGCCCAAGGGATACATGGTGGGGCTGCTCAAGCACCAAGCGGCACTGTAAACAGAAGATCAGGTTGCTGTAAGTTTATCTTTAATACCTTAAATACGTTAAAGTAAACATTTACTGGGAGCTCCAAAATGCTATATTATTCATATAGTGACTTCCAACTAAAATTCCAAGCACAGTGTATTTTTTCCATAGTTGAACTGGTCCAGCCTTGACCAATGTAAATATGTAAATACATTGTATCTGACCAATGACCTTAGAAGCTGAAAATCATTGAAGTAGACAATGCTGTGTTCTCTGATTGGATGAGGTGGAAAGTGTGATATCCATCCACGCCCCACCTCTCCACTTCATCCAATCAGAGAATGCTTTGTGTTAATTTAGAAAAAATCTATATACAGTCTTCTTGAACCTAAACCTAAACTTAAAACCACAATGTCCTACCCACTAGGGTACTATGGTAAAATGAAGATCTCAATTCCTGTGCAAAGGGGTAAAGCCCACAAAGGGAGAAACAATTCCTTTCTGCTTAGCGTTTTCTTTATCTTAGGCAGAATGCTTGAACAGTATGCTGTGTCCATCAGTGTGGTATGGGAAATGCCTTCTTTAAAGCCAAAGTAAAGACCCATAAATAGATATGCACTATATTCATAGTTAGAGCTCCCTTCTCCAGTTATACCAGGGTATTTAATCATGACTTTGCAGTCTAATAAGCACGAGAAAAGCCCTGATACTGTCAGCAATTCACACAGACCTGATCTCACACACCTCCTCCTGTTCTCTATAATACCAGTCTGCGTAAAGACAGTTTGATGGGTGCTGCTGTTACTCAGCTCTGCCAGCATAGGCTTCTACCGTGTAAAGGCAGGAAGCAACAGTTTTCCCAAGAGGTAAGGTTGTTTTAAAACATTTCCAAACAAAAATCAGTCAGAAATCATAAAAATGCAGGGCTACGTGTCTACAAAAAGATACAAATATGTGAGAGGTCGATTAGGTTACAACGGTTTATGGCACAGAATTTTAAACAAAAGTTATTTTGGTCCCAATCAGCATATCTCAAGCCTAAATTGCCTTATTTTTTTTATAGACCTTCTATTAAACAGCATAGAGCAGATGGAGGGAAAGTACTGGAGGAGGAGGAGGACACGTTCTAACAAGGACACAAATCTGAAGTATCCCAGATGTCATGTTAACCCAACAGACACACTTACAAAGACTAACATAATTTACAATAGCATCCTTACATAAATTCTCTTTTCCGAGAGTCAAGGGACTCACCTTTCCCATCTTCTCTTTGTTTTTCCTGCTCTCTGCTTCTGATGCAGCTGCTCTCCTGTGGTTTTGCTCAGTTCTCCCCCTCCCATCCATTCCTGAAGAGTTCTTGTTATCATTGCTGGCTGGCCGGTATTCCCATTCCACATATACATCTTCAGAAATGCCCTTTAGATGGTAATCGTCCAACCTCTTAGATTCAAAGCCTTCTATCTATTGCCCAAGAGGGTATTAATTAAAAAAAATATATATATATTATACAGCTGTGCAAATGACACATTAAAAACAGCACAGAATTAATGCTAAAGCAGAAAATATTTTTCTAGAACCATCTACAAATAGAACCTATTAACAATTTTGATTTGTTTTGTGCCCCTGGGAGCTAAACTATAATGTAATCCAGTTGATCTACTAAAGCAGACACTCAAAAAGAAATTTTAAAATAATTTTAATGAACAGGTTCATCAATGTCCCCCCGGGATGAAATTGACTGGGGACATAGATCTATCAGTCCCTTTCTCTACTGCCTCAGCTGCACGGGTGAATGAATAGGAAACACTCGGAGGCTTCCTGCTCATTCACAAACTGAAGTATAGTGTACAGAGGTACCAAAAAAGGCACCATTCTAGACCTATATGTTGGGTATGCTACAATTCTGTGAATTCAATTCAGTGATATGTGACCAGTAGGGTCTGATTTTGTCATAGGCATATACCATAAGTAAAAAATCTCCATATGTTTTGTGGCATTTACGACAGAAAGACTCAGAATAAATGTAACGTGGTTGTCCTGCTTAGGTTTGCCAGTGCAACAATGGCTGACCTATGAAGCACAACTGTACCTACACATGCTTAAAGTGGTTGTAAAGGCAGAAAGTTTTCTATTGTGATGAATCCTTCACATTATGATAAAAAAACCTTCTGTGTGCAGCAGCCCCTCTCAGCCCCCCTAATACTTACCTGAGCCCCATCTCGATCCAGCAATGTCCACAAGCGCCTCAAACCATATGGGACTATCCCTCCTGATTGGCTGAGACACAACAGTGGCGACATCGGCTCCCACTGTTGTCAATCAAACTCAGTCAGTGAGGGGACGGGGCTGAACCACGGCTGTGTTTGAATGGATAGATGGAGCTCAGCTCGGGAGGCCCCCCCATAGCAAGCTGCCTGCTTTGCGGGCACTCAACAGGAGGGAGGGGACAGGAGCTCCAGCCAGGGACCTGAGAAGAGGAGGATCCAGGCTGCTCTGTGCAAAACCACTGCACAGAGCAGGTAAATAGAACATTAAATTGAAAGGTTTCTTAATGGTTATTGATTTTTCATTAGGTGGTGGGTTTAGATGTAATCAGAGTTTATTGGACTTTAAATCGAGTATCCTATTAGCTTCTTGCTATTATGACTGGAATTTGTGGGCTCAAAAAACATATTTGAATCACTATCCTGACAATGTCCTTCTAGCATATGCCACATACTGCTGAAAAGTAACCCTCTGAACATACAGAAGCCCCCCCACCCTCCACCCCCACATCTTACCTTTAGCATGCCTGAAGAGCCTATGCAAATACTGACTTTTTGTACATTGGTATTGGTATTTGCATAGGACTAGCCTGCTCCCCTTACCTACAGTGCCTGGTTAGGCCTGGTGATAGGATGTGCAAGCACTAAGTGTAGGATTGGACGGGGCATTCACAAAATTTTCTGCAACAATCCATAGGAGAGGCAGACAGCAATGACAAGAAGTGGACCTAGAGAGTGCCGGCTATACAGATATGGGCTTACTTTGCCTTTTAGCAGCATTTAATATGTGTAGTTTAAAGAAGATCTCCAGCCCAAAATATTACATTGTTCTGGTAGCAAATTCACAAAACCTAAACCCTGTGCGTTTATTTGCACGCAGTCTCGCTATCTGTTGACTACAGCAGTAAAGGGCTGCAAGAGACTAAAGGGAAATCCCCAAAAGGAAATTTGCAGAGGCTGTAACTATATTAATAGTAGTATGTAGGGGCTGATGCTCAACATGCAATACTAGTATTGCAGGTTTGTTAATAGCAGATGCACTAAACAAAATATAAAAGTACTGTGTACATAATTTATAAAAATATCAAAAAGGAAGAGTCAACAAGGAAAGATCCATTCTGACGGTGGCTTACCCAGGATCCAAGATATGCTGGAAGGATTGGTGGCTGTCTTTTTTGGAGGAAAAATACCACCATTAGGGCAAAAGAGTAAGAAGGGACCCCCCCTTCTGCTTGGCAGTCTATGTGACACAGCTAGAAAAGATAAACAAGGTAAGCATTATTTAATTAGTAATTACCTCTAGCCCAGTCAGTCCCTTGTGTTGACCTTAAGACCCCTGTCACACTGAGCCACCCCGGGCGTCAGCAGTAAAGAGGTGCTATTTTTTAGCGCCGCTTTACCAGAGTTTTAGCGACGCCATTCAGCTGCTAGCAGGGCGGTTTTAATCCCCGCTAGCAACCGAAAAGGTGTTAAACCTGCCCGCAAAATGCTGCTGCGGTGGTGCTTTGCTGGCGGTATCACTGTGCTTCCCCATTTTCAATGGGCAGGAGCGGTGGAGGAGCGGCCTAGGAGCAGTGTAGGAGTGATGTATTCACCGCTCCTACACCGCTGCAAAGAAGCTGCTGGCAGGACTTTTTGTGACGCCCTGCCAGCACAGCACCCCACTGTGAAAGCACTCGGGCTTTCAGACCTTGTTTGCAGCTGAGGCTTTTTTCAAGCGCTATGCAGGCGCTATTTTTAGCACTGTAGCGCCTGAAAAACGCTTCCAGCGTGAAAGGGGTCTAAAAGCTAAGGTTATTTAGGGTGTAACATGTTACTATGGATCAGTCCCAGCGCTCTATAATTTCGCCCTTGTGACAGTGGGTGAAATACCTCTCCTCAAACCTGATGTCATAACTGAAAAAAACGCACGGCTGTCCAGGGCTTAGCCCAAACAGCGGCCCTATTCACAGGAATCTGTGAATGAGTGAACTACAAGTCCCGTCTTCCACTGCAGCAGAAGGCTTGGAGGTTGTCAGTGAACTACCAGGGTGCTGATTAACACCTTTGTAGTCCACTGGCAGTTTGTTCAGCTGGATAGCTGTGTGCCCGTAGAGATACGGGCAGAGAGCTCTCGGCATGGTCTGTAGAAGCAATGCTCTGCAGGCTCAAGTGTAAAAAAATTTATAAATGCACATTTTTTTTCCTACAAAAAAAAAAAAAAAAAAAGTATCCTTTAAAGGGAATGTATAGCATATTCAATGCATTTAAAAAAAAAATGGGTAATCAAGCAACCAGATAGCTCTAAATAACATCACAGAGCGTTAATGCTTTGAGAGGAAACAGGGCTCAGTGTCAGTATACAGCAACACTGCAGCCCGCAATTATTTTGGCAAAAGAGTGGTGTGAAGCAGATACGATTTAGCTTACTACAATCTTTGTACACAGGGCACACCATAAAGGAACAAGGTGATCAAATGCATTAATAAACAAATGGTTCTAATATTAAACTCAATGCAAAGTTGTTCATTGCAAAAACCAAGTGGACACTCTGTGCATGGATGAAAAGATATTTAACCTCCACAAATGGAAAGGCTACTTTACAGTAAGGGCTCTCAACATCCCAGCAAAAAAGAGCAAATGGCCATGGGGGCTGAAAAGCTTGCCCAAAGAGAGGTCAACGGGACTGCACTGCAATTGCTGTGGCACAGTGATCCCATTAAAAACACGCATTTAGGAGGTGGCAGGATTGCCTCCTAAAAGCCTGCAAGAAGCCCCTCTGCCGTACATCTAAACTTATCGTAAGAGCGGTCAAAATGTGCAATGATCTGCCACAGGGACTGGCCATAGTTAGCACTGTAGATGGCTTTAAAATAAAGCTGAATGTATTTCTAAATGCAAAAAATATTATTTATATACTATACATTAATAGCTATATATATCAGTAGATTATTGATTCAGGCAGTATTGCATTTAAGGGTCAGGAAGGATTTTGTTTCCCCATTTAAATTAAATTGCATCATGGTTTATAAGTGTCTAATGCCTTCCTCTGAATCAGCAGCAGATTTAGAGCCGGCTCACACAGGGGCGACTTGGCAGGCGACTTAGCCGCCCGACAAGTCGGATCCTGTTCTGTACTATGGAACTGTTCCTATAGGAGCGGCTCAAGTTGCTCCGACTTAGAAAAAGGTTCCTGTACTACTTTTGGGGCAACTTCAGGCAACTTGCATTGACTTCTATACAGAAGTCATTTTGCAAGCTGCTGCTGAGGTCGTGTGCAGGTTCGTGCTGCAAGTCGTGCTGCCCCTGTGTGAACTGGCTCTCAGGCTCTGTGGATGTTGGATTTTTACTGTATTTATTTATTTTTCTGTTGTTTGAACTCGATAGACCGTAGTTCTAGTTATTTGGGAAAAAACTGTATATTCATCATATAATAGCAAATATGACCCAAACATTGCATCAAAATATTTACTTACCCTGGCCCAATAGCGGAACGCCATGACCAAGGCAATGAGAGTGGGCTCTAGTCTGCCAACAGCTGCCAGTAATTCAGTGGTAAGGCACGCTGTGTCATTTCCAGCACTCACTTTGCATGTTAACCCGCTAGAAAAAAAAAAATTTAATAGGTTTATAAAAACACACAGCAGATAACATTCAGCAATATTAAAGCTAAACATGAGGTACAAAGCTAAATACAAAACATGAATTGCATATACAAGAGTTGTTTTACCTGCTAAAGGGTTTGTACAGTGCCTTGAAAAAGTATTCATACCTCATGACATTTTTCACATTATGTCATTTTAAAGTTTCTACTAAAACTAATACTTACCAAACCTATATTTTCCTTCAGCTCCATGAGAATCTATTTGGTACATAGTATTTTAAACACCCGGAGAAAGGCTAACAGCTACATACATCTAAGGGAAAATCCTGGGAGCCAAATATTAAAAGCTATGCAGTAAAAAAGTATGTATGTATCTACCTTTAGCCTAGGTTCACATATGCGCGATGTGGGAACCAGTGCGATTACATCGCCGTTTCCCCCGCATCGCATCTCTCCCGCAGGCAGTTCACACTGCCCTCTGCGAACCGCTGCGGGTGTCAATACATTGGTAATGACACCCCCAGATCGGTTCACGGTCGCAGTGCGAACTGTAAACTCATACATGAATCAGATCGCATGGGTGAGAACACCCATGTGATCTGATTCTAGTGCGGGGGAAAAAAAAAAAGAAAAAAAAAAGTGCCTGCACTATTTTCATGCGAATCCAATGCGAGTTCAGCCATACAAATGTATAGCTGAAATCACACTGCACAGACATCGCATGTGATCGGCACCTGTGGTGCGAATCAGATGCGATGCCTGAGATCACACATATGTGAACCTAGGCTTAAGGAAAGTATTATATTATATTTATATATATTGATATTTAATGCCACTAATGTTCTGCCATGTGCTGCTATAAGTACTATTGGGTCATGATGATTAAGTATTGAACTTACAAGACATTTGTGAACACATTGTGAAAATAACGTCATTTACACTAATTTGTATTCACGTTATACTATGCAGACGATGATAGTCAGCCTATAGGTCTTGAAGAAGCTATGCAATTCAGCAAAACGTGTTGACCCTTGGGAGGATTATAGGATTATAGAATATAAGCATATTAGAAGGTGTTAGAAGGTTATTGTATCATATCACTGTACAATCTTTTGATCTTTTTATACTGTTGTGTATTTTTTTTTACATTTCTTTTGAATTTTAAAACTGTTGAAAATAAAAATTATATATTTTTTATCCTAATAGTTTCTGTCTCATGTCATGCCATTAAAGTCCAGTACTAGCAGGGTATAGTCCTGCAACCCCCTTTCTTTTTTCTTTAAGTATTACAAGATTTTCCTCTTAAGCTATTGTACACACTGACTGAAAATCGTCTGAAATCAGTCTGTTGGAATGGGAAGACTTTCAGCCCATGTGTACAGCTTTTAGTTAGAGAGAAGCTGGTCTCAGGACTGGCTTCTGCCAATGGGTCATGTTGGATTAGCCAGCATTGGAGCCGTGTTCAATCAGCTCACGCAGCCAATGACTGTGAGCACCATGTCAGAATATGATAGCACAGGGGGGAGATCGCCACACTAACATCGATCTCTTTCGCTCAGCCTGCTGGGTTGAAATAAAAAATAAATAAAACCTTCTCGTATGTACCCAGCTTTAGGCAATTATCACAAGAACATTTGTTCCTCTTGGAAAATTCCCTTCCTTCCTTAGTGACAACTGTAAATTGTTGGCTTTATCATCACTTAAACTGAGAATAGTCACCATGTCAAAAGTAATTCTCCCCAGCAGATACACAAACAGCAATAAAAACATTCCTCTCCAAGCTATAGTGTTCTTGAATCACTGATCCAGAACACATATGCAGATAAGCAGAGTCTTTACTTGCTATACCAGGTCAGAAAATCAAAGAACTGAAGTTGGAGACAGCCACATGACAAACATATTCAGAAAGGGAGGTCGGCAATGGCAACCATCACGTTCCTTTTAGTATAGATTTCTATACAACAAAATACTCTCCATTATAAAAGAATTGATAAAGGTATCTTACCTATTTTCATCCTTGCAAAATACAACAGGAATCTTTGCATGGAAATCCGACTCAACATCAATATATCGAGCTGGAGAACAAGAAGGAGGATGGAGGGGGGAGAAGAGAGAGAATTATCCATCAAAATGGATTAAAATCTTAGTGCTTCCTAGTGTAAAAAGTGAACCAGCACTTTGCCTAGACTAGGCAAAGTAACAGAAAAGCTGAAAAGCGGGTACCGGTACCTCTACGTGCCATACTTACCTTTAGCACACTCCCTGCTGCGAGTTTCCATTGAAATCCCTACATAACAAGAGTTAAAGAAGAAGTATAGGAAAGAAGAAAAATACACATATATAGTGTATTCATCTCTATGGCTGCAACATCGATGTGATGATGCAGCGGTCCCAGCTGGCTCTAATGCCCTGTACACACGTCTGATTCCGCCCCCCCCCCCCCCCCCCCAACGGATTTTCTCCTAAACTGGTGTTGCATACACACGGTCGGACAAAGTTGTCGGAGAATCCAATCGTTCGGAACGTGATGACGTTCGTTACGACGGGACTACATTGAGGCTACTAGCCAATAGCTTTGGTCACGTAATCACGTAATTTGATATGAGCAGGCGTGGCACTTTGTCCGATCGGAATTCTCTCCAAACGATTGGAAAAAGCCTGATCGTTTTTTTTTTTTGGTCTGAAAATTTGAGATCCTGCTCTCAAATTTTTGTCCGGCGGAAAAAGAGATTGTCTAATGAGATATATATATATATATATATATATATATATATATATATATATATATATATAAGCGCTCACGAGACTGCTCAACACTCAGCTATCAGTCTTCCCTGAACAGGGAAAAACAGGGAAAAGTGATCACCGGCCATCACTCTCCACTCTAGCGGTCACTGGCGGCTGAGCCAGCTGGCAATAAGGCAGCTGAATGGATCCCGACAATAAAGTCAGGATCCTTCCAGATCCTGCAATGGCTCCGTGATGTCAGCCGATGTCCGTGATGCACTCTGAGCACTGAATTGTGGGAGGCATATTATATTATATTATATTATATTATACGTGTCAAATACTGAAGAGGCTTCCTGGGACTACTGCAGAGGTTCAAAGCAACAGGAAGTTTTGGTAAAGGTAAAAGAAGGCACTTCATCGTTTCTGGTGTGCAGTGTACCCCTTACTTAATATGGCCAAAGTGAAGAATTACTTTGAGATACTTTAAAATATCAACTCATGCCAATGTTTATCTTCTTTCTTAGGTATGTTCATTTAAAATTTCATTTTTTTTAGCTAATCCTTCCACTTCTTCTTCTTTAACCAGAACCAGTTTGCTTATATGCTTTTGCGATTAGCCAATATACCGTAATTAATAGCACATACAGAATTTGGTAAAATGCAAACAATTAACAAAATTATAATAAAAAAAAGTTAAAAATAAGTGTTTAGAACAAAATAAATGATAACAACTTACAGCTGTTCTTCAGAATCTCAAGAGCCTGGATTAAAACATCTGGCTGGTTCATCTAAAATGGACACAATAATATTATACAGTGTTCTTGAATGACATACAAGTACCATATTTAATCGGCATATAACACGCACCTTTTTCACCTGAAAATAGGAAGGAAAAAAATTCGCGGGTGCGTGTTATACGCCAACAGCGTACCTTGTAGGGGAATGCGTGCCGCCGGAAATCACTGAGCCGTCATCTCCTCTGGGCTCGCACATCACACACACAGTCCCGCCTCCACCATCGGCATTGGACCAGTGTTCTGTCTATCACAGGAGGTGTATGTGACTGCCGACTGAGAGCCGAGGAAACAGATGGCGGCTCGGTGATTTCCTATGAGAGATGGTAAGCTGCACTGAGGGGGCAGATGAGCGCAGAACAGGCTGCAGATATGCACAGAAACGGCTACAGATGGGCACACAAAAAAAATATATTTTTTTTTTCCCCGAAACTTCCCTCTTAAAATTGGGGTGCGTGTTATACGCCGGCGTGTGTTATATGCCGATAAATACAGTATATCATATTTAAAATAAATTACAAAGAATGGTGGTTTTACCATTGCTCATATCTATTACAGATATTCTCCATAATGGGGACACAGTAAGGGTATTTGCACACAGTACAGATGTATGAACATTAGATATTCCTGGCAGAAATTAAAACGCGAGAATGGTCTGTATAACAAGTGCTATACTTTTCTGCCAGGAATATCTGATGTTCAACGATCAGTACTGTATTTGTGCATTTGCAAAAGAAAAGTTGTCAGCGAGATGACAGGCTGCCTCTCTTGAATCATTGGTCTGTTCCATGCAGTTAATGCTTCATATGTGTATGTGTGACAGGTACACTTTAAAATAATCTTATATGATTCAGAAGATTGTCTTTCGCTATACATACCTTTGGAGGAAACTTTATGTCTATATTAATGTCACTTGCTTTAAATGCAAATCTGGTCAGTGATGATCCATACATTCTCAGGGAACATTCTAAAAGCAGAACATAAAATTAGATTTTAATTACTTTAGAAGAGGATAACATTCAGAGACTGGGAAAATGGGGAAGTCCTGTGTAAGCCAATATTGTTAATATTGCTAATATTGTTGGAGTGTTGGACCTGGGCTGTGGATTCCTGTTCTGACAGCACTGATTGGCCCAGGTCTGTCACATGGAACATGCTCCTCCATACCTGGAAGTACTGGTTACTTCCTACAGCTCCCCCACACTGCACTGTGCAGCAGGACAGGAAAAGTTTCACTCACTACCTGTCATGCCCCCTGGTCTAAGATAGTGTGGGGTGAAGGGGGGGTCCCTTCATTTTCTTTCCTGCTAATATGACAGGAAGCGTGAGTGACTCTCCCCAGAGTGGACACTAATAGCAGTAAGAGCCCCACAGCGGTTCTAACCCTTCAACACCCTAGCCAAAATGCAAAAATTTTTTGCTTGGAGTTCACACAACTCCTACAATGAAAATGCCCCTTATATGAAACCGCTACACTTGAAACATAAAAATATGTGCACCAAAGGACCAACACATACAAAAGAAAGGAGGCTCTATAGGGCCCCTAAAACTTTGTCTATGCCAGTGGTTCTCAACCTTCCTTTGTGCCATGAACCCTTGATAAAAATTTCCCAAGTTGTGGGGACCCCTAATAGTAAAATTCCTTTCCTAGCGTGGGTTGTCAGCACCCAAGGCAAGACAAGAAATTTGCACCCCTAACCCGCGGACATTTAGCGCTCCCCTGAGTCCCTTCCACTTGTACAGTATTAAAACCCCTTATGGTACATTTTAGGATGTACCACCTCTTCTATTTGTTCTCCTTTCTTTCCCTTTTATCGCTCTCTATGCCATTTTCCTTTTTTTTCCTCCCATCCCTCTCTCTAGCCGTGTTTCTTATTCATTCTCTTATTCTTTCTCTCCCCTTTTCTTTGTTCCTGCCCCTCTTTTCCTCTCCCTTCCATGTATTATCCATTTTTATTCCTTCCCTTACTCCTTGGTGGGATTTGGGGGGGGGGGGGGGGCATGAGTGCCAGTGCTGGTGGGGAGTTGGGATGAGTGCCAGTGCTGGTAGGGGGTGGGATCAGTGGCAGTGCTGGTGGGAGTTCTGATCAGCCAACTAAGTTGCTCTTGATTAAGGTCATCTGCTTATCTGAGAACTGTAGTGGGAAATTTAAATGGCGAATATAATCACAGGTAGTCTAACTCACTGTGTCTCTGGCTTTGTGGTGTCTCGTAGCAGTGACACCTATGCCAAAATCAGGAGATTGGGTCTCCTCCAGCCCCTCCCACTTCACATTCCTCACCAGTCAGCTGACCTCTAGTCTCTGCCCCCCAGCCATGCCATGAACTGAATGGGTGGCTGCGAAGAGGCTGAGTGGATGGCCACGGGCACAAGGGAAAGCCCTGCTGGGCAGCCACTAGCTCCAGGGATAGCCCTGCTGGGCGGATGCAAAAAGTCTGCGGGAGAAGGATGGGCTTCAGGAACAGCCCAGGATTTGGTGACCCCTGACAAATCGGCATTCGACCACCGAGGGTATCCCAACCCCCAGGTTGAGAACCATTGGTCTATGGAAAACCCTGTAAATTTTTGCAGCCTGTGCTGTGGATGTTCAAAAAAAAAAAAAAAAAAGTCATAACTTAGAGACTAAATCACAGAGGTGAAGGCTATAATAAGATCTAAGTGAACGTTGGCATATTATGGTCTACAGAGTATAGACTCTATAACAGGCATATGCAATTAGCGGACCTCCAGCTGTTGCAAAACTACAAATCCCATCACACCTCTGCGTGTGATGCTTGTGGCTGTCCGAGTCTTGCAGTTCTGCAACAACTGGAGGTCCGCTAATTGCATATCCCTGCTCTAACATACAAATACGTCATACTTGGCAATCTCCAACCAACTCTGGCTGAAACAGAAGGACCTATGAGAGTACACTTAACTATTTCAGTGTCTGACTTATATTTTACTAAAATTACAAAATACAGTATACAGCTTAGGGCCTTAGCTTTTGCAAAAGCAATGTCTACAGCAGGCTTCGTAAAGCATGTTTCAGCTCAAATGTCAAAATGCTAGCAGGCTTTAACACTAATGAATCCTGCTATTTGCTTGTTTAAAATGATACTTAGTACTCCCATTAAAATCTGTGTTTAACATCCTCAAACTGGAACCTAATATTCTTTCAAGACATCAACAAAGCTGCTTGAAGCCTGGTGAATTCTTTGCAAATGATCTGCATATTACCATTATACCGTATACTCTTAGGCAAGCCATACATAGGTTGAATTTCGAAAGAATTTTCTTTAGAAAATCATATCTAAGAATTTTCATTTGAATTTCGCACCATTAGTGGGCTGCAGCAGCAGCCGATTTTCATGCGGCCATCGAATTTGAGTAATCGAGCTTGTTGAATTTTTTTTTTAAAAACTAATAAATCAATGATGGGAAAATCATGCAAGCAATGTAAATCAAAATAGAGATGCGCATGTGCAGGAAACAAAAATTCCCAAAAAGAAAAGAAGATTCCCAGCCATTCTTTTCTGTAGCAACAGAAGATGAACTTGAAGGCTTGGTTGGTTGAATTTTCAAAAATCAATGGTGGCACCATTGGATCACAAAAACGCGCAAAATGTCTGCTTTTCAAAAGAAAATTCTTTCGAAATTTGACCATGTATGGCAAACTTTAAGCCTAGTACGTACCACTAGGTCGGAGCCGCTGTACTAACAATCTGATCTTACCTGCTGTTCTATTGAGACCCCCCCACCAGAACACTCCGGTCAATGCTCTCAGACGTTGGTTGAGAGCGCTGATTGGGAACCGAGCGGCTGCTGGTTTTCAAGCATGCTCAGCTGACTTCTGTCTGACCGGCTGCCATACATTTGGCCCATGTGTACTGGCTGCCATACATTTGGCCCATGTGTACTAGGCTTGTAGCCTGTATGAACAAGGCCTTAGTCCTGAGCTAGGAGTGACTATTCTGAATTCTGCCATGCAATGATCAAAAAATCTACATTGTATTCATTGTGTATAAAGCCTCTTCAAAACCGACTGGAGTGGAGATGTGATCTGTCAATATACTCTGCAATGCCAGCTTTGTTTTGTAAGCAGCCCTGCACCTGCAAACAGGTTTTAGCCCCTCAATCGGATCTTTTGTCTTCTATACCCTGGAATAGATTTCCATGAAAATAAGATTCATTTAAATGTAAAAGCTAGTCAAATCCAAATTAATGTATATACATATATCAGGAAGGACTAGAAGGTTTGTGTGAAAAGAATACCTAAAATAAATAAACATGTCTTCATGTTAATCAGATTACAAACTGCGTAGCCGTTACTGCTACTGAACTAAAGAACCGACAGCAATATTTTACTACTCAAAAAATGAACCAGACATTTCAATATGACAATGGGCAACTTATCCAACCTATTAAAAGGAGAAGTACAGCCAAAGCTTGTTTGGCTGCACTTCTCCTATGGATCACAGGAGTGCAGTTCGTTTTGCACTCCTGTGATCAGTTTTCAGCACACAGCAGGCTGAAGTCCGCTGATATCACAGAAGTTGGACCACACTCGGGCAAGATCGCGACAATGAAGTTGGGATCCACCCACAAGCCTGAACCCGCACCCAGTTCAGCCTGTCAGCAAGCCGCTAAGAGCTTGAGCCAGCCGCTCCTGCCCCCTCCACAGCCCAGCGCTCCAGTGAGCGTGGTGGGGGCAGAGCAGAGAGCTGCTGGACTGACAGTCAGCAGCTCTCTGTCCAGGGAGCTGTGAGAACCGAGCGATCTGTGTTATTAGCTCACTCAGTTCTCAGTGTTAGAGCCGGCAGAGGACAGATCCTGCACCCACCTAAGTATGAATCTAAAAAAAAAAAGAAAATAAAGTCCATACTTCTCTTTTAAGCCCCATCTAATGCAGTCAGGACGTCAATTTTGTTTTGGTGTAACGTCACAAAGCCATGCAACTGTCAGTTAAAGTGACGCAGTGCACTATCGCAAAAAGTGCTGGTCAGGAAGGGGGGAAAAAAATCTTCCGGGGCTAAAGCGGGTAGGTGTCCTTTTGCTGCAAAAACAGCAAAAGTAAGTGATGCACACACATCCGGCCATCCACATGATGTAAAAGAATATTCAGAAAATTAATAAAAGAAAATGAGTAATCAGACCCAGTCACCTACATGCATTGCCCCAATGTCAGTTCTGCTGCCCACATGGCCATAGTGGCATTTCTGGCTATGGACATGGGTCAGAATGGGCCCCTTGACTTGTCTGTGGCTATGAGGCTCCATACACAACAAAACGGCGATATCCATTTTTTCTTTCAAAAAATCAATTTTAAGGACAAAATTGTTAACTTGCTACCCAATATAGCCCACCAACTTTCAAATGCTAACACTGAAAGTACTTAGGCTGCTTTCACACTGGGGCGGTATTCAGGCGTTACAGCGCTAAAAATAGCGCCTGTGTAGCGCCTGAAAAAAACCGGCCCCTTTCACTCCAGTGTGAAAGCCAGAGGGCTTTCACACTGGAGCGGTGCGCTGGCAGGACAGTGAAAAAAGTCCTGCTAGCCGCATCTTTGGAGCGGTGAAGGAGCGGTGTATTCACCGCTCCTACCCATTGAAATCAATGGGACAGCGCGGCAATACCGCCGGCATAGCGCCGCTGCAGCGGCGCTATGCGGGCGGTTTTAACCCTTTTTCAGCCGCTAGCGGGGGTTAAAACCACCCCGCTAGCGCCCGCAGACCGCCGCTAAAACGCCGCTAAAAATAGTGGCGCTTTCCCGCCGAAGCCCGCACCGCCCCAGTGTGAAAGGGGCCTTAAAGAGGAGCTCCAGTCTCTGTCCCCCCAAAAAAAATTAAAAGCCAGCAGCTACAAGTACTATAGCCGCTGACATGTAATATAAAAGGACACTCACAAGTCCAGTGATCCATCAATGTCCTCACCCAAGTCGATTCTTCAATCGGTTTCGGGTCCAGGTGCCAGCATCTTAAGTAAGGTAAACCGGCAGCCTTCACAGCCAGTTTCCTACTTTGTTAATGGCGCCACAGTTTGCAGGGAAATGGAGGGGGCCGAACTTCCACTCAGATAGCCGCGGTGATCTATACGGAAGTGGTAGCAGGTACCTGTCAAAAGTGCCAGATGTGGCACTGGAGGGAGGAGGATGCAAACAATCAGAGCTTCCCCTTTAAAGGCAAAGTTCCTCTTTAAAAAAGAGTTGTAAGGCAGAAGGTTTTTTTATCTTAATGCATCTATGCAAAAAAACCTTCTGTGTGTAGCAGCCTCCCCAGCACCCCCCTAATTATATACCTGAGCCTCTTCTCTCTCCAGCGATGTCTACGATCACCTCAGCCATCCTGGACACGCCGTCTGATTGGCTGAGGCAGAGCAGCAGCGCCACTGGCTCCCGCGGCTGTCAAAGTCAGTCAATCAAGTGAAAGAGAGGACGGGGGCCAGGTTGGGGCACCGTGTTTGAATGTATACACGGAGTTGGTTTGGGTGCACCCTGTAGCAAGCTGCTGGGTAAGAAGCACTCAAAGGAGGGAGGGGCTAGAAGCACTGAAGAGGGACCCGAGAAGAGGATCCAGGCTGCTCTGTGCAAAACCAACTGCACAAAAGGAGTTAAGTATACCAAAAAAACAAGGAGCCTTTACAACCACTTTAAGATGGAATTCAGATAAGGCTGTTACTGATTAAAATTTTCGCGTTCGATTAATTGATTTTTTTAAATGAATTAAAATCGACTAAATTTCAATTATAACGCACATGCAGACCCAAATACTTTTAGCTGATCTCCTTGCATTGCAACTCTGCATTAGTCAGTAGTAAATGTGGTATACACTATATACAATCAACCAACACTAGTTAGTTTCCACAATCCATGACTTAACTTCACAGTTCACACAAATAAGTTTTAAATGTATTTTTAAAGTAATTTTTTTTTCCACAGTAGCGTGACAGTCCCTCCACCTCCGGTCTAACTAATCACTCTCACCTTATGGCATGGACCCCTGTGTAAATAGGTGGTCATGTAAGCGGGTATCAAAAGGGTTAACACGGACCATAAACTTCTCTCACGTCTCCTTAGATCTCAGCAAGGACGCCAGGTCATGGGTAGAAAGAAAAGATCTAAGTGCTCACCGCTTAGTATAAGATTTCATTTTTGTGTTCAAAACACAAAACTACTCACATCAAGATGATAAAAACACAGCATGTAAAGCCGACAATCATGTTAGTTCCGTAGAGCAGCAGCAGGTGACGTCATGCGTAGCTCCTACCCCGTACACGTTACATCAGAACTTCGATGTCACCAGACTCCTCCTCCCTTCCCTTTATTAGCAGACGGAGGCACTTGGGGAAAGGGGGGGGGGGGGGGGGGTTGTCCAGTGATGTCACCGGATCTCCGACGGCACTCCCTGAAGCCCTGGAAGCCGGCAGAGAAGCGAGTACCGATCAAAAGAATTTTGATCGATCAAAAAAATGAATCGATTAATCAAGGAATTATTCTTTCATTTCCACATCCCTAAATTCAAAGCTTAGTTATGTATTTAAACTATCTTGTAAAAACCATCTAAAAGAAATAAATAAATAAAAAACAGTCCTCATCAACACGTGGATTACAAAACCGTTTAAAGCCACAGACCTAATTTTTAGATTTGCAAACAAGCTCAACCCATGGCAATGGGATCACAGTAATAAAGCAGCCCATAAATGGATCATTTTTTTAGTTTAACTAGTGAACTGAATGAAAAAAAGTGACATGATTCCTCTATCCACACATTCAATGTGGATGGGGAAATCTCCCCGCTGGGCTATTATATTCTGAAAGCGAGGAGGCTTCCCCACCGTCTGTCAGAATACACTGATCAGTGCTGCCAGCTATAGCTAATCGAGTGGTGGAAATCTGACAGGGCAGTTGTACAGAAGTCGATCAGCAGACTCCAGCTGCCTAATGCATTACCTTCTTTAATGGGACCTGGTATAGTATAGGTCTTAATATTGCTTTTCCCAGCACAGGGTTGATCAGCACACTTTATCCTAGATTTGTACTGTTTAATCCTTCCCCAGATGATAGTTACTTCCCCACATCAGAACTTCCATTCAAAACCAAGCAGAACAGCACATAGTTCTTACTGTAAAAAAATGGTGGAATCCCTCCCACTGAGCCATTGTGTTCTCCCGGTGGGAGGGCCGATCCCTGCTAGGAGAACACAGCAATTAGGGCTAGTGGCTGCTGGCAATAAATGCATTTAGAATTGATTGGTCAACTTGGGCACATTCAGCCTGTCCATACATGGGTTAAATCTCCGCTGGTCCCTGCTGAACCAGCCAAGATTTGAACAGTCTATGGCTGGCTTTAGGCCCAAAAAAAAGCCTCGGTATATCCTTTCTGCACCTTCCCTACATAATAAAGGTGGACATCCTTTAATTCGAGCTAAAACAGACAAGAATTGTTATACAAAAATACTGGCACCATTTCCACAATCCCCATAACATTTTAACAAGAAACCTACCAGGCAGTTTAATCTGGATAATTTTTTCCATCTCGTTCACAATTTCCTGCCTGCACAGAAAATCCTCCTGAGATATCCCATGTTCCTTTGCTGCATTTTCCAAAGTGACTCCCAAGGCAGCTATCTGGGCCGCTGAAGGAGGTGGAAGAGCTCGGAGTTCATTCTCTTCTTGCTTTTCCTACACAGCAAAACATAAAATTTGTTTTAAAAAAAAAAAGTAGTTATTGCACAATAAAATAACTGACACAAATTGGAGATCAAAATTCATACAGAGCATAAACTAGGGGTAACAAGAAGAACCAACTCTATTCTAAAACGTACAATTCTAGAACAAACTGCTACTGGTAAACGCTAGAGCAAAATTTTACACTATTTTGCAGGAAATAAACTTGCAAAGAGAATATCAGCCCTTCTAAAGTGAAGCTCACATTGTAAAAAAAAAAACATGAAAGCTAATACATTAAAGTATATGCTTAGACAGGACGTTGTTTCCTTGAAAAAAAAATATTTTTTGGGGGGGGGGAATTTGGATAAAGTAGGGCAGGGTTAAGACAGTTTATTTTTTTTCTGTCTGGGAGCTGTAAAGATTTGTCCTTGCTTCCTGTACTGGAGATTCACAAGTAAAGCTGGCCATAGATGGATTGAAATTCAGCAGGGACCAGTAAAAATGTGATCCATCTATTGCTGTGGCAGCTCCCGTTCGAGAGGAGTGGATTTAATGATCCACTCCTGTCAACCTGAGCGGTTGGTATATTTTCGGGCGATCAGCAAATTCTGACAGCAGAGGAGTCCCACTGTCAAAATACCATAGCGCACCAGGGAGGATTCCCCCCCCCCCCCCATCAACATTGAATGTGTGAATGTGAATTGGGGGAAAATCAGTATTTGTTGGCTGGCTGATCCAAAAAAAATGGCCAGCTTTAGTGGGCAGAAATCTCTGCAAAGTAATGAGAATTCCACTGTGACTATTGTCATCAGCAATAGGTGCCCCCATTGGAAGATTCACCTCTCTTGCTCTGGCGATCACTGTACAATTATAACCCTCCAACACTTTCAGACTTGGTGACAGGGGTCACCAGGAAAAAAAGGGGAGGTAAATGTAATCTACCCCATAAGACTGCACGGAGGGGGGGGGGGGGGAGAGAAGGAGTATCTAGCCCTCATTCTATTCAAAACTTAAAGATTTTGGTTTTACACACTCAGAGTACACAAAGTCAAGTGATCTACTTTCAAACTCTTTTTACTTTTTTTTTTTTTTTTTTTTTACAATTAACCAGTTAATTAAAAAAAGGGCAAGAATAAGGATTTGAACACAGGGCCAAATTGTGAAAGTTAGATGACTGGGTGGCAAAATTTCCAAAACTGCAGCTCTTGTGGGAATTTCCTGGTCTGCAGTGGTCAGGAAAACAAGTGAACAGTTGACAGGGTTATGGGCCGCGAAGGCTCATTGATGTACATGGGGAACAAAGGCTGGCCCGTGTAATTTGATCCAATAGCAGAGCTACTGTAGCTCATGTTGCTAAAAAAGTTGATATTGGTTCCAAAAGAAAGGTGTCAGAACATACAGTACATCGCAGTGTGTTGTACACAGAATGGTCAGGGTGCCTATGAGCATACAATGGGCAAGTGAGCATCAAAACAGGACTATAGTGCAATAGATGAAGGTGGCCTTGTCTGATGAATCCAAAAAATGTTTTGGAGGAAAACACAGACAGTTTTGAGATGTTGACTTCTTGGCCTCCAAATTCTTCAGATCTCAATCCAGCTGATAATCCGTGGGATTTACTGGAAAAACAAGTATGATCCATTTAGACCCCCACCTCAACTTTCAGGACTTGGAGGATCTGCTACTGATGGCTTGATTGTAGATATCGAAGTATACCTTCAGAGGTCTAGTGGGGCTTATGTCTTGATGTTGTTAAGGTTGATCGTTATAGATGTACAGAAGATGGACACACAACTGTATAATACTAGGTGCACACTATCAGTTGTTTTTTCTTCGTTCAACCCAGTGGGCTGAATGAAAAAACAAAACAAAACAAAAAAATGAAGGAGTTCAGGAGGAGCTTGCTGTACTAACTAACTATCTGTCTATGTTACTACAGCAATCTCCCCGCTGAACTATTGTGTTCTGATGGGGGGGACTTTTGTATGCCGATCGGATGCAGGTTTTCCAGCATGCCCATTCGACAGAAGCTGGCTTCTGTTGGACAGGCTGGTCCACACACAGGACAAATGTCAGACGGTTTCTGTTGAACTGCCCATTACAGCTGATATTCTGCCCGTGTGTACCAGGCTCAAGTGCGGGTGTATGTGCACACATGGACATTCCCTGTGTACATTGAAAAGCTAAATTTACAGGACCATCCTACCATTAGTATGTAAATGTGGAGTACAATTGCCTTTGTTGCCCAACAAAACACTTATCTTTCAGCAAACATAACACAGAAGACACTGAAAAGGTTGCAAAACACAAAACATTTACCATGTGGTAATGCTATCACAGAACTAGAAATTGTAAATAATTAGTTAAAAAGAGGTTTAGCAACTAAAAAAAACAAAAAACAAAAAAATAAAAATAAAAAATACCTATAGTACAGAAACAAGAAAGATAAAAATCTGGGATTGTATAAGCATCCATGCAGGCTGACCATTCATTCATTCAATACAATATGCGGTTATTTTTTAAAAATAACATCAACCGTAAAAATTTTCGTCCATCATTTTTTGCTGTTTGTTGCTACTATATTCAATTTTATGCTCAACCGACAGCCATTTTTCATGACCATGAATGACTTCTGAAGCTAAAATGCTAGATTTTTCATTATTTAGTTTTCATCCACTCGTGAACATCTATATAAGTGCAATAGACCAACATCTTCTATGAAAGCATTAGTCTACCTGAGAGATATATATTATATATAATATATATTTTTGTCACACACACACACACACACACACACACACCTACCTTAACTAACACAAGCATCATACAATTAGATGAAAACTGTTCATAGCAGAGATGGAATAATGGTGGCCATAGACATGGTGGGTACTTTCCCCAAATAAAATGGACTCTAAAATAGATTATTCAAGGGCCCCTGTGTTTCTGATGGACCAAAGACTGCAACATATAACCTGGGCAAACAAACTAAACAACAAGACAGGCCTCAACTATTCCTGAACAGTTTTAAAGGATGGCTAAAATTTAAGCAGAAAACACATAATGGCAAACAAACAGCATATATAGTCCCAGGAGGAAAAATATATATACTTGCACTGTGAGCATAATCTTTTTTTCCCATCACACATTCACAGATCGGTTTTAAATGAAGCTTCACGCTTTCAGGTCTATGACCACCATTGGAGTCAATTCTAGAAACCACACCAGATCAATGGCTACTTACCAATTCCTTCACGGCGAACAGCTGTTGTGCAGTACAAGAGACACCAGTGACACACATACTGAAGCTCACTAACACAAACAAGCCGCAAATCTACGTCTGGCAGATACAGACAGAAAAGCACTGGAGAGAACTTTACCAGGATATTCTTTTTGTGGCGTTTCTCCTTAATGTGCTTGTGAGCCCCCTGTACGTTCTCGATGTGTACGGAGCAAAGCTTGCATAGATACTGGCAGTTGGAGAAGTCTGGAGATCTCTGAAAAGAAATGCGAGAGGGTGGGGGCTGGTGAACATCCTGCACAATTACAATCACAAAAGATGCATTTTACGTTAATTGTCTTACAGACGGGGTGATCAGTCTGTGGTCTGCACCTCCCACCTGCCCTTCATGTGTGTCATCAGTCTGACGGCTGGAGATCACATGACCAGAGAATATGAAAAACGACTACTCAGGTAATAAACAGAAGAAGATGCTAGTAATAAAGTCTGGCTTCAGATGAACACACTCTGCCTGCATTCACTTTCTTGTTTTCTGCCTTCATTTTCAGCTGATGATCCTGCTACTATCACACTTCCTATCCTAGGGGGGAAAAGTGTACTGTATCTATAGAGGAGCAGTATTGTCACCCTAGAACAGGAAGTGTGTTTAATGTAAACCTCAAAGTGTATCAAAACCCAAGAACAAAAATGTAATACATTGCAGTGTGTTGGGGCTAAAGAACCCTCACCAGTTCCCAAAAAAATGGAGGGTGCTCTATAGTCCACAGACGTGAACTGGGTAAGTGCAAAGGCAAAGAGGACCATTTACAATCTCGTTGGATTACCGACAAGATCAACAGATATTTCTGAACGTTAAAGAGGAACTGCAGTCTGCTCACATAATTTGTAATAAAAACATCTTCACCATTCTGAAGCTTCCCTCCAACCACTATGCACATTATTTTATATATACACTGCGATTCTGTACTTATGTGCTTATATGTTGCAGAAATCTCCCTCCACTGAGTCTGGCTGCAACCATTTTAACTGTGGGCAGCTGAAGCTGCTGCCTGTTCACTTCCTGGATTTATACCATTGATATGCAATTAGCAGACCTCAGCTGTTGCTAAACTACAAGTCCCATCATGCCTCTGCCTCTAGCTGTCATGCTTGTGGCTGTCGGAGTCTTGCTATGCCTCATGAGAATTGTAGTTCTGCAACAACTGGAGGTCCGCTAATTGCATATCCCTGATTTACACCAACACACAGAGGCACACCTCCAGCTCTGCGGCTCTCATTGGCCCTCATTATGACTCATTCCCCCCCCTCCCTTCCTGGCAATCAAGAGAGTGAAAGAGAGCTGCGCATGATGTCATAAGCCTAGGCTTTTTTTCCAGACAAGAAACAGGAAGTGGGCTGTATAAGGTATTTACTAGCAGAAAAAAAAAGTTTTACTATCCAAATTAAAACAAAAAGGGCAGAAGATTTTATAGATGGAAAAACAACTGAAGTTCCACTTTAAAGCGGAGGTCCACCCTAAAATGGACCTCCGCTCATCGGAATCCCCCCCCCTCCGGCGCCACAATCGGCACCTTTCAGGGGGGAGGGGGGTGCAGTTACCTGGATAATCCAGGTAACTGCACCCACTTCCGGGCTAGCTCTCTGCGGAACGAGCGTAGGTTACGCCCCCGTTCCGCAAGCGCCCGCCCCCTTCAGCAAGTGCCCCGCTGCCTGCTGGGAAACACACAGCTCCCAGAGGCAGCGGGGACCGTCCGGATTGCGCCGCGCGGCTCGCGCATTCGCAGTAGGGAACCGGGAAATGAAGCCGAAAGGCTCCATTTCCTGATTCCCATACCCAAGATGGCGGCGGGACCCGGCAGCCGAGCGAGCGATCGGCTTCGGGTGCCGACATCGCGGGCGCGCTGGACAGGTAAGTGTCACTATTTAAAAGTCAGCAGCTGCAGTATTTGTAGCTGCTGGCTTTTAAAAAAAAAAAAAAAAAAAACGCGGAGTCCCGGTGGACTCCCGCTTTAAGCATGTTTAAAGCAACAAAACATATGTATGTATTGAATATAAATTTTATGCCCATACTGTCCATCCCAGTGCATGAAAAACACATACACATCCCAGCGTGGTCAGTTGACTTTTTTGCTTTGTACTTGGGAGCATAGCCTGCCTGTATGCCAATGGTCAGACTTCTGCTGGCATGCCCTATTGACAGTTCTTCACTGGCAAGATCCGAGTCCTGCGTTTTCTCTGCCTCCTGTTGACATGCCACCCTGGAGTCTGTACTCCTCCTCTTTAAAGCTTAGTACACATGATGAGATTATCAGACGAATGATCATCCGTTTTTTTTTTTTTCGCATGCTAGTCTCCATATCGAAAATGAATAGGTTACTAAAGTACGAAAAATCTTGCCCGACAGATAAAAAAAAATTGGAAGTGATGTATTTGTATTGTATTTTTGGGTGTCAACTAGGGCTGAAACAACTAATCGATTAACCGACAACTAATCGATTATAAAATTAATCGATTAATATTTTCATAATTGATTAATCGGCCAGTAACAAAATGGGGTTAAAGTTAATGAGTCTGATGATATTTACCAGATTTACCCTTTAATAGTATATCTCTCCTCTAATAGTATATACAGTATATTTCCTCTAATAGTATATACAGTATATAGCAAATAATAGTATATACAGTACATCCCTTCTAATAGTATATACAGTACATCCCATCTAATAGTATATACAGTATATCTCTCCTCTAATAGTATATACAGTATATCTCTCCTCTAATAGTATATACATTATATAGCCTATAATAGTATATACAGTACATCTCTTCTAATAGTATATACAGTATATGGATCCATCTATGGGCAGGCTGGTTGTACAGAGATCGATCTCTCGATCAGCTTCTGTACAACCAGCCCGTTGGAAAATTTGTGCTCCATTAGAGGCACAGGCTATAACCAGGGGTGCCTATGGAGTGAATCTGTCAGAATACAACAGCTCCACAGGAGGGATTCCTCCATCCATCTCAAATGTATGTGCAGTACTGACCCCTGAAGGAGCGGCTGAATTTTTCTGGGCTTACCAATTACCTCCACCAGCTCATCACTCGTTATTCTTGTCTAGGGGTTCCCAGGGTTGATGACCCAGTAACTGTAGAGACCGACACTTGAGTTCCTTTTTAGGATTTTTATTTACATAAAACGGTTGAACAAACTCAGTCTCTTTGTTGAGAATAGAGGGTATAAGTGTAAAGTTTAGCTCAGGTGCTTGGAACTGCTAACTTCAACAAAAGTCTATCTGTATATAATCCAGGGAATAGCCACTCGCAACTGGATTCTTTGACCTTGGATCCAGCAGCCAACAAGTGATTCTAGCTTTGCAAAGTCTCTCTCTCAGAATTGGTTGAAAAACGTAATTGCAAACGGAAGGATAGAGGTAGGAATTTTTCTTACTGTACCAGTATCTTGCAGGCGGTCTGGCGATACCGTAAGAAATATGGATTCAATCGATGTCCATGGCAGCTCAGCTTCCAGGCTCTTACCAAGCAGCCAGCCTTGTGCGTGGCCCTCTTACTGAAGAATCCTCCCCTGGTTGCATGTAGAGTTGCTGGGCCTCTCCAAACCCGAGACGGCACCGGAACACCTTAGAATCCTCCTTCCAGTTACTGCGCCTCAAACTAGCCAGTTCCAAGGCTCGGAAACTGATGGACCCGCACCCCAGGCCATGAGGGCCTCTGGGGGCTGGTCAGGAGGACCAGGACTAGAGTCAGCAACTTCTGGACCGAAACCCAGAAGCACGTGACTTCAGCACCTTAAGTGCCCTCTCCCGGAATACACAGCGAGACAACGCGCCTACGGATTGGTACCCAATGCGTCCAACCAGACTGCGTTCGAATGCCTCTCACAGGTGCAAACTCTACCTAGGACCAGGCAGAACCTCAATACAGCCCAGCCAAACTGATGCCAAAGCAAAATTTAGAACAATTAACCCCAAAACTCAACTATAGTTTTGGGCATAAACTAAATTTACAGGAATAGCGGGTACTCCTCAGGAGTACAGGCGCTACATATGGATGGGGGATCAATTAATTTTATTTTGTTCAATCCGTTGCTTGAATCAAATAAAATTTATCGTGTATGGCCTGCCTAAGGCTGGCCATAGAGATCTGAACTATGTATGGGCAGGCTGAATGTACCAAGATGATCGATTAGGCGGGCAGAGGTACATGCATGCCGAGAGCCGCGGCTGTTTATGTTTTTTATTTTGATGTTCATTTTTATCTGGATGTTTGTTTTCCTGTAGCTTGTTGTGCATCTTTTTAAATGTACTGTACAGGCTTCACTATATGCTGCTTTATTCCTCCATTGATGATGTTATCCTCATGATTGGGGGAAAACCTTTCGATTGCTGGATGTCCTGGCCATTTGGGAGTACGTGAGCGGTGTCAGATGCAAGTTCTGCCATGTGACTGAACCATATCTTATAATGATATGATGATATGAAGACCAGAGAGTGGAGAGTGGAGCCTGGAGAGATTAATACATGCCTGCTTTCTACGGATTTGTGCTAAGGAGATTGGATTGGCACGTAGTTGGGTGCGCCCTCTCTTTACACACTGAACTTGGTGAAGGGATTCCATCTTTCCCTCTTCTGATAGGAAAATTTAGATCAGCGCCGCATGTGGACTTTTATCTAGGATTAATGCTCATCAACAAATTGTGCTGGCTGATTATAGGATCATTATCACTGCACAGTAGCACACAGATAACCAGACATTTTTATTAAATACAAACAGCCTGCTGGATCTTATATGCAATTAATCGCTAGCAGCTGCTTTAGCCCACTGTTGGCTGAAAACGAATTAAAGGAGTGCAAAACAAACTGCACTCCTGTAATCCATAGAAGTAGCCAAAAAAACCTTCTCCTTTAACCACTTGTCGACCGGCCGCCGCAGTTTTACTGGCATGGCTGGGCGAAACAACGTTGTGTTACGTTGCTTCGCCCTGTGGCCACTAGGAGCCAGTGGGCGCGATGACCGCCGGGCTCCCGCGATCGCTCGTGACACATAGAGAACTAGGATCTCTGTGTGTGTAAACACACAGATCCCGGTTTTCTGAGGGTAGAAGAGACTGATCGTGTGTTCATACAAAGTATGACCAGCGATCTGTCATCTCCCCTAGCAAGTCCCATGCCCACTTCAGTTAGAACACAAAGAGGGAACACGGTTAACTTCTTGATCGCCTCCTAGTGTTAACCCCTTCCCTGTCTGACATTTTTACAGTAATCAATGCATTTTTATAGCACCGATCACTGTAGAAATGCCAATGGTCTCAAAAATGTATCAAAAGTGTCCGATGTGTCTGCCATAATAATGTCGCAATCCCGATTTCATAAAAAAAATAAAATAAAAACACACGCAGATCACTGCCATTGCTAGTAAAAAATAATAATAATAATAATAATAATAATGCTATAAATCTATACCCTATTTTGTAGATGCTATAACTTTTACGCAAACCAATCAATATACGCTTATTGTGATGTTTATTACCAAAAATATGTAGAAGAATACATATTGGTCTAAACAGGGAAAAAAATAAAAAAAATATTTAAAAAAATAAAATAAATAAATTAAGCAAGGGGGGATATTTATTATAGCAAAAAGTACAAAATATTGTGGTTTTTTTTTTCAAAATCGTCGCTATTTTGTTTATAGCGCAAAAAAATAAAAAAACTACTGAGATGATCAATTACCAAAAGAAAGCTGGATGGAGAAAAAAAGGACGTCAATTTTGTTTGGCTGCAGCACTGCACGACTGTGTCAGTTAACTTGATGCAGTGCCGAATTGCAAAAAAAATGGCCTCGTCATTCAGCAGCCAAATCTTCAGAGGCTGAAGCAGTTAATTTTATGACTAAAGTTCCACATTAATCAGAAGTAGCAGTGAAGCAAAACCTTTATTTAGCACTGCAAATATAGGAGTAAAGTTCATGTATAGACTGAGCAAATATGGCTGTCTACATATAAATATACAATTATAGAAAAAGGATTTTCAAATATTACCAAAATTGAAGAGTGTTTGCGGTATGCTGATCTATTTAACGTGCATGTAAGAATTTTTTTTTTTTAAAAGTTATACGTTCCCTTAGAGCAAGTACAGTCTTGTTGGGATTAGGCGGGGTGGGGGCTCATAAATAGCAGCTTCAATCCACATCCCATGTCATATTACAATGAGTAGGTGGAGTTATTTACACACCTTGCTTCCAACACTAAAAGACATTTGAAAAAAAGGTGTACAATCTTGTACTGATTGAGATGTAAAATCACTCCGATTACTAGCTACTAGAGAGGTGAGAGAGAGGTGAGAGAGAGGTGAGAGAGAGGTGAGAGAGAGGTGAGAGAGGGATCATTTTGCCCCCGTTCAAATAATTAGTAAGAACTCATTTGGAATATGTAGTTCGGTTTTGGGCACCAGTTCTCAAAAAGGATATCGGGGAACTGGAGAAAGTGCAGAGAAGGGCAACCAAACTGATAAGAGGCATGGAGGAGCTCAGCTATGAGGAAAGAAAAGAGAATAAATTCAGTTCCTCTAAAGAGGAGAAGATTAACGGGGGATATGATCACCATATATAAATATATAAGGGGTCCATATCATGAACTTGGCGTTGAGTTATTCACTTTACAGTCAACAGTGGGGCTAAGGGGGGCTAAGGGGGGCACTCTCTACGTCTAGAGAAAAAGTGATTTCATCTCCAAATACGGAAAGGTTTCTTCACAGTAAGAGCTGTGAAAATGTGGAATAGACTCCCTCCCGAGGTGGTTCTAGCTCTTAAAAAATACATTTTTATAAAAAAAAAATTTTTCAAATGGAATAAACATTTTTTTTTTTTTTAAATTGCATTTTAGTGTGACTATGAGATCTGAGGTCTTTTTGACCCCAGGGCTCATATTTAAAAGGTCATGTAATGCTTTTTTCCTATTACAAGGGATACTTACATTCCTTGTAATAAGAATAAAAGTGACACAAATTATTATTATTTTTTTTTTTAGAAGAACAGTGTAAAAAAAATAAAAAAATAAAAAGGAAACAATTTTCAAAAACGCACCCTGTCCCGCCAAGCTCAGGGGCAGAAGCGAACGCATACATGAGCAGTGCCTGCACATGAAAACGGTGTTCAAACCACACGTGAGGTATTGCCGTGATTGTTAGAGCAATAATTCTAGCCCTAGACCTCCTCTGTAGCACAAAACATGCAACCTGTAGAATTTTTAAACAATGCCTATGGAGATTTTTAAGGGTAAAAATTTGTCGCCATTCCACGAGCGGGTGCGATTTTGAAACGAGACATGTTAGGTATCAATTTACTCCATGTAACATTATCTTCTACAATAAAAAAATAAATAAAAAAATTTGTCTAACTTTACTGTTGTCTTATTTTTTTTATTCAAAAAAGTATTATTTCCAAAAAAAAATAAAAATAAATAAAAAGTATGCTTGTAAGACCGCTGTGCAAATACGGTGTGACAGAAAGTATATAAATAATATGTTTGGGGTTCCGAGTAATTCTAGCAAATTCTAGCAAATTTCTAGCAAAAAAAAACTGTTTTTAATGTGTAAACACCAAATCTCAGAAAGAGGCTCGGTCCTAAGTGGTTAAGATATGAACTATCCGAAATAAAGAATGCCGCATCTAAACAAATGGAACGAAATAATAATAAATGCCTTTTTATTATTATTAATTTGTTAGGTTCCATTCGTTTAGATATGGCATTTGTTATTATGGATAATTCGTAACTTCGGATAAATTTGAATTCATTATGTTCACTAGCAGCCAAATTTGAACCTACAATTTAATAGTTAGTAATAGTCAAGTTCTTATTAGTTATTTCAGATTTTCTAAATTTTCAGGGTTTTGAATTTTGAGATTTTCGTTCTTATTTTAGGATTTGTTCCTATTTTTGGATTTTCATTCTTATTTTTGGATTTCCGAATTTCAAATTTACGAGTTTGAATTTACAATAAATTTGGAAAAAATTGGAAATTCAAAAAAACATATTTCCAAATGAACTAATTTGTCTAAATTCGGTAAAAAAAAACTAATTCGGAACTAAACGAATTGCACATGTCTAATATATTGCACATTCACAGCCGTTGAATAATCAGTCCCTAACACACACACACGCACACACACACACACGGAACAATTTAGACAGGAGCCAACCAGCAGGTCTTTGGCGTGTGGGAAGAGTTCAGAGTACCCACAGCAAACCCTCACGTACAGGTAGAGCATGAAATCCCCATGTAGGTTGTGTCATGGATGGGATATGAACTGATAACCCGGATACTACAAGGCAGAAATGCTAATCACATGGCCAATATGCATTTTTGTTCTTTGGGTTTAGACACACCATAAATGTAAAGGTTAAGCTGGCAATACATGGCTTGAATTTTGGATGATTCCTGCTGAATTGGCCAAAGCTTTGAACCATGGGTGGTCCTGATGGCCAAACGGTGACTGCATCCTACCAGACGTAGTCACTATTGGGGTATACAAGAAGCTGCAGGTGTTGCAGCTGCTTAAATACGATTGTCAAAAGTGAGGATTCTTCTATGCATGTTGTTTAGTGTGGATGGTGATATCCATTACATGTCTCTTGTTCATCCCTTGGCCTACACTTTCGGCAGGAAACATTCGCTGCGTTGTATAGAAGCACACTGTGTCCAAGGAACACAATACCTTCTCTAGGCGATGAATATAGTCCCTCTCCAACCTCTCCTCTGCTTGTTTCAAGCCCAGTTCTTGGTCCGCTAACATAGACTCATCTGTGGGTATTGCGTCTGCTTGAACAGGCTCTGCATCGGGACTATTCTCTGCAGCTTTACCTGAACAAAGGAAAAAAAAACAAAAAAAAAAACCAGAAGAACAGAATTAAAGAAGACAAACAAATACATGACAGGGGGGCTTTTAGAGATGGATCTTAAAACTAACAGCCACCCACCTAGATGGCGCCACATTCATCAATAAATAAGAATCTCTTATCTCTTTCATAACTTCTATTTACTACACAAAAACGTTTTAACATACACTATATTACCAAAATTATTGGGACACCTGCCTTCGCACTCACGTAAAATTTATTGGCATCCCAGTCTTAGTCCGTAGGGTTCAATATTGAGTTGGCCCTCCCTTTGCAGCTATAACAGCTTCAACTCTTCTGGGAAGGCTGTTCACAAGGTTTAGGAGTGTGTCTATGGGAATGTTTGACCATTCTTCCAGAAGTGCATTTGTGAGCTCAGGTACTGATGTTGAAAGAGAAGGCCTGGCTGGCCGGGGTTGCGGAGAATGGAGGTGGATCAAGAGCAACCGTGATAAAGGAGACCTCACTTTAAGGGGTAGGCACATGAGATCTAATATTAGGTCAAAAAAGGTGAGAGCATATGGAAACTGGTGATGGGATAAACGCACGTGGTGATATGAATCTAAGTGAAGGAATATAAAACGCACCAAGGAATTGACATTTTTTGGCATCTTTATTATTGTATGAATATAAGAACAATAACATAGAATTGCTATCATATGGCTATATTTGGGACTTTAATTGTTTATTTCATTTATATTTTGTGGTATATGCTGCATTATTATATGACTATCAGAAAATGTAACATTATTCTTGTACTGCACGACACTATTAGAGGGTTTATTTATACATTCAGTACATTTGGGCACACAAGTAGTGTCAGCAGCAGTAGGGACTCTAGTGTGTTTTTGTTACAAATAATCACAGATTGTAGAATTGATTCACTATATACATTGTTTTAGGCCCGCAGGGGTCTCCAAATGGTGGCCCTCCAGTTGTTCAGGAACTACAATTGACATCATGCCTAGTCATGTCTGTGAATGTCAGAGTTTTACAATGCTTCATGGGACATGTAGTTCCGCAACAGACGGAGGGTCATAGTTTGGAGATCCCTGTGGGGATTCACTATTTATCACTAATCTCACTTTTAATAAATAACACTACACTTTCTGTTAGAGCCCTTTCACATTGAGCCGCGTTAGAGGTGCTTTTTGGCCACTAGCGGGGAGCTTTGCAGGCTCTTCAGCAGCAGTGCCCATTCATTTTAATGGGCAAAGGTGGTGGAGGAATGGTGTATACACTGCTCCACCACCGATCCAAACATGCTGCTTGCAGGACATTTTTAATGTCCTACAAGCGCACCGCCCCAGTGTGAAAGCCCTCAGACTTTCACACTGGGGCTGCAGGGGAGGCGTTTTTCAGGCACTATTTTTTAGCCCTTTAGCGCCTGAAAGACGCCTCAGTTTGAAAGGGGTCTTAGAGTGACATACAGTAGAAGCACCGCTTTAAGTGACTGCGCTAAAGTCTTGTGTTTTTATATTTTAATGGGTGTGTAGGTTTCACTTTTAAATTAAAGGCGCAGAGGTTTCATTCTTTGAATTATGAACCAGGATAAAATATAATTGTGACAACAAAATTCTGCTGTGTACTCACATGGTGGAGATGATGTCAGAGGAGTGGTCTCTTGATCTGAAATTGGCTCTGTTTGATGATCTGAAGGTACAATGTCTTTCTTGGTCTCCAGACAGCTTTCTAGGGAAACCTGATTTTGGGAAATTAGATTTTTACTTTCAGGGGCCTCTCCAGCCTCTTTGGATTGTGGGCCACCATGCTCTGACCCAGTGGTTCTTGGCTGACTGGAGTTCCCAGCTTGTGGCGAAGATGACCTTTTAGATCTTGCATTACACGAGTGCTGATGGCCCTGCCCTTCATTTGTCGAGCCACTAGTGCAATTAACAGAGTTTTCTTTGCAGACTCTGGAGTCTGTGGTGGACGCGTCACACGATTCTGTCGGTTTCCCCATCTTAACAATGATTGGAGAGCTGAGGTCGCCATCCCGACCCAGCTTACCATTCCCTCTATGTTTGTGCTTTTGGTTATTTACCACTCGCGTGCCTCTGCCATCCCCACGGCCAGCACGTGCCAGTGGCTTCCTAGACTCATGGTTGGCTGCTTTGGTGACATCATCCATCATTCCAAGATGATCTTCAGACCATTGAAGAAGAGTTCCTCAAGTCACAGCAGCAGCTTCAAATCCCTGCTGGACACAGCGTACCAGCCGACCTGTCTGTGAATGATGAACGTTTAAATTATTACGTTACCCATCTCAACTTATTTTTTTTTTTATTAACATTCAATTTAAACAAAATGTAACCATTTTTAATCCAATTTAACCATAGCATGTTACATAGCACTTTAAAAAACAACTGAAGGATAACTAGAATTCCATATGGTTATTGATTAGGTTACACCACTTCTCCATAGTCTGGTGATAGACAGTCTCTCTTTATAGGAATGAATGGGATTTTTTAAGGCATGCACATAAAAACGTAGTCTGGTCAAGAGTTTGCAGCAGTGGTTGTGCAACTCCTTGTTGTTATTCGCAGATAGTGGATCTAGGAAAAGCATGCACAGGTGAATACAAGACTTTGTAAGGCCCCTTTCACACGGGCACCTCCATTTGGCGGGCTCCGCTGAGCTGGCAGATGACAGGTCCATCTCCATTCACTGTGCAGAATGGAGATGGACAAAGTCCTGCTCTCCTCTATGAGGAAATCGGGTGAAAACGGACCGCCAGTCCATTTACATTTGATCAGATCCACCAGACGCACGGAAAATAGGACCAACATCCGTTTTGGATTTTGCAGGCAGAATTGGATCTGATAGCAGTGGACACGTCACTGCTGACATCCACCGATCCATAGGGGAGTGCTCAAGGACCTGATCAAAAAGCCCGTATGAAAGGGGCCAAAGGGGCAAGAGGTGCAAGATAAAGGATAAGAAATCTAGTTTTGGATAGAGGGGTGAGCTATTAAAACCTATGTCAAGATTGTATTGCTCACTGTAATCCACTGCAATGAAGACCCCTGACAACCGTCCAAAAGGGGAATTCCCCTCAAAGTGTAATTAGAGGCAAAACGAAGGCTGGCCAGACATGGAGCAAATTTGTTTCTTACAACCACGATGTACAGGGAAAAAAAAAAAAAAAAAAAAAAAAAAAAAGACTATAAAAGTTTTTAATGAAACAGCGCCACCTCTGTGCAAAATAATAAAGTGATTGACCGCTGCCTTAAATTTTTTAGCTTCTGCCAAAAAACAAATCATAAAAGTCATAAATTGAGGCGCTGGCTACATATTATCCCTTTCATGACGAAGCCTATTTCTGACATTTGGTGCTTACAAGTTAAAATCTGTATTTTTTTGCTAGAAAAGTACTTAGAGCCCCAAAACTATAACAATATATATATATATATATATAAAATTTAGCAGAGAATCTAGAGAATAAAATGGCGATTGTTGCAATATTTTATGTCACACGGTATTTGTGCAGTGTTGTTTTAACGCAACTTTTTGGGAAAAGGGACACATTAAATAAAAAAAAAAATAAAAAAAAAAAAGTAAAGTTAGCCCATTTTTTTTGTATAATGTGAAAGATGATGTTACGGCGAGTAAATAGATACCAAACACGTCACACTTTATAATTGCACGCACTCGTGGAATGGTGAAAAACTACAGTACCAAAAAAATCTCCATAGGTGACGCTTTCATTTTTTTTTTTTTTACGGTTACCAGGTTAGAGTTACAGAGGCGGTTTAGTGCTAGAATTATTGCTCTCACTCTGACGATGGTGGTGATATCTCACCTGTGTGATTTGAACACCGTTTACATATGCGGGCACGACTTCCGCACGCGTTTTCTTTGCTGCGCGAGCTCACGGGGACAGGGGTGCTTAGTGCATAGGATGCACGAGGGTTTACAAACCCTTTAAACGGTTGTTACAAATACACACACTTGTTTCACCCACACGACCACGGCCTCCAATTCAGACAAATCATCAGACTTCAAATAAAACCCGAGGGGTAATGAGGGGGTGCCACCAATTCTAGTATATAGCCCACTAAATACAATAGATAAAATTATATATATATATATATATATATATATATATATATATATATATATATACACACACACACACACACACACATACACATACATACATACATACACACATTATATATACACACACACACACACACACACACACACACACACACAGTAGTAGGCGAGCAAACGGAATAGATTCGCATTATGTATATTGTATTCTCTTACTGCACACTAATACAAAAACATTATTGGTGTAAAAATAATAATAATACGTAAAGATAAAATACATTATTTACCCAACAGATACCAGTGCCATTGCTAAATACTATTCTTAAAAAAAAAAAAAAAATACAAAAATGTTAAAACTCACAGCAATAACATACCGGCTCTGCTCTCTCGGCCTACATGTACAGACGTCTATTTTTCCAGCAGCTGCAGCACAAACGTTCTGCACGACTGATGACATGGTGTCACATATACAACTATCATCAGCTGGTAACACCTCATGTGACAGAAATGAAACTCAGCTCTGAACTGCAGATGAAATGGAACCCGGGCCGTTTCCTGAAACTTTATTTTTACACTCTTATCTGGTCTTGATAGTCTGTACTGTGAATGCTGCATAACACGTAATACACAATCCTGCCCATAGCCAGGCAAACTGAGCACTAAACAAAGTCAGATCTGTCTCCAGAAAGAATAGATATAGTCAGACAGAAAATGAGGGATCATCTGCAAAAGAGAACAACGTTTTTATTTCAGTTTTGTTGCTGTTGAAGATTTTTCCTCACTTTCACTAATTGGAGTACGGGTACCCGTTATCAACACAGGAGTAAGGGAGGGTAACCCCTCTAATGGAGCCCTGGATAGCAGTAGATGCCAGACAAGGGTTCTAAGGCTACATTAGCATGGGCAAAAATTGCACGTGAATGACAGTAGCGGAAAATCTGGCAATTCCTGTAGCTGTTTTAGCCACCTGTGAGGACATAACATCATCCACAGGTAATAGCTGGCTGGGCGAACAGCCACGGATAGCTGTGGCCACAGTTGACATGTCACTAATGCCGGCCATACACGGTTCGAATTTTGAAAGAATTTTCTTTCTAAAATCGTATCTAAGAATTTTCGTATGAATTTCGCACCATTAGTGGGGCTGTAGCAACAGCCGATTTTCGTGTGGAAATCAAAATTTGAGGAATCGGACATGATGGAAATTTTTTGAAAAACGAACAAACGATTTTCTAATCAATGATGGGAGAATCGTGCGAGAAATGTAATAAGAAAAGAACATTTACGGAGAGAAAAGAAGATTCCCGGCCACGAAAATTATTTTCTGTAGCAACATGGAGGTGAAATTGAAGGCTTGGTCAGCCGAATTTCGAAAATCAATGGTGGCATCATCGGATCACGAAAAAAACGAATTTTCTGATTTTGAAAAGAAAATTTGTTTGAAATTCGACCATGTATGGCCTGCATAAAGATTACAGCAGCACTCAAGATTCAGAGCTAGCGACTCACAGGTGACTGAAAGAACAGCAGGAATCAGCAGATTCCTGCCGCTGTCATTTGCACCAGTGCTAGCCACCCGTGCCAATGTAGCCTAATCTTTTATAGCTCTTCGTAAAACGAAAAAATAGTTTGGGCTGGAAATACACTTTAACCACGTCCACCCCGGAAGGATTTACCCTCTTCCTGACCAGGCCAATTTTTTTGCGATACGGCACTGCGTCGATTTAACTGACAATTGCGCGGGTGTGCGACTTTGTACCCAAACAAAATTGATGTGCCTTTTTTTCCCCCTCACAAATAGAGCTTTTTATTGGTGGTATTTGATCACCTCTGTGGTTTTTGTGTGTATATAAAAACTTTTTATGCTATAATAAACATCCAAAAAGCAAAAAACACACACACACACACACACACACACACACACACTTCTTCCTTGGTTTAGGCCAATATGTATTCTACATATTTTTTGGTAAGAAAAAATAAATAAAATCCCAATTGCGCAAACCAATCAATATTGATTAGTTTGCGCAAAAGTTATTGTGTCTACAAAAGTAGGGGATAGATTTATGGCACTTCTATTTTTTTACTAGTAATGGCGGTGATCTGCGATTTTTATCAGGACTGCAACATTGCGGCGGACAGATCAGACATTTCTGACACATTTTTGGGACCAGTGACATTTATACAGCAATCATTAGATGAATTAAGGTGAAAAACCTTCTGCACTACAGCTGCCCCTCAGATCCCCCCATTATCTTACCTGAACACGATCGTTCCAGCGACGAGCACGAGCCCAGCAGCTCCAGCCCTTGTCTCGGGTTCTCATTGGCTCCTGCTGCTGTCAATCAAATTCAGTGACACAGGGGTGGCGGGGGTCAGAAACCATGAATCAGACCGAGACAGAAGTACAAATTAAATCATACTTGTTTAACCACTAGGCGTCCGTGCTATAGCCGAAAGACGGCTGCAGCGCGGACGCCAATTGCCGGGAGGCCATCCCTGGACGTCCTCCTATTTACTTCCGCAATGCGTGCTCTCCCCCGAGAGCGTGAATCGGAGAAGTTCTGTGGTGGCTGTGTACCTTGGACACAGCCAGTCATAGATCGCTGTAAACGGCCAATCACAGCGGCCGTTTACAGCGCGATCGGCATGTCCAATGAGAGATGATCTCATATGTAAACATATGAGATCATCTCTCATCACCGGTGTTGTGACATATACAGTCCCCCCATCGGATAGTGTCCGCCCCCCGTACTGCGCAGACACAGCACTTGCGCAGTACAGAGAAGGAGGAGATTCGGGAAAATCTCCGAAGATGAATGGTGCCTGCGTCGTGAGGAGAGGTGCAAGCCCCACCATCCAAGTGGACATAGGGCTGCAAATAGCGGGCACGCTTCGCTCAGCTCGCTTCGCTCGGCTCTTTTTATTCTAACTCAATGTCCACTTGGATGGTGGGGCTAGAACCTGGACTCACAGCGCAGGCGCCGTTCATCTTCGGCTATTTTCGGAATCTGCTTGTCCTGTGTACTGCGCATGCGCAGTACACAGCGGACACTATGCGACGGGGGACACTATCCGACAAGACACTGGCTCTCCCTCCTCACACAGAGGCAGCGTGTGAGGAGGGAGAGATGAACTGCTGCAGCGGTTAGTAAAAAATAAAGTGCCATCTGGCCCCACTGCCACCTATCCTCACTGCAGCCTGCCCCCACTACCACTGTGCCATTTGTAATCAGTGATATGTGTCGTCAGTGCCATGTATAAGTGCCATCAGTCATCAGTGTCACATGCCACGTATCAGTGCCACATCTCATCAGTGCCACGTATTAGTGCCATCTGTCATCAGTGTCATGTGCCATCAGTGCCACGTGAGTTTAACATGTCATTGTCTAGGTGCTCAAGGGCCTTCAAAAGTGTAATAGGTAGTCAAGAAGTTAGATGTGTAATTTATGCTCCTAGAACACATGATGGTGCTCCCTGAATTTTGGGCCTCTCTATGTGGGCAGACTGTGGAAAAGTCCCACACATGTGGTATCGTTATACTCAGGAGGAGGAGTATTTGGGGCATTATTTGTGGTATACACAATCCATGTGAGAGAAATAACCTATTACAATGACAATTTTGTGGGGAAAAAAAAAAAAAATCTTCATTTTGCAAAGAATTGTGGGAAAAAATGACAACATCAAAAACCTCACCATGCCCCTTACTAAATACATTGGAATGGCTACTTTCAAAATAAGGGGTCATATGGGGGGTATTTGTACTTTCCTGGCTTGTTCGGGTCTCAAGAAATGAGATAGGCTGCCAGTACATCAGATGTGATCATTTTTTTATGATTGGCACCACAGCTTGTGGACTCTATAACTTTCACAAAAGACCAAATAATATCCACTAATTTGGGTTATTTCTACCAAGGATATGTAGCAGTATAAATCGTGGCCAAAATTTATGAAGAAAAATTAATAATTTGCTAAATTTTATCACGGAAACAAAAAGGAAAAATGGAAAATTCCTATCAAAATACTTACCGTAATTTTCCTTTCCTGATGGACTCCATGGCAGCAACGTGTGGGTTAAGTCCCGCCTCCACTACCCATAGGACACTACTCCCATAAATCTTTGCTCCCTGCCCCTGGCCGTGTTCGGTAACTAGCCTACTCCAGCCATTTGGGAGGGAACTCCTGCTGCCATGGAGTCCATCAGGAAAGGAAAATTACGGTAAGTATTTTGATAGGAATTTTCCATTTTCCTGACAGACTCCATGGCAGCAACGTGTGGGAAATAACTCGCCAAACACACCCGGGTGGGCAAAATGCTGAACAAAAGATTTATCTAACACTGTCGGCCGACAGGACTTTCAAACCAAAATCAACAGAGGATAAAGATGCTGGTTCAACACAATAGTGAGACATGAAAGTATGAATAGAAGACCAGGAGGCCGCTCTGCAGATTACATCAGGTGCAACGTGGCGCGAAGCCGCCCATGAGGTTGAGAGACTTCTGGTAGAGTGAGCTGTAACCGCCTCAGGAGGAGCCAAGCCCTTCTCTCTATAAGCCCATTGAATTGCCTGGACCACCCAAGCAGCGATGGATCTAACGGAGGCCTTGGCGCCTCTACTTTTCCCATTAAATAGCACGAAGAGGAAGTCAGATTGACGAAAAGAAGCTGTAATATCCAGATATTGTTTTAGAGTAACTCCCAAATCGAGTGGATGTGGATCCTGACTTCCAGCAGAATTGAAGGTAGGAATAGTGATTTCCTGGTTTTCATGGAAAACAGAGGTCACCTTGGGATTTGTCCCCAACATCGGAATTAGGACTACCCTATCTGGAAAAAAGGTGAGAAAAGGTTCCTTTGCACCTAGAGACTGAATTTCGGAGATTCTCTTCGCTGAAGTTATGGCTACCAGAAAAGAGGTTTTAAGGGTTAATTCTCTGATTGAGAGCGTTTTGTCAAGTTGAGAGAAGAAATCTAGAACCAATGGAAGGTCCCATTTGGGGAATCTAGGCTTCCTTTGTGGCCTAAGCCTGACTGCTCCTCTGAAGAATTGTTGGACCAAGGGATGATTGGCCCATGCGACTCCAGAAAAAGCTGAAATTGCTGAAACCTGGACCCGGAGAGAACTAACCGAAAGGGAGATATCCAATCCTGATTGCAAAAAGCTTAAAACGTCCCGGACTGTCAGGGTATTACAGGAACTGGACCTTGAAGACAAGTGATCTGCAAACTTCGCCCAAATTCTCTCATATACCCGGTTAGTACTGCTTCTTCGAGCACTAAGAAGAGTGGGAATGACTTCTTCAGGACAGCCTAAAGCCTTCAACCGTCCCCTTTCAAAAACCAAGCCTTTAGGCGCAGGTGATCCGGGCAAGGATGTAATCTCGACCCTTGAGACAGAAGGTCTGGCCTGGATGGTAAAGGTATTGGATCCCTGACACTGAGGAGCATCAGAAGCGGAAACCAGGGTCTGTTGGGCCAATAAGGGATTATGGCTATCACTTCTGCTGTCTCTGACCTGAGTCTCCTCAGGAACTGATGAATAATAGGAGTTGGGGGAAAGGCATAGGCCTTGTGGAACCACCATTTCTCTGTCAAGGCATCCACCCCGTAGGCTTGAGGATCCCTGTACCTTGAATAGTACCTCTCCAGTTTTTTGTTGCAAGGGGAGGCAAACAGGTCGACTTCTGGGGAGAGCCCCATTGTCAGGATCCAGTTGAACACTTCCTCGTGGAGAAACCACTCGTTGTTGTCCAGAAGTATCCGGGAAAGAAAGTCTGCCTGAACGTTCTGAATCCCTGGGACATAGGATGCTGTCAGATCCTTCAGGTTCCTCTGAGCCCAGGTCATGATCGGTTCCACCTCCTGGAGAAGGGATAGACTTCGGGTACCCCCTTGCCTTCTTATGTACGCCACTGCTGTGGTATTGTCTAGCCTGAGTGAGACCGAGGCTCCTGAAATCAGATGCCGAAAGGCTAGCAGAGCTTGAAAGGCTGCCCTTAACTCCAGGATGTTCGACACCGTCCCCCTGGAGGGGAGAATCCAGGTGCCCTGAGCCACTTCCGCCAGACTGTGGGCGCCCCAACCCCTGTTGCTGGCATCTGTTGTTATGGTGACCCATGAGATGGGGAGAATGGAATGGCAGTTGCAGAGATTTTCCCGTTGGAGCCACCACAGAAGGGAATTCCTCATGGATAAGGTGATCCGAATCAGCTGGGTTTTGCTGCCTGACCATTGATGAAGGAAACCCTTCTGAAAGGGCCTCACCCTCCACTGTGCCCACCTCACCATCGGAATTGTCGCTACCATAGTGCCTATAATTTTCAGGCACTGGAGAGCCTGGAGATGAGAGGCAGAGAGGGCTGGACGGATTCTGTCCCTGACCACTGACAACTTCTCTTCTGGTAATGAGATGGTGCCTCTGACAGTGTTGAATAGGGCCCCTAAGAACACCAGCCGCTGAGATGGGACCAGCTGGCTCTTCTCCAAGTTCAAGATCCACCCGAATTCCTGTAGGGTGGAGATGACCTGCTTTCTGTGTACCAGAAGTTGATCCTTGTCTTGAGCCAACAACAGAAGGTCGTCTAGGTAGTGATGTAGACGAATCCCCTTGGTTCTCAGAAGAGCTATCACTGCCAACAGTACTTTTGAAAATACACGAGGAGAAGTTGATAGCCCGAAGGGAAGGCAAGTAAATTGAAAATGGCTTTCGCCCACGGAGAAGCGGAGATACCGCTGGTAATTTAGTTGGTTCCCTCTCTCCCTTCAAATCACTTTTTGTAGATTTTTTAAAAGAGGATTGTCTTGATTTCCAGGACCTGGAAAATTCACGGCCTGGTCTGTAACTGCGAGCTTCCCTGGCTCGTTCCTGGTACTGTCTCCTTGGAAAAGACCTTCTCTGGGCTTGCAAACGCCGGTCCTGGGGGAGGACTTCAAATCATCATCAATTTGTCTGTCCAGAACGTCCTTAAAAGACACGGTATCCTCTAAGGGAAGAGTGACATGTTTCACCATGACTGCTGCGTCTACCAATGGCGCTGACTCCAAATGCTTCACCTCTTCTTCATTGAAAGGATAGAGTTTCGAAACCTTCGATAGCATGGAATTTTTCTTCTCCACCTTGCCCCATTCATCTGTGATAATCTCACCTAGCTCAGAGATAAAAGGAAAATTAATCCGATCCTTCTTTAATTGCTTAAAGAATTTTCTTTGTTTGGAAGGAGCAGCCACAGAATCTTCCCAGTTCAGTGTCTCTCGAACAGCTCTGACCAGAGGAGGCAGTAGAGCGAAATCAAAGCCCACACAGGGATCACTTTCATCAGAGTCACTGTCAGATATGGCAGCTGAGGGGTGGCTATGCGCAGAGGATTCCCAAGTATCCTGCAGCTGAGTCTCCCTTCCTGGAGAAAGTGGCGGCTCTGCCGGGGGAACATAGGACTGGCCCTCAATATTTCTGAGGGACTCCTTAACAACTTTTTCCACCAGGGTTTTAAGTTGTTGATCCGCGTCACCCCTTTCATTGGAAGCCTTGGCGTAGCAAGGATCGCATAAAGATTTTCCTGCCGGTACAAGAGCTCTGCACCCCCAACAGGCACTAGCTGAGTGACTAGATTGAGTCCTCAAGGAGTGCGATCTTTCTTCACTACGGTGTCCTGATCTTGAGGAGGAACCATAATGTTTAGATTTGGAAGAGGAGTGCCGGTGATGCGACTTGGAGGAGTCGCTCCCTCTATGAGAGCTGCGATGCTGTTCTGACCTGGAAGGGCTGAAACAAGAACAAGACAAGAAACAAGACATCAGGACAGAGCTAACAGATAATTACCCCTCCCCCACCAGACCTTCAGGTGAACATTAGAAATACCTTTTATGGAGAGGGCTGGCCACAAACAGGCGGTAAAGAATCCATGTCCTCAGCGATATCCATACGCGCTGAAAAGATGACAAGGGATCAGTGCAAGGGACAGGGAAGGGATAGCCACCCTGTCCCAGAATGCCACTTACCAGTAGATGCAACACAGAGGCAGGGGGAAGTCACCACAACAGCCCGCAAGCATTCCCAAAGCTTGCAGACTAATTCCCAGTCTAAATAGCCTGCCCCTGTGATGTCACCGCCGTGCCTGTGCGCATGCGCGAAACAGCGGCAATTTGCCGCTGTCGCGCATGCGCGAAACCAAGCCTCGATCTCAACCGCGTTTGCGCATGCGCAGTACGGCCGAAAACGCAAACCCGGAAGTAGAACGGCGGCTGGAACGCGGAAGAACCAGCCGCCATGCCTGCACATACAAACAAACAGAAACAAACGAAGACATATAAAAAATACAAAAACTGCTGCCATAAGAACTTTTAGAACCTCTCACCACTCCCACCACGATCGATCACTCGGCCGAAGATAAGGTAAGATGACACCGGACTTTCCAGGGGGCAAAACAGGTCACCTGCTAATAGCTGGCTATCCGAGCAATGCGCAGCCTGCCTGCCAGTGGCCAGGACATGGGCTTCTTCACAGCGCCACTGCCATACCTTGCTAATAGCTAGGGCTTAGCGGAGTAATGCGACTTTCCAGACCCAGAGTCGCAGACCGGCCGACCTCGATCGTGGGGATGATAAATCTTCAGGTAGAAAGACCACCTCTGGGTCCTTCGGAGGAGGACAAAAAAAGAACACGGCCAGGGGCAGGGAGCAAAGATTTATGGGAGTAGTGTCCTATGGGTAGTGGAGGCGGGACTTAACCCACACGTTGCTGCCATGGAGTCTGTCAGGAAATGTTTTTTTTTTTTTTCCCCAAAAAATTTTTGGTCTTTTTTCATTTATAGCCAAAAAATAAAAAACCCAGGAGGTGATCAAATACCACCAAAAGAAAGCTCTATTTTTTTTCACACAAAGGACAAAAAATTTCAATTGGGTACAGTGTTATACGACTGAGTAATTGTCAAAGTGTGAGAGCGATGAAAGCTGAAAATTAGTCTGGTCACAAGGGGGGTTTAAGTGCCCAGTTGTCAAGTGGTTAATAATAATAATCCTCCTTTCATGACTAAGCCTATTTTTGACATTTGGTGTTTACAAGTTAAAATCCATATTTTTTTGCTAGAAAATTACTTGGAACCCCCAAACATTATATATATATATATATATATATATATTTTTAGCAGAGACTCTAGAGAATAAAACGGCGATTGTTGCAATATTTTATGTCACACGGTATTTGCGCAGCGATGTTTTAAACGCAACTTTTTAGGAAAAGGGACACTTTCATGAATTTAAAAAAAAACGAAACAGTAAAATTAGCCCAATTTTTTTTGCATAATGTGAAAGATGATGTTATGCTGAGTAAATAGATACCAAACATGTCATGCTTTATAATTGCACTCACTCGTGGAATGACGACAAACTACGGTACCTAAAAATCTCAATAGGTGACGCTTTAAAAAAAAAATTCCGGTTACTAGGTTAGAGTTACAGAGGAGACTAGTGCTATAATTATTGCGCTCGCTCTGACGATCGTGGCGATACCTCACATGTGTAATTTGAACACAGTTTACATATGCAGGCGCGACTTCCGTATGCGTTTTCTTTGCTGCGCGAGCTCGCGGGGACACTTTAAAAAAAAAATTATAATAATTTATTTATTTTTTTAAAATTAATAATTTTTTTTTTTTTTATAAATACATTTTGATCACTTTTATTGCTGTCACAGGGAATGTAAACATCCCTCGTGACAGTAATAGGTGGTGACAGGTACTCTTTATGGAGAGATAAAAAAAGACCCGCGATCCCTCCTTTACACTTCAAAGTATTCAGATCGCCGTTTTCGGCGATTCTGAATATTGTATACATTTTTAAATCCGGCGCCATTGGCAGCCGAGTAAACTGGAAGTGACGTCATGACATCGCTTCCGTGTTTACATCAAGGAGCCGCTTACGGCTTCATTCCAGTCCCTCCCTAGCCGCCAGAGGCAGCAGATCGTGCATCGGTGCTCCCAACTGAACGGGAGCCCCCCGGTAAGAGCGGCGGGAGGGGGGACGTCCCTTCCCGCATAACAGCCGAGCGGCTTTTAGCCGCATCGGTTGTTATGGCTGGAAAGCCAATCGCCTGCTCTAAAAATTAGTACCGGGATGATGCCTGCAGTTGCGGGCATCATCCCGGTATAACCCCAGGAAGCCAAGTACGCACATCTGCGTACGCTCGGCGGGAAGGGGATAATACATTTAAAAAAAATAAAAAAAATAATAGGTAATCAGGGTAGACGTAGTCAAAACATAGCCAGAGCTCAGGAATGGATAGTCAGACAAGCCAAAATGTCAGGGATCCAGAGATGAGCGCAGTAGAACATCAAGCAGGATCTAGAGCCAGAAGGAATGTCAGCCAATCAAGTCTTTAAACAGGAACACGGGAGAGCGTCTCTAGAGACGTAACCAAGGCGAAGGCCAAGATCATCTGGGCTGGGCAGCTTAATTAGGCAGGACTAACAAGCAGGATATCATCAACAGGTGAGTCACTGTGGAGAGATAGGAGCTGCCAATTAGCAGACAGCTGAGCGGCCAGCTTTGAGAAGGAAGGGCTGAGCCCAGCCCTGACAGCGTGGCTGAGTCCTGCTGCCTATGTCAATGGACGCAACAGCAGGACTCAGGAGCACGCCTGCACAGGTGCCACTATGGAGAGCGTCTCTCCGTGGGGGCACTCAAAGAAGAAGAGCAGCCAGGTGCATGCCGGAACACCCCAGAAATCGGGGCAGCTCTGTGCAACACACTTGCAGAGAACAGGTAAGTATAACATGTTTTTTTTTTGTAAAATAATAAACGCCTTTACAATCACTTTAAGTTAAAATGTACTAGTATGTATTGCATACTAGTACATTATGACAGACTTGGCTACAAACAGAGCCCTGCAATACTGCACTGTCACGGGTTTGCTTGGTTCCTGTTCACTTCTATCTATGCCCAGTGGTCCAACTAGGGCAGGCCCTTCGAGTCTGGTATGGATTTTGAAGGGAACCCCCACACCAATAAAAAATAAATGAATAAAAGCGAGTGCATTTCCTCCAATCAGCTGTCACACAGTGTATGCTGACCTGGGGGGGGGGATTATTATGGATTTGTTTTTGTTTTTTTCATGAGCAAGGCTTGGCCTTGGAGTCCTGCTAGCAGCATCTTTGGAGCGGTGAAGAAGTGGCGTATACACCGCTCCTGCCCATTGAAATCAATGGGGCGGCTCGGCTATTTGCGGTTGTTTAAACCCTTTCACGGTCGCTAGCGGGGGGGGGGGGGGTAAAACTGACCCGCTAGCGGCCGAATACTGCCGCTAAACTGACAGTAAAGTGGCGCTAAAAATAACACACGGTTTTACCACCGACACCGCTCCTGCCCCAGTGTGAAAGGAACTCTTAAGGCGTCAGCATACCAAGACATTTTGGACAATTTCATGATCCCAGCTTTGTGGGAACAGTTTGAGGATGGCCCTCTTCCTGTTCCAACATGACTGCGCACCAGTCAGTCCTTGTAGACAGCTTTCCCAGAGGAGTTGAAGATGTTATAGCTGCAAAGGGTGAGCCAACTCAATATTGAACCCTACGGACTAAGACTGGGATGTCATTAAAGTTCATGTGCGTGTAAAGGCAGGTGTCCCTATATTTTTGGTAATATAGTGCACTTCCTATTTATTCAATAAATGGAGTTTACTGCACTATATTGGTGTTTTCTTTCTTTGATGGCAGGTTCAATCCGGAATATTGTCCTTTGTTGATATTGAGCAAGGGGAGTTCTGAATGAGAGTTTATTCCCATCTTATAAAGCCTGTTTGCCTTTCTTGGATAAAGTTAGGCATTGTAATCTGGTGAGTGAGGTGCACTCATAGGTGGAGGGACAGCACAATTGGATCAGTTTTCAATCAAGTGGATAGATCATGGTTTCTCAACTAGGGCTCCTACAGAGCTTGCTAGGGGTTCCTTGAGCAAAGAATACATTTCTGACTCTCAGATAAAGTTCCCGCTGACACCAATGATCTTTTTAGCCATCTGTAAGGAGGTAATCCTTTCCAATGTCCACCAGTGTAGGAAGCATTCTTCACACAAATGTATCATGAGTTATACAGTGCCTTGCGAAAGTATTCGGCCCCCTTGAACTTTTCAACCTTTTGCCACATTTCAGGCTTCAAACATAAAGATATACAATTTTTATTTTTTGTGAAGAATCGCCAACAAGTGGGACACAATTGTGAAGTGGAATGAAATCTTTTGGATTTTTAAAACTTTTTTAATAAAAAAAAAATGAAAAGTGGGGCGTGCAAAATTATTCGCCCCCCTTGCGTTAATACTTTGTAGAGCCACCTTTTGCTGCGATTACAGCTGCAAGTCGCTTGGGGTATGTCTCTATCAGTTTTGCACATCGAGAGACTGAAATTCTTGCCCATTCTTCCTTACAAAACAGCTCGAGCTCAGTGGGGTTGGATGGAGAGCGTTTGTGAACAGCAGTTTTCAGCTCTTTCCACAGATTCTCGATTGGATTCAGGTCTGCACTTTGACTTGGCCATTCTAACACCTGGATACGTTTATTTGTGAACCATTCCTTTGTAGATTTTGCTGTATGTTTGGGATCATTGTCTTGTTGGAAGATAAATCTCTGTCCCAGTTTCAGGTCTTTTGCAGACTCCAACAGGTTTTCATCCAGAATGGGCCTGTATTTGGCTGCATCCATCTTCCCCTCAATTTTAACCATCTTCCATGTCCCTGCTGAAGAAAAGCACGCCCAAACCATGATGCTGCCACCACCATGTTTGACAGTGGGGATGGTATGTTGAGGGTGATGAGCTGTGTTGCTTTTATGCCAAACATATAGTTTTGCATTGTGGGCAAAAAGTTGGATTTTGGTTTCATCTGACCAGAGCACCTTCTTCCACATGTTTGGTGTGTCTCCCAGGTGGCTTGTGGCAAACTTTAGGCGAGACTTTTTATGGATATCTTTGAGAAATTATAAAACGAATCAATCAGCGCTGAACACAACAAATACGTGAAAAATTAAACAATTAATTAAAAAACATGCAGCTCGAATACTATAGGTCAAAATACCAAATCCCACATTACAAAGTAAAAAAGTAACAGTACAGCGCATAAATAAATAAATAATCTAAGTGAATGAAAAAGTGACACTCTATTAGTGCATCAAAACACAAAAGTCCATAGATTTAAAGAACAACAAGTAGAGATGTCAGAAAAAAGATCCGCTTGTGCAATGTGCCTTCAAATCGACAAAAACAAGTGATGATGCGATTCCTTCACCAATAAGCAAGATGGACTCTCACCTCAAAATATGGACCCCTGATTTAACAGACAGGTCAGAAAACGCATGTTCCCATCATGGGTAAATCACAGCATTCAGTAGATATAGCGGTAGTGCTCAAAGATTGAATCCTTTTCAGTATCCTCAATTTAATATGATTCCATAAAAAACAAAATCTAGTGCTCTCTGTTTCCACAAATTTATTTAAAACAGAAGTAAAAGAGATACACTCACATTCTGGTGCACTGATCTCCAGTGCTGAGTGCTGGGCATGAAAACAAATGTATCACAGCGTCCATGCATGGATCAGTATAGCAGCTTGCGGATGACGTCACGGCTTAGGTCACGTGGTCCGTACGCGTTGCGTCCCCGGAAGTAGGCGGGACTTCATCAGCGGCGGCCTCCGCTGGTGAAGTCCCGCCTACTTTCGGGTGCACTCAGCACTGGAGATCAGTGCACCAGAATGTGAGTGTATCTCTTTTACTTCTGTTTTAAATAAATTTGTGGAAACAGAGAGCACTAGATTTTGTTTTTTATGTTTTTTATGTAATCATATTAAATTGAGGATACTGAAAAGGATTCAATCTTTGAGCACTACCGCTATATCTACTGAATGCTGTGAGTTACCCATGATGGGAACATGCGTTTTCTGACCTGTCTGTTAAATCAGGGGTCCATATTTTGAGGTGAGAGTCCATCTTGCTTATTGGTGAAGGAATCGCATCATCACTTGTTTTTGTCGATTTGAAGGCACATTGCACAAGCGGATCTTTTTTCTGACATCTCTACTTGTTGTTCTTTAAATCTATGGACTTTTGTGTTTTGATGCACTAATAGAGTGTCACTTTTTCATTCACTTAGATTATTTATTTATGCGCTGTACTGTTACTTTTTTACTTTATTTTATTTTATTTTATCTTTGAGAAATGGCTTTCTTCTTGCCACTCTTCCATAAAAGGCCAGATTTGTGCAGTGTACGACTGATTGTTGTCCTATAGACTGACTCTCCTACCTCAGCTGTAGCTCTCTGCAGTTCATCCAGAGTGATCATGGGCCTCTTGGCTGCATCTCTGATCAGTCTTCTCCTTGTCTGAGCTGAAAGTTTAGAGGGACGGCCAGGTCTTGGTAGATTTTCAGTGGTCTGATACTCCTTCCATTTCAAAATGATAGCTTGCACAGTGATCCTTGGGATGTTTACAGCTTGGGAAATCTTTTTGTATCCAAATCCGGCTTTAAACTTCTCCACAACAGTATTACGGACCTGCCTGGTGTGTTCCTTGGTCTTCATGATGCTCTCTGCGTTTTCAATGGAACCCTGAGATTATCACAGAGCAGGTGCATTTATACGGAGATTTGATTAGAAACAGGTGGATTCTATTTATCACCATCAGTCATTTAGGACCACATTGGATCATTCAGAGATCCTCGCTGAACTTCTGGAGTGAGTTTGCTGCACTGAAAGTAAAGGGGCCGAATAATTTTGCACGTACCACTTTTCAGTTTTTTATTTGCTAAAAAAAGTTTAAAATTATCCAATAGATTTCGTTCCACTTCACAATTGTGTCCCACTTGTTGGTGAGTCTTCACAAAAAATGTTATATCTTTATGTTTGAAGCCTGAAATGTGGCAAAAGGTTGAAAAGTTCAAGGGGGCGGAATACTTTCGTAAGGCACTGTAGATATAGTCATTTTTAGCTGGGGCTTCCCGAGACTGAAAAGTTATATAGAGTAGACGTAGTCAAAACATATCCAGAGCTCAGGAACCGTAACGGATAATCAGACAAGCCAAAATGTCAGGGAGCCAGAGATGAGCGTAGTAGAACAGCAAGCAGGATCTGGAGCCAGAAGGAATGTCAGCCAATCAAGTCTTTAATAGGAACACAGGAGGAGAGCATCTCTAGAGATGTGACCAAGGTGAAGGCAGAGATCTTCTGGACTGGATGGATTAAGTAGGCAGGACATCATCAACAAGCGAGTCACTGTGGAGAGATAGGAGCTGGCAATTATCCGACAGCTGAGCAGCCAGCTCAGAGAAGGAAGGGCTGAGCCCAGCCATGACAGTCATTCTTTACACCAATGTGCATTCCCCATTGTATCTATTTATTTGAAACCATCTTTGGATCCTTCACACACTGGTTAATATTAGGGTAGCTCAGCATTGGGATCTATGAGGTGTTTGTATACCTGGTCGTGCGGTCTCTCTGACTGATTATTCACATGGGGCCCTTTGGTGATGTCAGGGGCCGCACTGTCAAGAAAGTAGACCAGACCTGCATTAACCCCAGCAACAGGTTAAAAGTCCCTCACATATTGTGTTAGTATATGGATTATTAGTCAGCATGATATGGTGGTGTGACATTTGGGACCACCCAAATTATTTTTTTCTATAGATTATTGATGATGAGGACACGATCGGAGGTGACGCTGTTCCACCTCGGTCAGTCTGTCATACATGTCCAGCTCTCTGCAGGGCTCGCTTTGGCTCAGCTGTCCTCAGGATTAGCATTTGGTGACACCAAACAAACAATCAATCAGGTGTCACCAAATGACCTGGAATTTCCATACACACACACACTGTATCCAACCTTACCCAGCTCAACTGCTGTATTCAAGATTCAGAAAATGGAGACCAGTGTTTAGGTTGGGGCCTTCATCTCCCAAACCATAGGTCCACAATGTATAAAGCCGGCCACTCGGTGCACTCTTCATAAATAAATCCTTTTATTGGATACATATAAATTGATACAGCATCAAAAGTGCAAAGTGTTTTGGCTTATACAGCCTTCCTCACAGCACACAAAACATGAAAAAATTCTGACATATATAGTTCCAGCCCACTCAACGGGGGCAGGGTTCCATCGATTAAAAGTAATTAAGAGCAAGAAATTACAATAAACCCTGCAGCATAGACACACAATGTAAACACAGGGTCCCAGCCATGTCCCCCCCATACACAATGTAAACACAAGGTCCCAGCCATGTCCTCTCTCCCCCCCCCCCCCCCCCCCCGATACACAATGTAAACACAGGACTCCATCCATGACAGCAGAACCCCTCCCCTCCCCAATACGCAATGCAAACATGTGACAAAGCCATGCAAACACCCCCCCCCCCCCCAAAAAAAGAAAGAAGTATGAATACACCACGGGATCCCAGCCATATCAGCAGCCCCCTGGAGTATAAGCACCCCAATAAACACAAGACCCCAGCCATGTATCCCCCCTATCCCATACACAGTGTAAAACACAAGACCCCAGCCATGCATTCCCCCCCCCCCCCATACACAGTGTAAACACAGGACCCCAACCATGTTACCCCCCCCCCCCCCCATACACAATGTAAACACAGGACCCCAACAATGTTACCCCCCCCATACACAATGTAAACACAGGACCCCAACCATGTTACCCCCCCCCCCATACACAATGTAAACACAGGACCCCAACCATGTTACCCCCCCCATACACAATGTAAACACAGGACCCCAACCATGTTACCCCCCCCCCATACACAATGTAAACACAGGACCCCAACCATGTTACCCCCCCCCCATACACAATGTAAACACAGGACTCCAACCATGTTACCCCCCCCCATACACAATGTAAACACAGGACCCCAACCATGTTACCCCCCCCCCCATACACAATGTAAACACAGGACCCCAACCATGTTACCCCCCCCCCATACACAATGTAAACACAGGACCCCAACCATGTTACCCCCCCCCATACACAATGTAAACACAGGACCCCAACCATGTTACCCCCCCCCATACACAATGTAAACACAGGACCCCAACCATGTTACCCCCCCCCCCCATACACAATGTAAACACAGGACCCCAACCATGTTACCCCCCCCCATACACAATGTAAACACAGGACCCCAACCATGTTACCCCCCCCATACACAATGTAAACACAGGACCCCAACCATGTTACCCCCCCCCATACACAATGTAAACACAGGACCCCAACCATGTTACCCCCCCCCCATACACAATGTTAACACAGGACCCCAACCATGTTACCCCCCCCCCATACACAATGTAAACACAGGACCCCAACCATGTTACCCCCCCCCCCATACACAATGTTAACACAGGACCCCAACCATGTTACCCCCCCCCCCATACACAATGTAAACACAGGACCCCAACCATGTTACCCCCCCATTACACAATGTAAACACAGGACCCCAACCATGTTACCCCCCCCCCCCATACACAATGTAAACACAGGACCCCAGCCATGTTACCCCCCCCCCCCCATACACAATGTAAACACAGGACCCCAACCATGTTACCCCCCCCCCATACACAATGTAAACACAGGACCCCAACCATGTTACCCCCCCCATACACAATGTAAACACAGGACCCCAACCATGTTACCCCCCCCCATACACAATGTAAACACAGGACCCCAACCATGTTACCCCCCCCCCCATACACAATGTAAACACAGGACCCCAACCATGTTACCCCCCCCCATACACAATGTAAACACAGGACCCCAACCATATTACCCCCCCCCATACACAATGTAAACACAGGACCCCAACCATGTTACCCCCCCCCCCCCCCATACACAATGTAAACACAGGACCCCAACCATATTACCCCCCCCCCATACACAATGTAAACACAGGACCCCAACCATGTTACCCCCCCCCCCCCATACACAATGTAAACACAGGACCCCAACCATGTTACCCCCCCCCCCCATACACAATGTAAACACAGGACCCCAACCATGTTACCCCCCCCCCCCATACACAATGTAAACACAGGACCCCAACCATGTTACCCCCCCCCCCATACACAATGTAAACACAGGACCCCAACCATGTTACCCCCCCCCCCATACACAATGTAAACACAGGACCCCAACCATGTTACCCCCCCCCCCATACACAATGTAAACACAGGACCCCAACCATGTTACCCCCCCATACACAATGTAAACACAGGACCCCAACCATGTTACCCCCCCCCCCCATACACAATGTAAACACAGGACTCCAACCATGTTACCCCCCCATACACAATGTAAACACAGGACCCCAACCATGTTACCCCCCTCCCATACATAATGTAAACACAGGACCCCAACCATGTTACCCCCCCCCCATACACAATGTAAACACAGGACCCCAACCATGTTACTCCCCCATACACAATGTAAACACAGGACCCCAACCATGTCACCACCCCCCCTTGCAGAGTATGCTCAGCACCATACACAGAATGTAAACACAGGACACATCTATGTCATCTCCCCCCTGCAGAGAGTGAGCACAGACCCGCTGTGGCAGTACCAGTCTGAGGCTCCCGGGGCATGCTGGGACTTGTAGTCCCTCAGCTGTACACAGAAGGGCTCCCCAAGCACAGTAAGACACACCTCCAAGGCCCCGCCTCCTCTGCCCTCCCCCGATCGCCGGGGGTCACACTTACCAGAGGCCCCGGCTCTGCAGGCCCCGTCTAGAGCGCAAAGGACGCTACGACTCCGACGGCCGCCGCTCTAGGTGGACGCCATGTTCGGCTGCTCCAGCTGTGCAGGCCCCGTATAGACCCTTCACACCGCCGCCATGTCCAGCGCGCAGTGCATTGTGGGCCGGGGGAGGGACCAGGACTGTCACTGACAACACAGGAGGTGGGGGGTGACAGGGACTGAGGGGGTAAAGGGGGGCAGGGCTGTACACATGGGCCCCTGCTCAGGTAACAACCCCCTGGAGCTGGCCAGATGAGCCATACAAATGTCTGAACCACACCCCTCTGTCACTGGAGGGAATACGCCCCAATAAGAACCTTCAACTGGAGCCCCGCCCCCAGACATTGCCTCTCCACTGTATGCAAATCATGACTTTTAGCAAAGTCAGCTGTGAGCACATTGCCGGCCCTGCTGTACAGTTACAGCGCTGGGGGCGTCCTAGGGTCTTGGAAGTATCCTGGGTGATGGGGGTTCTGCAGTGCCCTGCAGGGTAGTCCCCAGTTTTCCTCTGTTTGCTTCCATATAATGCCCATATTAGGTCTTAACCGCTTCAATACCGGGCACTTTCACCCCCTTCCTGCCCAGGCCAATTTTCAGCTTTTAGCGTTCTAATGCCTCGTACACACAGTCAGATTTTCGGACGGAAAATGTTTGATGGGAGCTTTTTGTCGGAAATTCCGACCGTGTGTAGGCTCCATCGGAATTTCCGTCACACAAAATTTGAGATCTGGATCTCAAATTTTCCTACAACAAAATTCGTTGTCGGAAATTCCGAGCGTGTGCATACAATTCCCACACACAAAGTTCCACGCATGCTCGGAATCAAGCAGAAGAGCCGCACTGGCTATTGAACTCGGCTCGTCGTATATGTTGTACATCACCACGGATTTTGTTGTCGGAATGTCCGATCATGTGCATTAGACTTTGAATGACAACTGCATAGTCATGCAACACTGTATCCATATGACATTTTCATCATTTTCTTCCCACAAATAGAGCTTTCTCGTGGTGGTATTTAATTACCGCTGTTTTTTATTTTTTGCTATAAAAAAAAAATAGAAAAAAAAAAGGAAAACATTTTTCTTCGGTTTTCTTAGTTTCTATAAGTACATTTTCTAATTAAAGCAAATTTCCACCGAAAAGTGGAACTTCCGCTTACCTGTCTCCTCCCCCCTTCCTGTGCCACATTTGGCACCTTACGGGGTGATGGGTATGTCAGAAGTTTAATCCCTGCCTCCTTCCCCTGCTGGGCCAGTAAGAGAGCCCCGCACAGTAGGGACCTGGCTGTGAAGCCACAAGGCTTCACCGCTTGGTTCCTTTACTGGCAATGGTGGTGGCGGCATCCGACAGCCAATAAAAACATTTTATTGGCTGTAATGCCGACATCGCTGGTCTCCAGGACAGGTAATGCCGTGTACACACGATCGGACTATCCGACGGACTTGGTCCGACGGACTAAAATCCGCCCGTGTGGGCTCCGGCGGACTTTTTGTTCCCAAAAGTCCGGCTGACTTAGAAAGAAGTTTTGACTCAAAATTGTCTGCCAGACTCGGCTGTCAATCCGCCCGTCTGTGTGCTAGCCCGCCGGACTTTTGAAATGAACGGACTTGCCCACACTCGGAGAAAAGTCCGTTCAGTTTGAACGCGGCTCCAAGTAGATGGGACTAGTGCAGGAAGTGAATGTCGCCGCTTCCATCTGCGAGATTGACACCTCGCTGACCCCGTCACCTGGTATGGACTTAAAGGGGAAGCCCTACGCCGAAAAAACGGTGTGGGGGTACCCCCAAAGTCCATAGCAGACCCTTATCCGAACACGTAGCCTGGGCGGTCAGGAAAGGGGGTGGGGACGAGCGAGCGCCCCCCCCTCCTGAGCCGTACCAGGCCACGTGCCCTCAACATGGGGGGGTGCTTTGCGGCCCCCCCACCCCAAAGCACCTTGTCCCCATGTTGATGAGGACAAGGGCCTCTTCCCGAAAACCCTGGTCGTTGGTTGTCAGGGTCTGCGGGCGGGGGGGCTTATCGGAATCCGGGAGCCCTCTTTAATAATCAGGCCTCCAGATACCGGCCCCCCACCCTATGTGAATGAGTATGGGGTACGATGTACCCCCTACCCATTCACCTGGTGAAAAAAGTGTAAATAAAAAACACAACATAAGTTTTTAAAATAATTTATCAGACAGCTCCGGTGGTCTTCCGTCTTGGGGGGGTCTTCTCGCCGGACTCCTCCGCTATCTTCTGCTCTTTTACTAGCGGAGGAGCCCGGCTTTCTTCTTCGTCGCCGCCGCCATCCGAGGGTCTTCTTCCGACTTCGGGGTCTTGTCCACCGCTCTTCGGGGGTCTTGTCCCCCTCTTCGGTTCTTCTGCCTCTGCTATCTTCTTATAGCTCTTTTACTAGCGTTGGCCCGGTCTTCTGTCGCCTCCGCCTTCTTCTCTTCTCTTCTTCCTTGCAATGCTGATCAATTGGCACTGAGGGACCCAAAGTGTGCCAAAAAAATATCCCCCCACAACATTACACCACTACCACCAGCCTGAACCATTGATACAAGGCAGGATAGATCCATGCTTTCATGTTTACACTAAATTCTGAGCCCACCATCTGAATTTCGCAGCTCAAATTGAGACTCATCAGACCAGGCAACATTTTTCTAACCTTCCATTGTCCAATTTTGGTGAGCCTGTGCAAATTGTAGCCTCAGTTTCCTGTTTTTAGCTGACAATAGTAGCACCCGGAGTGATCTTCTGCAGCTGTAGCCCATCTGCTTCAAGACTCGATATGTTGTGTTTTCAGAGATGGTATGCTGCATACCTTGGTTGTAATAAGTGGTTACTTGAGTTACTGTTGCCTTTCTATCATCTTGATTCAGTCTGCCCATTCTCCTCTGACATCAACAAGACATTTAGGTCCACACAACTGCCGCTCACTGGATATTTTCTCTTTTTCAGACCATCTCTGTAAATCCTATAGATGATTGTGTGTGAAAATCCCAGTAGATCAGCAGTTTTTGAAATACTCAGACCAGCCTGTCTGGCACCAACAACCATGCCACGTTCAAAGTCACTTATATCCCCTTTGTTCCCTATTCTGATGCTCAATCTGAAATTTTAACCAGTCATCTTCACCAAATCTAGATGCCTAAATGCATTAAGTTGCTGCCATGCGATTGGCTGATTAGAAATTTGTGTTACCAAGCAATTAAACAGGTGTACCTAATAAAGTGGCCGGTGAGTGTATATTGTAAAGTGATGCGTAAATTGACGTCACTGTATAAGTACCTGTAATAAATAATAAACTAATATCCCCCCACCGGTGGTCCTGGCTCCTCCCCTCTGCTGAGTGCCCCCATAACAAACCTCTTGCTATGGGGACACTCAAACAGACTCGCTCCCAAAGCACACTTCTCTGAATGGACAGTATCCATTCACACACAAAGCGTGGCTTGACCCCCCCCCCCCCCCCCAACTACTCTTTTTAATTTGCTCACTGGCTGTGATTGACAGCAGCAGGGGCCTCTTGTGGCTGTATTGATATTGTTTTCACCTCTGCTGGCTGCTGTGGTTTCTCCCACCAATTGGGAGGAACCACAGCACCCACCAGGAAACACACCCTAAAGTGTAGGATACTAGCAGCACTCAGAACTCTTCAAACAATCGAATCACAGCCTGCTAGAAAGGACAGCATTAAATATCTTCTTTTACAGGGTGCTTGTGATTTATGCACTGTACTGCACCAATAGGGTTATTAAAACAGATGGTAAATGCAGAAAATACAAATACCATTTATTTTCTGTGCAGTTTTATGAAAATTTTTGCAATACGAAATCTGAGTTGTGAATGTTTAACGCTTATTTTACATAACCCACATAAAGAACATACATGAAGAAATATGCAATGTGGATCGTTAGGCTGGATTCACCCTGTTCTCTATGCATTCAGCCTGTATAGTAACCCACATATATGAAGGTAAATGGGCCCATAGTTGTTTCCCTTTGTCTTTCACACAGTATTGCAGTGCATAGATGTCCCATGGTGAAGAATAGGCTTTCTACATGAAATGTATTTATTTTCTGCATCAATATGGACAAGTGGGAATAGGGCCATAAGCTATGTTCATGCTTATGTGTCACTTTCCCCAGCCATTATGGCCGGGCAGAGGCTAATGCAACACGATCTGCACTCCATTAGCTTCACTGGGGGACAGAGGAGACATAGAGGCTGTTAGACCCCTGATGTTTCACTAAAGAGAACCTGTCACCAAAAAAAACATCACATAGGGAACTTCTTGTCCCCTATGTGCTAAATTATTAAAAATATTTTTTTTAAAAGTAAACAAAAATGAAAGTTCCATCCAATCACTTAAAACCCCAATAAATGTTGAGCCCCCCCCCCCCTCCCACGTACAAACGTAAATACAAACATTGGGGGCACCTACACATGAAAATGTTGGTTGCACTACACATACAGTATCTCCACCCACTGGGAGAGCAATAATTCTAGGCTCATTTTTCATTGTTAAAGTGGAGCTCCAGACCCCCACCAAAAGATTAAACGTCAGTAGCTACAAATACTGTAGCTGTTGACTTTTAGGCTGGGTTTACACTGAAGCGATGCGGGAACGCCGCAAATCCGCATCGTTTTCCCGCATCGCATGCCTCCCGCCGGCAGTTCACACTGCCCTATGCGAACTGCTGGGAGTGTCAGTGAAATGTTAATGACACCCCCAGATCAGTTCGCATATCGCAGTGCGATCTGCAAACTCGGACAGGAATCGGATCGCATGGTGTGAACACCCATGCGATCCGATTCGGCTGCGGACCAAAAAAGGGTCCCGTGCGAGTTTGCCGCAGCGGTGTGAACCCAGCCTGAATGTTAGAACACTTACCTGTCCAGGGATCCCACGATGTTGGCGCCCCAGCTGATTTTTCAATCGGTTCTCAGGTGCTGCCACTGCCATTTCCTGTAAGGGGAACACTGCTGAGGTGAGGTCACCCGGTAGTGGGGACGGGCACATGTAAAAAAAACAGTTACCCGCTCCCCCACGACAGGTGCCAAATGTGGCAGCAGAAGGGGGGAGGAAAAGCAAACAAGCAGAGTTTCGCCTTTAGGGTGGAGCTCCGCTTTAACTCTAAACTGATGATGTGTAGGGACATTTAAAGTGTTTGTAAACCGCTGCAGAAAAAAAAAAAAAACTTTCCCCTGTAAGGCAATGGCATACTAGCACATTATGAAATACTTACTTTAGAATATAGCCCTCCAGCGGCGCGCTGTCACTGCTGACAGGGCTTCCATCCCCCCCCCTTCCAGGTTCACAGACTCCGGTTGTGTGAGTGGCCAGAGCTATGATGGCGTCACTCCCACGCCCCATGCTGGACCTTCAGAGCACATTGCACTGGTGATGTCACCGGCTGCATCCAGCGTGAATATCTCCTACACTGCGCACATTTAGGAGATATTCATTTGAACATTTTATTATAGGATTACCTGTAGGTAAAAATCACAAAGCGGACTTTACTACCACTTAGCATTGCCTATGGAAAATATAGAGTAGTGAGGTTTGTTGCCACTTCACGGTTGCATGCAATTTTTAAGCCATGACTTGTTGGATATCTATTTACTCAACGCAACCTCATCTTTTATATTTGAGCAAAAAAAAAAAAAAAAATAGGTAATACATTATGTTTATGTGGCCTAAAATTTAGATTTTTCTGTTGCTTTAATATTGTGTGACATGTAAAAAATGACTACTACCACTATTTTATTCTCTAGAGTCTGCTTTCAGAAAATATATATAACGATGGGGGGGGGGGGGTAATGTAATCTGCAGGTCAAAAATAATTAATAATAATAAACCGGTTTTGGCAGTGAAATAGTTAAAATCGCACAGGTGAGAATGGGTCCCTTAGAAAAGATATATGTGTATATATATATATATATATATATATATATATATATATAAAAACATGTAATAGTAATCTTCTTGTCATGCATTATTGTACAGATCAGCCAACGTGCATACAATGGTATCAGCATACCTCCCAACATTTTGAGATGGGAATGAGGGTCGCCTATCAGCAAAAGTATGCAAGCATAGGACACACCCCTTGCCACGCCCCCATAAAGGAGAATTATACAAAAAAACAAGATTGCTTGAACACACAAGTGCTTTTTTTTTTTTTTTTACTATTCCTTTTATATTGGCTTTTGGAATTTACAAATGCAGCAATTTATAAATCAGATGAAAGGTTTGAGAGGGATTTCACTGGGAAAAAAAATATTAAAAGCAGCAGCTATAAATACTACAGCTGCTGACTTTTAATAAAAGTCAGCAGCTGTAATAATAAATGGACACTCACCTATCCCAGGATCCAGCAATGTCAGCAGCCAAAGCCGATCGATCGCTCGGCTCTAGGCTGCTGCCGCCGCCATTCTAGGTGAGGGAATCAGGAAGTGAAGCATTGCGGCTTCACTTCCCGGTTCCCTACTGCAGCGCAATAGGAATGATTCACGCTGTCTCTGGGACCCGTGTGTGTCCCAGCAGACAGCGCGGTGGGACAGGAAGAGGCATAGACTCCCGTGGGAGTCTATGCCCGGAAGTGGGTGTAAATACCTGTCTTAGACAGGTATCTGCACCCCCCTTCCCCCTGAAAGGTGCCAACTGTGACACCGGAGGGAGGGGGGGGGGGGTTCCGATGAGTGGAAGTTCCACTTAAGGGTGGAACCCCGCTTTTAGCACTGGGAAACACCTTTGAAAGATAAGTGCATTTTGTATACATCTATAATATAGATCAGACCAAAATGAGGAGGAATGAGGGACAGAGGCTCCAAATCAGGGACAGTTGTGAGCTATGCAATGATCAGTGTGAGCTATGCAATGATCAGTGTGATTATCAAAGATCTGAAGCACACAATACACACATGGCACCCTGGAGGTCACACTGCATCCGGAACCAGCTTTGCATTTAGGCATTTTTTTTTTGCTGGTGAGGATTCAGGAACTGTAAGTCTCTTCTAGCTCAACTCCCCCCTGCCTGCGTCTCCGCCTCTAAAGTTCCAGATATCAAACTACAACAACCCAATCAAGCAGCAAATAGGGACGCATGAAATTGTACAGGCACTGCGACGGACAGCTCGCTGCTGGCCTGTGTTCCAGACAGGCAGCGCAGCGGGCAGCCCCGGAAGGGTCCTTGTCCTGCCATGCCGCGCTGAGTGTTTGAATGGTGGAAGCGGCAGCGTCATGACAGAGATTGCAGAGAGACAGGTGAGAGCCGGGCCCGGGGACCCCCCTCATATCTGGGGGAGGGCTGCAACGTATCACCCTGCAGCTCCTGCCATAGCAAGGCTGGGACTTGTAGTTCTATGGCAGGGGAGACAGACTTAGAAGCTTCCTCTGACCCTGTGGTCGGCCCAGGCTCTGCTCTATGGAGGATTTATAGAGACCTTGTCACTGGACTGTTCACTTCAACAGCAATCTTCCCATAAGGCACTCTATAGTGAGAGCAGGCGACCTTAGCACTTCAACTGGTGTGGAACTACAAGTCCCAAGACTCTTATAGCAACATACAGTCAGGGGCATGATGGGGGTTGTAGTCCAACCACAGCTGGAGTGCCTACTTCTGCCCTGCAGCATTGGTGCCCAACCTCCTGTGGTCCTTTGACACAGAATTGTGTGGTCCCAAGTTTGGTGGGTTACTAAATTTGGAGGGACTGTCCCCGATTTGAAGCAATGTCCTCGTTTGTCCCTCGTTTTGGTCTGATCTATAAAAATGTGTATAAATTGCAATTTTTCTCTATCAAAAAGTGTTTTCCAGCATTAAACCTTTCATCTGATTTCTTAATGGCTGCTTTTGTAAATTCCAAAAGCCAATATAAAGGAATAGTAGTGATTTAAAAAAAAAAAGCTCCCTCCCCCTCCCCCTCCCCCTCTCCCTCTCCCTCTCCCTCCCTCTCTCTCTCCCTCAATAAATTTACAGATTGCTGTACTAACCCATCCCGATGTTAGTGTGACGATCCCCCGAGCTGAACTGACCTTTTTTGTCCTCCATGTACCCAGCTTAACGGCTTCTGGACCGCCCCACGTACGTATACTGCGTGAGGGCGGCCTTTAAGCGCAAAATCGCATACCTGTACGTGATTTCCTCTTCTGGAGTGCGTGCTCCTGCCAGCAACCTGCTCCCGCAATGATTGGACACAGCAGGAGCCAATCGTTCTCGAGGCAGACAGAATGGAGGTCTACCTATGTAAATAAGGCAGATCACTGTCCTGTGACAGAAGTGTATACTTTCGCTTTAAAATGTATTAAGCCAAAAATACAAGATCTTTAAAATATATATATATATATATAAAATTTTGCATTTCAGCAGTTTGGGGCTAATCTGGTAGGTACACATCTTAGGCCCCTTTCACACCCGCCCCGTGATGATCCGCTCGCTCAGCGGGGATCGCTCCTTTGTCCCCGCTGAGCCGGCGGCGGACAGGGCGGTCTCCGCACACTGTGCAGGGACCGCCCTGTCAGCTCTCCGCTCTGCTCTATGGGGATCAGATGAGCACGGCCCGTCTGTCCGTGTTCATCCGCTCTGCAGACGGATAGAAAAATAGGATTTTCCTCCGTCTGCAGAATCTGACAGTAGCGGAGGCAGACAATAGCGCGTGTCTGCGGATGTTCATCCGCAGACACCCACTATCCCATAGGGATGCATGTATGTCCGTATTTCATCCGCAAACAGATGGATGAAATATGGACATACTGTCTGCATGTGTGAAAGGGGCCTAAATCATTTCACAAAACATTTATATGCAATCTGGAACCAATTAAATCATTGTCTCACAATTAAAGCGGTGCTCCACCCAAAAAGGATGTTCTGATTTAAGACCTCTTCCGCTGCGCCTGGTGAAGAAATGGGGAGGGGCAGCAGGTACCTGATTATGACAGGTATCTGCTTCCGCTCCAATCGCCTAGGCAATCAGTAACGGAAGTTCTCTTCCCAGAGTTTTTGGGACACATGACAGGTCCAGGAAGACTACAGGAGCATTTACAATGTGTGTCTCGTGCCTATGGAGCCACTGGTTGTCACAGCTGGGTGCCCACAGTTAACAGGCCAGGGATAGATGACAATGACTGAGGTGAGCACACTGCTGGATTGTGGGTCAGCAGCTACAGTTATTTAGCTTTTGACTTTCAATTTTTACACGGGAGATGCAATTAGAACGCATCCTATGTTTAGATAGCAGAGAGTTCATCAACAAAATAAGCTCACTCCCTGACATCATTTAGAGGGCGCCCCCGTAATTACCTAGTATTAAAAATACAGTGTGTGTGCGAGATGAGAGATATATAATCACACACAATGCTGGGTTTAAGCCTAGTCTCAAATATCCACCAGCTCAGTGTGTAAAATTTTATATACACTTTTTTTTTTTTTTTTTTTTTTTTTTTTTTTTTTTGTAGTCCACGCTTTATAGTGAACCCTTGCCAAAACAAGAAGTGTACATTGATACCTTTCTTCCCGATCACACATACTCTCCTTCTCTTCCTTGCCAACTCTATCACCCTCCACAGATGAGAAGGGACCCCTGTACAAAATTCACATTGATCCAGGTTCATTTTTGCTCCCTGCCTTTAATTAAACACACCTCCATACTGTTGGTGATGGAAGTAGGCGTACATGTCATGTAACTAATCCATTTGTGACAGTGTGGGTTACTGTAAATCATAATCTTGTTTTTTGTTGTAGGTGTTAAAATGGAGAGTGGCAACCAGTTTTGCCTGGTCAGTCATATTACTACCTCTGAGCTGTGTAACCTTCATAGCTCTCAGCAGGCTCAACATCTTTCACCCTATACAATGGCTCACAGGTAAGTGTCCTGGGGGTAGATTGTTGCTCACTATTGTGTAGGGAAACGCAGAAGTGCTGGGATGTCCTTTCCCCCATCTTCTCGGGGAGGCATTGTGTAGCTGGGTTTTCAGGTCAAGTGACGAGAGCGCCCCAAAATTGAAATCGGTGCAGTAAACTTTTTAGTAGTAAAAAAGCACAGAGGTTGACAATGCATTTTGGGGTCTTGGTGGTCCCTCCATTAGGGTTTATGGTAATGGAAGTTCTTTCAGAAATATTGTACCACGGTTGGTTTCTTTAGGGGATTTGCTAAGTGTTTATGTATGTTCTTGCTTGGGTAGCTGGTAGAGCTGCCCCCCGCGATCTTGACACAGCATTATCCCGATTCTATGCAGAGTTCTCTAAAAAAAATAAATAAAAATGAAAAAAAAATCTGCAGCCTGCCAAGTTTATTGCAACATCGCTTAGACAGAGCTCAAGAGATGCATTGTAACACATAAATGAGGGAAGTTTAAAGCAGACCGTCAGTAATTTTTTTTCAACTTTCCATTAGAGCTACACGATCAATAAGAATCAAAATCGCAGTCTTTTTTTTCCCCGATCTTCAAAGCAGCATGTCACGATTTTTTCTAACAAGTGCAGCTTGGAGGGGGGGGGGGGGGGATCCAGGCAGCCTACCAAGTTTAATCACAATACCAAAGTATTTACATCGTATTTCAGCCGCTGTGCAAATATGGTGTGACAAATATTGCAACAACCACCATTTTATTCTCTGGAGAGTCTGATATTTTTTTAGCAGACTCTCCAGAGAATAAAAGGGTGGTTGCTGCAATATTTGTCACACCATATTTGCGCAGCGGTTTTTCAAACACTTTTTTTTATTTATTTTTTAAATACACTTATGACATCATGCACAGCTCGCTCTCTCTAGTCAGTTTGCCAGGGAGGGAGGCGAGATGAGTCATAAGAGGGCCAATGAGAGCTGTAGAGCTAGAGGCATGTGTCTGTAAATCCAGGCAGTGAACAGGCAGCAGCTTCAGCTGACCACAGTTAAAATGGTTGCAGCCAGACTCAGTGGAGGGATATTTCTGCAGTATATTTGGCAAGTACAGAATCACAGTGTATGTATGATATATATATATATATATATCACACACACACACTGCAAAGTGGTTGGAGGGAAGCTTCAGAATAGAAAAGATGTTTTTATTACAAATTATGTGAGCAGTTCCTCTTTAACCACCTAACGACTAAACCTTTTCTATCATTTGTTTACAGGTCAAAATCAATATTTTGTTTGTTAGAAAATTACTTGGAACTCTCTAACACACATTTTTAGTAGAGACCCTAGAAAATAAAATAATGGTGGTTGCAATCTTTTGTCGCATTGTATTTGCGCAGCGGTCTTTCAAACTCAAATTTACATTTTTTTTAAAATGCACTTTAATGGACTAATAAAAAGTAAACGGTAAAGTTAGCACACATTTTTTGTGTAATGTGAAAGATGTTACGCTGTGAGAATTGTGATCTTTATTCTAAGCAAAAAATCGCGATTCTCATTTTGTCCAGAATCGTGCAGCTCTCATAGCTGATCAGGCAGCCTAGGTCTACCCACATGTAACGGGTATCGTAGGAAATCTCCCCGCTCCCTGTTTGTTTTATATGGTGAAGCGCATGCAGATTTGGGTACGGGCCCAAGGGATGTTTTAGACCTGGAATACATTTAAGCTCCTGGAGAACAAGAAGTGATTTCAAGAGAATCGCAGGTCTCTTGAGCCAGTTAAGACCCCTATCTTAGCATTGTAGATTGTGACTGTCCAGTTTCCAGGGCAAATGCTTGCTCTAGTACAAATTTGTCATCATGGGGTTGATTTACTAAAGGCAAATATACTCTTCACTTGCACCAGAGCTTAGTAATTAAGGGAAAGCTTCACTTTGCAAAGAATATATAAGGAAAATAAACAACATTTTTTGCTTGCATGTGATTGGATGATAGAAATATTCAGAACTTTCACTTCAGATCTAGAGCAACTACTCCCCATGCATGGTATATTTCCCTTTAGTAAATCGGCCTCCCCGTACGACAGCCCTCATTGTTTGGTTTTGGCAGCCTTCAAGACAGGTTAAGTGTTTCATTAGACAAGAATATATGTGACGCATTAAATAAAAGAAATCAACCAGCGCAAATAGACCTAATACAGCAGCTGAAATACTGAGGATCAAAATATCAAATAAAAAAAATCTGTTTAGAAAAGCAGTACAGAACAAATGAGCATAAAACACAATCCTAATGAGATAACATTACTAAAATGAAAAATGAGACACAAAGGCAGTCCATGCTCTTCATATACAATTATCCTGAAATTCCACACAACCCAGCAAGTGTCCAGTGAGATTGGTGATATGTGAATACAGATGGTGACTTGTGTATCACCAATCGCACTGGACACTTGCTGAGTTGTGTGGAATTTCCGGATAATTTTATATGAAGAGCATGGTCTACCTTTGTGTCTCATTAGGATTGTGTTTTTATGTTTTATTTGTGCTGTATTACTGTTCTAAACATATGTGACACGCTCCCTTTGATAAAAATGATCAAGTCCATAGTAAAAAGTTTATTTACCTTTCTCTGTTTTACAGATGTACTGGGTGATGTTTCCAGCAGTTCCACATTCTTTTGTCTGCTTCTGCTGTCATTGCTGCAGGGGGTCCAATGTGCCTTCAATGTGAAGTTTTACTCAGGTGAGCTATTTTTTTTTTTTTTTCCAAAATGTTTTATTAAGCAATACGTGCATACAGGAAAATTATGCATATTACGTTGGCAGTACTTTAACAATATCAAATAGACATGAATGGAGCAATAAACATATTCTATTTCAGGTACCTGGGTGTAAGTATCTCGACTGGTAATGAGACAAAGGGGTATATCTTAGTATGTATGTAATACTTCTGGGAACACTAGGATCTAATGGTCCAAGACTTTATTGTGTTTACCAGGGCAACCTCCATTAATATATAGAAGTTTTTTTTATAAGGAAGGGTACAATTAACCTCAGATTTCCTTTCGGCAAGGGTAGGAGGTGTTCGCCTCATACATTTCCTAGCAATTACTTTTCTGGCTAAGAAAAGCGTTTCGTGTAGGAATATTTTCATAAATGTATCAATCTCTGCATCAGGAATTATCCTGAGTAGACATGATTTTGGGTTCAGAGTAAGAGGTGAGCCCATAGTGTCATGGATAAAAACGGCAATCTGTTTCCAGAATCTTTGAATTACTGGACAAGACCATAATAGGTGAAAAAAATGTGCCGACATTTTGCAGACACATCGAGCAAGAGTTGGGGTGTTCCTTTTTATATTTGTATATCCTTAGGAGTGTGAAGTATGCCAGATCACAAATATATATTCTGCATCGATCGGAAAGCCTGGGGGATGCAGCTTTACAGGTGTCTAGGGCCTCTCTCCACTACTCATCTTCCATTACTCCTATCTCCCTCTCCCATCGTGGTTTTAGGTCATAGGCTAGTTTGGTTGATGAAGGAGTGATAGACAAAAGTGTGGTACGGCAGGGCTGTGTAGATTAGTTGTGCCACATCCGACGATAATAGTTTATAAAAGGAATCCCCTGGGGGTGGATTTTCAAGGTACGTACAACTCGATTGAAGAACAATCAAAATATTTTATTACATAAAACAAAAAGTAGTATACAATATACATAAAAAATATAAATCTGGATAAGTTAGTTTATACATCGTCCATGTAGGTATAGTCACCCTACGCGTTTCGGAGCTTAATAAAACATCTCCTTCAGGGGTGTAGATACAACATTAACATGGAATAGAGCTTGTGACAGGGTTGAATGTATCCCATAATTTTTGTTTATTAAAAACAGAAAACAGTAGATGACGCTGCATGAGTAGTTAACTTTGCCAGTGTTCAGAGCACATGGAAAGAGGTAGAGAGAAAGAGCAGGTGGCGTTGCACAGTTCAGGTGTACCCGGGACCTTCTGTAATTGTAAAGGCCAAAAGGAAGTCCAAAGAATGGGAAATCCAAAAAAGGGGCCACCCTGGAGAACCCTTGTAGTTACAATAGAGTGGAGATTGGCCGGCAGGTCGTCCGACTGGCGTTCTGCATGTAAAGTCTGCAGTTCCTCTTTCTCTCTACCTCTTTCCATGTGCTCTGAACACTGGCAAAGTTAACTACTCATGCAAGGTCATCCACTGTTTTCTGTTTTTAATAAACAAATTCTGGGATACATTCAACCCTGTCACAAGCTCTATTCCATGTTAATGTTGTATCTACACCCCTGAAGGAGGAGATGTTTTATTAAGCACCGAAACGTGTAGGGTGACTACCTACATGGACTATGTATAAACTTGTGTGGTTTACATTATTATAAACAGTGTCTATATTTGTACCGAGATGTATATTGTATACTACTTTTTTTGGTTTTATGTAATAAAATATTTTGATTGTTCTTCAATCGAGTTGTATGTGCCTTATAAAAAGGAATCCCCTGGGGGTGAATTTTAAAAACGATGAAGGAGTAACGAGCATATTATAGAAAGAGATGAGTTTCTGAGGGTCTGTACTCTTAACTATAGCTATTATAGAGGGGGGGGGGGGGGGGGGGGCGGTTGTGTCAGGAAATTTGCGCATTTATGGCATGACGTACCTGGAGAAATCTGAAAACATATTGTTCGGAAGTGCAAATTCTTCTCAGAGGGCACTGAATGCATTGAGCCCCCTATATGTTAAAATATGATGTAGGTAGTGTATATCCCTCGTGTGCTCCAAATCTCTGGGTTGGGGATCTGAGACAATTCTGACAGGTGTTGATTGTGCCATATCGGGGTATAGTCGTTGAAGTGTCTTATCCCTAATTTAGCCAAGGCGATATCCCAAATCCGCCTATAGTGATAAAAGAGGGTTTTCCTCCCGGCTAATTCGGTTCCCTTTGAGCCCACTGCTATTGCACTAATAGGATCCACCGCATATTGTGCCGAGGTTGGACAAATAAGAGTGCTAAATCTCTCTCTATCAGTTTCATCAATGTGGAAAAGTTGGGATAGTTGAGATGCTATATAATATAAGTTTAGGTCGGGCATGGCTGTTCCGCTTAGATCCGTGGGGTTTTTTTTTTTTTTTTTTTTTTTTTTTTTTTTGTTTTTTGAGAGCGCCAGGCTGATTTGTGCCTGTTACTGCCCCAAACATATATGGCTTAAGTAGGGTCTCAAAACATTTAAAGTGTTTAAGAGGAATATAAATCCAGGAGTGCCAGAGGATATATATTATTTTGGGGAGTAGGAGCATTTTTATTAAGTTGATGCGTCCCCATATTCCCAAGGGTAGGCGCGACCATATTTATATTTTAGATTTAATTAAGATGTATAAGTGTTCAATATTTAGGGTAATATAATTTGCCGGGGGTCTGGTGACATGAATCCCTAGATATTTTGACACTTACTCTGAGAAGAGGGAGTTGAGCCTGTGTTTTGGAGGGTGGGAAATTGTCAATCGGTAGGTCCTGGGACTTGTCCCAATTGATCCTAAGTCCTGAAGATGACCCGACTTGTTCAATTGTCTAGTGCCAGTTGCAGGGAGGGGCCCGAGTCCGCGGGATATGCGTGTCATCTGCATACATACTGATTTTCTCTGAAAATACAAATGACTAAAGCGTGGATATGGATAACCAGTGAGAAGTAACTCAATGATAACCGCTGCAACCAATTGATTAGTGCTCAGACACCGAAATTAGAATGATATACAAAAATATTGGTGCACTAAAATCACTATCCCACCTCACACAAGGTGTGTGTTGAATAAAGTGGTCAAGGCATATGTCCCTAATTTTGAGGAACAAAAATCACACAAGTGCATAAATAAATAAACCACAAATAGTATAAAATAAATTCACCAGTCCAGAGGACCCCCGCTTAATTGAATTAGCACTTTATTCTGCAATTCAATTAAGCGGGGGTCCTCTGGACTGAATTTATTTTATACTATTTGTGGTTTGTTTGATTTAGTGATTTTTTTTTTTTTTTTTTTGTTCCTCAAATTAGGGACATATGGCTTGAGCACTTTATTCAACACACACCTTGTGTGAGGTGGGATATTGATTTTAACGCACCAATATTTTTGTATATCATACTGATTTTCTCTGTTAATGTTCCCTGAGTCAGACCCTGTATCCTAGGGTTTTCTCGGGTGGAGATGGCAAGTGTCTGCTGCTAGCGCATATAGTAGAGGGGATAAAGGGCATCCATGGCATGTGCCTCTGGTGAGGCTAAACACCCTGGACGTCCATCCATTGGCTACCACTCTAGCTGTAGGATCCTGATAAAGGTGCTGGATCCATTTAATAAATTTAACACCAAAGCCACATCCCTCCAGGCACTTCCAAAAAATACCTCCACTCCACTGAATCGAACGCCTTGGCCATGTCCAGGGTTACCACCACATGTTCTCCTACATTATCATGTGTAGCTTGTAGATTAATGAATAGCTTCCTAAGGTTGAATGAAGTATTGCGGCCGGGCATAAATTCTGCTTGATCTTTGTGTATTAGGGTTAAAATTACTTGATTTAGGCAATTAGCTAGAGCCTTTGCCAGTATTTTGATATTTACTTGGAGTAAAGATTTGGGTCTATATGATTCTGGATATCCTCAGTCTTTTCCTGGTTTGGGGATAAGTATTATAATCGCTTCTCTCATTGAGGGGGGCAGTACAAAGTTTTAGAAAAGATGATTGTATAGGATCAGGAGTTTAGGGGTAACTAACTCGCAATATTGTGCATAGAACTCAATGGGTAATCCATATGAGCCTGGGGCTTTAGATCTGGCAAAGCTTGCTATGGCAGTTGCTATTTCATCTGTTGTGAGGGGTGCTTCTAGCATGGACACCTGTTAATTGTGGGAGCGAAATGCTCACGAGAAAAATTTTGCATCTTTCCCTCATCTGGCGGTGCTCTTGACGTGTATAACGCCTCAAAGAATTTTTGAAACTGGGAAGTAACACTAGATGCATCTGTAATGAGCTTACCCACTTCTCCATGTAGTGAGATGACAACCGGTGGTCGGTCACTCAGGTGAGCTTTAATATATTTTCGAAAGAACTGGCCAACTGAAGAAAACCTGGATCCAAAACCAATGACCTTTTTAAAATTAGACCAATCCTGGACAACACATTTTAATAATCTTCGTGCCAGATGGACAAATCCCAAATGCTATCATGGTTACCGTGAGCTCTGATGACCTGGAAATGTCTATACAGTTAACTATTCCTTTTTCAAGGGGACTTTTCATAATTTACTTGAACAATTTGCTTACTATTGCAGCCCTTCAGAATGCAGCTGTCATTTTTATTTCTAAGGCAAGTTTAAAAATTGCAGAATATCATTTGATTCTCTTGGGCAACAGCCTCCTTCTTGCGAATCTGTACTCTGTTCAATTCAGTTGTTAATTTTAAAGGGTAAAGGGAATCTAGGACTGAGGTGCCACACTGAGATTGCAGCTAGATACAAGTTTATTCCATTTTAAAACCAAATGAAAATGGTATACACCACCACACAGGCACTTTTCCTACTACCCCCACCCACATAACTCCCCTACACCCATCTTCACTCACACTGCATCATTACACCCTCTTACCAACTATCCCACCCACTTCTATGCAGAACAAAACCCCATGACAATCCGTATATCACTGACACTAATGACACTGGCTGTGAAAGGGTTAAACAACTAGGGCGATAAAAGGGCTAAATGTGTGCCTAACCAGTGTTTTTGTTGTACTATGTAATGTTTTTACTAAGATGTGCTGGATTCTGTTCCCTGCTTTGTAGGGAAACAGAATCCAGCACATCCTTGCTGACAGGACAGAGCTCTGCCTTGTTTACAGGCAAAGCTCTCTTCTGTCTTTCTCCGTTGACGGCACCTGCTGATCGGCATGTACTGTGACTAATCACAGCACAAGCAGCGCGTCCCCTAACCATAAGTTCCAGATCACATACTATATAGGTGATCCAGCATAGGAGAGCCATACTCCTACATGAAGTATTCAACCACTTTAATGCTGTCAGCAGATCGGCTTGTACAAATTCGGCAGTGCCAAAAAAAATAAAATAATTTGGAGCAACTGAGCATGTGCAGAGCAGGGTGGGACAGTGTTTTATTGGATTTTAAACGGCATAGGCATTTATTTTTCATGTTTTACATACCTGCCAAAGGGGCCAGCACGAAGTGATCTATTGGGACTTAAAGTGACTGCAAAGCCTCCTTTTTTGGGTTGTTTTTAACTAAAGAAAATGTTATTTGCCTGCTCTATGTAGTGGATTTGCACAGAGAAGCCTGGATCCTCCTCTTCTCGTGTCCCTCTTCTGCTCTCCTGGTCCCTCCCTCCTGATGATCACTGCTCCCTGTGTCCATTCAGACAAGGACCTGTGGCCTGGCCCTGCCCCCTTTCTCTCCTCATTGACTGACTTTGACAGCAGCCGGAGCCAATGGCACACTGTTGTCTCAGCCAATGAGGAAGGGAGGCCCAGGCAGCCCAGACAATCGTACAACATCGATGAATCTAGATGGGGCTCAGGTAAGTATTAGGGGGGCTGCTAGCCTGTTATACACCAGAAGGCTTTTTATTTTAATGCATTAAATGCATTAAGATGAAAAAAAAAAATAACCTTCTGACTTTACAGTCACTTTAATTTTCTGACTCTAGTTCCACGTTGAGACGTAAACCCTCCTATCTTTTTCAGCCATGTAAAGTGCCATTTTGGCCTCTGTTTTATTTTAAACTACCGTGATGCTTCTCGTGTCAGTTTGTTTGAGAGCACAACCAATGTGACAGATTCCCAGGATGTATTTTTGAAACTTAAATCAATGGGTTTACTTCCGCTTTTATGTTAATATTTTTAACTGACGTGTTGACATCAGCACGCACCCACCAGCTGCTGGTTGTTGTAGCCATGTTGTTATGAGCTATGATCAGCATGTTTGTGTGTGTTTGGTGTTTTTTTTTTTTTTTTTTTTTTTTTTTTTTTTTTTTATGCAAAGCCTGGTACATGACATTTGCTGCACAATATTCACAAATTCAGTCAAATTGCTCCTTTCTTCCTTTTACAGTGGTGCCTACCATCCCTGGCTCCCGTCTCTCCTTGATTGGCCAGATTCTGCTGCCACAACGTGTGCTTCATTCATTTGTTCATTCTCTTATGGGAGTGTTGGTGTTTTGGTGCTGTACTGTCCTCAGCCGAGGTCCATACCAAAGTCTGGCTGTTCCCTGCAATACTGATGCCAGGTGAGTTAGTCTAGAACAAATCATTGTAAAAATTGCCAAGAGTGAGGTGTGCCTGGATGTGGTTGGTATTTGTGATCTTTTCACTGATCTGCTGTGTACTTGTGTTTTTACTTTTAGTGATAAAGATGGTGTACAGAAGATGTGTTTGAATGAGCGTTACCTCTTCCTTCTTCTTACTGGAGCTTTTCTGGGTTACAGTTACAGCCTGCTGTATTTCATACACAACATGAACTACCTGTCTTTTCCTATCATGCAGGTGAGAAAGGGCAGAATATTTATTAAAGGGGTGCACCACTTGTTGCTTACGTTCGATTTAGAAGTGAATGATGGGAGATTGATTTACCTACTGGTTTCTCATATCTTTTGGAGCATAACTGGTGATATCTCGGCACTAAAAATTTCAGTACCTCCAGCCATGTGGATAGCTGCTCTGGTACTAAAGTGCGTGCAGTCATAGGGGCCTATGCAGCTCACCAGTGGAGACATGGCGCTGTGTCTGCCAGCTCAGAGGCAGTCAATTGTAGATGGAGGCATACATCTATACTACTGATGTTACATGTATTTCCTATTATTGGTAGTGGAGGAGTGTTAGAAATGTTTGTATCATAATTCTAGTCCCTTTTTGACCACTTCCTGCTCGGCCAGTACACATGCACGCACGCAGGTGCTCTCCAGTTATGGGAGGGGGTATAATTTCTGTCGCAGCTGTGAAGCTCATTGCACAGTAGGTGTACATCCCCAGCCGCTGCATCTAAAGGAGATAGCGGTTGAGGGATAATTCAACTTCAAGGTTTGGCTGTCCCTCCAACTACACTTGTGAACGAGCCCTAATAGTGCAGCCAGTCATAGTTCTCTGGTCGCCACCACACCAGCCACAGTGTTGCCAGACCAGTGTAGCTAGAATTGGTGTTCCTGATCTGCCTTTTACCTGGACCTATATAATTATTTTTTATTTTTTTTTCCGTCCGTATGCTGACCATGTTTCTGCCTGTGCCTAAACTGACCCTTCTTCACATCCAGCTTGACTGTTCTTGCAAGACACCATTCCTAGCCACCCCACTGCCGACAACTGCCCTCCTGTAACCAAAGGAGCTTTTAATCATTTTTATTTTTATTTTTTTTGCCTCCTGTACTTCCTAGCCAGGGATCATGGCATTTCTAGGGACAGTAGGCTAGACTTGCTTGGCTTATAGGAACTGGGACTGCTATAGGTGACAATACACTAAGCTGTATTCCCTGACCAATTTTATAGAGATGACCATTGCAGTACAGTCCTAGTCTAGAAAGAGGGTGAAAGTGCCCAGTACTGAAGTGGTTAAATACCACCAAAAGAAAACTGTCTCATAAAAATGTAATTTTATGTATAATGCGCATGACTGAGTTATTGTCATTCAAAGTGTGACAGCGCTGAAAACTTAAAAATAGCCAGTTGCATATCCTAAATTATTTTTTTTTTTATTCGTAGTATTGGTTGCATTAATAATAATAATAATAATAATAATAATGTTTTTTATGTAATATCATTGATTTGTTTCCCTTCTCTTTTTTTTCCCCCCCAGCAATTCAAATATGTGCAGTTCAGGCGTTTTCTGCCTTTACTTCTGCACCACAGCTGTGTCAAGTCCCTGTACTTAGTTCGGAATTGTACTGCTCTCTATTATTTCCTGGGTATGTCTATTTTCTCTTAACCTGATTTTGTGTGGCTGCCCAGCCAAAAGGTATGTTAGTTGTAGCATTGTATTTGTTTTGGACTGTGAGGTTAAGGCTGAACTCCAGGCAGATGGCTAAATACACTGACTATTGAATACATATATTGGTGCTGTCATACCCCAAAGGGTTTGTATTTTGATCGGTCTAGTCCTGAGATTCATGCAACCTCATCACACTATGAAGCCTTGTCTGGCAAGCCAGAAAAACGTATTCTTCTGCTGCAGATACGTAACCACTTCAGACTCGCAACGATTTACCCCCTTCAAGTGGTTGTAAACTCTTACAGACAACTTTGACCTACAGGTAAGCCTGGATTAAGGCTTACCTGTAGGTCCATGAAATATCTCCTAAACCTGCACTGTTTAGGAGATATTTTCAAGAAGACAGGCACCAATGTCTACTGCGCGCAGGCGCACTGAGCATGCCGCTGCTAACAGAGCAGCGCGACCCGGAAGAAGATGGACGCTTTTTGCTACAGGGGACAGCGGTGACATCGCTGTACTATGCATCGCGATGCATAGTAGCCCATTATGCTTTACCTTTGCAGGGAGACCAAGAGGAAGTAAACCCATCAGAGTTTACGTCCTCTTTAATGACCAGGCCACTTTTTGCGATGCAGCATTGAGTTGATTTAACTGACAATTGCGTGGTCATGCGACTCTGTACCCAAACAAAATTGACGCCCCTTTTTCCACACAAATGGAACTTTATTTCCCAAGTGTTCTTCCAGGACAGCCCCTGAGAGATGGAGCTCCTCCCATCGACACAGGAAACACATTGCCACAGTTCAAAAGGCGGTCCCTCAGGTCCCTGGTCAGTCATTTGTGTTTCCTCCGTCGGAGGAACATGTTGCCAGGAACCTGGAGGCCCCTCTCAGGGGCTGCCTGAGAATCTGCAAGCCTAAGGGACCGGGTCCTGGTTTATGGCTGCAGTTTGGGTCCATACCTTTTTTCTTTGGCTCGGGTACCGTCCAGCTGAACCGGAGCAGACCCGTTACCCTCCTCCTTCCAGTGCCGAGGTGGCCAGGGGCAGAATGACGCCGGTTTCCCCCAGGAGTGGTGAGTGGAACCTTCCATCTTCCCTCCTCGTTGCAGGGGGTCGGAGACGCCGAGCGTTCACTTCCGGCGGAACCGCGTCATCACTGCGTGCCGAGACTTCCGGTTCCGGGTCTCTAAGGGTACAAGGAGGAGAGGGAGAGCCAGCGCTGTGCCTGTGAAGCCCGACCAGCGTCCAGCTATACCGGATTAGCGGCGGGATTCGGAGCGTCAGAGGGGGACCATGGAGGCTATTCCCCAGGATACTCCGGCGGAGACAGGCACCAGCCAAACCCAGGTAGGCTGCTGGGCATGCTATTACTCTGGTGGAGTGGTGGTGTTTGTAGGCTGGGCCCTGTAGTACCCCACGGTGGCGGTTTACTCACAGTGAGGTTGTTTGTTAGTGGTGATTCTAAGAGGGACATGGTGCTGACGCTAAGAAATCCTTTTGTCTTCTTATTTTCAGGCTAAAGAGATGCCAAGGGAAGACAAGACAGGCCGCAAAAAGTGCCCTAATTGTGGGAATAGGTTGTCCTCGGGCTCTAACAAAGCCCTATGCAAGCAATGCATTGCAAGCTTGCTTAAATCTGAGGCAGATTCCCCTTTAGCAAAGTTTTTGGGCTCCTTTAAAGAGGAAATGGCGTCGACCTTTAAGTCCCTCTGGGAGTTAATCACTGACGTGGGATCAGCTGCAGCTGCCTCCACGAGTAAAACAACTATAATCTCATCCTCACCATGCCTTACAACACCCAGCTCAGGGGAGCCCCGTATGGTCAGGGAGCCTAGCCCCACGTTGATTAGTCCCGAATCCTCTGACACTGACTCGGGTCAGGAAGAGGATCAAGCAGCATCTAAAGCCTCAAAATATAGATTATCTCTCGAGGAAGTAGATGAGCTAATGGGGGCTATCTATGATACGCTGGAAATTGAGGAGGAAGAAACTCAGTTATCCAGACATGATCAAATGTATGAGGCTCTGGGGAAAAAGAAAGCAAGGGTTTTCCCTATACATAAGGTGCTTTCTGACCTTGTCCTTAAGGAGTGGTCTGAACCAGACAAGAAGGTTTTCTTTCCTAAATCCCTTAAGAGAAGGTTCCCTTTTGATGAGAGCCCAGAGGCGGTCTGGAATAAAAATCCAAAACTAGACGCCCCTCTGTCCAAAATCTCAAAGCAGGCTGATCTGGCCTTTGAGGATATGGGCCACCTGAAAGATCCCATGGACAGGAGAACAGACATTGTCTTAAAGAGGGCCTGGGATGCCTCTATGGCAGGCTTAAAACCAGCTCTAGCCACTTCCTGTGTAGCTAGAAACCTGGAGTTCTGGTTATCGCAACTACAAGAACACTTAAAGGCAGGCACTCCTAGGGGGGAGCTTTTGAAATCCTTCCCTATGCTTTTTAAGGCCACCAGTTTCATCTCTGACGCCTCCACGGACTCCGTTAAATTTACGGCTAAATCTGCAGCACTTTCAGTGGCAGCAAGGAGGTCAGTATGGATGAAAACCTGGGGGGGAGACACGGCGTCTAAAACCCGCCTGTGCAGCGTCCCTTTTACAGGAGACTTTGTCTTCGGGCCTGAATTAGACTCCGCCTTAGAAAGGACGGCGGACAAAAAGAAAACCTTTCCCGCAAAAAAGAAAAATTTTCAAAGAAAAATTTTTCGTCCCTTTAAGGAACCCTCTAAATCAGAGAAGAGTTCAACCCCCAAAAAGCATTGGTCGGGACATAAAGGGAAAGGAAAAGGGGGCATACTGTTTAGCCGCCCCAATCAGGATCCCAAACCCCAGTGACGTCAGGGTTCCTGTGGGAGGAAGATTAAGCAAATTTCTTCCTCAATGGGAAGAGACAACCTCGAACGAGTTTGTCTTAAATATAATAAAAAGGGGTCATGCGCTGGAATTTCACAGCAACCCTCCTTCCAAGTTTCTGGTGACAAAGCTTCCAAGTCACTCAGAAAAGGCCAGGGCCTTACCTTTACTAATAGGGGAAATGGTAGATCAAGAAGTATTGACACCAGTCCCTATTCAGGAACAAGGGGACGGTTTTTACTCGCACATCTTTGTGGTAAGAAAACCGTCAGGGAGATTCAGACTAATTATGAACCTCCGTCCACTGAATCGCTCCATCCGTTACAAGAGATTTCGGATGGAGTCCATTTATTCCATAAAGAATCTCCTGCAGAAAGAGACATTTATGGCAACCCTGGACCTAAGGGATGCTTATCTGCACATTCCAATAAGGGAGGAATGCCAGAAATTTCTTCGAATGGCAGTGCAGATAGACACAAAGGTTTACCACTTTCAGTGCAGAGCACTTCCCTTCGGTCTATCATCCTCTCCGAGAATCTTTACCAAGGTTCTCGGAGAGGCTTTAGTTCCTCTGAGGCTTCAATCAGTCTCAATTATCCCCTACCTAGACGATCTGCTCCTAACAGCCCACTCAGAGAGTCGTCTTTCTCAGGACCTAGAATTGACTCAACTCAGTCTGAGTCGATTAGGGTGGATTGTCAGTCAGGAGAAATCCAAGACAACCCCAACACAGGAGATCCTGTATCTGGGGTACTGGATCAAGTCTGTAGATCAGAAAATTATACTGCCGGAAGAAAAGATTTTGAATCTGTGGCAGAGAATATCTTTTCTTCAATGCAGCCCCAAGTGTACGGTGAGGGAAGTAATGTCGGTCTTAGGTCTTATGACGGCAGCCATTCCAGCCGTACAATGGGCCAGGTTCCATCAAAGAGAACTTCAGGGTTTTCTGTTAGAACAATTAAAAGGCAGAGATCTGGAGGAGGAGGTATCGATCCCCTCAAGGGTAAAACGCTCCCTCTGGTGGTGGAAGGACAGGGAGAACCTAAACAAAGGGGTTCATTGGGTCCTTCCTATCACTTCAACACTAACAACGGATGCGAGCAGTTGGGGCTGGGGAGCCCACCTAGGCTCAAGCTGGGTCCAGGACAAGTGGACCCCGGAGGAGAAATGTTTCTCTTCCAATTGGAAAGAACTAACAGCAATCCTGAGAGCTGTTCTAGCTTTCCACCCCGCAATACAGGGTCACCATCTACAAGTCCGTTCAGACAATACGACGGCTGTAGCATACATAAACAAACAAGGAGGAACCAGAAGTCCTCGTTTGATGGTGGTAGCCAGACGCATTCTCCAGTGGGCAGAAGCCAATCTGGAATCCATTTCTGCAGTTCACCTGAAAGGGGAGATGAACAACAAGGCGGACTTCTTGAGTCGACAAAAGATTTCGAACCAAGAATGGTCCTTACACCCAGAGGCATTCAATCTCATAACAGCTCACTGGGGAGAACCAGAGGTAGACCTTTTTGCGAGCAAGAAAAATGCAAAGGTTCCCAATTTTTTCTCGCTAAACCCAGGAGATCAACCCCTGGCGGTAGATGCCTTGCAAACTCCATGGACTTTCAGTCTGGCGTATGCATTTCCCCCTCTTCATCTCATTCCGAGGGTCCTAGCAAGATTCCTCAAGGAGAAAACCTGTTTGATTCTAGTAGCACCTTTTTGGCCCAGGAGACCGTGGTTCACAACGTTGCTACAATTGACAGACTGTCCGCCTCTAAGACTTCCCTACAGACAGGACCTCCTGTCGCAGGGACCTCTTTACCATCCGCAGGTCGCCACACTGAAGCTGTCAGCGTGGTTACTGAGGAGGAAATCTTAAGGAGTAAGGGCCTGTCAGACGAGGTAATTGCGACCTTACTACAGAGTCGCAAACCAGTCACGAGAGCTATTTACAAAAAAGTCTGGAAAAAATTCAATAGCTGGCTGAATAGCCGGGACATAAATACGGCTAATATTCTACAGTTTTTACAGGAAGGTGTAAACAAGGGTTTAACCCTAAGTACTATTAAAGTACAGATAGCTGCCTTAAGTGTATACCTAGATGAACGCTTACAGGAAAATCCTTTTGTCGCTAGATTCTGTAAGGCAGTCGCTAGACGCAAGCCAGTCAGAATCACAAAAGTCCCATCCTGGGATTTAGCAGTTGTGCTAAAGGCTTTCTTGGGGTCACCCTTTGAGCCTATCTCAGAGGCCTCCCTAAGGCTTATTACCTTTAAGACAGTTCTCCTGGTGGCAATCACTTCAGCCCGTAGGGTCAGTGAAATCCAAGCACTTTCCATCAGGGAACCATTCCTACAGATCCTAGAAGACAGAGTCATTCTAAAGACAGACCCTGGGTTCTTACCAAAGGTAGCATCTAGCTTCCATAGGTCCCAAGATATTGTCCTCCCTTCATTTTGTCAAAATGCAGCAAATGAGAAAGAGGAACGTTTTCATTTATTGGATGTGAGGAGGTGTATTCTAGAATATCTTAAAATAACAAATCCATTCAGAATCTCAGACTCCCTTTTTGTCCTTTTTTCCGGACAGCGTAGGGGACAGAAAGCTTCAAAAGTAACCATAGCTAGATGGATTAGGCTAGCTATAGCAGAGGGGTATAAGGCCTTGAATAGAGATCCTCCTGAGGGTGTTAAAGCTCACTCCACAAGAGCGTTGTCTGCATCCTGGGCAGAAAGAGCTGGTGCCACCCCGGAGCAGGTATGTAAAGCAGCCACATGGTCAAGCTTTTCCACCTTTACAAGGCATTACCGACTGGACTTAATGTCTAGTCAGGATCAGGCCTTTGGGAGGAAAGTCCTCCAGGCCGTGGTCCCCCCCTAATCTGGTAAGTACTTGGGGATCCTCTCAAGGGCTGTCCTGGAAGAACACTTGGGAAAACTGGAGTTAGTACTTACCGGTAACTCCTTTTCCGGTGGTCTTCCAGGACAGCACGATCCCACCCTTTATTTGATTATAGTGATGTACTAATGTTATTACCTGTTATGGTTTATATGTTTTTCAGTTCCATCCTTCGGTTCTTGGTGAATGACTGACCAGGGACCTGAGGGACCGCCTTTTGAACTGTGGCAATGTGTTTCCTGTGTCGATGGGAGGAGCTCCATCTCTCAAGGGCTGTCCTGGAAGACCACCGGAAAAGGAGTTACCGGTAAGTACTAACTCCAGTTTTTGGTGATATTTGATCACCTCTGCAACATTTTTTTTTTTTGCGCTATAAACAAAAAAAAGACCGACAATTTTGAACGGGAAAAAAAACCTACCTACTGTATTCATCAGTTTAGGTCAATCTACAAAATAGGGGATAGATTTATGTTGTGTGTGGTTTTTGTTTTTTTGTTTGTTTTCTAGTAATGGCAGCGATCAGTGAATTTTAGCGGGATTGTGGCGGCCAGATCAGACACCTAACTCACGTTTTTGACACTTTTTTTTTTTTTGGAAACCAGCGACATTAATTCAGTGCTAAAAAATATGCACAGACATTGTACCAATGACACTGGCAGGGAAGGGGTTAACATCAGGGGCGATCAAGGGGTTAAATGTGTTCCCTCTTTGTGATGACTAACTGTATGGTGGGCTGCGTGACTGGAGAAACACAGATCTGTCTTCCTGCTTGGCAGGAAGGCAGATCTCAGTAATCCCCTGCCAGAACGAAGATCAGCCTTGTTTTGCTTTGACAGATCCTCGTTCTGTTGCTGTGGGGAATGTTCCCGGATGGCCGGCCCACAGTCCCCCGGACCTGCTGGCTGATTGACGCGAGAGTGCACGCACGAATGATGGTGCACAGATTGCTGTACCAGTATGGAGATTTGTGCAACCGAGCCACAGTACATCTGTGTCGGGTGGTCGGCAAGTAGTTAAAGGATTTGGTCCCTCAGGCTGCAACTAAACATTGAAAGGAGAAGCTGCAGACTAATCAGCTCAACTCTAATGCGGAATCCAATTTGGCTGTATGTGTTCATCGAGCGAAACTATACCAACAAGCCCATTCTTTAAAAGCTAGTCGATAGATTTGACTTCTAATGAATGAGCACAGCCATACATATATTGAATCTCTATCATCTTTATTATATAATTTTTTTTTTTTTTTTTTCTGTAGACTGTTGGATACTACTTATCATAATACATATATACACACACATTTTAATTTTAACATCTCTCTGGTTATTATTCTTAGGTCATATTCCACGTACGTGGTTTCAAGGCATTCTAAACTTGAACCTGGATCAGTGAGTATTTCTGGACTCACTCTGTAAATTATTAGTTAACTATTTTATTTGTATGTCATTATTTTCATTTTTATATATACAGACAGTTACCACCGCTTGATTCTCTGTTTGGCCTCCTGGATCTGTCATTATTTTGCCAGATTTGGTTATGTGGTGCTTTCCTGCTTGTCACCTGGCACATAGTCTGGTTACTATTCCAGATCCACACAACGGAAGTAAGTACCAGGGCTGTCATCCTGTTTTCATTAGATGGTTAGAAATACAGTATGCACTCATGACTATTGTTGCTGAGCTAAGTTCAGCCCTGTCAGTGTTTTAGCGACTATACTGTATGGCTTTGGGAGTATAGTGCTGCTGTAACTCACCCAATATATGTATCTTTACTTAAAGTGGTTGTAAACCTCAGACGTGAATATGTACAAAGCATATCCCATAGTGTTTTACTGACACCAAGAGAAAAATGATGACAGAGGGACCTCCAGCTGATTGACATCCTCAGCTGTTGTTGTGGGGGTCCCTTGCCCTCCCATCAGCTTTCAGAGCTCTCCTCACTGAGATCTGCAGAGTGCAACTTTAACTATCTGCCTCCTTTTTTCTGAACTCTCTGAAAAGCTTTAAAATTCAGCACTTTATACGGATGTAGAGAAGAAAGGGCTGCTGATAGAACTTATGTGGGAGAACTTGTTTAATCTCTGTATCACCTGAGGCCAGTCACTTCATGATGACATGTAAGGGTTTACATCCACTTTAACCACATGCCAACCGGGCCATAAGCCGAAAGACAGCTACAGGACGGCCAGCTTATTCTGGGAGGGAGTTCATGGACGTCCTCGCAGAATTGTGCTCCCGCGCGCACCTGGGAATGTCGGTGAGCGTCAGGTCCTCCGGACTCGGCTCGTCGGAGAACGGGGTAAAGGACCAATGACACTGGCCCTTTACCACGTGATCGCTCCGTCCAATGACAAAGCAATCACTTGTCAACAAACCGGAGCTTATGCGGTGCAGCTCCTCCCCTCTCCTCGCACCAATCAGTACAGTGTGCGAGGAGAGGAGGGAGCTGGGCATAGCAGCGCTATGGGCTGTCTCTGAAGTGCCCACAGTGTTGATCTGTGCCCATTCATCCATCCGTGCTCCATCCATCCCTGGCTCATCTGTGCTCATCCTTGCCACTACAGTGCCCATCAGCATCTCATAAAAGTGTAATAGGTAGTCAAATTAGATTTGAAATGTATGTCCCTGATGGAGCTCTCTGTATGTGGCCAGGCTGTGGCAAAGTCTCCCACATATGGGATCTCCATACTCGGGAGGAGTAGCAGAATCTATTTTGGGGTATCATATTTGCTATGTGTTAGAAATATCTTATAAATGGTCAACTTTCTGTAAAAAAAAAAAAAAAAAAATTATTATTTTCATTTTTCTTTCCACGTTTTCCAAAAACTTGTGGAAAAAAAATTGAAATGTTAAGACTCATGCCTTTATAGAAGATGCGTTGGGGTATTTACTTTCCAAAATCGGGTAATTTTGTGGACGTTTCCATTGTCCTGGTGCTCCAGGGCCTTCAAAAGTGTAAGAGGTAGTCAAAAAATGAAATGTGTAATTTATGTCCCTTGAATGCCTAATGATGCTCCCTGCATGTTGGGCCTCTGTATGTGGCCTGGCTGTAGAAGTCTCACAGGTGTGGGAGGAGTAGTAGAATGTGTTTTGGGGTGTAATTTGTGGTATGCATATGTCTGAGTTGAGTTTACACCCACTTTAAAGTGTGTATGTATGTGTGTGTGTATATGTATATGTATGTGTATATATGTATGTGTGTGTATGTGTGTGTGTATATGTATATGTATATATATATATGTGTGTATATATATATATATATATATATATATATATATATATATATATATATATATATATATATATATATATATATATATATATATATATATATATATATATATATATATATATTATAAATTTTCGGGCAATTTTTTTGATCGATTTTGGAGATCCGGTGACATCACGGACATCGACGTCACTGGACTCCTTTTCCCCCTTCCCCCTTCCCCAAGTGCCTTCATCTGGGAAGGGGGGAGAACTCCGTGATGTCACCGGACAGTGATGGTAAATATGGATGTGGTTAACTGGGATTATTCGGTGAGATAAGTGTAGGCAAATTTTATCACCTCCCGGTTTTAACATTGTTGTAAAAAACAACAAAATGTAAACATTCTGCTATGTCTGCCTGGCTGGCTAAAGTGATGCCTACTATAAAGTGACTGACAGTCAATATACTAGATACGTTTTATAATTAAAGTTAAACTAACTTTCGAAGTTTTTCTTAAAGTTTAATTAAAAAAAAATTACTTCTGTCAGTGCTACAGTTTGAATTTAAAACATATTTATGTGAACTCTGAAGTCAAGTCAAATAACTAGTGTCGGGTGATTGTATATAGTGTATACCACATTAACCACTGACTAATGCAGAGTTGCAATGCAAGGAGATCAGCTAAAAGTAGTTGGATCTGTATGTGCGTTATAATTAATCGAAATTAGTCAATCGAATAACAAAACACAATTTTTAATCAGTACCAGGCTGTGTGTGTGTGTGTGTGTGTGTATTTATATATAATCTCTCATTTATTATATTTTAATATACATTTTCTATATCATATTACACATACAATCTCACAAAAGTGAGTACACCCCTCACATTTTTGTATCTATTTTATTATATTTTTTCATGCGACAACACTGAAGAAATTACACGTGTAAATTTGCTGTCCTCTCAAAATAACTCAACACACTGGCAACAAAAGTGAGTACATCCCTTAGTGAAAATGTCCAAATTGGGCCCAAAGTGTCAATATTTTGTGTGGCCACCATTATTTTCCAGCGCTGCCTTGGGCATGGAGTTCACAAGAGCTAGGTAGGTTGCCACTGGAGTCCTCTTCCACTCCATTACGACATCACGGAGCTGGTGGATGTTTGAGACCTTGCGCTCCTCCACCTTCCATTTTGAGGATGCCCAACAGATGCTCAATAGGGTTTAGGTCTGGAGACATGCTTTGCCAGTCCATCGCCTTTTACCCTCAGCTTCTTTAGCAAGGCAGTGTTCGTCTTGGAGGTGTGTTTGGGGTCGTTATCATGTTGAGATGCTGCCCTGCGGCAGGGACGTGCAATCAGGGGAGGCAGGTTAGGCAGAGCCTCACCTGCCATGAACATTAGAAAAATAAAATCGAGCTTCGTAGCCCGGCAAATTTGGGGTGTAGGTAGCCTAAGTCCTGCCCTACCACTGGTAAAAATGGGGCTCTGATGACCTATGGTTTCTGGAGATATAGGGCTCCTTGCGCAGCCTGTCAGAAGCTACATACAGAGCGGCTAGCTTAAATACAAACTGGCACACTCTGTTTGCAGCAGACTGAGAGGATGAGCTCACAGTGCCTCTCAGAGGCACTGAGCTCAATGGACAGATTGGAGTCTTGGACCAATAAAAATGCTGCAGTGGAGGCACACCTCTCACTGCAGTATCATAGAAGAGGGAATGTGTCTAAAAGACCAATGCTCCCATCCAGCCCAGCCCTCTTAACTACAAGGAAATAGATTTACCCACAATCCCATGTTTTTCTCACACAGTTAAGAGGGGGAATGAGAATCTGCTGCTGTTGAAAAGGTACGGTTATTATCAAGCTAAAGCGTATGTATGTAACCTGTGTGTATCTGGCTTTGATACTAGCCAGTGCCTCACCAGCCACTGACCTCACTGCACGCCCCTGCCCTGCGGCCCAGTCTCCGAAGAGAGAGGATCATGCTCTGCTTCAGTATGTCACAGTACATGTTGGCATTCATGATTCCCTCAATGAACTGTAGCTCCCCAGTGCCGGCAGCACTCATGCACCCCCGGATCATGACGCTCCCACCACCATGCTTGACTGTAGGCAAGACACACTTGTCTTTGTACTCTTCACCTGGTTGCCGTCACACACGCTTGACACCATCTGACCATGGCAAGGCCTGTTCTGAGTGAAACTTGTCCTGTTAAACCGATGTATGGTCTTGGCCACCGTGCTGCACGCAGCTCAGTTTCAGGATCTTGCCAATCTTATAGCCTAGGCCATCTTTATGTAGAGCAACAATTTGTTTTTTTTTCAGGTCCTCAGAGAGTTCTTTGCTATTAACTGCCATGTGACCACTATGAGAGAGTGAGAGCGATCGCACCAATTTAACACGCCTGCTCCCATTCACACCTGAGACCTTGTAACACTAACATGTCACATGACACCGAGGAGGGAAAATGGCTAATTGGGCCCAATTTGGACATTTTCACTTAGGGGTGTACTCACTTTTGTTGCCAGCAGTTTAGAAGTGTAATTTCTTCAGTGTCGTCGCATGAAAAGATAAAATAAAAGATTTGCAAAAATGTGAGGGGTGTACTTGCCTTTGTGAGAAACTGTGTGTGTATGCGTGATGTATAATTTTTCGGTAAACTGTCTTTTGTCTCTTCAGGACCGAATGTTTCCTGTACAAATATCCTTTGTTGAGGATGCGGAAAAGTGCCTTCCCAATGCCTTAGGCTGCAACTCTCCACTCTTAAAGGTAAATGATTTTGTCTACTATCGGAGTCAAAACACACAAGGCATACTAATATCAACTCTTTAATGAAACTGCATGAAGCCTGCTGATATAAACATTTACACGAGAGAGAATCTTTATTTTGCAAACTATTGTGGGAAAAAAAATTCCAACTTCAAAAAACTTGTGCCTCTTAATAGGGGTAATTTAGGGGGTATCTGTACTGTCCTGACATTTTTGAGATGAGTAATTGTCATTCAAGGTGTGAGAGCACTGAAAGCTGAATATTGGTCTGGGAATAAATGGGGTGAAAATGCCCAGCACTGAGGTAGTTAACGGTGAGTTTATTACGTAACTCGCAATTTTATATATGGGCATATCTGTTCTGCAGTGGTTACTGGGCTGCTTTCAAACTGTTCCACAGGTGCAGTGCATCTGCAGGGTACCTATTCTAAGCCAGACTTCTGTTATTTGCAGGTTTGGTGCGCTTTCAAAGAGTGCACCACATCTGCAGGACATAATAGAAGTCTATGGCAAAATGCAGCTAACCCGCAGGAAAGCCACAGGTGCGTTGCGCCACACCTGCAGTGTAAAGTGCAGTGCATTAGCGAGAAAGCCACTTTCACACAATTGATCCGATTGGGTCCGTCTGGCTGTTTTTTTTCATGCGGACCCAATCAGACCCTTCATTCACCTGTATGGAGTGGTAGATGTAAATGTACTTTGTGTCAGTTTACACTCGCCTACCTCCAATCCAATCTGCTAGAAAAAACATAGGGGGATCCGTCCCCTTCTGCCTGGGTGGATGGGATCGGAGGGCCCATTGAGTAGAGCAGCCTTTGTTTGTGTCCACTCCACATATGAAGAATGGACCTGGACCAGTCATCTGCCAACTTCACTCATTGTGACCTGCCAACAGTTACCAAGTCGCTTAAGTGGCCTTGCTCTTCAAGGGCACCCCTGGAATAGAAAGTCCAAACAAATTTTCAGTTTGTTGTCTTTACTCAATGGACTTTTTAAACTTGGCTATGTTCAAAAGCATTGTGCTAGTTTCATTTTTGTATTTATTTATTTTTTTGTCAGTAGGTAGCTCATCTTAAAGTGTTGGAAAGCAGTATAACTTAATTTGATGTTGGAATGAAGTGAGGTATTTTGTTGACTTGTAATGAATTCCTCCTTCTGTGCTATGTTGTCATTCCAGTACCTGGCCTTTCAAGATCTCGTGCTGCTTTCTCAGTATTCCAAAATTCGGAGACAGGATGTGTTCAGCCTCAGCCAACCAGGTAAAACTGTCAAAGAAAGCAGAGCTAATCTGTCATCTAATAAAAGGAAGACTGAAATAAAAGCATCTATGTTCTTTCTGTGGCAGGAGGTCATCCACACAACTGGATCGCAATCTCAAATGAGTGCCTGAGCGTTTTAAGCAATCTCACAGCCAGACTGGTGGCTCACCAAGAAGCTGCTGCAAGTAACGGGCGTGTGAAGTTCCCATCTTCCTCAGCAGAGTTGAGGAAGTCCTCCAGCAGCTCGGGTATGTCTTCTGTGTTGTGCAATGTATTATGTTTTGCTGCACAGTAATACTAATGGGGTGATCTAGTTTGAATGTTGGTATTGAATAGAATACATTTCACACTGGTCATGAAAAAATACATTGTATCTATACAGTTTTACGAGCTCCTGTACTGATAAAGGCCTGTCAAGTGTCAACAGATGTAAAAGTGAGAATATAGGGTGTGAGGGGCTATCCTGAAATTGGGTATTTAAATGACACCACCTAGCACATTGAATGCAAAGGAAACAAGTTTTTTACAATTTACATCTTAAACGTCACAAAGAAGAAAGAATTTCTTTATTATACATGTGACAGGAGACTGGCTGTTTTGGATTCATTGCTTACAGCTCAGAGTAATGATACCCAAACCCCACACTGGACACGTGGGGATGGGACCCTATGCAATGATATATTGCCTTGCAGATCGGTATGGCATTATACAGATCCATGGCAGTATTCCCCATCTGGGGAGTCAAGCCTGTGAAGGCCCTAGTGGAACAGCTTATTGTGATGGGTGAGGATTGTGCCCTGGTGTCGTGCCTTCTGTGCTCACACTTTTTATTGTTTTGGTCTTCCACTGGTGAGATTGGAGGTGGTCATTTTTTATTTTTATTTTTTCCCCTCTGTATCAGTATGTTCCATATTGTTGTCATTATTGATTATTAATAACGATTTATATAGCGCCAACAGTTTACGCAGCGCTTTACAATGTATAGGGGAGACAACACAATTACAGTACAATACAAAGGGTACAGGAGGGCCCTGCTCATAGAGCTTACATGCTAAAGGGAGGGGGTGGATTGTTCTGATTTCTTCTGCCTAGGTTAGAATTCCACATCTTCAGGAACCGTGTTCCTTTAGGATCTGTGTCAAGGGAGACCCCTCCCCCCAGAAAACTGTCTGGCTTGGGCTGCCTTGGTAGCAAGTGGAAGTGTTACCCTTCCCTCTTGAAGAGAAGCCAGTGGAGGGGTAAGTTTTCTCCAGATGAAGAAGGCTCCTCCTTTTGTGAAATCTACCCCCCCCCCCCCCCCCCCGAAGAACCCCAGGGCCTGGTTATATTTCAGACCCACAAGGCCTTTTTGTGAGTTTTCTTGTGAAAGTGGTCCAGAACTACAGCTTCCCGACTCCTAGTCCCTAAAGGTTACAGGTTTTGGGCGGTGGCATTCTCTGCAACATCCTCGGTTCTTCTTTGTGCATCCTTGCTTAACCACCTTCAGACCGGACCATTTTGCTGGTAAATGACCAGAGGTCTTTTTACAATTTGGCACTGCGCTGCTTTAACTGGTAATTGCGCGGTCATGCAATGTTGTACCCAAACAAAATTTGCGTCCTTTTCTTCCCACAAATAGAGCTTTCTTTTGATGGTATTTGATTGCCTCTGCGATTTTTATTTTTTGCGATATAAACGTAAAAAGACCGCAAATTTTGAAAAAAAATTATATTTTCTACTTTTTGTTATTAGAAAAATCCAATAAACTCAATTTTAGTCATACATTTAGGCCAAAATGTATTCAGCCACATGTCTTTGGTAAAAAAAAAGTCAATAATTGTATATTTATTGGTTTGCGCAAAAGTTGTCACATCTACAAACTAAGGTACGTTTTCTGGAATTTACGCAGCTTTTAGTTTACGACTGCCTATCTCATTTCTTGAGGTGCTAAAATGGCAGGGCAGTACAAAACCCCCCCAAATGACCCCATTTTGGAAAGTAGACCCCCTAAGGAAATTGATAAGTGGCATGTTGAGCCCATTGAATATTTTATTTTTTTGCCTCAAGCGATTGAATAATGACAAAAAAATTATTATTTTTTTTTTTTTCACAAAGTTGTCACTAAATGATATATTGCTCACACATGCTATGGGCGTATGTGAAATGACACCCCAAAATAAATTCTGCTGCTTCTCCTGAGTACGGGGATACCACATATGTGGGACTTTTTGGGAGCCTAGCCGCGTACGGGGCCCTGAAATCCAAGCACCGCCTTCAGGCTTTCTAAGGGCGTTACAGTTTTGAAGGCCATAAAATGCCAAGATGGCACAAACCCCCCCCCCCCCAAATGACCCCATTTTGGAAAGTAGACACCCCTAAATTTAGGGGTACACTAGTGAGACTAGGTAATAAATGGCGGGTGCCCTGAAACTATAAAAAAAATAACTAACCAACCAGCGTCACCTGTAACAGTTATATGGTGATCACTGGTGAAAGGGTTAACTAGGGGGCAATCAGGGGGCTTTATGCGGTAGTATATGGGGGTCCCTGGCGCTATAAAAAGCTGCGGCGAACCTAAATACCTACCTGCCTAACTAGCGTCACCTGTGACACTAATACAGTGATCAGAAAAACGATCGCTTATTAGGCTGGGTTCACACTGGAGCGATGCGGGAACGCCACGAATCCGCGGCGGGTTCCCGCATCACATGCCTCCCGGCGGCAGTTCACACTGCCCTATGCGAACTGCTGGGAGTGTCAGTGAAATGTTAATGACACCCCCAGATCAGTTCGCATATCGCAGTGCGATCTGCAAACTCGGATCGCATGGTGTGAACACCCATGCGATCCGATTCTGCTGCGGACCAAAAAAAGGGTCCCGTGCGAGTTTGCGGCGGGTGCGACACGAATTCAGCCATACTATCTGTATGGCTGAACTCGAATCGCACAGAGATCGGATGTGATTTGCACTGCAGTGCGGTGCGAATCACATCCGTTCTCATAAACCGCTGCAATGTGAACCCAGCCTTAGTGACACTGGCGACGGGGGGTGATCACGGGGTTAAACCTTTATTGGGGGGGTTAGGGGGGTACCTTAGAACTAAAGGGGGCTAACCCTAACTGCCCTAACAGTTATTACAGTCACAAATGACACCAATGCAAGAAAAAAAAAAAAAAAGCAATTGGTGTCACTGTGACTGGGGGGGCAGGGGTAATTGGGGGGTGATCAGGGGTAAAGGGGGGGGTGTGAGTGTGCCTGGCATGTTCTACTGTATGTGTGGTGTGTTGGTGCAACTCACCGAACCTCTCTCCTCGGTGCCGGAACGAAAAATACCGACACGGAGGAGAGCATACATCACTTCCTCTCCTGTGTTTACATTACAGGAGAGGAAATGATGTCACGGGACATTTTCATTCGTCGGGAGCGATCGCGAGGGGGTGGCCATGAATGAATGGCCGTCCCCTCGTCCGGGATCGCTCCCGAACGAATACCGACCACCGCAGGCACCGGGCGGGGGCCCGATCGGGCCCCCGACCGGCGGGCAGGCAAGGACGTACATGTAAGCCCTTATGCCTGCCCGTGCCATTCTGTCGACGTACATCGTCGTGCGGCGGTCGGCAAGTGGTTAAAGGATGTTTTGTACGCGCTCACCCTGACTCCAGCAGTACCCTGTGGAAAGTGAGTTCTCTAAGAAATTAAGTAGGCCTTTGGTGGCTCCGGAACAAAAAGACCCTGTGTTCAGTGAATGAGGTCCCAGTATTTAAAGTGGTATTAAAGCGTTTGTTATTAAAAAAAAAAAAAAAAAAGTTTTATACTTCCCTACTCTGTGCAGTGGTTTTACACATAGCTCTGCCCCTCTTTTCGGGTCCCCTGCCAGTTCCTCCCCCTCAAATAGTGCACCCAGAGAAAGCTGCTTGCTTGCTCACAAATCGCTGCCCTATGTGTCCATAAGATAGAGCTGCAGCTCAAATCCCCCCCCCCCCCCCCCCCCAACCCCTCTGTTCTTTTCAAGTCCCTTGCTGACACTCCTGGATCCTCTCCATCAAATACGCAAAGAGAAAGCAGCTGGCCCTAATTCCTTCTGTTCTAAGACGAAGATGCCGAAGGGACAAGGTTCTTCACAACTTGGGCATTAACTTTTTTTATTTTATTTTTTTAATGTATTTGTAAAACATAATGAGAAGATTGATCACCTATGTAAAAACAAAAAAAAAAACTTAAAAGTATTTTCAAATTAACCCAAATCTTTTATCATTTTAATCATCTATGACTCATTCTGCAGGCACATCATTGGATGAATCTATTGACAAGGCTGGGAAGATTGCTCCTGCTTCTCGAACACCCATGTCTTCTCTTCTGAAGACCACAGCTTCTCTCAAAAGACCCTGGGACTCTAGCAGTGCCTTTGCCTCCCCAGTGGTAGGTCATATTTCCGCTGCCCAGGACCAGAATTCTCCATGGCATGGATCAGTGCAGAGCCCCCACATTATTAGGAGAGGTGCAAAGCTTTGGACGTGTGGTACAGGTGAATATTGATCATTTTGGTACTTGCGCATATTTTGTTTTCTACCTGAAGCATTTGCAAAGAAATCTAAGCTCTAGAGAAGCTTTGATTTATCATTGAAAAAATATTCCATCCTGTCACATGGGTGCGAGTAATGTGCGCTCCTCAATCCCTGGTAGTACCTGGTATTTCTCTTGGCTCCCAGTAGCAAAACAGTGCCCAGGGGGATGAAGCTGAGGAAGATGAAAATTTAAACTATTTTTAAGTTTGGTTCGACCAACTTAGTTTCTCCAACAATTGGTATCTAACGGGTTGTTATGGATGCTAAAATTCTCAGTTGTATTCTGTGCCAGATAACAGTGTGAACTTTTATTTTCCAGTCACTGCTGCTCTAACTCATATGCTCAGTACATTGTCCGTTTACAAAAAGAGAATCAGCCTGTTGCTTCCATTAGTACTCTTTCCAGCCCTGAGTTTTATAAGGCCCCTAACACACTAAAGTATTTTATATATATATATATATATATATATATATATATATATATATATATATATATATATATATATATATATATATATATATAATTTTATTATTATATTGAAATTGCTATAATAGGTTGGTCCTTGACTTTGTCTCGGGCTATTTCACATAACAAGGCAACTACTATCCTCAGTTCATACCAAAATGTTTGTGGCAAGCAGTTAAATAGTAACAATGGGGTACGCTGCCATGAACTGAAAAGTAAAAAAAAAGCATAGAGATTGGGACTTTATAGGTGCAAATAAATTAAGAGATATCAAATATAATGTATAAAATTTTCCTTTATTTTGAGAAGCAAGATAAAAATTCATTAAGACCCCTTTCACACTGGGGCGTTTTTCAGGAGTTTTTCAGGCACTTTAGCGTTAAAAAAAAGCGCCTGTGAAGCGCTTGAAAGAAGCCTCATCTGCAGTCCCTATGTGAAACTCCAAGTGCTTGAAGAGCCCTTTCACAATGTCAGCGTCCAAAAAACGCTCGTAAAGCGCCGCTTAAACTAGCAGCGCTTTACCAGCGTTTTTCGAGCGTTATTGGGGCGCTTTTAACCCCTGCTAGTGGCCAAATAAAGGGTTAAAAGCTCCCACAAAACGCTGCTGCCAATAGCGTTTTTCAGGCGTTTTACAGGCGCTTCCCATTGATTTCAATGGGAAGGGGCGCTTTAGGAGCGTTGTATTCACCGCTCTAAAAGCGCTGCAAAGAAGCTGCTTGCAGGACTTTTTTTTTTTTTTGGACGCCCTGCCAGTGCAGCGCCTCAGTGTGAAAGCACTCGGGCTTTTAAATTGGGATTGCAGCTTCTTTCAGGTGCTTTTTTTTAACGCTAAAGCACCTGAAAAACACCCCAGTGTGAAAAATCTCGGTGTGAAAGCACTCGGGCTTTTACATTGGGATTGCAGTTGCGGCTTCTTTCAGGCACTTTTTTTAATGCTAAAGCGCATGAAAAACGCCTGAAAAATGCCCCAGTGTGAAAGGGGTCTTAAAAAGGGGAGATACAAGTTTTGACTAGTGCAAATGATTTACAGCTTGAACAAAACGGCAATATATGATGTACTTCCCAATATGTTTCGCCCCTAAATCGGGCTTCCTCAGGGGGGTGCTGGTCGTTTGCAGCGTACAATGCTTTCTGTATCTCCTAAAAGCAATGGGACCAGAAACTGCCGGGATACCTAAAATGTATTGCTGCGCTAGAGAAACCGTGTGCCAAAGGTGACCATAGATGGTATAAAAAGACCAGAGGGGCAAGTTCTGCAGCAGGCTAACGCCAGGAGCCACGCACCAAGTATTCGAATCACTTGAAATATCTCTGTGACAGAGCGGCATGCATGTGTCTCCTGGTTCCCACCTTTTATTTAAAGCAAGTCGGTTTTAAATCAACCCGCTGTTGACTCACTGACAGTCCCGTTCACTTTAATGGGACGGCTGGTGAAGTGGCAGTGACACAAGGTGAGGGACGTGTCTGCCCACTAATAGGTGCTGTCATGATTGATCTGAAATGACAGGTGCTCTTTAAATGTAAGAGCTCATTCTTGCTGGTAATTAGGATCTTTAATATTTGCAAACAAAATTTAAGGTTTCCTATTTAGAATAAGCTGTCAGGTTAGTAAAACGATAGCAGAACCAATTTTGCACATAGTTTTACAAAACAATGGGATAAAGGAATATTCCTGAACTTTGTTTTTATCTCATGATTACTGTGAAATTGTGTAAATGCATCAATGAAGTGCCGTGTTATCTCAGCTTGCAGAGCTTGGATTCATTGAATAAGTTTACCAAAAATGTAAATATTGCAGAATATGCAGCCTCATACTACATAAGTTCCATTTTATGCTGAATAAACTAAATTATTAATGTATCGTATTTAGACAACTATCTTTAGATAGATTTTTACTCCAGAGGCATGTTATTAAAATAAATTTGATAAAAAAATCAAAAAAAAATAAAATAAATCTGTGTGTGTATTTAAAAAAAAAAATGTCAAAGGTACACTGCGCTCCGGATGAAAATATAAAGCTTTGTTGACAGGATGACATTGCAGTCTCTCATGTCTGTGAGGAGGGGAGAAGAGTCACTGGAGCTCCCAGCATGCCCCTGCCTCTACATATACACTGCACCCAGGGCATGTGGCTTTTCTGCTCCCCTGTCCTGGCACTGCTGGCGACAACCAGGGATTCCCGTGCTTTGGAGGGTTTTTTTTCCCCTTCCTTTTTTGGCTTAGGGACTGGAAGTGAAGGGAAATCTCCCCAATGGGATTCTACCTGTCTCTTTTTGAAATGGCTTAAGTATACTTTTAAGGCTTCCTGGGATTGATTTTACTAATGGGCTGTTTAAAGTTTCACTTCGCAAAGAATACAATATCATAACACGATAAAGAAAACGCAGCACTTTTTCTTGTACATAAATCATCTAATTTACAAAGTTCTGGGACAGATTCCCTTGCAAAGTGAATAAGAATATTTCCCGTTCATAAATTAGCCCTATTCTGCGCGCCCCCCCCCTCCAAACAAACTCTTATCCAGCTAAGCTGTTGCTTGTTTCTTTTATTTGCAGACTTGGATATCCAGAGAAGCGGCTCGGAAACCTCCTCTATCTCTCGGATGAGTCCGAGACCTGACGGCAGCAGTGAAGGGCCGAGCTTCCTCTTTGTTTGGTACCAAAACAGACAGGAGCAGGTAAGTGTGTAGACAGTAGTTAGTACATGTCTTCAGGTGCTCGTAATTGGATTCACAAAGCAAAATTCATCTCCAGAATGCTCCTATTGGCATATCACTTTAATGTATGTCCTTAGTGATCTATAGGAGGAAGAGGGAGGGGGCCAGGTCTTAAGCTGGTTACAGATGGGGAAAGGGAAAATTCTTAGGAAAAGAAAGCTTTGAGTCCTTCTCTTTTTTTTTTTTTTTTTTTTTTTCTCTAATCATTAATGGGGGCATTTGTTTTCAACCGCAGTGATTGGAAATTTATGTAGCATGGAAAATTTTGTCTACAACACATTCATTTCTATCATTGAGGTGTCTGTTTTATGAAGCAGTGGAAAATATCCACTGCTTCATTCTCCGGCATTCACAGAGGAGACCGTTCTCCTCTGGGCACCAGTTTATGAAGCGGTGTAGCTCATGTCTCCTTTTGTGAAGTGAAGCCTTCTACAAATGCTTTAAACAGTGAAGAACACCCCCTGATACTGGAATCTCGTGAGACTTAACGAGATTACAGTACCAGAAATTCACCGAAACACAGAGGTGTCCGTTATTAAGCAGTGATAAATTATCACTGCTCAGTACATGGACAAGATGGCCCACCTCATGATAATAAAATAAATAGTCCCCCTACATAATATATATTCCCCCAGGATTCTCTCTCGATTCACCAGCTCTAAGCTGGTGAGTCGCGGAGTGAATTCTGTCAGATTTCCAGTGAAGTGCTGAGATTGCAGCTTCATAAACTGTCCGTTTCTCTGTCAGACGGATTCTCAGTGTTTGGACATAATCGACAGAGAACATGTTCTCCCCCGATCATCTGTTTCCTAAACAGTTTGAGCTGAGATCAGCAGCGATCCATCTAAATGATAAAAAAGATAAAAAACAAACTCTTTAGAAAGACAAACAAATGTTCTGAGAATTTTTATGTAGCACCCTTGTCCTAAACAGGGCTGCTAGTAAATTTAGTTGTGCTAGGTGGTAACTAGCCTGGCTAATTTGTACTTTGATCAAATGGTTTTCTCCTAAGCTTGAATTGAACTGTGACTTCTCTCTTTTGTCAATAGATGGCACTGTTACCTTTTTGGCATTAGTATGATTGATTACAGTTAGTTTAGGTTACGAGTGAATGTGTTTTTTTTTATTTTTTTTTTTCTTTGGCTGCTGGGATAGACCATCTATTTGGAGAGTCAGGTGATCAGGGTTATTTCCACCCAGGCTGCGGACTGGGTGGGTGTGTGTGGAGCAGCAGCAGGGGTGTATGCCTCAAGCCTAACCATGAGTAAAGGTTCTCGGCCCGAGGGGAGCCGGATTGTTGCCTGGAGTCATAGGAGAAGTTGTCTAAGGGTGTAGTTTTGAAGGAGTACTAGAGCAGACTGAAGTGTTGGGAAAGCTTCAGTAGAGACTCATCCAGGACATATAGTGGGTAAAGCTTGAAGAGAAGTACATTGGGTAGCTGTAAGTAAAGCTTCAGGGATCCGGCGGATAGCTGTGAGTCGGAGGAACCCAGCGTGTAGCGGTGGGTGAAACTTGAATAATACAGCAGGTAGCTGAGAGTCAGAAGTCCAGTGGCATACCGTGACCTGAACTTGAGGATCTATGGTGGGATACTGTGGTTGAAATGCAAATATTAAATTTTGTCCAAGGAGTCTGCTATTGCATTTGCCTAAGGGTGCCCTGTGCCCTAACCCTCTCTCCCCTGTTCCCGTTGAGGTTTTTTTTTTTTTTTTTGTTTTGGGGGGGATGGTCTAGTGAGGTGGCAAGATCCATAAACTGGGTCCGTAGCACATGGCGGAGCTGTGAATATCGAAATAGATGGTTTGGAAGAGAGTGACCGGGAAGGTTCTGGGCCCAGATGCAGTCATGACTTGGTGCAGGTAGATCACACCATATGAGGCCCGAAATGATAGGGTTTGGGATGGTGCACAATTCTGGCATGTGGCCCTTGAGCCATAAAGGGGTGTGGAAGTGGAGCTGACCAATATTTGTGTCTCTTTAAGGTGATTCCCCATACCTATACCACTGCAGCTCTAGAGAGGCTAAGTAGTAATCCTGCAAATCCAGAAGGGAGGTTCCCCCCCCCCCCCATGGACGTGGGGTTTTTAAGGATTGGCCAAGCTAGCTTGTGTCTACTATGTCCCCAGACAAGAGTTTTTAAAATAGATTCCATCTTCTTAAAGAGGTTCAGAGGGATATATAGAATCTTAGGTAGGAGAACCATCTTGATTATACGTTATACACTCCATTACGCTCAATGGTAATCTAGCCCATGCTTGTGTTTTTAGCTTTAACCAAGGTAAATGGAGGAATATGTTAAGAGGAATATAATCTCTAAGACTCCATGTAACCACCACTCCCAAATATTTAATTGTTAATACTCTAGCTAAAGGTAATGGAGGATGTATGGGAATTGATGCAAGGGGAGAATCTGGGATTTATCCCAGTTAATGCGCAAACCAGAGAACTTTCCCAAATTCTCATCTCTCTAGTGCAGCTTGTAAACATGGTCCCTGGTCATCTAAGTACAGGATGGTGTCGTCTGCGTATAAGCCTATTTTTTTCTAGCGTAATAACCCATGCGAAGGCGAGATATGTTGTGTTCTGCCCTAATGGCAATGGCCAGTGGTTCGGCCGCCAGGGCATACAGCAGAGGGGAAAGGGGACCCAGAGGAGGCTATGTAGGGAAGTGTATCCTTTAGCAAGCAGGATAGTATACAGGATAAGTAGCAAGCGGAGCTCTCACAATCCATAACCTACTCCATCGCCCTCCAGGCCACACCCCCCCTCCCCTGTTCCTGTTAAGAGAAATAAAATCCTCCTTTGGTCAGTATTAAAAGTGACTGACTGGCGGCCATCTTTCCACCTTGCACAATACCCACTATGCCTAGTAACCTGTACCCTGAGGAGGAATGTCAGCTTTCCCTGGTTCTGGGGGTCACCACTAGACCTCTGGAGGTTGGGGAGACTGCTACATGTGCACAAATGTTTCTAAATGCTCTTTTCCTAAGAAGAATTTTTTTGTGAAATTCTATCCACCTATGGCCAACTTTTAAACTTGTCATGCCACAGAAAATGGGAAGTCCCTATATGCAGGAGTCTTTCAAAGATGTCAGAATTGTACTGCCACAGCCTGCTGTAGTATTGACTGGTTTATTTTGAGATGAAACTAAAGATTCTACACTTGTGGACACCTTTCCATAGCACAACACAACTCCTTTCTATATTTAATCTTCCCTAGCACCGTTTTCTTTTCTTTTTTTTTTTTTTTTTTTTCTTTTTTATTGCTGTGTGTGTTTTTATTATGGTAGAGCAAGAGGAAACTAGAAATTAAATTGCACACCTTAATCTCACTTCTGTTGCCAGTGTATTGACATTTAGGCACACTAAAAAGATAATTTAATTTTTTTCAGATCAAAAACTTCTTGTCAAAGCGAGTCTTGATCATGTATCTTTTCAGCAAGGTAAGCCTATTGGAGTTGCTCTTCTAATTTCATTGAACATGCAAATGTGTATGCAATGCTTAAGATTTATCATTGCTCTTTTGTATAAATTGTGTGGTGTGAGTTTACAGGCTGTTGGTGAAATATGCTTTCTTTTAAATGGCCCTGTATCCCAAAATTACATTCCACTCCAAATCTTTGACTGGCTAATGTCAGGTTCAGACAATCTATATGGGTTTTAATTCACTTATATATGGAGTTCTCGTTCAGACAATGTATCCCTGTGCACTCTGGTGTGCATCCTATGCTTACCATGTGTCTGACAGCTCAACTTATACATGCTTCAAGCATTTCACTATTACTCCTAAGGAAAGCTATACTGAGAGAAATACTGTATAATAATGTAGGTTGCTCTAGACTTGTATGGACCTGAGAATATGTAGCTTGCTGCTACCATGTATCCTGGGCTCAGCTGCCTCAACTGCAGACCAGTGATAGGAATTGCAGAAGTTAAACATATGCTGGAGTGTAGTGGGAATGCACACTCCCACTGGCGTTAATGTTGTACATTTTCCTTGCCTAGGGCTTGACTTGAAAGAGCTGCTCCATGCACAACAAAGAACGTCCAGAGCCTTTTAGGACTTGGAATGTGTATTTAGGAAACATGCATGTGTGAATCTAAAGCCTCATACACATGATCGGACTTTGTACAAACTTTCGCGTGGACTTTTGTACAAAGGGTGTTGGCCCTGAACTTGTTAAGCATACACATGATCAGACTTTTTCAGCCAACTTTCACAAAATCACGTGGTTTTTCTGCTCTTTACCGCCACCTTTGGTCAACTTCTGTTTTGTTGTCTGATCTTTTGCATTGGTTCTGAGCATGCATGTTTGTAAAGTCCGATGGTTTTCTGTACACACGATCGGATTTATGTTGCCAAAAAGTTTGTCCGTTCGCACAGCCAACAAAAGTCGAATGAAAACTGAAAAAGTTTGTCCGATGGAGCGTATACGCGGTCAGATGTTGCCTTAAAACAGCTAATTTGCATGTTTGTTTTCAAAAAGTCTTTTGTACGGGCCTTAAGAGTAATCTTGGGGTGATTTTTTTTTTTTTTTTTTTTTTTTTTTTTTTTATTTTAGTTTAGTTTAGGTTATCTTTTTTTTTTTTTTTGCTCTGGGATGTTTTATTCTGTGAAGGGAGTGATGTGTATAGTGTAGGTTTATAGGGGTGTGTATATGTTGTGGTGCTTTTATTACATCTTTGTGCTACATCACTAAAATGGTCGTCGTTGTTTTGTCTATGCAGCACCCGGAAGCCTCCAGTCAAGAATTGTTTGCAGATTCACAGATTCATATCTGGGCTTTGGAAGGTGAGATATGAGAGAACCTCTAACAAGCAGTTTAGGTCCTGAACACAATACAGTCTCAAAGCTATGGATTTTTTTTCACGCTGAGCTATACACTGGCCTCAATGTCTAATAGTAAGATTTTACAAAATAATTATTTCCTTACCCTAGCATGTACCACATTTCTACACAGTTAGAAATTCACCTAAAGGAATCATCTGAATAGGCAATCACTTGGGAACAGAGCCTGTTAAATGAGATGAGTTGACGAATTCTGTCCAGGGGCTTCTCAAACTGAAGGGATAATGGAGAAATGCATACAGAGGTTGCTTCCTTTGTGTGTGTGAAAAAAAAATAAAAAATCATGCCAATTTTACCTAATTGCCTCTTTTTAGTAGCCCAATGATTCTGTCCCTTAACCGCTTTATGACCGCCCCATAGCAGATTTTCTGCTACAGGGAGGCCGCTCTGTGTAGAATCACATTGTATGCGATTCTGCACTTCTGGATTTTTGGGGGCGCACATGCTCCTGGAGGCTCGCTCCTGTCTTGATTTTGCACAGCATGAGCTGATCACTGGGTCCCGTGTGGGTTTTTTTTTTTTTTTATTGGTCGTTTTTTTGTTTCTAGCGCAAAAAATAAAAACCACAGGGATGATCAAATACCACCAAAAGAGAGCTCTATTTCAGGGGGAAAAAAAGGACATAAGTTATTTGGGCATTTTTTGTTTTTTTTACTGATGTTTTATATTCTGTGCTAAAGTTGACCTTTGTATAAAATTGGGCTCTGACTGTGTAGGGTTTTTTCCAAACAATATTCTGATTGCATTGTTCACCATTGCGAAAGGGTTTCTTGTATCATTACAACCAGTGATGAGTGCACACCTCTCCTGTAGTTTATATTCCTTTAGCATTTCTTTTTATCATGATAAATGTTCACACAATCGTAAGAAAGGAATAGTGTGCTGCAGGAATTTATTGCATGGTTTGTGTAATGTATAACATGCAAGCAGCAACAGAGTAGGTTTAAGCCTATCTCCACCTTTTTTTTTTTTTTTTTTTTTTTATGTTCCTTTCTAACCACTTAAAGCGGTTCTCCACCCTAAAGTGGAAGTTCCGCTCATGTGACCCCCCCCCCCCCCCCCCTCCGGTGCCACAATCGGCACCTTTCAGGGGGAGGTGCAGTTTCTTCAGCTCTGTGACCCAATCACGGGACACCAGCGGCGACCGGGTTCGCTGGTCCCACGGTCACGGAGCTCAGGACCGGGTCACAACCCACGGCTGGGCACTTGGAGAGCCACGTACAGGTACATAATTGTGCCCAGCCGTGCCATTCTGCCGACGTATATGTGCAGGAGGCGGTCCTTAAGCAGTTAAATAGTTCATTTGAGCCATGAAACCAAATCTTTACTGCACTTGCTCTGCGCACTGTATGAATTGTATGCAGTCACGACTACATATAGTATATAGCAATGTGTTCCGGCATTGGGATGGGAGCTTCCCGTCTCACTACTGGAACACAATCAAATTGGGCTGAAGCCATTCATGGGAAGCTTTGTATTTTATGAATGGTCACAAAGCTTCCTCCAATTGAGTTATTTCAGAGATTGTGTTGTCATTCATCTGCCTCAATTAGAGGAAGATGAGACTACATAGAGTTCATACTGTGTGCACAGCCATGTGCACCTGCTAGTGCAGTAAAATGTTTGAGCCAGCTTGGCCCAAATAAACTATTTAAATAGACCTTTAAAGGTGAAGATCAGCTTTAAAGCTTTTGTTACTCCAACACTTCATATTCCTGATATGTGCCTGCTGTACCATGTACTTGTATGATAAAGAATCCTGTTCTTGTATTGCTACCTTTTATGTGAAATCTCTGGTGTTCCTGCCAGTCCCTCTGCTTTCCTGCTTAAAACTGACCACGCTAAGCAGGAGAGCACCCTGTTGTCAGTTCTCTAGCTATGCCATGTCCTGACATGCTCCCCTGCACAGCCATTCACTGGAAAGCTCAGTGTGCTGCTGCTGCTTCTCCTCCCCCCAGCTCATGCAGCTGAGAACAGAGACAATGTGATATTGCATATAATAAAGAGGGGAAAAAAAAGGTACCATATTTATCGGCGTATAACACACACCCCAAGTTTAGGAGGGAATTTTAAGGAAAAAAAACTTTTAGGAGGGAAGTTTAAAGGAAAAAAAACCTTACATTTATATGCCCATCGGTGTCATCTGCAGCCTTGTCCACCATGGCAGCCTTGTCTATTTAAATGGTCTTTTTAAAAAAAAAAATTTTTATGAATGCCGCCGCCGAGATATCTCGGCGGCACGTAGTAGTTCTTGGTGGCCTCAGGCCGCCTTCGGCTCTTCTCTGCAGCTTTCGGCCGAAGGTCGGCCGGAAGCCGCCCAGAGGCTCAGAACTGCGGAGGTTCGGCATATAACATGCATCCGCGATTTTCCCCTGCTTTTAAGGGGGGAAAAAAGTGCTTGTTATACGCCGATAAATGCGGTATTTGTTTCTTTATATATATTAAAAATCCTATGCCTTTTCATTTATATTTTTCTTAACTAAATGGGTTGTTTTTAAAAGGTGATCGTTTGCAGTCACTTTAAGCCTGTTCATTTTGAAGTTCGTTAATGTAGAACACTTCACTTCAGCAGAATGGATTATATGCAATTAGCGGACCTCCAGCTGTTGCAAAACTACAAGTCCCATCATGCCTCTGCCTCTGGGTGTCATGCTTGTGGCTGTCAGTCTTGCTATGCCTCATGGGATTTGTAGTTCTACAACAGCTGGAGGTCCGCTAATTGCATATCCCTGCGCTATAACAAAAAGATGGTTGATGTGTAGATGAAAGAGATTGTTCTGTTTGTGTACCCCTCATTTTTTTTCCTGGATTGCTATGTGCAATCTTCAAACACATCAAAAGTGCAACAACTTCACCGTGTGCCACCATCAGTCAATCTTGTGTGAATTCATTCCCAATTCTCAGAGAACTTGCCAAAAACTAAGACCCTTAAGATTTATGAGTTCTACTTGGTAATATCCAGATCTCAAGACATAATTGCCACATATGGCTTACACATGAAAACAAGCGACAATAAGCGGAAAGCATTGCATAATTCAGTTTATTATAACACATTAAAAGCGAATAAATCCAATCCACTCACAACAGTGCTATTGCAACACTAACAATAGAGCTTATGTTGAAAAACACAGCGCCACCTGCTGTCTGTCAATGGCTTTTCTCAGTGTGGGATGACATCACGTTCCTGTAGCAGCGCCATATTGGTCTTCTCATCAAGACTTCTTCAGGGACCACTTTTAAAAGACACATTTGATTATGGCACTTTAGTTTAAAGGGATAGTGCACATTTATAATGCTCCACAGATAATTGACTGGCTAATTAAGCACCTGTTCAAGGTTTTGTGAATAGTATCGGCTTCTCTCTTCTTCTCTCTTCTTCTTCTTCTTCTTCTCTCTTCTTCTTCTTCTCTTCTTCTTCTCTTCTTCTTCTTCTCTCTTCTTCTTCTCTCTTCTTCTTCTCTCTTCTTCTTCTCTCTTCTTCTTCTCTCTTCTTCTTCTCTCTTCTTCTTCTCTCTTCTTCTTCTCTCTTCTTCTTCCCTGCTAAATGGGTGGATTCTAAACTTGGGATGTCTTTTCAGGGTTGTCTCATCTGGTGGCAGCCTCATTCTCTGAAGATCGGATGGGAGTGGTACAGACAACATTGTCCAACATACTAGCCACACTTCTGAATCTACAAGAGGTAAGAGACAGTGGTCATGCCTTAGCAGCCATATTAAAGCTAAACTCCACTAAAAGGCCACCCTTTAATAACTGCCTCATATTCATTGACTTCACCCTGGATAAGTACAGTGTACTACAAGATTTTTTCAAAGCATTTTTAAGCTTTTAGCAAACTTGCAGCATCTTATTGAAAGTATTAAAGTGTTACTAAACCCACAACAATAACATCAGTCTGTATATGTGCGAAAGCATTCTTGTTATACTCACTGTGAAACCTACATTTTGGCAAGTTACAGTTCACTTTTGTTAACTACTTTTGTGTAATTTGTTGAAACTTAAAGTGGACCTTCAGTAATTTTTTCATCTTTCTATCTATTAAATCTTCTGCCCTTGTTTTAACTTTGGATAGTAAAACATATTTTTTTCTGACAGTAAATACCTTTTATACAACCCACTTCCTGTTTCTTGTCTGGTCATTAACCCAGGCTTATGACTTGCACAGCTCTCTCTCTCTCACTCTTTGGAGAGTTTGCCAGGAAGAGAGAGTGGATGAGCGCTGCAGAGCTGGAGGTGTGCCTCTGTAAATCCAGGAAGTGAACAGACAGCTTCAGCTGCCCAAAGTTAAAATGGATGCAGCCAGACTTAGTGGAGGGAGATTTCTGCAGCATATTTGGCAAGTACAGAATCACTGTATATTTAAAATGGTATGCAAAGTGGTTGGAGGGAAGCTTAAGAATAGTAAAGATGTTTTCATTACAAATTATGCTAGCAGACTGCAGTTCTTCTTTAAGCCTAGTACACATGGTATGGGCTAATCTCCATATCGAAAACGAATAGGTCACTAAGGTACGAAAATTTTCATATAACAGAATAATTGGGAAGCAATGTAATGTATTTGTATTATATTTTCGGACAAAAACTCTACCGATTTAAACAAAAATCTTATGATCTGGTATCATACAAGAAAAGTTTTTTTGTTTGTGCCTTCAGAAAATTTTGGATGAAAGCTGTATAGTAATGATCTGATTATCGTACGATTGCCTCGAAAGCAGTATTTTTTTTTTTTTTTTTTTTTTTTTTGTACAATATTCTGATTGTGTGTACAGGGCTTTAGCCTTATTTACTGCTGCTGATTACATTTTACTTTGTTACAGGCCGTAGAGAAGCATTTTAAGCTCCCACATGTATCCAGCAAGCCTGCCAGAGCTGCACAAGGTTTGGTAGATTCCTCCTATAAGACACTACGATTTGCACTGCGATCTACTCTAAAGACTGCAATCTATAGGATAACCACAACGTTTGGAGAGCACTTGCAGTATGTATTTATCCACTCCGAGCTATCATTCCCTTTCTCATCCCTTTTTTCCCACTATAGGCCTGTTTTATTCAGCAAAAAGTTTCATTTTATTTTTATTTATTTTTTGATTTGGGACAAGCTAGGCCTTTATTTTTTTTTTTTTTTTTTTTTTTGACAATATGCTCTAGACAAAATGAGTAACAAATTGTAAAAAGGAAAATAAATTTTTTTTTACTGTAAACTAAAGTATATATTCCTGTTTAAAATGACACTAAAATGTTTACAAAACATGGCAGTTTTTTATTTAATGCAACACTGAAAAAAAACAAAACACAAATGTAAGCTAAAACAAAAAAGTTTAAAAGGCTCAAGCGGTAGTAAACTAAGTTTAACCAGTTCTGGATTAGCCGCCATAATTTTACTGCGGCAGGTTGGCTCGGCTGGGCGAAGCAACGTTACTGTATGGCGGCCACCGCTGACAGGGATTCCATTATTCACCCGGTCTCCTTTCTGGGTTTCCAAGTGCCGACCATTTAGTTGAGCCACAATGATGTCGCTCCCGCTGCGCAGCTCTCTCAATGGACAGCATCCCCTGCCCATTAAGAGTACAATGCACATATACTAGTTGCTACATCAGCTGCTAAACGTGAATCTCCTAAATATTTAGGAGAGATTCACTGTACCTACAGGTTAGCCTTATTATAGCCTTAGGAATCATGTACACAGGATGTTTAACCTCTCCTGAACGATTTAAATTGACAGCTAGAAACCGGCATCTAAAATAGCAATTTAGTCATGTTTACGCATCGCTTTTAGACACGTTTGCATAAAAAAGAAAAGTCTGTAAACAAGAGTTGGCACGTGCTGTTACAGGCATTTGGCATTTCAAATGGCCCCGAACATCCATCTAAACCCTTTTTTTTTTTTTGCACCCAACTGCTCCTAAACATCTGTTTACCAGCAGCAGTGTAGGTGAGGCTGTACCTGTAAGTACAAGATAAAAAACAAAGTTTACTTTAAAAAAAAATTAAGAAAAGAAAACTGGCTACGGGGAAGGAGGAATTGGGGCCAGTTAGGGGTAACTAAGATATGAAGGCATTTCCCAGCTGTGATTTTTGACAATCGAGAATTGCTAATAATAGTGGTGGCAGCGAGAGAGGAGCTAAATATTGGAGGTGCGCCCTAGAGGCTTTTTTTTTTTTTTTTTTTAAGAATGTATGTTTTGCACTTAAGTTTTCCACGTGGTTAATGATGATGAGAACATGGTTTATGTGGTGTTCCTTTTTTTATACCATTATCGGGATGTGTTTATAGTTTTTATGTAAATGTAATAGATGGACATTATTTTATTTATTTTTTATTCCCCCCCCCCCCCCCCCAGCGCCATTCCAGCATCGGCAGAACAACGGAAGAAGCTGCAGCAGTTTCTTGACTTTAAAGAATGAAGCACTGATTGGGAGTCTTCTCAAAGCAGTGTAATGTGTGGACTACCCCACTCCCTCCACAGAGTCCTTGGAGAGAATTTGTCACAAATTACATACCAAACCCAAGAAGCCTCACATGGAAGCTGCTTTTGTTTTTTAGGCCGAATTCTAGTTCTAAATGAGGAAATGGTCTCAACTTGCTAGTGCTACTATGAAGCCCAGTATCTGGAGAATTGCCATTTTCTTGGAAGATTATTTCTTGTCTAAGACAGGTTCCTTTAACATTTACTTGGAAATACTGAAAAATGGATAGGATGTGGACTCTGTTACTGCGTCTATTTATTGTCTTACTGTAATTTAGCAATGTTTGTTTCCATTTTTGTTCCTTTCTCTACTCTGTATTTTTTTGTTTGTAAATACCATGAAACTTCCTTTTTTTTTTTTAAGTGCAATCAACGCTACAATATTAAAGGTGAACAAAGTTCAGACAGCTTCATTTTTATCGTGTGATTGTGATATACAGTCATAATGATAATAGTATGAGATCATGGGCAGCTGTCAATGTGCTATGGTTCTAAACTAAATCCACTAGGAAAAATCTGTGTAGAATAAAGATGAGCACACCGCCCTGAGGTTTTAAAATTTTGCCTATGCATATCTGGAGTTCTGCTATCATGTATATAAAATTTTCAAGGGAAAGCGGAAATGCTTAACAAAAGAACATTTAATAGTCCCAAATTACATTGTATTGGGGAAACCCATTGCCAATATATTTTAACACTGTACCTAATAAACTTGATCTGCACTATCAACAACCTTGTGGCATTTTTTTTTCCTCTCCCCCCCCATGTATAATATGACATGCAGCGTTCATGGACCCAACAAAACAATGGCTTTCAGATGTTGCAGCTCCAATCTCTGTGGCTCTCCTTTTGAATATAATGTTAATGTTGAACTTGATTTGGACCCCCAGGGCTGTTGCTATAATGCACAAGTTTGCACAGCGTATTTGCATGTTATGGCACATATGTATTAAGGCGACCTCTCAGGTTCGCAAAACACAGGTTTTGTTTGTACTGCCAGAGGGTCCAAGGTGTGGACAGACAGCGTCAAGATCCACTACATTTCAAATGGATTTGTCAAGTGATTGTTCAAGCTTCAGCTTAAAGAAGAAAATTCTTCCTTTCATATTAAGTGCACACTCATCCAGGGCGATTAGTGCCTCTTGGGTGGTGCATCATCAGGCCTCTATGGCTCAGATCTGCAAGACCGCAACTTGGTCTTCGGATCAGACGTTTATCTGATTTTATCAAATGGATATTTAAGGTCATGAGGATATTGCCTTTGGGCACAGTATAGGCTGCAGTATGAGTCCTCTGGCCTCCTGTTTTTTTGGTCTGTCTCTCTCCCCCCCCCCCCCCCCCCCCCCTTCAGTTGCCATTGCTATGGGACATCCGACATAGTTATTACAATGGCTCTGTGTCTCCTGATGAAAGAAAATAGGATTTTTAAAATGGCTTACCTGTAAAATCCTTTTCTTTGATGTACATCAGGGGACACAGAGGTCCCTCCCTTCTTCTTCTTATACACTTGTATTGTTTGACTACAAAACTGAAGACTCCCAGTAATGGGAGGGGTTATCTGGGGGAAGTACACGCCTTAAGGGGCGTGCCAGTGTCCAGCACCTGATACGCCGATATAACCCAATAATGGCAAACGCCATCCTCACTCCATCACTGCTTCTGATATCTTCTGGATCCAGACTCCTAAGTGGTCTTGATAAGCAAACCAGGAACAATGTAACACATGTGTAGGTTGGGGTTACTTTGTCTTGGTATCCACAGTGTGCTGAGATTCTACACTGACCTTCACGTGTGGTTCGGTGTACAATTAGAGGGATAATGTTAGCAGGGAGGAAGCCCTTAAGCCGGAAGAGATGGGGAAGTTGATTTACTAAAGGCAAATATACTGTGCACCATAAGTGCAGTTGCTCTATATATGAAGGGAAGCTCTGATTTTCTATCAAACAATCACGTGCATACAAAATACAGTATATTTACCTTTAGTAAGTCAACCACAGTGTGTGTGTGTGGTTTATTTTTTTATTATTTTTTTTATTTTTTTCATACTACTACACCTACTAATTTTTTATTTATTTATTTTTAATCCTTTTTTAGTTAATTTTTTATTAAATCTGTCATGAGAGAAAAGGGCTACCATTGCTGAAAGGCTAGTTACCTGCCAGGGATTCCACCCTCTGGCTTTAATTTTCTAGTCACTGGCCTGCAACAGGAAAGTTGCCGTAAAGGTCATTGACTCTAAAGCGTTTGTTAACCTTAAAAAAATAATTGATCCTGTTCCTTCAAAGCATGATGCACAGTGCTTGTGCTGTCATTTTGGCTCCCTGTAATACCTGACTGATCCTGCCAGTTTCTGCCCTCCCCCTGTAAGCTGTATATCGGAGCTGCTGAGCCCTGACACCGTGGTCAGCTTACGTGCATCATACGTCCATCATCCGCTGCTCTCCTGTCTCCACTGTCCTCTCTTCCATCTCTCTCCCTGCCTGTTGGCTCCTGTGACAGTGTCTGCCCCCGCAACTCCTACTCCTGCACTCATAACTGTTAAAATCTTGCATTTTGTTCCCCATTGACAGGAGTTCCTGTCTGGTTTATCAAAAGTCTCCATGTAAATTCTCTCTTTAGGTATCCCCATGGTTATCAAGCCCACAGGACCCGTAATCCGAATCACGGAGGTCCCGACTGGTGCGGTGGCACAGCGGCAAATTTAAAGGGACATACAGGTACGTCCATTTGCCTGTCCGTGCCATTCTACAAACGTACACTGGCGTGCGCCAGTCGGGGAGTGGTTAAAGGGGGTAATTAACGGTATTAAGAACTGGAATATGTAAACTTTTGATCAGGGTAATTTTGGCTAGTTTCTGTTGTCATGATTTAAAGAGTAAACACAGTTGATTAATAATAAATAGCTTCAGCCAAACGCTAACCATGAGTGAAAGAAAAATGTTTTTGTGTTGTTAGTCATATTCTCTGAAAAAATAGCCAAGAAATCCAATTCTGCCAGAGTATGTAAACTTATGAGCACACATGTATGTACACAGTATCTTAGAAAAGTGAGTACACCCCTCACATTTTTCTAAATGTTTTATTATATCTTTTCATGTGACAACACTGAAGAAATGACACTTTGCTACAATGTAAAGTAGTGAGTGTACAGCTTGTATAACAGTGTAAACTTGCTGTCCCCTCAAAACGCAACACATAGCCATTAATGTCTAAACCGCTGGCAACAAAAGTGAGTACACCCCTAAAGTGAAAATGTCCAATTTGGGCCCAATGTGTAAATATTTTGTGTGGCCACCATTATTTTTTAGCACTGCCTTTTCCAGCACTGCCTTAACCTTCTTGGGCATGGAGTTCACCAGAGCTTCACAGGTTGCCACTGGAGTCCTCTTCCACGACGACGACATGGTCTCTAACAATGGTGGATGTTAGAGACCTTGCACTCCACCTTCCATTTGAGGATGCCCCACAGATGCTCAATAGGGTTTAGGTCTGGAGACATGCTTGACCAGTCCATCACCTTTACCCTCAGCTCCTTTAGCAAGGCAGTGGTTGTCTTGGAGGTGTGTTTGGGGGCATTATCATGTTCGAATATTGCCCTGCCGCTCAGTCTCCAAAGAGAGGATCATGCTCTGCTTCATTATGTCACAGTACATGTTGGCATTAATGGTTCCCTCTATGAACTGTAGCTCTCCAGTCCCGGCAGCACTCAGGCAGCCCCAGACCATGACATTCCCACCACCATGCTTGATTGTAGGCAAGACACACTTGTCTTTGTACTCCTCACCTGGTTGCCGCCACACACAATTGATGCCATCTGAAGCAAATAAGTTTATCTTGGTCTCATCAGACCACAGGACATGGTTCCAGTAAGTAGTCCGCTTGTCTTCAGCAAACTGTTTGCAGCCTTTCTTGTGAATCATCTTTAGAAGAGGCTTGCTTCTGGGATGACAGTCATGCAGACCAATTTGATTCAGTGTGCAGCGTATGGTCTGAGCACTGACAGGCTTTATGTAGAGCAACAATTCTTTTTTTTTTTTCAGATCTTCAGAGAGTTCTTTGCCATGAGGTGCCATGTTGAACTTCCGGTGACCAGTATGAAAGAATGAGAGCGATAACACCAAATTAACACACCTGCTCCCCATTTACACCTGAGACCTTGTAACACTGAGTATCATGACGGTAGGGGAAATGGCTAATTGGGCCCAATTTGGACATTTTCACTTTAAGGGTGTACTCACTTTTGTTGCCGGCAGTTTAGACGTTAATGGCTGTGTGTTGAGTTATTTTGAGGGGACAGCACATTTACACTGTTATGCCCTGTACACACGGTCGGACTTTCCAAAGGAAAACATGCGATCGGATCTTGTTGTGGGAAAATCCGATCGTGTGTGGGCTCCATCGTACTTTTTCCGTCGACACACATAGTTTGAGAGCAGGGTCTAAAATTTTTCAACAACAAAATCCGATAGTTTAAATTCCGGTCATGTGTAGACAGTTCCGACATGCAAAGTGCCACACATGTTTAGAATGAATTACGAGACAAACGCTATTGGCTACTGGCCCATTTATAGTCCCGTTGTACGTGTTCTACGTCACTGCGTTCTGAGCGATCGGATTTTCCGACAACTTTGTGCGACCGTGTGTATGCAAGACAAGATTTTGTCATATTTTTTTTTTTGCCTACCTTTTTTTTTCACTACTGGGATATCGCCTATCCTGGCGGGCAGCAAGGCCAGATATACTATCGAAGAAAAAAGGGAAAAAGGAAATCTGCGCTACAGTGTATTACCAGAAAATTATTAAATTATTATAAATAGTTGATGCAGCAATTCTAGTACATACCAAAAGTGATATACGTGTAAAGAAAAGAAAAAAAGAGGAGAACTGCGCAATCCCCAATATTTCTATTGGGATATAAGCTACCCAGAAAAAACTTCATAAAGCTTGAGTCTGGGAACTACATGTGACAAAATATATGTGTATAGCCTACAAAACATATACAATGACCCTTATAAACTCTAAATAAAATACGTGATGCTAGGTCTGTGATGCCAAGCATTCAAAAAAGAAAACATGTGGAATTGAAACCAATATAGCTGTACATTGTGAAAAAATTAGAACAACATAAATGTGTCAATATTGAAAAGTCCTTTTATGAGTCCGAAGTAAAAACACCACGTTTGTCCTCTGTAGGGCGCTGTGTCCTGTCAAAACAGCTCCGAAAAGCAACACTCCCTCCTCCTGGCACAGCAGAAGCAAAGTGACGCCGCTCAGCCGGCCAGTGCATTATAATCAGATCAAGTGGAAATCTGATTATAATGCACTGGCCGGCCGAGCGGCGTCACTTTGCTTCTGCTGTGCCAGGAAGAGGGAGTGTTGCTTTTCGGAGCTGTTTTGACAGGACACAGCGCCCTACAGAGGACAAATCGGAGACTACATCCCCCCATTCTTCATAGCACATCTATTGGAGAGACAGCGGACCTTTTTTGATCCTCCAATGAAACATATATGAGTCCCGCTTCATAAGTGTTCCCCCCTGGTTTGGACGATTCAAGGCTGGCGTATCCCCTAATCTGGTCTACGGTAGAGAGTTCCATTGGGATCGCTTAGGATTGATCTATCTTCTGACCTGATTTGTGATAAGCGCTCCTTACTGGGGCATCTGGTAAGGGGCTAGGGTTATCTGTTTGGTGGAGGTACACCGTGTCTGGTCTCACGCCAATTCATAGGGCTTTGGATTGGACCTTCTTCATCAACACGTGGTGTTTTTACTTCGGACTCATAAAAGGACTTTTCAATATTGACACATTTATGTTGTTCTAATTTTTTCACAATGTACAGCTATATTGGTTTCAATTCCACATGTTTTCTTTTTTGAATGCTTGGCATCACAGACCTAGCATTACGTATTTTATTTAGAGTTTATAAGGGTCATTGTATATGTTTTGTAGGCTATACACATATATTTTGTCACATGTAGTTCCCAGATTCAAGCTTTATGAAGTTTTTTCTGGGTAGCTTATATCCCAATAGAAATATTGGGGATTGCGCAGTTCTCCTCTTTTTTTTCTTTTCCAGATATACTATCCCTTGAGTAGTAGACCACCCGGACAGCACATTAATGTACAAGTGTTTGCTGCTACAAGTAACGTAGCTGCTGACTTTTAATATTAGGATACTTACCTGTCCATCGATCCCGCCCTGTTGGCACCCCAGCAGATTTTCCTATCGGCTCTTGGGTGCTGCCAAGAGAAACTGGCAGTGAAGCTTTTCGGCTTCACAGCTGGTTGCCTACTGCACATGTACGAAACGCACTGCCCTTTCTAACAAGCCCAGTGACGGAGGAAGGAGGAAAGGGGCTGAGGTGGGTGACTGGTACCTGTCAAAAACAAGTACAAAATGTATCACCGGAGGAGGGAAGGAGGCAGTAAAGCAAAGCTTCCACTTTTGGGTGGAACACAGCTTGACCATTCTGAGATAAGAAAGAGGGACATCATTAAAGTGGTTGTAAACCCTTACAAACCACTTTGACCTACAGGTAAGCCTAGATTAAGGCTTACCTGTAGGTCCAAGAAATATCTCCTAAACCTATACAGTTTAGGAGATATTTGCCGAAGACAGGCACCGCTGTCTACGGCACATGCGCCGTAGACAGCGGCGCGCAGGAGCACTGAGCGCGGCATTTCCAACAATGGAGCTGCCGCGCCTGTCGGCTCCCGTGCGCATGCGCGGGAGTGACGTCATCGCGGCTCCGCTGAATGACAGCGGCTGAGCTGCGAGACCCCACCGAAAAGATGGATGCGCCGGACTACAGGGGACAGCGGTGACATCGCTGGCTCCTGTGTCAGGTAAGTGACACATAATGGGCTACTATGCGATGCATAGTAGTCCATTATGCTTTGCCTTTGCAGGGAATGAAAGAGGAAGTAAACCCATCAGGGTTTACTTCCTCTTTAAGTATAAAGCAAAATGGGGGTTAACCCTTTCACAGCCAGAGACATTTTTGTAGTTTCTTTTGTGCACATTAAAATAATAATTTTAGGCCTAAAGATTAGTTAAAACCTCCAAACAGTATTTCTGAAACTAGAGACCCTGGAGAGTAAAATGGTGATAATGGAATTGATTGTGTCACACTATATTATCACAACCATTTATCAAGTGCAAAAATACAATAATGTTCATTATTTTTTTAAGTGAATGCTATAGTGATGTCCATGATCTTCCAAGTCCTGCACTATTGCACAGTGAAAAAGGGGTTGTTTGTTTTGGTATTGCAGCCATTTATAGAAAGTTTTGTATTTTTTTTATTTTTATTATTAAATAAAAGGTGTTCTATGATGGATGAGGTGGAGACTGATTTCATGCCCCTCCTCTCTACCACGTCCCATCAGAGAATGCCTATGAATGGTGATGTTCTATGAATAAGGTTAGTGCCGAATGAGTGACCCCTTGTGGTCCATGTAGGTGGGGCAACCACACACATTACCTGGGCAGGACCTGGAATACTGCGGCTAGCGCTGTAGTAACACCAACTATTACAGTGATTTCCACCTTCCCCAGGGTTCCATCAGACAAGCTAGCTAGACCATTGTGCGTATGCAATACAAATAATTCTAGGAGTTCAGCTTTTTAATCAGCGTTTTTATTTAGCAAAATGATTTGCTTTTCACAACATTAGGACTGTACAAATATCGTGCAAAATAAAAACAATTTCAACAGCTATCATTTTATGTTCTGGGATCTCTGCTTTCAGAAAATATATAATATTTGTGGGGTTCTAAATAATTTTCTAAAAAAAAAAAAAAAAAATGCAGATTTTAAGATGTATGAGAAAAATGTCAAAATTGCCAAGGACTGTAAGTTAAAGAGGAAGTAAACCCTGATGGGTTTACTTCCTCTTTGATTCCCTGCAAAGGTAAAGCATAATGGACTACTATGCATCGCATAGTAGCCCATTATGTGTCACTTACCTTAAACAGGAGCCAGCGATGTCACCACTGTCCCCTGTAGTCCAGAGCCTCCATCTTCTTGGTGGGTCTTGCTTCTCCGGCGCTGTCATTCGTCTGAGCCGCCACTCGCGGCATATCGCCGTTAACTGCGGCGCACTCAGTGTGCCTACGCCGTAGACAGCGGTGCCTGTCTTTTGGCAAATATCTCCTAAACCGTGTAGGTTTAGGAGATATTTCTTGGACCTTAATCTAGGCTTACCTGTAGGTCAAAGTGGTTTGTAAGGGTTTACAACCACTTAAAAAAACAAACAAAAAAACAATATTTTGTTGGAGTACATCCCCAAATTAGAGTTACTTTTTACTTTAAGTATCCTTGAATTTAGGGACTCCTTAACCACTTGCCAACCACAATATGTATATACCTGTTGAGGTTTGCAAGTGGTTTACTGGGATTATGGCTGAAGAAAGTGAAAGAGGTACAAGCAAACACTTTCCAAAGTGGCGGTAGAGGATGCCCTCCTGCTTACCGGTGTTTCTCGGGCTTACTGTTTCCATCAGTTCACCAGAGAAACGATCCGATGGTGTGACCGGCTGTTCCTATAGGCAATCAAAGAGTAAACACCTCTATGGCTTTGGAGGATGTCTTTTATTTTTTATTTTTATTTTTTGGTCTTTTGCTTTTAAAGGTAAAGAAGAGTTTTGGGGTCTTTTTGGTCCCAGCTCTCTCCATAATTACAATGGATGTTTACATTCCTTCTAATAGGAATAAATGTGATTAAACAAAAAAATTATCAAAGAACAGTGAAAAAATTAAATAAATAAGAAAAAAATGTAAGCATCTCCCTTGGATATCTTACTGAGTCCTAGGGTGGCTCACAGGCGTTTTCTGACCCTGCTTAGTTGGGGGGGGGGGGGGTGGTCACACTCCTAGAGGTGAGCCTATACCCATGGGGGGGGGGGAGCACGAGTGAGGTGATCCGTTGGTGGTCTGGAAGCTTTCTATATAGGATTTCACTATTACATTTAGGCCTCATGCACACGAGACGCAGTTAAACGCGCGTTCAGATGCAGTTAGACAGTTTTTTCAACTGCTCCTGAACTCATTCAATGTTATCCTATGTGTCCATGCACACAGTCTTGTTTTTTTCCGTTTTTATGCAGTTGCGTTTAATCTCGTTTTTCCAGAAGCAAAAAAATGCGTTCAGAAGCAAAAATTTCCACGTTTCAGACGCAAAACGCGGCAAAACACGATAAAACGCGGCAAAACGCCGCTACCGTGTTTAGCCGCATTTGCGTTTATATGCGTTTTTAAAGGTGACCTTTTTTTTTACATTAAAAATCTCAAAAATGATTGCAAATGATGAAAAACCATTAGAAAAATATTTTAAACAATTGCAAGTGGACAATCCACAACTTGTGGCAAGTGACATGGCAGGTGGCAAGTGACGTGGCAAGTGGACAATCCACAACTTGTGGCAAGTGACATGGCAGGTGGCAAGTGATGTGGCAAGTGGACAATCCACAACTTGTGGCAAGTGACGTGGCAGGTGAAGTGGCAAGTGACGTGGAAAGTGGACAATCCACAACTTGTGGCAGGTGACGTGGCAAGTGACCTGGCAGGTGACGCGGCAAGTGACCTGGCAGGTGATGTGGCAAGTGGAAAATCAACAACTTGTGGCAGGTGACTGGCATGTGACGTGGCAAGTGGACAATCCATAACTTGTGGCAAGTGATGTGGCAAGTGGACAATCCACTTGTGGCAGGGGATGTGGCAAGTGACATGGCGAGTGGACAATCCACAACTTGTGTCAGGTGACGTGGCAAGTGGACAATCCACAACTTGTGGCAGGTGATGTGGCAAGTGATGTGGCAAGTGGACAATCCACTTGTGGCAGGTGACGTGGCAGGGGATGTGGCAAGGGACGTGGCAAGTGGACAATCCACAACTTGTGGCAGGTGACGTGGAAAGTGATGTGGCAAGTGGACAATCCACAACTTGTGGCAGGTGATGTGGCTGGTGATGTGGCAAGTGGACAATCCACATCTTGTGGCAGGTGGCATGGCAGGTGACGTGGAAAGTGGACAATCCACATATTGTGGCAAGTGACGTGGCAGGTGATGTGGCAAGTGACGTGGCAAGTGGACAATCCACAGCTTGTGGCAGGTGATGTGGCAAGTGATGTGGCAAGTGGACAATCCACTTGTGGCAGGGGACGTGGCAAGTGGCCAATCCACAACTTGTGGCAGGTGACGTGGCAGGTGACGTGGAAAGTGATGTGGCAAGTGGACAATCCACAACTTGTGGCAGGTGATGTGGCTGGTGACGTGGCAAGTGGACAATCCACATCTTGTGGCAGGTGACGGGACAGGTGACGTGGAAAGTGGTGTGGCAAGTGGACAATCCACAACTTGTGGCAGGTGATGTGGCTGGTGACGTGGCAAGTGGACAATCCACAACTTGTGGCAGGTGGCATGGCAGGTGACGTGGAAAGTGGACAATCCACATCTTGTGGCAGGTGATGTGGCAAGTGACGTGGCAAGTAGACAATCCACAACTTGTGGCAGGTGATGTGGCAAGTGACGTGGCAGGTGATGTGGCAAGTGGACAATCCACAACTTGTGGCAGGTGATGTGGCTGGTGACATGGCAAGTGGACAATCCACAGCTTGTGGCAGGTGGCATGGCAGATGACGTGGAAAGTGGACAATCCACATCTCGCGGCAAGTGACGTGGCAAGTGGACAATCCACAACTTCTGGCAGGTGACGTGGCAGGTGATGTGGCAAGTGATGTGGCAGGTGATGTGACAAGTGGACAATCCACATCTTGTGGCAAGTGATGTGGCAGCTGACGTGGCAAGTGACGTGGCAAGTGGACAATCCACAACTTGTGGCAGGTGGCATGGCAGATGACGTGGAAAGTGGACAATCCACATCTCGTGGCAAGTGACGTGGCAGGTGATGTGGCAAGTGACGTGGCAAGTGGACAATCCACAACTTGTGGCAGGTGGCATGGCAGGTGACGTGGAAAGTGGACAATCCACATCTTGTGGCAAGTGACGTGGCAGGTGATGTGGCAAGTGACGTGGCAAGTAGACAATCCACAACTTGTGGCAGGTGATGTGGCAAGTGACGTGGCAGGTGATGTGGCAAGTGACGTGGCAAGTGGACAATCCACAACTTGTGGCAGGTGGCATGGCAGGTGACATGGCAAGTGGACAATCCACAGCTTGTGGCAGGTGGCATGGCAGATGACGTGGAAAGTGGACAATCCACATCTCGTGGCAAGTGACGTGGCAAGTGGACAATCCACAACTTCTGGCAGGTGACGTGGCAGGTGATGTGGCAAGTGATGTGGCAGGTGATGTGACAAGTGGACAATCCACATCTTGTGGCAAGTGATGTGGCAGCTGACGTGGCAAGTGACGTGGCAAGTGGACAATCCAAAACTTGTGGCAGGTGACGTGGCAAGTGACGTGGCAAGTGGACAATCCACAGCTTGTGGCAAGTGACATGGCAGGTGGCAAGTGATGTGGCAAGTGGACAATCCACAACTTGTGACAGGTGACGTGGCAAGTGATGTAGCAGGTGATGTGGCAAGTCACGTGGCAAGTGGAAATCCACAACTTGTGGCTGGTGACGTGGCAAGTGGACAATCCACAACTTGTGGCAGGTGGCATGGCAGGTGACATGGAAAGTGGACAATCCACATCTTGTGGCAAGTGACGTGGCAGGTGATGTGGCAAGTGACGTGGCAAGTGGACAATCCACAACTTGTGGCAGGTGATGTGGCTAGTGACGTGGCAGGTGATGTGGACAATCCCCAACTTGTGGCAGGTGACGTGGCAAGTGACGTGGCAAGTGGACAATCCACAACTTGTGGCAGGTGACGTGGCAGGTGACGTGGCAAGTGGACAATCCACAACTTGTGGCAGGTGACGTGGCAAGTGACGTGGCAGGTGATGTGGCAAGTGACGTGGCAAGTAGACAATCCACAACTTGTGGCAGGTGATGTGGCAAGTGACGTGGCAGGTGATGTGGCAAGTGACGTGGCAAGTGGACAATCCACAACTTGTGGCAGGTGATGTGGCTGGTGACGTGGCAAGTGGACAATCCACAGCTTATGGCAGGTGGCATGGCAGATGACGTGGAAAGTGGACAATCCACATCTCGTGGCAAGTGACGTGGCAGGTGATGTGGCAAGTGACGTGGCAAGTGGACAATCCACAACTTGTGGCAGGTGACGTGGCAGTTGGACAATCCACAACTTGTGGCAGATGACGTGGCAAGTGACGTGGCAAGTGACGTGGCAAGTGGACAATCCACAACTTGTGGCAGGTGCCGTGGCAAGTGACACGCTAAATACAAGTACACTGCAGCTACTCACTCTGGTCTCACAAAATTGCTGAAATAGTTAATAATACTGTTTTTTTGAGCTGGGGAGGGTCTATGATGTTAGCTTAACTAAACACTTCTAGACGCAAACGCGGTAAAACGCCGCTAAATCGCGGTAAAAATCACGGCAAAACGCGCGTTTCTAAACGTCGGTTTCAACATGTGTCCAGCAGCGTTTGCATCTGCGTCTCGTGTGCATGTTCATCAATCAACATCCTTTCGTGGAATTTTCACTGTTTTAATATGGACTTTTGCACATTATTGTATGGACATTTAATTATGCACTTTATGTTTGATTCAATAATTTTTGATATTTGTTTTTAACTTATGATTCAGCGCTGCACTGTATATTAATATATTTTTTGTGCACATGCATATGGAGATGTGATCAGTGCTAGCAGCTGGTTTTTTGAATACCTTACACACACACGTGTTTCTAGTATACAGTAAAACCTTGGATTGAGAGTAACTTGGTTTGAGAGCGTTTTGCAAGACAAACAAAATTTTTAAATACATTTTGTCTTGCTATACAAGTAGCGTCATGTCACAACTGAGTATAAAAGAGAAGAGAGGCACCTCTAAGTGTAGCAATATGGTTACATTTAATGAAGGTACAACACTTAGCAACTCACATTGTTCACATCTAAGTATGCAGGCATGCGGGGTAAAGCTCCATTAAGAGGCTCCTCTTGTCTCTTTCATACTCTGGAGCTCCTGCTGAATTTTGCTTCTAATCCCCTTGTGGAGGCTTCCATTTGTGGATGGACATTTTATGGTTACACAACCTGGTCACATTGCTATAATCTTTTTATATGGACTATAAACTGAAGGATTTATGAATAAATGGTTGTGGAACGAATCATCTGAGTTTTCATTATTTCTTATGGGGAAATTTGCTTTGATATAAAAGTGCTTTGGATTACAAGCATGTTTCTGGAACGAATTATGTTCGCAATCCAAAGTTTTGCTGTATATAGTTAGTTTTGTTTTTGGGTAGCTCACAAGACTCTATCACATATAGGCATGTGCAATTCGTTTCGTAACGAATTGAAATTCGGCGGAATTTTGTATCTTTCGGACAATTCGGATGCATCCAAATGTCTGAATAAAAAAATAACAAATTTCAACTAATACAAAAGAAATTATAGCGGATATAACGAATGAATTCGACATGATTTGGTAATTTGTTAAAGATCGAATGAAACAAAAGGTCAACTCAAAGTTAATCTTATGCCATGTACACATGACCGGACTTTCCGGAAGACTTGGTCCGACGGTCTTCCTCGCTGAGTTCCGGCGGACTTTCTGAATGAACGGACTTGGCCACACACGAATGGACTAACCCCTTTTGAAAGTCCGTTTGTTATGAATGTGATGACGTAAACGGGACTAAAAAAGGAAGTTCAATAGCGAGTAGCCAATAGCTTCCCTTGCGTTGTATATGATCTGTTGGACCAGCACGCAGACGAATGGTTTTCCCAATTTTAGTCCATCGGATAGATTTGAAACATGTTCTATTTCTAGGTCCGTCTGATTTTATTTTTTATTTTTTCAAAAAACGATCGGACTAGCCCACACATGATCGGATTGTCTGATGGACTAATCCCTTCTGACCTAGTCTGCCGGAAAGTTTGGCCGTGTGTACGTGGCATTACAGTCCAATCAGCTGATTCATTTTGTGCTGGAGGTTGGATTACTGGCAAAGTGCATTCCTGAGAACTGAGTGAGAAGGGTGTTGTATTGTATTTGAGCAAAGCAGAAGAGATATTGTCATTGTGTGTGTTAATAGATTCAATAAACAAACAACTTTCCAAACTACGAATCGTTATCACGAATATATATACATACATAAATATCGAATTTCAACAAATACAAAAGAAATGATAGCGGATATAACAAATTAATTCGACATGATTCGAGATTCAGTATAACAAATATCGTCACTCTACGAATAATAACCAATTATCCGAAAATGAATTAACGTAACATAAGGAATATAACAGAATGTAAAGAGTTTGCAACCGTGGCAAAAATAAAATTGGGACTTTATATGAAGCATAGCTAAGAACAAAATGGTTCACACGGGATCCCATGATGTCTTACTTAGATGGTAAGGTACACAACACTTCACTTTCAGGAAATTAAATTTTTTATTCACCAGTTTTTTACTTGATGTTTTTTTTTTTTTTATGTTGTTCTTTTTGTTTTTTCTGCACCGTCACACGTAATCGGTTTCATACACTCATTACTATTCATTCTCTCCACAGAACATTCACAGCTATTGGTAACTACACCCCATCATTAAGTAGTCACTATTGGTGTTCCTCATGCTGTTACCCTGTGCCTCGATGTGTCACCATTTGTGCGGCCTCAGCTCCGGGGGAGGCTTTGATTCCCCCTTGGCATCCTCTACCCTGAACAATATTACTTTTACACTTTTATGTAATTATAGGTAAGAGCGTCTAGCACATTCTTGCCCTTTTTTCAGTTTTTGTCCAGCTACTGTTCATCTGGTAATTTTCTACTTCTTATCATAGATTATTGCACCCGTCTTATTGCTCCTGAGGAGTGGGAGTCCCCACGAAACGCGTAGAGCCTTAGCCTTATGCTACACCTTCAACATCATGTGATCTTGAGACTCCGAATTAGTGATATTAATTTATCATTTATATTTTTATTTATTTATTCTATTTATTTAATCTTATATTTTATTTATTTATTTATTTTTTCTATTGATTACATGACTGTTGTTTATGAAGCAGTATAATTACATTAACGTGTACCAATGTCTCTATTACCCATAGATTGGTTTTATACTTTATTATTATCAACTGAATCATGTTATTCATGAATTATTATTACTTTATTACTATGTATCAAGATAATTATTTTATTTTTTATTATTTATTTTTTTTCTTTGTTTATCAATTATGTCATTATCATGTAACAATAAATTGCTGAGATCTTATTGAATTATATTATCATGTTATCTTTCTGATTTAATGTTTATTTTTTGGAGCCCATGATCACATGATTTCAAATCTTTTTGTTCTTAGCTATGCTTCATATAAAGTCCCAATTTTCTTTTTGCCACTGTTGCAAACTCTTTACATATAACAGGGATGGAGGTAGATGAATCTACCCATTCGCTACCTCATATAAAGTCCCACTAATCCCGTCCTCCCCCTTTTTCCGTCATAACAGAGGGATGGAAGCATAGCACTTAAGATAGCATAATGTTGCAATATATCCATACTGGTTTACTACAGATTGACCCTTGCTTGACATTAAGGAGTCTAATAATTCTATTAATTTTATGTATTATTAATACTGCAGGGTGGATGTGTACGCCTGGGACTGCATCCCCGGGAGCTGCGATGCGTGCTTTGGCCCCTCCCTCCGACTTCCTCTTACGAGTCGGAGGTGGGGGGTGTCGCTACCCACGCATCGACACCACGCCTCATACACCCTATGTGCGGCGCCACGTGACGCCGCACACCTATGTGTGGCTTTGTTGGGCGCATGCACTTTGCTGTGTTTTGATTTCTCCAACTGCGTTAGACACGAGGGAGAACGTTGAGCGCCGACTGCTTAGTGACGCCAGGCGTCCGGGGGTTGGCCTTGCTCCTCCTCCCTCTGCTTCATAACGCGCGTGGTGTTGGCGGCACATTGTGGCTAATTCTTGGCAATGGGACAGCATGTTGTAGGAGCACACATCGCATTATCCCCCTTCCTGTTCACTTCACACGGGATCCCATGATGTCTTACTTGAATGGTAAGGTACACAACACTTCACTTTCAGGAAATTACATTTTTTATTCACCAGTTTTTTACTTGATGTTTTTTTTTTATGTTGTTCTTTTTGTTTTTTCTGCACCGTCACACGTAATAGGTTTCATACACTCATTACTATTCATTCTCTCCACAGAACATTCACAGCTATTGGTAACTACACCCCATCATTAAATAGTCACTATTGGTGTTCCTCATGCTGTTACCCTGTGCCTCGATGTGTCCCCATTTGTGCGGCCTCAGCTCCGGGGGAGGCTTTGATTCCCCCTTGGCATCCTCTACCCTGAACAATATTACTTTTACACTTTTATGTAATTATACAGTGGTGTGAAAAAGTGTTTGCCCCCTTCCTCATTTCCTGTTCCTTTGCATGTTTGTCACACTTAAGTGTTTCGGAACATCAAACCAATTTAAACAATAGTCAAGAACAACACAAGTAAACACAAAATGCAATTTGTAAATGAAGGTGTTTATTATTAAAGGTGAAAAAAAATCCAAACCATCATGGCCCTGTGTGAAAAAGTGATTGCCCCCCTTGTTAAAACATACTATAACTGTGGTTGTCCACACCTGAGTTCAATTTCTCTAGCCACACCCAGGCCTGATTATTGCCACACCTGTTTACAATCAAGGCATCACTTAAATAGGAGCTGCTTGACACAGTAAGGTCCACCAGAAGATCCTTAAAAGCTACACATCATGCCGAGACCCAAAGAAATTCAGGAACAATTGAGAAAGAAAGTAATTGAGATCTATCAGTCTGGAAAGGGTTATAAAGCCATTTCCAAAGCTTTGGGAATCCAGCGAACCACAGTGAGAGCCATTATCCACAAATGGCGAAGACATGGAACAGTGGTGAACCTTCCCAGGAGTGGCCGGCCGCCCAAAATTACCCCAAGAGCGCAGCGACGACTCATCCAAGAGGTCACAAAAGACCCCACAACAACGTCCAAGGAACTGCAGGCCTCACTTGCCTCAGTTAAGGTCAGCGTTCATGCCTCCACCATCAGGAAAAGACTGGGCAAAAATGGCCTGCATGGCAGAGTTCCAAGGAGAAAACCACTGCTGAGCAAAAAGAACATCAAAGCTCGTCTCAATTTCTCCACAACACATCTTGATGATCCCCAAGACTTTTGGGACAACATTCTGTGGACCGACGAGACAAAAGTGGAACTCTTTGGAAGGTGTGTGTCCAAGTATATCTGGCGTAGAAGGAACACTGCATTTCATAAAAAGAACATTATACCAACAGTAAAATATGGTGGTGGTAGTGTGATGGTCTGGGGCTGTTTTGCTGCTTCAGGACCTGGAAGACTTGCCGTGATAAAAGGAACTATGAATTCTGCTGTCTACCAAGAGATCCTGAAGGAGAATGTCCGACCATCTGTTCATGTACTCAAGCTGAAACGAACTTGGGTTCTGCAGCAGGACAATGATCCTAAACACACCAGCAAGTCCACCACCGAATGGCTGAAGAAAAACAAAATGAAGACTTTGGAGTGGCCTAGCCAAAGTCCTGACCTGAATCCTATTGAGATGTTGTGGTATGACCTTAAAGGCCGTTCATGCTCGAAAACCCTCTAATGTAACTGAATTAGGACAATTCTGCAAAGATGAGTGGGCCAAAATTCCTCCAGGACGCTGTAAAAGCCTCATTGCACGTTATCGCAAACGCTTGGTTGCAGTTGTTGCTGCTAAGGGTGGCCCAACCAGTTATTAGGTTTAGGGGGCAATCACTTTTTCACACAGGGCCATGATGGTTGGGATTTTTTTTCACCTTTAATAATAAACACCTTCATTTACAAATTGCATTTTGTGTTTACTTGTGTTGTCCTTGACTATTGTTTAAATTGGTTTGATGTTCCGAAACACTTAAGTGTGACAAACATGCAAAGGAACAGGAAATGAGGAAGGGGGCAAACACTTTTTCACACCACTGTAGGTAAGAGCGTCTAGCACATTCTTGCCCTTTTTTCAGTTTTTGTCCAGCAACTGTTCATCTGGTAATTTTCTACTTCTTATCATAGATTATTGCACCCGTCTTATTGCTCCTGAAGAGTGGGAGTCCCCACGAAACGCGTAGAGCCTTAGCCTTATGCTACACCTTCAACATCATGTGATCTTGAGACTCCGAATTAGTGATATTAATTTATCATTTATATTTTTATTTATTTATTCTATTTATTTAATCTTATATTTTATTTATTTATTTATTTTTTCTATTGATTACATGACTGTTGTTTATGAAGCAGTATAATTACATTACCGTGTACCAATGTCTCTATTACCCATAGATTGGTTTTATACTTTATTATTATCAACTGAATCATGTTATTCATGAATTATTATTACTTTATTACTATGTATCAAGATAATTATTTTATTTTTTATTATTTAATTTTTTTCTTTGTTTATCAATTATGCCATTATCATGTAACAATAAATTGCTGAGATCTTATTGAATTATATTATCATGTTATCTTTCTGATTTAATGTTTATTTTTTGGAGCCCATGATCACATGATTTCAAACCTTTTTGTTCTTAGCTATGCTTCATATAAAGTCCCAATTTTCTTTTTGCCACTGTTGCAAACACTTTACATATAACAGGGATGGAGGTAGATGAATCTACCCATTCGCTACCTCATATAAAGTCCCACTAATCCCGTCCTCCCCCCTTTTTCCGAATATAACAGAATGAAATTATGTATTTTACGTATGACAACAAACCGAAACTAAATTAAATTTCCCATTGTCCACAAGTCTAATCACATATACCTCCCATCCCCCCACGCTCACACACAGAAGCAAACACATACGGACGTCGCACATGCATATGTAAACGTTGTTCGCACCACACATTTGAAGTATCGCTATAAACGTTAGAACAAGAGCAATAATCCTCTGTAACTCTAAAAAGGTAACCTGTAATAGCATTTAAAACTTCGCCTACAGAGATTTTTAAGTACCATAGTACGAGCATGCACAATTTTAAAGTATGACATGTTAGGTAGCTATTTACTCAGCGTAACATAATCATTCACATTTTACAAAAAAATTGGGGTATATATATATATATATATATATATATATATATATATATATATATTTTTTTTTTTTTTTATTATTATTATTCATTAACCACTTCAGCCCCGGGAGATTTTACCCCCCTTCCTGACAAGAGCATTTTTTGCGATTCGGCACTGCGTCGATTTAGCTGACAACTGCGCAATCGTGTGACATTGTACACAAACAAAATTTATGTTCTTTTTTTTCCCCCCACAAATAAAGGTTTCTTTTGGTGGCATTTTATCACCTCTGCGGTTTTTATTTTTTACGTTATAAACAAAAAAAGAGCGACAATTTTTAAAATTTTTTAATTTTTTTTACTTTTTGCTATAATAAATATCCCCCAAAACTATATAAAAAAATATATATATTTTTCCTCAGTTTAGGCCGATATGTATTCTTCTACATATTTTTGGTTAAAAAAAAATCGCAATAAGTGTATATTGATTGGTTTGCGCAAAAGTTATAGCATCCACGAAATAGGGGATAGTTTTATGGCATTTTTATTATTTTTTTTATTATTATTAGTAATGGCGGTGATAAGTGATTTTTATCGGGACTGTGACATGACGGACAGACAGCAAATTTAAAGGGTTGTACAGGTACGCCCATTTGTCTGCCTGAGCCATTCTGCCGACGTACATCTGTGTGCGGCAGTAGGCAAGCGGTTAAAATTTATTTTTTCTGAAAAAAAAAAATTCGTTTTGAAAAAACGCTGCACAAATAACGATCTCTGTTCTAAATAATTTTCTAGGAAAAAATATGTATACAATAAGTGCTAGAAAAAGCCTGGTCTTCAAGTGGGCCCCCTTGCCTTTGTTTTCTATTAGTTGTGATAAATTGACCACCGCGATGTCCTGCAGCACCTAATTTTGACCACTAGATGGCGACGATAGACGCTTGCATGAGAAAACACGCTGAAGTTTGAGCCGGGGGCTTTAAATGATGCAGAGAGGCAGTGTGATAGATGCAGTGAGGATGTACTGGACACAGGGGTGAGAGCTGAGGACCTGTGCAGGACCCATACCGATTGCTGTGCAGCAGGTAAGAATGCATGTCTGCTTTTCTGTACCTCTGATAGATTACAATGGGAGTTTAGCTCTATATATGTCACACTGTAGTCACAGAAGACTAGGAAACCTACATAGCAGCATACTGTCCCTGATTTCCAAAGTTTGATTATTCCTGAGAATTTCTTTTATTCCTGAAAATTTCTTTTATTCCTTTAGAATTTATTTTATTGCTGAGAATATGTTTGATTTTGGCAACTGACAAATTGTGCCATTTGTATGATGTATTGAGTTTTCATATAACGTAATACTCTTTTGGTTTAAAATGAAACTCAAAACCAATATAATATATTGTAGCTTACCAATCATTAGTTGTGGCGGCTGCATTTGTTTTCTATTACTTAGGCTTTACCCTCTGTTTTCACGTGGTGATCTGGCCAGTAACACACCTCCTGTATTAGAGAGCCTCCTCTCTGGGTGACAGAGCAACAGAGACCCCCTTAGACAGCAGCGTTGCCAGTCTTGGGAGGGGGGGTTATGGGGAGATTTAGATGTACTAGCAGATCATAGGGATCCAAAATACTTAGTGGCAGGATCACCAGATGAAAATAAAAGAATGAAAGCCTAAAAAAAAAAAAAAAATGCATCTGCCACATCTAAGAATTTTGTAAGAATTATGTGAATAAGAGGCGCTGTGACTAGTTTTAAATTATACTCCCATGAGAATAATTGACAATATAAATGACATAAATAGTGGTACACAAATAATAAACAATTTTGAGTTATAGTGAAAAGTCCATATTCTTCAGTGAAGCGTCCAAATAGACGTGATGCGCCAATCAATAAGTGTAGAAATCCTCCACCTCCTAAATGACATCCAAATCACAAGTAAATAGAGCTGCTCACCAGACAGCCAGGACCTCTTTAAACCAAGAAGGTCTGAATGCGCTTGTTATAGCAATCCTGCAGCCTGATGAGGAATGACGTTTCAAACTGTACTCTCCTCTCTTTCAAAATGCCATAGGAAATGAGAAGACAAGGAAGGGCCAATAGGGTAATTCTGCTTTTTATACAGTATGTGATTCTAAAAATGCCCAGACACTGCCAGGACGGACGGTGTACCTCATAAACCCCCATATACAGCACAGGGAGTGAGAGATGCTACTCAATACACTTCCCATCTCCCTCTACAATGAAGGATTATGGAAAGGCTTGACCTGGTCCTTACTGTGGGCCCCATTGCTTTTAATTCAGCTTCTAAAGTTGCTGGTTCCAGCTCAATATTCTGCATTTTGGGGGTGAGTGCCACAGCATTACCCGCGGGGTCTGAGAGGCTACAATGGAGGCCAGACCTCTAAATATGCCATCTACTGACAGTAACAACTTTATATATATATACATACATGTTTTCTTGAACATCTTTGCATCTGGGTGCTGCGTCATTTGCCTCATACCGAATACAAATTCTCCTATGTTAATACCCCTGATGAAAGGGCTTTGAACCTGAAACACATCAGTTACCGAAAAGTCTTCCTCGGATACTGGAGAGTAACTACTTGAGACATATACTAATATTTTACTGCAAGAAAACTATGCATTTTGGGGGCGAATGCCACAGCATTAACCGTGGGGTCGGAGAGGGTACAATGGAGGCCAGACCAGACCTCTAAATACGCCATCTACTGATATATATATATATATATAGAGATATATATATATAGAGATATATATATATATATATATATATATATATATATATATATATATATATGTGTGTGTGTGTGTGTGTGTTTTCTTGGACATCTTTGTATCTGGGTGCTGTGTCATTCTCCTCATACCGAATACAAATTCTCCTATGTTAATACAGGCATACCCCGCTTTGAAGTACACAATGGGGTTCATTTACTAAAGCTGTAAGGTGCAAAATCAGACTGCCTTCTGCATAGAAACCAATGAGCTTTTAACCCCAGCTTGTTCAATTAAGCTTTTGTAATAAAACCTGGAAGCTCATTGGTTTCTATGCAGAAGTGAGCCTGATTTTGCTATTTCCAGCTTTAGTAAATAAACCCCATTGTGTACTTAGAAGTGGGGTATGCCTGTAACCCTGATGAAAGAGCTTTGAACCCGAAATGTGTCAGGTACCGAAAAGTCTTCCTCAGATACTGTTGAGTAACTACTTAGACATATACTAATATTTTACTGCAAGAAAACTATGCTATTTGCTATTTGTATATTGTCCTTGTGTGTTTTTACAATCATCATAATTGTATTAAATGATTTTGTATCATTCTTTTTCAATAAATACAATTTTATATACTATTTTTGTGTTGTTGCCATTTAAAGTCCCACTAGAGGGGGAGATTTATTTTTTCCCAAAGTTGAAATCATTTGCACGGGTGTCAGGAATCTTTAATATAATTTGCTTAAAACTTTCATTCCCTTGGTTTGTCAGCTCCACCTAATGGCCATAATGCAGTATTTTCCTGAAAGACCTCAAACTGGAAAATACAGCTTTTTTGGCACTAGATGGTGCTGACAATCCTGGGAAATAAACGAATTAACCAAATTGCAGTGAAGATTCTTGACAGCTGTGGGAATGATTTACATGATGATTTTCTTTTATAACTCGTGTTTGATGAATCTTTGAAGTGAAAATATAAATACATTTCAATTTACAAGCATGTCATTGTTGAGTAGAAAAAAAATATGTGTACTTGCGCGCTGCTACATTGCAATCAATTTGTGTTTAAAATCAAGTGTGCTTTGTATCTAGTGTTACTGGATTGCTCACACCTATACACCTATACACGCACTCATATATAATGTACAAATATAAACAAATAGTTCTGCACTCCTATATGATCAAAATCAATATTACTCTCTCTTTAAGGCCGGGTTCACACCACAGCGATGCGGGAACGCAGCAAATCCGCGGCGTTTTCCCGCATCGCACACCTCCCGCCGGCAGTTCACACTGCCCTATGCGGACGGCTGAGAGTGTCAATGATATGTTAATGACACCCCCAGATCCGTCCGCATATCGCAGTGCGATCTGCCGACTCGCACAGGAATCGGATCGCATGGTGTGAACCCCCATGCGATCCGATTCTGTTGCGGACCAAAAAAAGGGTCCCGTGCGAGTTTGCTGCGGGAGCGATGCGAATTCAGCCATACTATCTGTATGGCTGAACTCGCATCGCTACGGAGATCGGATGTGATTTGCACTGCAGTGCGGGTGCGAATCACATCCGGATCTCCCCCCGCAGCAGTGTGAACCCAGCCTAAAGCAACCATATCATTACAATACGTAAATGTCCAAAAATCGTGATACGGAAAAAGTGAAACAAACAAACAGTCTTTCAATGTCCTTTGGTGTATATGCAATTATAAAGATCACCCATTTCAGCAATTTTATAAACAGATGCTAATCTTTCCAAAATAGTGTCCACCACTGTGTGTTCCAGTACTCTACATGCAAAGGTGACCATCCCCTCACCTGATGTGCCCTCACCTGGGGGATAAGACCAATGAATGGTCTTTATTTCCTTTTTCTCTCTTTGGGGATCTTAAATGATGTTTCTCTCCTTATGGATACCTCTGGGTCTATAGTCTCCTCCTTGGAATCACTTCCACTCATCCAAATCACCAAAAGAGAAAACTAAACATAGTGCTAATCCTTTTTTTAAAATTGTCTTTATTTAAATTACATATATTGTGCAAAACACTCACATTTAACTGGTGTTGTGAATGCATCAGACTGTAAACAGCATAAAATGTTCTCATCCCACTGAGGAAGTCACGATATCCTGTGGCGCAACGCGTAGGAGAGGGGCCATTCTGACATGTTACAGCACGCACCACTGCTGGGTTTTACTGCCCACCAACATTATGTATAAATGAGCCCATAAGTAGTTGTCATCAAAACAAGTTTCCTCATTGGCAGATTTGCCCCTCACCTCCTGTTCCAGTGACAACTAGAAGATTTTGGACTTTCCATCACATTTTGTGCCAGAGACAGTGTTCGCCAGGACCAACAGAGAGGGTAAATCTCACCAGAGAGCAATAAAAACCTGACAGAGGTCCTAACTCTTCTAAATTCAAATAAAATATAAAACAAAAAACATCACGTACACCTTTTAAACACTGGTGTCTCTCCAAAATTTTCTACAATGGTGCCAACTGCATACCTCCCAACTGTCCCTGATTTCGAGGGACTGTCCGTCTTTCCTCCTCATGTGTCCCCCATTTTGGTCTGGTCTATATAGTTGTATATAAAATGCACTATTTATCCATCAAAAAGTGTTTCCTAGTGCTAAATCTTTTCATCCAATTTATAAATTGCTGCATCTGTAAATTTCAAAGCCAATATAAAGGAACAGTAGTGGTAAAAAAGCACTTGTGGGTTTAACCAATCATTTTTATTTTGTACAATTTTCTTTTAAGGGGGTGTGGCAGGGGTGTGTCTTATACTTACATACTTTTGCTAATAGGTGTCCTTTATTCCCATTTAAGAAAGTTGGGAGGTATGCAACTGTTCTTGATGCTCAGGGATAGGAAAGGAGTGACTAAAGGGTGTGATAAATAGGAGCATGCAAAGTATTTATTTTGTCAAATTGTCAATTGAACAAACTGAAGTTAGAAGCTTTAGGCTGGCCATACACAGTTAGATTTTTGTTTGAGCATTTGCAGAGAAATTATTCTTTCTTGCTTTTGTTGGAAAACCCATAAAAATTACATCCAGACTTGCTATTAGATGGAAATCCAAGACAAATTAAACAGGTTTCTTTACAATATGTGCGATTTTTCTCAAACGCATTTTTTTTATTAATTTACGAACAATAAAAACCAATATATATATATACTTCAAAGTGTCCCATACAGAGAACGCCTTACCACTGATTTTAAATATTTCAGCCTGAATCAAAAGAACCTTTAATGACTATCCAGCAGTGTCGGTAGAAGGTCATTTAGAGCTAAGGGCGAACATGCCAAACTGCACCCCCCCCCAAGATGTATTAACATTATGTGTCAGCAAACCCCCCCCCCCCAAAAAAAAACATGAGCACTGATCTGCACATGTGCCCCCTAAGTGTAAATTCCCCTCCTCCCAGTACAAATCCTTCCCTCCAAGCAGAAATCTTAGCTCCCGCTCCCAGTTCAAACCAAAGCACAAATCCCCCCTCCAAATTTTTTTTTAGCCCTCCTAGCACAATTCCTTAACCCCTCAAATGTCTCCTCCAAGCACAATTCCCCCCCCCCACTCCAAAGCCTCACTCCCAGAACAAATGTGCCCCCCCAATCACCCCTTCTAGCACAAATCCCCCCCCCCAATTTTCCCCTCCTAGCACAAATACCCTCAGTCACCCCTACTAACACAAATGCCCCCGTCCCCAAAAAATGTATATAAATTACCCGCCTAGCACATATACCCTCCCCTCTCTACCATATAATGTTTTCTAGCACAAACCCCCCAAATCCTTCCTCCTAGCAAAAATCCTCCTCCCCATCCCCCCTCCCAGCACGAATCCCTGCCAAATCACCCCTCCTAGCACAAATCCTCTCCACCCCACTCCAAAACCCCCCGTCCCAGCAAAAATCCCTCCCAATCCCCCCTCTTAGCCACAAATCCCCCCCAATCATCCCTACTAGCACAAATCCCACCCCACCACAATTTTCTTTCCCCTTCCTTGCACAAATCTCCTCCCCCTCTACCATGTGACCTCTATAGTACAAACCCCCAAATCCATCCTCCTAGCACAAATCCCCCCCCCCAATTTCCCCTCCCAGCACACATACCCCCCCAATCATCCCTACTAGCGCAAATTCCCCCCAAAAGAAAAGCACAAATCCTCTCCCCCTCACTCCGAAGTCCCCTACCAGCACAAATCCCCCCCAATTTCCACTCCTAGCACACATAACCCCCCCAATCATCCCTACTAGCACATATCCTCTCCCCCTCAGTCCGAAGCCGCCTCCCCCATTTCCCCCTCCTAACATAAATCCGCCCCAGTCATCCTTACTAGCACAAATCCCCTCCCCCTCTACTATATTGTATGACATCTTCTAGCATAACCCCCCCCCCCAAATCCCAGCCCGATCTCCCGGAAGGGGACCTGTCAGAAACAGGTCACTGTTCCCCCTTCCCCCCTGGAAGGTGCCAAATGTGAATTCCACTTTAAGTTTATAAACTTCAAGATCATTGATATTAATAGGTTGGAAATAAATGAAATACGCAGTGGAAATGAATATATGATTTTACATTTTGACCATTTATATAAGACAAAGCTATGTTCACCTTGAAAACCCAATCATCTGCAAAAGATAACAGGATTTCTTTTCTAGCATGTGATTGAATAATGGAAGTGAACACAGCTTCTTCTTATTCATAAATCAAATCAACCCCAAACTGTGCAAATTCTGTGCTCAGAACTTTATAGTAACTGTAAAGAATCTGTTATATTGTTACCAGGTGTTGTCATGCAGTTCGAGTGACACATCAAAACCATGCTGCTTTACAGCGATATCTGTGCTAAGACTGCTATAATGCACAGCAGACCGGCATATCAGCCTGTATCTCCTGTATTTCAGCCCTTTTCAAGGTCTTTAACATGGAAGAACCCTTTAAATAACATTTAGGTCTTAGGGAATCCCAGATAAAAAATAGTAGATCTATAACTCACAGTGCATTAGCATTGAGTTGAGATATGTAAAAGAATAAGATATGTGACATCCACTGTTACAATTCAGTTAAATAAACTGTAATAATGCCCAAAGGGGAAACAGACAAAAAAATACATTGTTCTCCTAGTGGTCATTAGAGAATGCCCTCTTACATGAATGGTCAATATAAAGTGCCCTGTACATTGGTGGTAAATGAAAGGCTCCATTACATTGGTGGTTAGTGAAAGGTCCCCTTATATTGGTGGTCAGTGGGAGAAGGACCACACTACACTAGTAGTGAGTGGAAAGAATGCTTTTTATATTGCTGGTCAGTGAGAAGAATGCCTCCCCTTACATTGGTGGTCAGTGGGTAGAATGGTCCTTACATTTGTGGCCAGTGAGAAGAATGCTCCTTACATTAGTGGTCCATGGGATGAATGTTACTTACATGGGTGGCCTGAGGGAAGAGTGTTCCTTAAATTGGAAGTCAGCAAAAAGAATACTCCTTATATCGGTGGCCAGAGGGAAGAATGTTCCTTATATTGGTGGTCAATGAAAAGAATGCTCCCTTATTTTGGTGATCTAAGGGGTAGAATGCTCCATACATTGGTGGTCAGCGGGAATAATGTCCCTTACATTGGTGGTCCATGAGAAGAATGCTCCCTAAATTGGTGGCCAGAGGGAAGAATGCTCCTTACATTTGTGGTCAGGGGGAAGAATGCTCCTTACATTAGTGGCCATAGAGAAGAATGCCCCTTACAATGGTGGCCAGTGAGAAAAATGCTCCTCACCTTGGTGATCAGTGGGAAGAATGCTCCTTACATTGGTGGTCAGTGGGAAGAATGTTCTTTACATTGGTGGTCAGTGGGAAGAATTCTCCATTACATTAGTGGTCGATGGGAAGAACGGCCCCTAAATTGGTGGCCAGAGGGAAGAATGTTCCTTACATTGGTGGCCAGAGGGAAGAATGTTCCTTACATTGGTGGCCAGAGGGAAGAATGTTCCTTACATTGGTGGCCAGAGGGAAGAATGCTCCTTATATTGGTGATCAGTGGGAAGAATGCTCCTTATATTGGTGATCAGTGGGAAGAATGCTCCTTATATTGGTGATCAGTGGGAAGAATGTTCCTTATATTGGTGATCAGTGGGAAGAATGCTGCTTACATTGGTGGCCAGATTGAAGAATGTTACTTACATTGGTGGTCAGAGGGAAGAATGTCCCCTTACAGATAGCTAAAAAGATCACTGCTGTCAGCAGTTGCTTATCTAAAAGGCAAACATTGCTCAAGGAACCTCTATAGCAGGGATATGCAATTAGCGGACCTCCAGCTGTTGCAGAACTACAACTCCCATGAGGCATAGCAAGACTTTGACAGCCACAAGCATGACACTCAGAGGCAGAGGCATGATGGGACTTATAGTTTTGCAACAGCTGGAGGTCCACTAATTGCATATCCCTGCTCTATAGGAACTGGATGTTTCGACTGAACTCTGGTTGAGGAAGGCTTTTGTATAGCAAAGATGTAGTTGTGGTATATCAAATGTGTACTAGAGAATTCACTGTAAGTAATGGATTTCCCTACACTGACGCATTATTGAAACTTGTGTTTGATGCTTTGCATATGATGTTCTCAATCCTTACTATGTGAGGATACTGATAGGTAATATATACAGTACTATGGTAATATATAGTATACTGTATTTAGAAGATTTATACAAATATTCTCATGCATTACTACGAGGAGAAACAAAAAGCATATTTGTATACAGATGCTCTAAAGGCTTACTATGGGGAGTATAGAGGATACTGATATACAATGAAGTCGTTACTGTGTATGTGGATGTTATCGTACCTTACTATACAGAGTAGAAATAATATTGATAGGCAGTAGTTGATTTGGACACAGATGTTCTAATATCTTACTAGGAAGAGGAGAGAGTATACTGATGTTCAATATATACTTCATACACAGATGTTCTCATACCTTGCTTTAAGGAGGAGAGAGGCTACTGATATAATATAAACTTTATATACAGATGTTCTCATACCTTACTAGGAGCAGAAGAGATGACATTGATATACGACTTATAATCTATGTACAGATGTCCTCATAGATTACTTTAAGGAGGAGGAGAGAGCATAATAATATAAAACATACATTTTATATACAGATGTTCTTATAGCTTAATATAAAAAGCAGGACAGAGGATACTGATATACAACATACATTTTATATACATGTGTTCTACCTTACTAGGAGGAGAAGATGGGATGCTGATATTCTACATATACCGTAAATTATCTACAGATGTTCTCATATCTTACTAAGGGGGAGTGAGTGATAATGATTTGCAACATATACTTTATACACAGTTTTTCTGATACCCTTGAAGGAGAAGGAAGAATATGGATATACAATATCTACTTTATATAACAGATCTTCTCATACCATACTATGAAGATTAGAGAGGATACTGATATACAACATATACTTTATATATACAGTGGGGATCAAAAGTTTGGGCACCCTAGGTAAAAATGTGTATTAATGTGCATAACGAAGCCAAGGAAAGATGGAAAAATCTCCAAATGGCATCAAATTACAGATTAGACATTCTTATAATATGTCAAAAAAAGTTAGATTTTATTTCCATCATTTACACTTTCAAAATTACAGAAAACAAAAAAAATGGTGTCTGCAAAAGTTTGGGCACCCTGCAGAGTTAATATCTTGTACTGCCCCCTTTGGCAAGTATCACAGTTTGTAAACACTTTTTGTAGCCAGCCAAGAGTCTTTCAATTCTTGTTTGAGGTATCTTTTCCCATTCTTCCTTACAAAAGTGTTCCAGTTCTTTGAGATTTCTGGGCTGTCTGTCACGCACTGCACTTTTAAGGTCTATCCATAGATTTTCAATAATGTTGAGGTCAGGAGATTGTGAAGGCCATGGCAAAACCTTCAGTTTACGCCTCTTGATGTAATCCCCTATGGATTTTGAGGTGTGTTTAGGATCATTATCCATTTGTAGAAGCCATCCTCTCTTTAACTTCAGCTTTTTCACAGATGGCATCAAGTTACCATCCAAAATTTGCTGAAATTTTATTGAATCCATTTTTCCTTCTACTCGTGAAATTTTCCCTGTGCCACTGGCTGCAATACAACCCCAAAGCATGATTGATCCACCCCCATGCTTAACAGTTGGACAGAGGTTATTTTCATTAAATTCTGTGCCCTTTCTTCTCCAAACGTTCCTTTGCTCATTCTGGCCAAAAAGTTCTATTTCAACCTCATCGGTCCACAGAACTTGTTTCCAAAATGCCTCAGGCTTGTCTATATGTTCATTTGCAAAGTTCAAACGCTGATTTTTGTGGTGAGGACGTAGAAGAGGTTTTCTTCTGATGACTCTTCCATGAAGACCATATTTGTACAAGTATCTCTTTATAGTGGAATAGCGTACCACAACCCCAGTGTCTGCCAGATCTTTCTGGAGGGATCGTGCAGTCAAACATGGGTTTTGAATTGCTTTTCTCACAATCCTGCGAGCTGTTCTGTCTGATATTTTTCTTGGTCTTCCAGATCTTGCTTTAACTTCCACTGTTCCTGATGACTGCCATTTCTTAATTACATTCCAAACAGAGGATACTGACATCTGAAAACGCTTTGCTATCTTCTTATAGCCTTCTCCAGCTTTGTGAGCGTCAACTATTTTCAGTTTCAGTTTTCTAGACAACTGCTTAGAAGAACCCATGGTGCTGATTGTTGGGGCAAGGTCAGATGAGTCTGGCCATTTAAAACCTTTGAGATTGACATCACCTGGTCTTCCCAGATGATGATTGAGAACAATCCATGACACTGGCAGGTCTCAGCTTTGCAAAGGGGGCAGTGCATGCTATAAATTCTGCAGGGTGCCCAACCTTTTGCAGACGCCATTTTTTTGTTTTCTGTAATTTTGAAAGTGTAAATGATGGAAATAAAATCAAACTTTTTTGACATATTATAAGAATGTCTAATCTGTAATTTGATGCCATTTGGAGATTTTTCCATCTTTCCTTGGCTTCGTTATGCACATTAATACACATTTTTACCTGGGGTGCCCAAACTTTCAATCCCCACTGTAGATGTTCTCATAACATTTTATGAAGATTAGAGAGGATACTGATATACAACATATACTTTATATATAGATGTTCTCATACCATTTTATGAAGATTAGAGAGGATATTGATATACAATATATACTATATATACAGATGTTTGCATAACTTACTATGAGTATTAGAGAAGATACCAATGTACAACATATGTTTTACAGTATATACAGATGTTCTCATACTTTACTAAAAGGAGAAGAGAGGATACCTATGTGTAATATATACTTTATGTACAGATGTTTTCATACCTGGACATAACTGTAATGCCCCATACACACGGTCGGACATTCCGACTACAAAATCTGTCTGTTTTTTTCTGACGGATTTTGGCCCAAACTTGTCTTGTTCAGAACGCAGTGACGTAGAACACATACAATGGGACTATAAAGAGGGCAGTAGCCAATAGCTTTCATCTAATTTATTCTGAGCATGCGTGGCACTTTGTCCGTCCGAATTGTCTACACACGATTGGAATTTAAACGATCGGATTTTGTTGTCGGAAAATTTTAGATCCTGTTCTCAAACTTTGTGTGTCAGAAATTCCGATGGAAAAAGTCAGCTAGAGCCCACACACGATCGGATTTTCCGACAACAAGATCAGATCGCATATTTTCCGTCGGAAAGTCCGGTCATGTGTACGGGGCATAAGGAGGGAGGATACTGATATACAATGTACAGATGTTCTCCTTACTAGGAAGAGGAGGGAAGATACTGATGTGTAATATATATTATACATATTATATAACAACGTTCTTATATCTGACTGGAAGGAGGAGGGAGGATACTGACACATTGTGCAGCAGAGGTATGATAGGGATGTAGTGCAGGACTATGCAGTGTATGGATGTAATACATACTGTAGATCTTTATATCATCTCAATCCAGCAGATACTACAATGTAATCTGATGTCATGACTTCATACGCAGTGAAGTTTGCTGGACATTCAAAAACTCATGTAAGATTAATTCCTAGCATCCTCTGTGCTTTGTACATTCACTTTTCCAAAGTCTATGCATTTTCTTAGGCATATATTTACATTGTATATATGTGTACACTCTTTGATATTTATTGTGTATATATGTGTATATTCTTTAGTATTTATAATGTATATATGTGTACACTCTTTGATATTTATAATGTATATATGTGTATATTTTTTAGTATTTATAATGTATATATGTGTACACTCTTTAGTGTCATGCAGAATAAATAATTCGATATAAAGGTACTTTTAGTAAAGTGTTGGCCATTGTTGGATGTGTGTTGTAGTTGGAGGGTGTGTGCATTATAGAGATGAGAAAAGATCCTCCTTCATTTATTCCCCCTCTCTGTCCCCAGACCCGGCTCTCGGCTCCTGCACTGTGAGCCTGGCACTGGGCACATTCAGAAGACATGAAGAGTGCCCGTCACTAAGGGAAGAATCAGCCCAGTGACACCGGACAAGTAATGTGCTACTGACCATCGCTACTGCAGCATGAAGGGTGAGTGATGCCGCCTGTACCCACTTACCTTCTCCTGGTAACCATAGTTTGGGCTGTACATTGATAATCTCCTGTATGATGTGTTATGTTTTAAATCCTAAATCAGCTTGTAACTCTGTTACTGCTATGAATGATCACTCAGTTGTTGAACACATACAGTGCTTTAAAAATCTGAAACAATATTGGGTTTAGAAAAAACACGGAACCCTTTGCTGTCCATGCCGGGGTTGTTCTCTAATTTTCTTACTTAAGCTGGCCTTATACTAGAAGAATTTTTTTTTAAATATTTAACTTTAAGAACATTTGTTTGATTTTCTAATCATTAGTGGGGTCAAATCGATGTTTGTTTTTGTACCGCAGTGATGAGAAATTTTGAAGGAGCAATATGGAAAACTGTTCTATTTCTAATGCCCCGTACACACAATCAGATTTTCCGACAACAAATGTTGGATGTGAGCTTGTTGGCTGAAAGTCCGACTTTGTGTATGCTCCATCGAACATTTGTTGTCGGACTTTCCGCCAACAAATGTTGGCTAGCAAGCTCTCAAATTTTCCACCAACAAAACATTGTTGTCGGAATTTCCGATCGTGTGTACACAAGTCCGACGCATGCTCGGAATCAAGCAGAAGGAGCCGCACTGGCTATTGAACTTCATTTTTCTCGGCTCGTCGTACATCTTGTACGTCACCATGTTGCCACGTTTGTAATTGTTGGCCGTGTGTATGCAAGACAAGTTGGAGCTAACAACTTTCAAACAAAATTCTACGGTTTTGTTGTCGGAAAGTCCGATCGTGTGTACAGGGCATAACAGTGTACTTGGCTTTTGTTTGATAAAGTGCATTAGTTCCAAAATCAAATGCTAAGCAAACTCAGCTTTGAAGTACTTTAGAATGACATTTGTCAAGCCATTGAATGTAATGTGAATTTTTGTACGAATGTTCAAACAAACATTTGTTTGAAAATCTATTAGTGTAGTCCATGGCCAGCTTGAGTCTGAAGACTCTGATCCTAGGACCAACGTACTATAGGTAGAAAGCAGGGAATCTGCAAGTAATTTTTGGACTGTGGGAGAAATGAGATCACCCATGAACAGACGGAAGACATTGAGGCTTCATGCATACGGTACAGCGGTATGCAGTCACTATACCCTGCGGTGCAGGTGATGTACGGTTCCTCTGCAGCTGCTATGTAGAACTATTGCTATGTATTTATCATGCTTTACCTATGTCTGGCTGGTTTCCTATTAGCATCAGTGGTGAATGCATGATCCCTGCAGGTTAAAGAACCCCGAAACCTAAGAACAAATGTTTATATGGTGCAGCTTACCACTTTTTAGATGTGGTGGCTGCATTTGTTTTTGGGGGGTTTCCCCCCTTTATTTTGACCTTGTCATCCTGCCAGTATGTCACTTCCTGTCCTAGGGTGCATGTACATTCACTCTGGGTGAATGGAGGCTAAATCTAATTTTATTAGGCTATTTTCTCTCTGAGTTGAATGTTATTCCTTCATACAGAATAGATTGAATTGAAAAAATACTGCATAATGGCCACTAGATGGAGCTGATGATCATAGGAGATAAATACTTAGGGCCCTTTCACTATGGCAGCAATCTCAGTGGATCACAGAGAGCATTACAGCAGCACCTGCCAGGCATTCAAGAGGCAATTGATTTATTTTTTAAATCCCAAAGGGAACTTTGTATTTGGATACCGTGCCACAACCAGGCCAAGTGGCTGGCTCACAGATGTAGCACGGTCATATTGACCTCAATGGACCAGTTTGACAGGTGGCCTGACATAAATTTGCCAAAACATGTTTACTACACTGTCCGGGATTGAGGTGGTTGGCCAAGGGGTAATAAAAACGTATATCAACCATCTGATTTTGCTGCCCCTTTGCCACTTGTGTGCATGGCCCATATTTTCAGATATAGTCAGTTCCATTTAGTGACCATAATACAGTAATTTCCTGATTCACTCCATTCTGCATAAATGAATAACATTCAGCCAAAATGAGTAATAAACTAGTAACATTCGATATTACCCCTATTTGCACAGAATGAATGTACATGCAGCTTCATAGAAGGAATAACCCTACAGTTTTTTTTATAAATAAACCCATAAGGCTAGGTTCACACCAAGGGGTTGATTTACTAAAAGCAAATAGACTGTGTACATCCATCATCCAATCCATAGGGCAGCCAGTTCATTTCAATGGGCTGCCCTATGAGCGACAAATGTAGCAAAGTAGCTCATGTACCTTCGCACACCCGCAAAAATGTGCACTTTAGAGTACTTTCCTTAAATAAATGCAGCCTACACATGGATTGAAATTCAGCCAGTTCAGCAGTGATCAGCTGCAATACGATCCTTATGTGGGCAGGCTGATTTTACCCAAGTTAATCCATCAATCGACTTGTTTACAACCATCCTGTCGTTTTTGTTTTTTTTTGCTTTTAATTACTACCAGCGGCTATAGCTGCTAGCAGTAATCACTGGGTTCTGCTGGCTGGGAAGGCTCCCTGCACCCTCTTGGTGGAAGGAAAGAAAATCGAGTCATCTATGGGCTGCTTTTGAATCAACTGTCCTATTGAAAACATTGTACTTACTTATGTATCTGATCTCTTCCCTAATTTTAATGGTTGTTGAAGGAATGAAGAAGATGGATAGCACTGAGCCACTGAGGTCATCATCTAGTGTAGTGGTCTCTAAACTGCAGTCCTTTGCTTGCCTTTATCTGGCCCTATATGTATAACTTTTGCCACCGACACCAACAATGGGGAATAATTCCTGCCACTGACACCAACAATGGGGCACTATTTCTTCCACCTACACCAACAAAGGGGCATAATTCCTGCCACTGACACCAACAATGGGGCACTATTCCTTCCACCTACACCAATAATGGGGCATAATTCCTGCCACTGACACCAACAGTGGGGCACTATTCCTTCCACCTACACCAACAATGGGGCATAATTCCTTCCACTGACACCAACTATTCCTTCCCTTAATACCAAAGATCAGGCATTGGGGGTTATTTACTAAAGGAAAATCCACTTTGCACTGCAAGTGCACTTAAAATTGCACTGAAAGTGTACATGGAAGTAAAGTCGCTGTAGATGCGAGGGGGACATGCAAGGAAAATAAACAGCATTTTAGCTTGCACATGAGTGGATGACAAAATCAGCAGAGCTTCCCCTCATTTCAGATCTACCCCTTAGATTTAGAGCGACTGGACTTCCAAATGCACTTGCAGTGCAAAGTGGATTTTCCTTTCGTAAATAACCCCCATTGTTTAATCCCACTGTGCATAGTCCGGCCCCCCTAAAGTATGAAGGACATTAAATTGGCCATTTCTTTAGGAAGTTTGGAGACCCCGGATCTAGAGGGTAATCTACTAACCTCTACATTTATTACAGCACAAGATTTATATAGGAGTAACCATGTACACATTTAAAGTAATATTAAAAAGTACTTTAAGGTAATGACTAAAATAATAAAAATATGTGCTCTCTAAATATAACATACACTTTCTTTGCAAACTCATGTTGTTGCTGCCAAGTAATCAGCGGACAATCAGTCAATATGAATGACTTTCCTTCCACTGGGAATACGGAATACCAGAAACTGATCTACTTCTGCAGATTTCTCATTTCAGATTTATTCTGTTTGAGGAACTGACAGGGTCATTTTAAAGCCTAATACCGGGATTATTTTTTATTTATTTTTTCAGAGAGAGTGCAGAAGTTTACATTTTTTCCTTTGTTTTTGTTTTTTTTATATCAGCCTGTTGGCTTTTACCACGCAGTTTGATGAGCAAAATTTAAAGTTTTCAGTTCCCCCAATTATTTCTAAAAAACTTGAAATGTTGCAGTTTGTTGGAAGAACAACATCATGTAATGTAAAGTACTGTGACTATATAATGAATGCATTATACCTATCTATGCAGCAGGTGGCACTGCAGTGTTATTATAGTGTGTTATCTATGGTTATGTAATGAGAGGAAGTGTTTGCTTTCCTTACTGTTCTCTTGTATGCTTCTTGTTGCTGTTCCTGTTTCCATGTTGTAAGACATAATCTAATATCCTCCATGAAAGTAAAGCATATTGCTGTATATAAGAAGCTTCCAACACATTATTTCAATACTCTGCACAACACCGTTTTGGTTAAATGTATTAAGCCTGGAACACACAATGAGAATATCGGATGAATGCTCGTCCATTTTTTTTTTTTTTTTTTTTTTTTTTTTTTTTTTTTACATGCTAGTCTCATATTGAAAACGAATAGGTTACTAGAATTCCAAAAATTTTTGTAAGACAGGATATAACGTCCTGTGATGTTGTAATATATTGTATTCTATTGTACTGTAATGTATTATTTTGTTTCAGAGCATGCGTGGTCTTGGTCACTCGATTTTTTTTTACGGGTAAATACTGTACTGATTAAACGGAAATGGTTAGTTCTTATCTTACGAGAAAAAATGTTGTGCTTTTCCCTTTGGATAATTTCACATAAACTGTCATAATCAGCTCTTGCCAACTGTGTACTAATGATCAAATTATCAAACGATCGCTCCAAAAACATTATTTTTCATCCGATTTTCTCATCATGTGTATTAGGCTTTAGAGTCAATAGGAAAAGATCATCATGATACATGCATATTTTTCTTTGCTACTGATGGTGTACAGAGTGGCAAAGGATCAAAGGAGAGGTGAGTATATGCAAGGGAGTCCTGATCATGTAAAGTGATTGTAAACCATAACCTTGTAAAACAACCCATTCAGTTTAAAATGGAAATGCAGTGCAAAACATTTTTGTATATATTTAAAAAAAAAAACATTATAAATATTTTTTTCCCCTTTTTTATAAGTGATTACATTCCCTCTGTTCTCCGCTGCATAAGAGCTGAGGGAGGAGAAGCAGCAGCACAATGAGCTTCCCAGTGAATGGCTGTGCAGGAGGGGGGGAGGGGTGTCAAGACAAATCTGATCATTGGAGGGGAGCATACTGAGTTCACAGCATAGCTAGAGAACTGACTACGCTGTGCTCACCTGCTTAGTCTGGTCAGTTTTTAACAGAAAAGGAAGGGGACTAGCAGGAATACCAGGGATTTCACACAAAGGAAGCAATACAAAGGGACCTTTTCATACAAGTACATGGTACAGCAGGCACATATCAGGAATATGAAGTGTTGAGGTAATAAACGCTTTCAATTAATCTGTTGCTTTTAAAAGGGAAAAGAAAAAAACAACAAGGTTTCCTCAAGGAAGAAAGAAAAAATGGATTTGAGAATTGAGTTTGAATTTGGATTAGACTTCCATCATCCTAAATCGCTTTATAAAAATTATGCAACACTTGCATTGGGAGATGCCCCTTTGGACTTTATATATATATATGGCGGCCAATTGGCACGTCGGGTTCAGGTTTCCGGATTGTGAGAATGTGATGATAAATTATTTTCCAGATTTCGTTAATTGTCTTCCCGACGTAGTAACAGCCACATTCACATGTGAGCAATTAACATTACAATTAACGTAATGTTTGGGACGAAAATATCGTCCATTAGGTAAGTCGATTCCTCGGGCGCCTGTCCTTATACTGACAATATGGGCAGCCCCCACATGGAAAGGTGCCAAGAGTTTTACAAGCGTCACCTCTGTGGGGTTGATATTCACTAGTGACTATCTTGTCACTCACAGAGGGAGCTCTCCTGTAAGTAATAGCTGGTTTATCTGGAACAAATTAAGATAGAGATGAATCCATTGTTAATGAAAATGCACAACAATGCAATACTTTCCGAAACATGGTTGGTCTATGGTTGAATATCCAATCTGCTGATTTTACCGTTGTGGATGGCACTTTCGGTCAATTTTTGATATTCTATATATGTTTACTCATTGATGCATTATTGCAATTTATGATTGTTGGATATCTGTATGTTATATGCACTGTTTCTTTTCATTTTTATTGTGTATATTAATAAAGTTGGCAGTACTATGCCTTTTAATTAATTATCTAATTTATATACATCCCTTATTCTGCCATATAATAAGTCCAAAGGGGCATCTCCCAATGCAATTGTTGCATCATTTTTATAATTTCCTCAAGGAAGCGCTATCCCATAAACATAACAATTACTGTATACTATTATAATTATTATACATACATTTATTGTATTTATGTATAATAAAAATAATAGTATTATGTATAATAATTATAATAATAGTATAATTGTTATGTTTATAGGATATTACTGCCTTGAGGAAACTTTGTTGTTTTTTTTCTTGTTTTTTTATGCAAATTTATAATTTTATGGTAGCAGCTTTATTTTGATTTTTTCACTTATTTTTATACGTGAGGGGTTCCTCCTAAAACCTGTAGCACTTTAGTTTATTAATCTGTTGCTTTGCCTACATGGGGTTACCCCATGGATAGTAATGGACATGGCTGTCTTTACCTCCACATATGCTCAACATATGCTTTCAGGAGTGCCTTTACTATGAATGGCAAGGCTCTGCCTATTTGCATCTTTTTAAAGATGAAGTCTAGCTAAATAATAATAATAAAAAAATCCCTACAGTTTTATGGCCCATGCACGCGATCAGAAAATTGTACCGATTTTGAAGCGGTTGTGTGATAATGTAATCATTAGTACACAGTTTTCGAAGCCAATCTCGTCATATCTGATTGGAAGCATGAACATTGTTCTTGTACGATATCAGATCTTACGATTTTCATTTAATCAGTACAGTTGTCACTTTAAAATACATTACAAATTGACTACAATACATTACATCGCTTCTGAATGTGTATTCTGTCGCACAAAAGAAAATTTGTCACTTTATTAAACTCTTCATTTTTGATATTAGATTAGCATGCAAAAAAAAAAATCACGATCATTCGTCTAATAATCTTGTCATGTGTGCCAGGCATTAGTAACATCACTTACCTGTAATGAAGTATATCTCATGTTGTGCAGACAGCTGGATCTTGAATAAATCCCCACTGTAGAGATGACCCGTCCTCTTCCTGTCTCTTTACTTGCAGTGCTGCAATTGTTAACAACTTTGGGTCTTCAAGCATGCCCCCTCCTCATCCACCAAGAAAAGTTCTTTCATTGATTACCTTGCTTTGTAATGCCCTCTGTGCAGGGGCGTAACTATAGGGGGTGCAGCAGTCGCGACCGCAACCGGGCCCTGTGATGCAGGGGGCCCATGCAGCCCCCTCTACATATGGCCGGCAGCAGCATAGGCAGCTAGGGGTACCAGTGCACCATGTACATGGGTGGCTGGAGGTGGAGGGTGACTAGCAGAGCTCCATGCTCGACTATCCCCCCCCCCCCGAGTCCGGCCCACTCTGCACTGCATACTTCTCCCGGGTAAACAAACTTTAAGCACACAGATGCAGTGCAGCCCTATGAGAGCCAGCTCTCGGAGGACACTGCAGGCTTGTCTGCCAGCCCTCCTCCTCCCCCGTCATACACAGATGATGAAAGGTCTTTCTGGGAGATATGCTGATCGTCCGTCCAGCACATTGGATGGAGCCCAGGCCAACATGGATGAGTGTGCGGCCTACAGCTTGGTCATGGTGAGTGATAGGACCCCATCCCCCACACACCATTACAATCCCCTCGATCTCCCCCTGGGGACAGGGACCCCTTCTCCCCTGGGGACAGGGACCCCTTCTCACCTGGGGGCAGTAACTTCATCTGCCCTGGAGAAAAGGACCTCATCTCTTCTGGGGACGGGGACCCCATCCTGCCTAGGGACAGTCCCCCAATGGGGCACCTAAAAAAATGTAATAATAAAAAAAACTACTGATACCAGTGGTGGAACTACAGGGCTCACAAAGGTCATACCTGTGACCACGCCCTGGAGTTCCACCGCAGGACTCGGAGGGAAGGGCCCTGGCTGGGGTTCAGGGGGGCCCTTCATGGTTTCTTGCATCGGGGCCCTGAAGGTTCTAGTTACGCCATTGCCTCTGTGAATAGGAGGGAGTCTGATAAATCATGGGATTCTCTCCCTCAGTCACAGATCATGTTGCAAGCAATGCAATCCATGAAATAACTTTTTTGAATGGAGGAGTAGGAAGGAGTGTCCCCTTCGAACCACCTGTACTGCTATTTTGAAGAAAAATTGATCCGCACTCCGGTTGTTGCTCTTAAAATGTCTTTATTTTATTGAATAGTCACAGTGAACAAACCCAGATTAAGTCAGTTGACATGTTTCAGCCTATAAGGCCTTAGTCATGTGGTTATGACTAAGGTCTTATAGGCTGAAACACAACAACTGACTTAATTAGAGTTTGTTCACTGTGGCTATTGAATAAATTGAAGAAATTTTAAGAGCAACAACTGGAGTGCGGATCAATTTTTCTACATTACTCAGCCAGGGACCTGTAGGTAAAATTAATATCTCCTAAACATGCACCTTTAGGGGATATTCTAGCGAGCATCAGCCGGAGACATCACCGGCTAATGTGCTCTGAAGGAACTGTGCACTGTGCCAAAGCCATGACTCCTGCGTGAATTGCGTGGGAGTAACGTCATCGCGGCTCGGCCATTCAGGCTGCCGGAGCCCACGAACCCGAAGGAAGACCGGGTGAAGATGGAAGCCCTTTCAGTGGTGACAGCACACCACTGGAGGGCTTGGTAAGTAGGTAAGTACGGTATTTCAAAATGTGCTAGTATGTGATGCATGCTAGCACATTATGTAAAGGGGATTTTTTTTTCTCAATGCCATGGTTTACTACCGCTTTAAAGGAGTTGTAAAGTCTCAAAGTTTTTCACTTTAAAGTGGTGTTCCGCCCACCGCTGCAATAATTAAAAGCCAGCAGCTACACATTCTGCACTGCTGGCTTTTAATAATGGGACACTTACCTGTCCTGGAGTCCAGCGATGTCGGAATCAGCTGTTGGGTGCATGCCACTGCCAGTAAGGGAACCTGGCAATATAGCCTTAAGGCTTCACGCCCGGAACCCTACTGCTACCCTATGTGCCAGGCTCCGCTCCACTCTCCTACTGGCCTGGCGGGAAGGGGAGGAGGAGGCAGCCGAGCGCTGAAGTTATGGACCGGGGCCATGGCTCCTGGAAGTGGTAACAGGATACCTGTCAAAGACAGGTGTCCGTTCCCCCGCAAAAGGTGCCAAATGTGGCACCAGATGGGGGAGGAGACAATTCCGTGGAAGTTCCACTTTTGGGACTCTATGCATTCTATGGATAGATTGGATAGATTGATAGCAGCAGGAGCCATTGGCTCCCGCTGCTGTCAATCAAATCCAGTGACACAGGAGTCGGTGAGCGCCAAAGTCAATGGACGCAGCAGCAGGACTCGTCAGCGCACCCACACAAGTGCCCCCTTGGCTCTTCGTGGGGATGCGGAGGAGGAGCCAGGAGCGCTGCCCGGGGGACCCCAGAAGAGGAGGATCAGGCCCACTCTATGCAAAACCCTTGCACAGAGGAGGTAAGTATGTTTGTTTTTGTTTTTTTAAACAAACCTTTACAATTACTTTAACCATGGCGACACTGGAGTTTCAGACACAGGAAGAGGACAGGGCATCCCTGCAGTGAGATTTTCTTCAAAATCCAACTACCTGCACAACATGGGGCAGGTAACTGATGTGAATAAAGATGTAGAGGATGTTTTTCCCCTAAACTTCAGCTATAAAGTAGCGCTAGGAATACTGCAAGATGAAAACATGGCCTGGCCACAAGGCTGCAACTGCTGATCTAGGCCTGTATCTGAGGTCCACCATTATAGTCACACATATGATGAGGAGGACAACACTTATGGGATACAGTGGTGTGTTTACAACTCTAGTTACCCTTTAAATATTGTTTTCCAATGACTAAATCATTTGCAGACTTGATTATTATGATATATTACAGTCGCAGGGTCATTTTTTTTTCCTTGTCCCTGATCCATTTTAGCATGATGCAACTCTGAGAAAGGAGGGGGGTTTGTTTTAATATAAAAACTGTTTATTTACACGATGAGGTAATTGATTCCATAAGTCTCATGAGAGCTACTAAATTCAGTAATGTGTGTGCTGAGTCCCCGTGTTTGCCTTCTTTGTTAGCCGGCTGTCACTGGGGCTCCTGCGGGAAGAGAAACAATACTCTGCAAGATGATTTTCTTCTACTATCCAAAGGGCCTCTCCGCAGACAAGGATTTTGAACAATGAATGTTCTTCTTATTATTATATTATGTTCTTATTCATTCTTTTATTTTTTTATTTATTTTTTTATTTTTATTTTTTAAGTTGTGGATAGAATGGGGACAGATAAGAACCCCTTTTTTAGGTTTTACTGCTGTCTGGGGCTCGATTAGAGAGATTTCTCCTCACTTCCCGTTCTATGGAAATGAGGAAAAATCTGCACAAGGGAAACGGACAAAACAAAGCTGATATTTCCCCACATAAAGTGGTATTGAACCCAAAAGGAAACATTTATTATATTGCAGCTTGCCAACTCTTAAGCCTCGTACACACAATTGGATTGTTGGCCATCAAAACCGTGGACTTTTGTCCGAAGAGCGGTGGCCCAAACTTGTCTTGCATACACACGGCCACACAATTGTTGGCCAACAATTACGAACGCAGTGATGTACTAGACATACTATGTGGTTTTTCAGCTCTTTAGCACCACCCTTTGGGCTCCTTCTGCTAATTTCATCTTAGTAGAAGTTTGGTGAGTGTTGATTCGCACTTTTTTGATTTCACACTTTTCATTTCGCACTTTTTAGTTTGTTTCTGAAAGCCCGTTCGTCAACCAGACACATTGCGAAATCAGAGGAGATAACGTGTTATTTATTATTGGCCTTTGAGTTATTGCTTTGACATTATTTTTTTGGTTGAATAATGATTTGATTTGGTATATTTTCTATATTTTTGGATGCATAGAATGCACTTTTTGGTTAAATTCTATTGGCAGATAGCATGTCTAATTTTATTTGTTTTCTTTTTTTAATGCACAATAAAAGAAATGTGTGGAGAATAATACTTGGCTGTGCGTTTTACTTCAAATGACAGTTTGGGAGTAGGCAGTTACAATTTAAAAAAACAATGTCAAATTGACAAGGAACACCAACATAGTTGTATCTTTGATCTTAAAAACTACAGGATAATGATGTTGTGGTAACTTGACCAAATAATAAAAAAAAAAAAAAACATGATAATATTATTCTTGATATCACTAGAAAAAAAAAGCCTTTTTAAAATTAATTTGCAATAACACCATCAGTATCACCAGCAAAGCAGCTTCATTATTATCCCATTAAAGAAGAAGAGAATGTGCGCTGCATTTGGAGATTTCATAATTTGCTGCTTCACGAATGTTAATTCTCCATTACGAACGCTAGTTTACAAGACCAACCGCTTCTGGCTCATCCTTGCTTCCGAGCATGCGCCTTTGTACTTTGGACTTTTGTCCGACAGACTTGAGTACACACGCTTGGAAAATCCGATAACAGACATTTGTCCGCAGAAAATGTGAAAACCTGCCATCCAACATTTGTCTGCGGAAAGTCCGAAAACAATTGTCCGATGGAGCGTACACATGGTCGGATTTTCCCGACAACAGCCTGACATCGAACATTCCGATCTTTTTAGGCTTTCTTTCCTTTAGTTTCACCTGGAGATCTGTCTGATAAGTATTTTCTTCAAAAGAGCACCACTTGTATCAGTTTACAAGGATGAGACAACCCATCTATCACTGGCAGGGGTGCTTGCATGACCAGCTTTTATTTATTCATGCAAAACCTTAATCCCCAAAGGAAAAAACTGTTTTCTGTAACTAATTAAAAAGTGTTAACTGCAGTTTGGCTTCAATTTTTGAGTGCATTTAAATCTGTGAATACATTTAACACCCCCCCCCCCCCCCCAGACAGACAGTGCGCTGTTGGCTGTGCACCCTGTGCTCCTTCATCCATAATGGAGGCACTCTAATACAGGATGTGTGTTACTGGCTAGAACACCAGGTCAAAACAGAGGGGAAAAAAATAAAATGATTGGTAATCTGCAATATATAAAATTTTTGGTTTGGAGATTATTGCTGTGCTCACACTAGTGCAAATTGGATGCAGATTTCCCCGCATCCAGGTCGCATGACAGGTGATTGGTACCGGCTCTCTATGGAGCCAGTTCACACATCTCCATTGCGGCTGTGAAGCGGCTTGCACAGGAGTCCTGTGCGTCTTTAGCTCAGTTTCAGGGCCAAATTCAGGCAATAATTCGGCCCTGATTTGTCCCTGAAACAGAGAACAGGAATGTACCGGACCCCTGCTGTGAGCCGCATCCGGCAGCAGTGGGAACCCAGCCTAAAGCAATATTAAAGAAGAACTATATGCAAAACTTTTTATTTCTATTTTGGATAGAGTATTGCCATCTGTGTCCCATTGCGGAGCTTTACCTTCACTTCCTTTCCCATAACCAAACAGCAAGTGAGAGGGAATCCCTGCAAAGTGATATTAATATCTTTGTTTAAAAATAAACATGTTATACTTACCTGCTCTATGCAGTGGTTTTGCACAGAGCAGCCCAGGTCCTTCTCTTCTCGAGTCCCTTGGCAGTACTCCTGGCTCCTCCCTCCTGCCGAGTGCCCCCAGAGCAAGCAGCTTGGGTAAACAATGGGACTTCCGGACATGGACACTTTAGTTAGTTACTTTAGACAGCAAATAGAAATCACAATAGGTGCTTTGGCTAGAGGCAATTATACACTATAGAGGAATATGCTTTGTTCATATGTCATGTCAGAGGTTTATAACCACTTTAAAATCCTCCCTGGCATATGGCAACATTTGTCCTCTGCACCCACTGCAGATAGATGCAAAGAGTTTCCAGCCTTTAAAAATCTGCCCATGCATGAAGATTCAAGTGATATATACAGTATCTCATAAAAGCGAGTACAGACCTCACATTTTTGTAAATATTTTATTATACCTTTTCATGTGACAACACTGAAGAAATGACACTTTGCTACAATGTAAAGTAGTGAGTGTACAGCTTGTATAACAATGTAAATTTGCTGTCCCCTCTAAATAACTCAACACAAAGCTATTAGTGAGTACACTTTTGTTTTGTGTGGCCACCATTATTTTTCAGCACTGCCTTAAAGTGGAAGTAAACCCACTTTTTTAACTTTTACCTACAGGAAAGCCTATAATAAGGCTTACCTGTAGGTAAAAAAAATATCTCCTAAACCTGTACGGTTTAGGAGATATTCCCCTCGGTATGCGCCGCTGACTGCAGCGGCGCATGCGCACAAGGGGGTTCTCTCCGCGAAAATCCGGCAGCGCTCGTCCGGCCGGATTTAAATCTCCCGCGCGCATGCGCGGGAGTGACGATATCGCGGCTCCGGCCACTCACAGCGCCGGAGCCGCGATACCCGGAAGAGACGCCGAGGGAGCATGTCGGCTTCCTCGGCGTGGATCGAGCGAGATGTCGGGGCCTCGTTCTAAGGTAAGTATTTCATAATGAGCTAGTATGCGGTGCATACTAGCTCATTATGCCTTTTGCTTTGCAGGTTTAAAAAAAAAAAAAAAAAACATGCGGGTTTACTACCGCTTTAACCTTCTTCTGCATGGAGATCACCAGAGCTTCACTGGAGTTCTCTTCCACTCCTCTACGATGACATCACAGAGCTGGTGGATGTTAGAGACATTGCGCTCCTCCACCTTCCAGTTCCTTCTGCTAACTTTGTGTTAGTAGAAGTTTGGTGACTGTTGATTTTAGAGGTCGACCGATATGGGTTTTTCTCTGGCCGATGCCGATATTTAGAAATTGCGGCGGCCGATGGCCGATATATGATGCCGATTTTTTTGGGCCGATATGTTAGGCCGATTTTTTTTTTTTCCTTTTTTTTTTCCCCCTTCATCTCATAAAATCTAAGTTGGACACCTTTCACACTGGAGTGTTTTTCAGGCGATTTTGGGCTAAAAATAGCGCCTGTAAATTGCCTTCAAAACGGCTCCCCTGCAGTCTGTGTGAAAGCCTGAGTGCTTTCACACTGAGGAGATGCGCTGGCAGGACGTTAAAAAAAAAAAATCCTGCAAGCAGCATCTTTGGAGTGGTGTAAACCTCTCCTCCACCACTCCTGTCCATTGAAATGAATGGTCACCACTGCTGAAGCGCATGCAATGCGATTTTGCAGCAGTGCTTCACTCCCCCGCTAGCAGCCAAATAGCGGGGCTAAAATGGTAAATCGCTGCTAAAACTTGCAGCGTTTTACCGTCAACGCCTGCCCAATCCAGTGTGAAAGCAGCCTTAATAAGTGATGCAGAAAATTTCTTACACATTTATTAAACAAAACAAACCTCCAATCAGTTCACTTGTATGTATAATTTAGATTAAAAAAAACTATTTATTAAATACACAAAAACAGGTACTCAAAACTTTTGGACGAAAAAAAAAAAGGGCTAACTTGCATTTGAAAGACCTTTGCGCAAATACCGTGTCACATAAAATATTGCAACAGCCGCTATTTTATTCCCTAGGGTCTCTGCTAAAAAAATATATATAATTTTTGGGGCTTCTGAGTGATTTTCTAGCAGAAAATACTGGATTTTTACTTGTAAGCAACAAGTGTCAGAAAAGATTTAGTCTTTAAATGGTTAAACTGAGAACTTCTACACAGGGAGTTCAGCCCATTGAAGAAGAAACATTGTATCACTTTGATCTTTTCTTGGCAGCCTGCCCAGAGAGGAGGAAAGTCCTTCACTGATGTCTTCAGTCAACTTACATTGACTTCTATTACAGAAGTCTTTTGCAAGTCACGCTGAACATGTAATCGGCTTTTTTATCAGTACAATCGGCCGATGCCGATTAATTAAAAAATGCCAAATATCGGCCAATATATCGGCCGGCCGATATATCGGTCGACCTCTAGTTGATTTGCGCTTTTCTGTTAGTTTCTGAATGCCCGTTTGTCACCCAAACATGTTGCAGAATCAGAGATAATGTGTTATTTATTATTATTGGCCTTGAAGTTATTGCTTTGACCCAAGTCCAGTCCAGGAACAGGAGGAAGAGGATTTCTTGGACCAAAAATTGGTTGCTTTATTAATCGTGACCAATTATGTCACTTGCCTTATCTCCGGATGACGGACCCCTGCTTTTACCAAATTTAGGCAGTTACATTTAAAAAAATACAATGTCAAATTAACAAGGGACACCAACATAGTTGTATCTTTGATCTTAAAAACTACGGGATAATGGTGTTGTGGTAACTTGACCCCAAAAAAAAACAAAAACAAGCATAATAATATTATTCTTGATAACACTAGAAAATAAAAGCCTTTTAATCCTTTCCCGCCGAGCGTACGCAGATATGCGTACTCGGCTTCCGAAGGGTATACCGGGATGATGCCCGCACCTGCAGGCATCATCCCGGTACCGTTTTTTTCAGCAGGTGATTGGCTATCCAGGCATAACAACCGATGCGGCTAAAAGCCGCTCGGCTGTTATGCCAGAGGAGCGGGAGGGGACGTCCCCCCCTCCCGCCGCCTCCCGCCACTGTTACCGGTGCTCCCACTCGATCGGGAGCACCGTTTCAAGTTGCGCTGCCTCCGGCTGCTGGGGAGGAACTGGAATGAAGCCGTAATCGGCTTCGTTCCAGTCTCCTAATAGTAAACACGGAAGCGACGTCATGACGTCACTTTCCGTTTACTTGGCTGCCAATGGCGCCAGTTTTAAAAAGATATACGGTATTCAGAATCGCTGTTTTTGGCGATCTGAATACATTGAAGTGTAAAGGAGGGGTGGGGGGTCTTTTAGATCCCCGATCCCTCCATAAAGAGTACCCGTCACCACCTATTACTGTCACAAGGGATGTTTACATTCCTTGTGACAGCAATAAAAGTGATCACATTTTTTATTTTTTTTTTAAAACAATTTAGTCATTTTAAAATAAATAAAATAAATTAAAAAAATTTTTTTTTAAAGCGCCCGCCGTCCCCGCGAGCTCGCGAAGCAAAGAAAACGCATACGGAAGTCGCGCCCGCATATGTAAACAGTGTTCAAATCACACATTTGAGGTATCGACGCGATCGTCAGAGCGAGAGCAATAATTCTAGCACTAGACCTCCTCTGTAACGCTAACCTGGTAACCATAAAAAATTTTTAAAGCATCGCCTATTGAGATTTTTAGGTACTGTACTTTGTCATCAATCCACAAGTGCGCGCAATTATAAAGTGTGACATGTTTGGTATCTATTTACTCGGCGTAACATTATCTTTCACATTATGCAAAAAAATTGTGCTAATTTTACTGTTTTGTTTTTTTTAAATTCATGAAAGTGTCCTTTTTACCAAAAAGTTGCGTTTAAAACACCGCTGCGCAAATACCGTGTGACATAAAATATTGCAACAATCGCCGTTTTATTCTCTAGAGTCTCTGCTAAAAAAATATATATAATATTTGGGGGTTCCAAGTAATTTTCTAGCAAAAAATATGGATTTTAACTTGTAAACACCAAATTCCAAAAATAGGCTTAGTCATGAAAGGGTTAAAATACATTTGGCAGGACTCCATCAGTATCGCCAGCAAAGCAGCTTCATTATTATCCCAAGAAGAAGAGAATGTGCGCTGCATTTTGAGATTTCATAATTTGCCACGTTACAAATGTTAACACTAGTTTACAAGACCGCTTATGGCTCATCCTTGCTTCCAAGCATGTGTGTTTGTACTTTGGACTTTTGTCTGATGGACTTGTGCACACACAATTGGAAAATCCAATAAAGCCTCCCATCCAAAATTTGTCTGCGGAAAATCCAACAACAATTGTCCGATGGAGCATACAAACGGTCGGATTTTCTGCCAACAGCCTGTCATCACACAATTCCCGTCAGAAAATCCGATCATGTATACGAGGCTTATGTCCATGGATTACTGGAACCATGTCCTTTGGTCCGATGAGACCAAGATAAACTTATTTGGTTCAGTTGATGTCAAGTGTGTGTGGCGGCAACCAGGTCAGGAGTACAAAGACAAGTGTGTCTTGCCTACAGACAAGTGCAGCCCCAGACTCATGGTCTGGGGCTGCATGAGTGCTGTTGGCACTGGAGAGCTACAGTTCATTGAGGGAACCATGAATGCCAACATGTACTTTGACATACTGAAGCAGAGCATGATCCCCTCCCTTTGGAATCTGGGCCACATGGCAGTATTCCAACATGATGACCCCAAACACACCTCCAAGATGATCACTGCCTTGCTAAGGAAGCTGAGGGTAAAGTTGATGGACTGGCTAAGCATGTCTCCAGACCTAAACCCTATTGAGCATCTGTGGGGCATCCACAACTGAAAGGTGGAGGAGCTCAAGGTCTCTAACATCCACCAGCTCTGTGATGTCGTCATGGAGGAGTGGAAGAGGATTCCAGTGAAGCTTTGGTGAACTCCATGCCCAAGAAGGTTAAGGCAGTGCTGGAAAAGAATGGTGGCCACACAAAATATTGACACTTTGGGCCTAATTTGGACATTTTCACTTAGGGGTGTACGTACTTTTGTTGCCAGCAGTTTAGACATAAATGGCTGTGTGTTGAGTTATTTTGAGGGGACATCAAATGTACACTGTTATACAAGCTGTACACTCACTACTTTACATTGTAGCATTGTGGCTACCACCCTTGTGCATTAATATTTGTTCTTTACTCACGTTGATTAGTTTTTTATATATTTTTTTTGCTAGCAATCTGTTCGTTTTTAAACGTTATGTTTACTTTCTGCGACTCGGTGGAGTCAGTTTTTAAGCGCTCGAATTATTCGGTTTAATAAAAATCCGCTCAAACCATATTACACGATCGGGCGCATTTTTGTTTTGTTTTTCCTGGTGATATGACGTTTTGAGGCCTATGAGAGGATCCAAGCGGATTTGGAGATTACGTGATATCCGAAGGATTGGGTTGTTTTCCGGCTTCCTGTATCGAAGGATTGGGTCGGCTTCCGGCTTCCTGTATCGAAACGTCTATGTGATCGTATCTGCGCAGACTGACCTCCCTTAACAGGGGGTCACTGGTGATCTGGTAAGCCTCCATTCACTACTGGTTTACAGAGGTGAAGGGTCCACGTGGTCAAGCATCATTATTGTTGTTTTGAACAAACAAGATTAATCACTTTTTTTTCATATTTTACTTGGGACTTTATATTGTGTCACATTTTTTATGATTATTTGGCTTTTTAGTTTGGTTTTCACTCCATTGGACATTTGAGTTACAGATAAATGTCTTTTGACTTTATTGGACATTTGGGTTTTGATAGTATGCTTCACTAATGATTTTTCACATTATTTAGGTTTTTCACACTATTTATACATATATATTTTTTCTATTAAGTCACATTCATATTTATAGGCTAAGCGCTGCATTTTTACTTTTTCTATAATAGAATATGTACAAAAATGTGAGGGGTGTACTCATTTATGTGAGATACTGTAAATATAATTACATTTTTTCAGGCTTTTTCTTCAAAAAATCTTCTTCATTGTTCTTCATAATGCATTATTTGTAAAGCCTTTGATTCTGTACAAAAAGAGATTGTGCTGTTAATTGCTGTTTGTTGTTTTAAAAAATTGAGATCAGACTATATTTACCTTTTGGAGGATTGCACTAATCCCGCTGATACAGCCCCCTCCACCTTCCCAAACATTGGAATAATATTTTCAGATTTATGTTTCAAATTAAACTTAACAAAGGTTCCATTTATTTTCCGAGAGTAATGGTTTGTTTAGACTATCTGTGATTTGTGCTCACATTTTCCTAATTTTGCTGGAAATAGATCTTCATATATTTGTCAAATCGTTTTATTACAAAATGTCTTTGTATAAGTGGTGTGCTGTAATGACAATCTGACTAGTCATTGTATTCCTTGTCTAAAATAATAGCTCTTGGAAAATATAATTTAAATTATTGTGTGGGCGAAAGTGTCAGCGATAGTAAGTGTGGACCTCGCAATGTTAGCATGTGTTCCCACATACAGTGTATACTGCTACAACATCCCCAAAATCAATGTGGCCTGATATGCAAATAACGACTTCAGCTAAATAGTGACTTCAGGAATCTAAAGAGGAGCTCCGCCCCAAAAGGGTAAGTTCCACTTTAAGACCCCCCCTCCTCTACCTAAGTTGGCACGTAATTTGAGGGGGGAGGGGCAAGTACCTAGTTTTGACTTGTACCTGCTCCCACTTCTGCTCTTATTGCCTAGGCAATCTCCTATCCCCTCCCTCCCTGCAGTCTTCTGGGACCCGTTACAGGTACCAGAGGAATTATGTGCAATGGGCAGCTGGTTGTGAAGCTGCAAGCTGTCACAGCCAGGTGTCCACATTTACGATAGCGGCATCGGGAACCTGAAGGCTAGTGAAAAACTAGCCCAGGTGAGGACGGCTCTGGATCCATGGACAGGTAAATGTCCTATTATTGGGGGGGTGTGGGCAAGAGCAGCATGTGAGTGGTCACATCTCACAGGGCTCCCAACACCGATCCTTCTCTGATCATTTTCCAAGCCTCTATACCCAGCTGTCTTGGCTCTCTCCAGTGGCAGTACCTCTCTTTGCATCGGCGGTGGCTCCTGATCGTGGCAACGCTAACCATGCTGACCAGAAAGGCAGACAAGGAGGATGGAGCACGGCTCGACATCTAACATGGTGCAGCAGATTTCTCACAGTGCGGCCCACGTAGACAGATAAACCTAAAGACATAGTGAGTAAAACACCCAAATCCCTCAAGTCAGCAAGCAAAGATCCCCCTAAAGACATGCTATACTATGCTCAGATGCTAGCGGGCCCCTCTGGGCAGGGCAAGGTGGAAGATTTCACTGTCATACCAGCTATTTTCCACACAGGGACTGTGGATCAATCAGTGCAGGCCTCAGCTGCCAGTGCAGAACCGCTCTCCTCAGACAACAAAGAGGGTAAGGAAGAGAGCAACCTACTCTATCTGAAATACTTAGAGCATTGAACAAGTTCACTTCATCTGTCAATACACCATAAAAGCACTTTGGGAGGTTGAAGGAGAAGGTGGGATTGATACGCCAGGATTTACAAAAGTATAGAGAGCATACAATGGCAGTTGAAAGCATAAAAAGTGATGTGGAGGATAAGCTAGCCCCGCTTGTTAGAGACACTCAATCCACCGCAAGGCTGACAAAGGCCACAGAAATGAGAGCAGAGGATATGGAGAATCATCTAAGTTTAAATAACGTGCAGATTGTGGTGCTCCCAGAGAAAGTAGAGGGGAGGGACCCCACATAATTTGTGGAACAATGGCTGTTGTTGAGGTGTTCAGTAAAGGATCCGTCACTCCCTTATACTTGGTGGAAAGGGTGTATAGAGTTCCGTCAAGACCATTACCTCTGGGATGCCCACCGCGCACCATTCTGAAACGGTTGCTAAACTATAAGGATAAAGAAATTGTCCTCCGAAAAGCTAGAGAGAACCAGAACATCCAATAAAATGGAGTCAGGATATGCTTTTATCTGGACTTTTCAGCAGAGGTTCAAAGAAGCAGAGCACGCTTTGCGGATGTTAAACGGAGGCTTCAACATCTCCAAGTAACCTATGCCATGCTTTTTCCGGCCAAACTCTGTATCACTACCAGATGGCAAATGCACTTCTGTGAATCTGCAACCGATGTATCGGAATGGCTGGATGCTAATAAAAACACCCTACGACAGGCGAGGAAAGAAGCAGTGGAAGACGATTGACGACCTGCCCCCTTCTCCAACTGTCAAGCAGCAGAAATCATACATCAAGTTCATGTCAGTTATGTAGTTATGGCTGGGAGAATAGATTATCTTATTCCTACAAAAAGCTGATAAACAAGCTATAACTTTGACAGAGCTTTCATTCACATGTTTTAATCTAGGCCTGATGGCTTCTTGCCAAGGGCTCTTTGAATGGAGAGACCTCTTGTCCTCCATGGTTATGATACCTTTTTTGTTGCTAAATCTCTGTGTGACTACTTCAGGTCTTTTGGTATGGAAGGCAGCATAAGAGCATGCTATATGCAGATGTTACCATGCTCCTTTTGGGGGGGCACCAACACATCCTTACAAGAAGCCATGTCAGTAATCACCAGTTTTTGGACTTTTCTCTACATATAAATTGGACAAAATCTGTCATTATGCTCTTAGATGCTAAACCAGGGAACTTAGATTTTGCCCTATATAACATCCCTGTGGCTTCTAATTTCAAGTACCTAGGCATTAATGTCACCCCAAGACCCCTGGATTATCTATAACTGAACTTGTCACCATTAATCGCACGCATTCGGGATGAAGTCAAAAATTGGACTAACCTTAGGCTATCTGTGGTATGGAGAACTAACCTTATAAAAATTATCCTTATGCAAAAGTTACTCTATATATTACACAAAGACTGAAGGAGAGTGGCAGTCTGGCATTGCCCAGTCCTTTTTTTTTTCTATGTGGCAGCCCAGTTACAGCATATTGCTAGAGCCACAACCCGGTTCAAAAATAACCCTGATACAACAAACCATATTTTACACCACGTGACAGGGGTGGAAAATGTTGCAAATGGCGATACTATGATATTACGCCTTTATCCCATATCTTTGAAAATGGTAAACTGTTTACTTTCACCACTTTGAAAGCTAAATTTCGACTTCCTCAGAATATGTATTTCCACTATATCAAACTCCAGCATGCGGTTAAGACGCAAACTGGTTCTGAACTTTGGGTACAGACTCCAACACCTATTTTTTTAATTATGTCTGAAGTGGAGGTGTATAAGGGCTTTGTATCAAGATCCTATTACGTGTTGCTTCTCATCTTCCTGAGGTATTTTCCTTCAAGGGCTAAGGCCAGATGGGCATGTGATGTGGGGGCTTTTGAGGAGGAACAGTGGGAGGAGGCGCTACAGGCTGTGCAGATGTGCTCACTCAATATTACACGACAGTAAGTCCTAAACAGATTTAATCTTACCGCAGCAAGACTCTTCAAAATGGGAGTGAGAGAGGACTCTATCTTTGCTAGATGTTCTAGGGACCATGGTGATCTCATCTACCTATTATGCCGATGTTCCAAATTACACCGCTACTGGGGGAAAGCCCTGGATACCCTAAACAGGGTATTTCAAGTCACTATTAGATGGAACCCTAAATCTTGTCTTTTGTGTGTCTTGGATGACCTGCTGGTAGAGGATGTTACCAAACAGGCATTGGCCCGAGCTTTATTTCAGGCCAGGAAATTTATTCTCCAACATTGGAAATCCGCTGGTCCTCCTACATGGAAGAAATGGGTGGTCGCAATGGGGCACACACTACGCCTGGAAAAATGAATTTACCAGCATAGGGGAAGCCAGCACAAATTTTGGGTGGTGTGGTCTCCATGGTTGGGCACTCCTGGTTTTATCACCTGTTGTTTTAATATTGGACAGAATTTTGTGAATATAATTACATATGTGGTATAGTTATGATTGTTTTATAGGCTGGGCAGATCCACAGTGATGCTGAATTCTGATGCTGAAGTGGTTGCTTGGCTGCAGTGGGGATATTGTTGGGATACTAAAATGTGATACCTTTTATATCTATTGTATACTATTTGATATTATTCTTTAACCTGTATCTGTGAACTTTTTCAATAAAAGACAAAAATGCCCTATTGTTAAAAGTCAGAAGTTACAGGATTTGTAGCTGCTGACTTTTTATTTTTTATTATAGACTGGAGAACTGCTTTAAGTCATGCTTGCCCCCTCTCTTCTAGTGCCTTTTGAGCCTATCATACTTATGGGCCAGTAGTAATGCACAAAAGGTGGGAAGCGTAGGGCCAAGCATTAAGTTAGTTTTTAATGGTTTGGGTTTTTCCCCAGGTCCTAAGTCCTGGTCTGGGTCCTGAAGCCTGGGGACTTATTATAGGTTTGGGTGGAATAAAGCCTCCAGTCCTAGGTCCATATTTTACCAGTTAGCCAGACCTCTCTGGGAGAATCAGCTTGTATGGAGTAAAAGGATGCGAATGCCAATCTGTAGGGATTGGTCCAGATATGAATTTTATTTGTCACAATAAAAGGGTCTATCAAGAGCTGACAGCCACCACTTTTTGGTGGTTGTTTGTTTTCTCATATGCTGTGTAAAGTGATACAGAAAACTTGAAGTGGCCTGATATGCAAAAAGCAACTTCAGGAACTGAAGTCATGCTTGCCCCCTCTCCCCCAGTGCCTGTTGTAACCTATCATAGGAACATTAGGGAGGTACAGAAGGTGAGAAGGGGTAAGGCCAAGCATACAGTAGGTATTGTTTCTAAAGTTGCTGTAGGTGCCTACCTACTACCCCTGGTGCACTTTTGTCAACTTTAAAGCAACCACAGGGTCACTTGTATGTTGAATGCTTAAAGAAGAATATGGGTGTGGCCTTTTTTACATAGCTACATTGGACCAAGTTTTTTTATGATATTTCAGCTCACATAACATTATTGCTAAGTATTTGATCTGTTCCCATATTTCCATATGGCACAGTTTTGCAATCTAACAACTAAAATATTATTGACAGAATGGAATTAAGATTTGATAAAGACCAAACATGACATGAATTGGATACCTATATTGCTGAGGTGATTTTATGTGACCAGTACGCCTTCTGTATATTATAGCAAGGGAAGTGCAAGGGTGTGTGTTTCCTTGTCCTGTCAGTGAGCAGAGGGCAGATCCTTGATCTACCTTTGCTGTTCCACAATGGTGTCTAGATCACAAGACTGGCTAAACATAACTGCAAATCTTTCAGCGGGTAAGACAGTTCCCTTATCTTGTACGTGTTTCAAATGTGTATTTAGCTGTTTACCTGAAGTTTAACCAGTTTTATCTCCAATGCAAGGGAACAGTTTAGGGGCCTAACTTTGCCCCAGTATACGCTAATCTCACTATGGGGTACCAAGAGGAGATGCATGTCTGGGCCAGCAACCCCTTCTTTGAGCACTTCAGCTTCTATGGTCGCTACATCAACGATGTTTTGCTCATTTAGGGGTGGCTGGCCTGGACTTGTTTTCCTCCTCTGTTGCCTATTGTAATAACAACATACTGGGATTATCATTAACACACGTGTTAGATCCGAAAGAATTAGTTTTTCTTGATCTGGTTTTATCTCACAATCAACAGAATATCATCACTAGCAATCACACAAAACCTACATGTGGCAAATTATATCTCCATTTCGAGTGGTCATCCCCCAACCTAGAAGAAAAATATTCCTAATCGTCAATTTCATAGACTAAGAAGAAATTGTATGAAAATGGAAGATTATACTATACAGGGTGAGCATATGCAGAGAAAGTTTTAAGAAAAGGGATACCCTAGAGATTTGGTCCTGAATGCTTCCTTTTACATATGAAAACTAAAAAACAAAGAGAATGGTATCAAAGAAATAGAAAATACAGCTAGATTCGTGTCACCTTTTAACATCAAATATAGGGCTATTACAAGAATTATTTGCAAATATTACAATATCTTAAGGTTGGACCAACATTTGGCTCCCTTGCTCCCTCCCAAACCTCAAATAACTTTTAGAAAATCTCGCACTATAAAAAGTATTATTGTCCCGAGCAAGTTAGGAAAATCCAACAAAAGACCATTGCTCGATATCATGGCCTATTTTGACAAAGAGGTTGTCTTACTTGCCAATCCACCTCTCATGGATGTTCGAAGAATGGCATTAATAAAGTCACCTCTTTTCAGATCAAACAATTTATTACATGTTCAACTGAATTCATTATCTATGTCCTGCGGTGCCCATGCAATTTCTTATATGTGGATCAAACGATACGTACCCTTTGCACGAGAGTAGGTGAGTACCGTAGGTTCATTAAAAAGGGTTTTGATAAACACAGCATCCCACGCCACTTCCCCCAGGCACATAATAAAGATTTTAGATGCCTGGAGGTTTTGGGGATTGAGACCATCCCTAAGGTTACACTTACCGATAACGAGATTTTCTCTCCTGTGCAGGAGGAAAACTTTTTGGATTTATTTGCTGGGTTCCCTCTTGCCCGAGGGCCTCAAAGAAGAACTGGACATTCTTAGTATTATGTCACACCATATTGGAGGCTTTGCTAAGTTTCCCACTTTGAGTCCCGTGATAATATTGACAACATCCCACTAATAGAGCTCTCTCAATGATAATCATATGCATGTATACTTACACGGGAATTATATCAATGAAAACACGTGTTTCTATACATGCAGTTTCTTTCTCTTTCGCTAATTGTACATTTTTATTTTTATTTTTCAGTTTTTACAAGCCCTTGCCACCATTATGGAACATAATTATGTATTCGTTTTATTCAGATTATTTGTCACATGATATTGTTTAGTGTTTCATTGTCTATAGTAATTCTGATCCACTATTTTAATTTTATCATGTATATTTGTATTTTTTATTTTTGTTTTTATTTAGATTTTCATTTTTATTTTATTGATTTATTTATTTTATGTTTATTTTTATTTTTATTTATTATCCATTTTTCATTTTCATTGTTATTATATATATATTTTTTAATTCTATTTATTTATCAATTTATTATGTTCGTATTATTGACAGATCTAATTTTATTTATAATTACCATTTATATTTGTTCATTGATTCAGTTCTCTTATACAGTATATCTTTATATATATGTATATATCAGCTTATAATTATCATATTCATTTGTGAATCAAGTTTATTTACATGCATTTCTTACTTCAAGTTAAAGGGCAGAGTGAGGGGTTAACATCACACTTCATGCTTGTTATCGCCACCCCCTCCCCATCCCCTTCAATGTGCTTAAATTCTGTAGTTTCCCCTCACTCCGTGACTTTGAAAAAGCGCATGCATGCTAAACATGTAAGCCACGGCAACCCAGAGCTTGCGGACCACCACAACAGACGGGCTACCTGTTTCTCTTTGTTTCCAGAGCGGCGTTGAAAGTCAGCTCGTTAGGCTCTCCCGGTACCACTCAGTGGTGAACACCATACCATACTGCCTGCGGCTCAGCAGGGTTCACACTCGCAGCCAGCTACAGAGTCTACTGCTTTACGCAAGGGTCCTCCGCCATTGTGGTTTTCAATCTGGACACCAGCAGAAGCTAACCACCAGCCAGAGACAAAGGGTTGTGATACAACTATCCCCCTCCAATTACCGGCCTCCCATCGCTATCCACATGGATTATTACATCTTTTCCCAAGTTTAACCCACAAGCTGATCGGTTGATATTGACCCTTCCCCACCCTAGTTTTAGCGACGCTTTACCATAGTTTTAGCGGCGATTTAGAGGCTGTAAACTCTCTCTAAAAAAAAAACACCCTGCAGGACAAAGGCATAATGAGCTAGTTATGAATTAAGAAATACTTACCTGAGATCGAAGCGACCCTCGTTCACCTACTCCGTTGCTGCCATGATACCCGGAGTGACTTCTGGGTATCACTGCTCCGGTGCTCTGACTGGCCGGTGCAGCAATGACGTCACTCAGGCGCATGCGTGTGCCGGAGCCATCAGTGATGGCATGATCGCCTTCACTAATGACGCGCTAGTGCGCCTGCGCCGTTGTCTACGGCGTGCACGCACCATAGACATCGGTGCCCATTTTTAGGAAAATATTTCCTTAGCCGTGTAGGTTAAGGAGCTATTTCCTGCACTTACAGGTAACCCTTAATCTAGGCTTACCTGTAGGTTAAAGTGGTCTGTAAGGGTTTACAACCACTTTAACCCCCGCTAGCGGCCAAAGAAGGGGTTAATAGCGACTGTGTTGCGCTGCTTCAGGTTCATTCCAATGGGCAGAGGCAATGTGGAAGTGCTGTATACAGCGCTCCCACACCACACCAAAGATGCTGCTTGCAGGACTTTTTTTCCCTTCCCGCAAGCGCACCGCCTCAGTGTGAAAACACTCACTTTCACACCGGGGGAGGCATGAGAGGCGCTTTACAGGCGCTATTTTAGTGCTAAAACGCCTGAAAGCGGGCTCAGTCTGAAAGTAGCCTATATTTTAATGCACCTCAAAGAAAATCTGTCCCTCAGTTTGTCCCTTAATTGCATGTTTCGTTTTCTAAAGCACAATAAAAAACTGCCCGTAGAGCTCTATGCATAAACCTCCTCCAGTTAAACAATTAGAAAGGTACAAACTTTTTAAAATTATTTTTAGATATACTGCGTGCATGGGGAACACATAATTAACAGTATGAAATTGACTGCAAAAATGGAAATAGTTTTTAAAGGTGTGGGCCAGCTGAAAAAAAAAAGTCAGCAGCTACAAACACTGTAATTTTAATTTTAATAAGCACACGTACCTGTCCAGGGTGCCCGCGATGTTGGCCGCCCAAGGCTGACCCGTCCCTCGGCTCTCGGGTCCCGACACCGCAATTCTAACTAAGGGAAACAGGTAGTGGAGCCTTGCAGCTTCACGGTCCGTTTCCTACTGCGCGTGCATTTGCCGCGCGGCGCTTTGTGAATCGGGCGCGCTGTGTTCTGGGAACTGTGTGTATCCCAGAACACAACGCGCCCCATTCTCCAGAAGACAACGTGAGTAGGAGAAGACTGAAGATCAGCGTGGATTAGGAAGAGGCAGATTAGGACGATCTGCCTAGCAACAGCCATTTCTGGTAAGTTAAAAAAAAGAATTCTTTTTTTTTCTTCATATTTTTAGGAAGTTTGATGTAATTTTTTTTTTTTTAGGGTGGCCCTCCACTTTAAAGTTATTTTACTTATACCAGTTGTAAAATTCTTGTGTAAATGTTCAGTTATCCCTGCAATCAAACTTTATGCTTCTGGGAACAAAACTTATTTCTGTATTGTTCATGCTTCATTTTAAAGCAATTTCATAATATCTGAGCCTGTTTATAGTGAGATCTTCGAGAAAAGAGGTGAACCCTCCCTAATACTTTGGGACAGATCTGTGAGCTGTCATTTCTACAGATCCTACACTTACATTTATACTATGATTAGAAAGTTATCCCCATTCCAACAGCTTACTGGCTGTCATGGTTTACAGCGAAACTTCTGTGTATAAAATGTTGTTAATTTATACATGCCTATATGTTGGAAGGCATTCTCTGTAGTCTTGGTATACACAGAAATACATACTGTACATCGGAGATTCTGTGCACCTAAAGAAGAAATCTAGACAAAATAACAACAAAAAAATGAATAGAGAAAATTTTTCCAAATCAGCTTTCGCTACAATAATAAGCTTCTAAAGTACTAATTTTCTGCCTCTAAATGCCCTCTGTTTAATGACAAGCATCATTCCCCTACCACTGTGACTGGTGAGTGAAAGGAGAAGTAGCACAGCGATGAGCTCATCTCTGTTACTCTTCTTTTTCCTCCTATCAGCATGCTTCTCATCAGTGCATCAACTGATTGGCTACCTGTGTTTCTTTTCAATACAGAGACTACAAAAGACTGATAGGGTAAAATCAGATACCTATACTAGTTGCATTATTAATCCCAAAACCAAAAATGATATATATTTCAATTTACCAATCCTAAAATGTGGTGGCTGCATTCGTTTTATTTTTTAGGTTTTTTTTCTCCTCCAGTTTTCACCCAGTGATCAGGTTATATATATATTTCTTTTTTAGTTTTTTAGTTTTTTCTCCTCCGGTTTTCACCCAATGATCTGGACACTCCTCCTGTATTAAAGTGCCTCCAGCCTTTGGACAGCAGAATTGTTAATCTGAGGGGAGGATGGTGTTAGATATACTGGCAGATTTAGATGCACTAACAAATTGAAGCCAAACTCCAGCTCACACCTTATAATCAATTACATCACGCAGGGTTTTTCCTTTTGGGATAAAGGTTTTACATAAATAAAAGCTGAACATTGTAAGCACCCTCATCAGTGGTAAATGGTTTGTTTCAATCCTCTAGCTGCTACATTTGTAGGACAGATTGTATTTTTGAAAAACAACAGACTTACCGGCCAGATCACTAGGTGAAAATAAAAGAAAGAAATCCTAAAGAAGAAAACTAATACAGCCGCCACATCTAACAACTGATAAGCTGCAATATAATAAGTGTTTTATTTTGGGTTTAATACTGCTTTAACCACTTCCTGCGAAGTGACGTCATATGACGTTGTGGACTTTGAGTGCGGATATCTGAATGATGCCTGGAGCTGCAGGTATCATCTTGATATCTTCTTTTTCTGCCGGCGATTCCCTGCACCATAAAAACAATCATAGCAGCTGTTCACCTGCTTAATTGTTTTTACAGGCGGGAGGAGGGGACATCTCCCATGCGATCGGTGAGCCGGAGAATGAATCAACCTGCCGGGGGCCGTTCACTATAGAGCTGTCCAAGGACCAGATGGCCGCCAGTCATCTCTATGATCTTCGGAAGCCGAGCATGACGCTGTGATGTCACGTCCGGCTTCGGCAGATGTATACACTGCCGTTCTTCGACTGGGAAGCCGAGATAGTTTTTTTCTTTTTTTCAGGCTTTCCAGCCTAGGGGCAAAATCTGGGGACTTCTAGACCCCAGATTTTGTTGTAAAGAGGACCTGTCATGCTATATTCCTATTACAAGGGATGTTTAAATTCCTTGTAATAGGAATACAAAGGGAAAGTGTCAAAATACGTAAGTCGTGCCCGCATATGTAAATGGCGTTCGAACCACACATATGAGGTATCACCACTAACGTTAGAGTGAGAGCAATAATTTTAGCCCAAGACCTTCCCTGTAACTGTCACACGCAGTACAGAGCGGCTCACAGCAGGGGTCTGGTGCCTCCCTGTTCAGGTCCCATTTCAGTCCGAATTATTGGCTGAATTCGGACCCTTAAATGGACCAGACGCACAGGACTCTTGTACAATTCGGAGCCGATCTGGAGATGTGTGAATGGGCTTTATAGAGAGCCAGTCACAATCTCCAGACATGCGACTTGCCCGCATCCAATTTGCAATATTGTGAACCCAGCCTAATTCTAAACTGGTAACCTGTAAACATAATTTTAAAGCGTTGCCTATGGAGATTTTTAAATACCGATATTTGGCGCCATTCCATGATTGTGTGCACTTTTAAAGCATAACGTGTTAGGTATCTATTTACTTGACGTAACATCACCTTTCATATTATGCAAAGTCGGGCTAACTTTAGCATTTTGTTTTTTTAAATTAATGAAACAGTTGCAACAACCACCATTCTATTCTCTAGGGTCTCTGCTAAAAAAACATATATAATGTTTGTGGGTTCTGAGTAATTTTCTAGCAAAAAAAAATATGATTTTTACATGTAGGAGATAAGTGCCAGAATTGGCTTGGGAGGCAAGTGGTTAAAATATAATTACATTTAATGATGTATTAATTAAAATATAACTGCATTATTGTGTGTATGTTAAATCTGCTTTGTTCAGCTTTGGAGATTTTGAATGTGCAATGCAAACCTAGGATGCTCGTCAATGCTCCCCTCCTGGTGGGATGCTCCAGGACCCTCCGTCAGTTTGATAACCGGGGTCCTAGTCTGTGTAACAGAACCACTATCATTGTTTTGCATGATTTGCCAATGTTTTATTATAGAAGTACAATATACAGTATTAGCGTAGGTAAGGAAATGTCCCGTTTTTATTCATACATCTGTCTTCAGTTCAGTTTACATCAGTATTATCTGTTTTCCTTATGTCCATGTACTTTAGTTGTTGAATAGAATAGTCATAGTTCACAGAAGTATAAAAAAAATGTGTTTCACCAGAGCAGGTTAATGCCCCGTACACACGAGCGGACTTTTCAACATCAAAAGTCTGACAGAATGATTCCGGCAGACTATTCGATCGTGTGTGGGCTGCAACGGACTTTTGATTCGCAAAAGTCTGACAGACTTTAGAAATGGAACATGTTTCAAATTTTTCCGCCAGAACTCTGCCGGACCCAGAAATCCGCTCGTGTGTGTGCTAGTCTGACGGACTAAAACCGACGCTAGGGCAGCTATTGGCTATGAACTTCCTTATTCTAGTCCAGTCATACGTCATCACGTTCGAATCCGTCGGACTTTGGTGTGATTGTGTGTGGCCAAGTCCGTTCATTCGGAAAGTCCGTCAGAACTCCGTCGAAAGTCTGCCGGACTTAAGTCCTGTCGTGTGTACGCGGCATAAGAGGGGAAATCTTTTAATTGGTTCACCTGTTTCACAGAGAAGGAAAATCTATACAATAGGGACACAAATAGAGAAAAGCGTTCTAAATATTTAATGTATCAAATATTAAAATAAAGTGTAACTGAATGCATTTTTTTTTAAATTTGGTGGAGGGGTGAAGAATTATACCCGCTCTCTTTTTTTATTTTATTTTTTATAGTATTCTGTTAGGGAGGTGCACTCTAATGCCCCGTACACACAATCTGACTTTCCGCCAACAAAACTATGGATTTTTGTTCGAAGGATGTTGGCTCAAACTTATCTTGCATACACATGGTCACACAAATGTTGGCCAACAATTTTACAATCGTGGGAACGTGGTGACGTATAAGACGTACGACAATTGGAGAAAAGACATGTTCAGAGCCAGTGCAGCTCCTTCTGCTTTATTCCGAGCATGCGTGAAATTTTGTGCGTCAGACTTGTGTACACACGATCGGAAATTCCAACAACATAGTTTTGTTGGTGGAAAATTTGAGAACCTGCTATCAAACATTTGTTGGAGGAAAGTCCGGTAGCAAATGTCCGATGGAACATACATATAGTCGGACTTTCAGCCAACAAGCTCACATCCAACATTTATTGTCCGAAAATCCAATCGTGTGTACGAGGCATAAGGCTCCGTTCACATATATGCGACTTGGATGCTTTTTGAATTGCATCCGATTTGTACAGTGTATGAAACAAACCAGCTTTCAATGGAGTATATGTGGTGGAGCTGTAGTACAAATTCCCTGCAAGTTTAAAAAGAGTCCTGTGCATTTTCTGAGCAGTGCGGTGCGATTTAGATGCAAATTCCAGGCTCAATGCCTTCTATGGGAACACATCTGAAACTCATCAGTTTTGAACACAAATTCAATCAGAAAAAAAAACAGTGTGGGGTGTCCCCCCCCCCCCCATTCAAACCAGTCCCTTTCAGGTCTGGTATGGATTTTAAGAGGAAACCCATGGCAAAAAAAAGAGCGCGCGCCCCCCCCCCCCCCAAATCCATACCAGAACCTTAGGTCTGGTATAGATTTGAAAACCCCACTCCAAAATTTGATTGTGAAGAAAAAAGCTCCGCCCGTGACGAAGGTTCCCGCCATCTGCCTGCTCTGCCGTCTGACAGTTCTTAAATAGCTAAGGGGTGGGGCCACCAGGCGACATCACCCAGCATTCACTGCTTAGTGCCTCCCATGTCATGTCATGCTCCATTTGTCCAATTCCCTTGAAGACATCATTTTCTGAGGAAATGTGGTGGAAGTGGCCTACATGGGACGTCATCACGCTAACTGTCTGCCTGTTTTGAAACAGCTCCTGGAATGTTGAGTGATATTGTAACAGGCTTTGAAAGTGCAGTTCTATTAATAAAGAGGCACTATTTTAGCATAATAAGCTATGAAGTATTTATTTGTTGTTTTTCATACTGCAACTAGTTGCTATCAGAATAATTGGATAGCAAGTGGCATGAGTAGACTATGATTGTAACAAGCGCTTCTGACCATTTTGTTTATAATGATCCAAATTGTTTAAGAGACTGATTTTTACTTAGCATGGAGTGGTAACACGGTGGTGACAAGCATTTTAAGCACCTTACTGGCTTAGAACTTTACTAAAGCTTTTTTGCATTTTTGGTCTTTACTACGCGGTAAGAGGTCGATACTCTGACACATCGGCAAGGAATTGTATATTTTCCATCACATTACAGATTTTATACAACAAACTAATATTTTCCGACTATTTTGCATTTTATGAAATGGGACTTTTTTCATACTTTTATTAGGGGTTTTTCTATACATATGAAATTTGTAGATATTATTTTTTGTCATATATTGTATTTGTTGTTTTGTCTTTATTATTTAAGTATGACTTTTGATTTAGTGCCACACTCAGGGCCGTTTTTAAGGCAGGGCAAAAGGGGAAGCTGCCCTGGGCCCTGTTATTGTTGTGGGGCCCAAAGCAGCTGCCTCATACTTGCCAACTATCCTGGATTAAATTCCCATGTCCCTTGAGGTTTTAGTCCTGTGCTGTGTCCCAATATATCAGTGTGAAGTGCTGCTACTAATGCTGCCCAGCTCTGCCCTATTGTGATCTTGTAAACTAGCAGTTGTAATGGAGAATTAACATCCGTGATGCGGCACATTATGAAATCTCGAAATGCAGCGCACATTCTCTTCTTCTTTAATGGGATAATAATGAAGCTGGAGATACTGATGGAGTTCTGCCAAACATTTTAAAAGGCTTTTATTTTCTAGTGATATCAAGAATAATATAATTATGCTTGTTTTTTTGTTTTTTTTGTTTTTTTTTGGGCAAGTTACCAAAACACCATTATCCCATCGTTTTTAAGATCAAAGATACAACTATGTTGGTGTACCTTTTTAATATACCATTGTTTTTTTTGTTTTTTTTATGTAACTGCCTACTCCCAAACTGTCATTTGAAGTAAAACACATAGCCAAGTATTATTCTCCACAATTTTATTTATTGTGCATTAAAAAAGAAAACAAATAAAATTAGACATACTATCTGCCAATAGAACTTAACCAAAAAGTACATTCTATGCATCCAAAAATATAGAAAATATACCAAATCAAATCATTATTCAACCAAAAAATAAAATAAAAGCCTCATGCATGTGTCCTGCTTCTTAATATAGGGAGTCAACAATGCAAAGAGTTGGTGAAAGCAGGGGTCTGTCATTCGGAGAAACATCAGAATTATTCTCCTGGAGCTCCCGCAGCAAAGGCATATGACATAATTGGTCACGATTAATAAAGCAACTAATTTTTGGTCCAAGAAATCCTCCTCCTCCTGTTCCTGGACTGGACTTGGGTCATAGCAATAACTCATACTCACCAAACTTCTACTAACACGAAATTAGAAGAAGGAGTCCAAAGGGTGGTGCATGACAATTTAACTTCCTATTTATCGTCTCATAGTACATCTAGTACGTCACTACATTAGTGTTTTTTGGTCGAAAATTGCTTGCAAAATCCTGAAGCTTTGTCTGTGGAAAATCCAATCGTGTGTACGAGGCTTTAGCCTGTGTCCAATCTTCAGGTTTTTCACATGTGATCAGTTATGACACTAGCCATTTATAGTAGGACTAAATCTAATGATTTAACTATTTCTCAAATCAATTACATTCAAGACATGCCATAAATGATAACAGTTACATTTAAATGTGCTCACAACTGAACTGTCAATCCATCAAATGGTTGTTGTCATAACTGATCACATGTGCAGCACTATGACATCTGCAGATAAAACAAAGCTAAAGTGGAGTTCCACCCAAAAGTTGAAACTCCTCTTATCTGCTTCCTCTCCCCCTCCGGTGCCACAGTTGGCACCTTTTGGGGGGGGGGGGGAGAGTGGGTTCCTGTTTTTGACGGATACCCGTCCCCACTTCTGAGAAATCTCGCTGCGGTGAGATCACTCAGAAGTTCAGCCCCCCCCTCCTCCTTCCCCCACTGCCGGGCCAATCTGAAAGCACAGCGTGCTTCGCGGATCTGCACAAAAATGCGCAAACGCATATGTGCAAAAATGCGTGCAAATACATACATACAAAAAAACAGCTGAAAAAATATATGCTCAAATCGGAGTATCATGTGCAAGAGGCCTAAGATACATGTTTAAATGAACGTGATCAAAAACATTATAGCCTGAAAATACTGTGGAAGAGAAAAACTGGAGGTGTTTCCCCCAAAAAGATAGTGATCTGCTCTTAGTTTGTAATCAGCAGCAGAAATGAAAGCTGGATTTTGACTGGTTGTTATGGGCAGCACCTCTTTTCTGGGCACTAGTCCTTATAGCAAATTGTCCCTAGGATTGACAGCGAGTATAGATAATGCTAATCAATGACAGATAAGTAAAATGTACTGTCTTCTGAATGTGATCCTGTTAAATAATTCAGGGTTTGATCTCCAGCCAAAGCCAACATGTTTTCCTCTGAATCACACATGAGATTTAGCATTTACTGGATTCATGACCTCCTTTCTAATCACAACACTTAACACCTTCCTGACCCCCTACCATTTTTACTAGGAAATCCTTGCAAACATCAAGTCGGGAGCAGCAGGCTTTTATTAACAGGTGCCTCGCAGGCTTCACAGCCGTTTGATCACGGCATACGAATCAGAGCCCCGTACAGAAAAATTGCTTTTGTACGCAATTAATTATCAGCATTTGAAGGCTTTTGGAATGCAAAAGATAATACCTGAAGTCCCCTTTCTCTGAGGCTGCGCTGGTCAGAGGCCACACATGGTTTGACTTTCCCTATGAAAGATATAATGTTTTCAAGGCTCGTTCATGACACACTGCCTGCCGATCGGCTTGTAGTCGTAAGCGTGAAACTAATGCGCTTTGACAGGCCGTATTCATGATGCCATGTGTTCTTGATTAAGTCATTTGGGACATTAAAAGCTGATAAAAGGGGCATATTTTACAAAGGAGGACTGAATCAAATACAAGACAGCACTTACAGAAAAACCCAAGCAATTTGTAGAGCAAAGGGGAAAACACCGCAGATTGGGAATATGGTTTCTGTGTCAGTGGAACGCGGACTAGAAGGATCGTCTTGTTGAAATTCCTTTTGCCGTGATTGATCCTGTGACCCTGCTCATCGAAATCAGGGCTCCGCGATATAGTGCCAAATGTGGGTTAATAGCGGTGTAATGTTCAGCGTGGAGTATAAATCATTCTCTCGTAAACCACATTTTCCTTCATTTTATTTTGAATTTACAGGGTTTTACCACCTTAGGTACTGTTTTGGAACATTTATAGATACAATAGGCAACTCCTATCCTGATATTGATCGGTGCTTCCAAATAAATAATTACTGCATTAGGGAACAGAGACAAAAAAATACACTGTTCTGTTTGTTCGGCACATTTTAGGTTTCCTTTTCTAACCATGCTTACGTAGGTATCACATTGATAATACAATTGTAAGCAGTACATCATAGCTCCCAACTGTCCCTGATTTGGAGAGACTGTCCCTGATTTGGAGAGACTGTCCCTGATTTGGAACAATGTCCCTGATTCCTCATCATTTGTCCCTCATTTTGGTCTGATCTATATAGATCTATATAAAATGCACTTTTTATCTATCAAAAAGTGTTTTCCAGCACTAAACCTTTCATCCAATTTCTAAATTGCTGCATTTGTCAATTCCAAAAGCCAATATAAAGGAATAGTAATGGTAAAAAAAGCACTTGTGGGTTTAACCAATCTTGATTTTTTTTTGTACAATTCTCCTTTAGGGGGCGTGGTGGGGGGTGTGTTCTATGCCTGCATACTTTTGCTGATAGGTGTCCCTCATTCTCATCTCAAAAAGTTGGGAGGTATGGTACATACAGTAGGTGGGATAGTGTCTTACCAAGGTCTAAGGAATATGAATATGTGGTAGAAATATGATGTATGATATAGCATAATGCCAAGGACATTGGCTGCAGTAGACAAAGCATACAAAATGAAATATGTACTATATATACAGAGTTAAAAGCGGTATTAAACACGAAAGGTATTATATTCCAGCTTGCCAGTCATTAGATGTAGTGACTGCATCGGTTTTCTTTTCTTTTTCTTTCTTCCTTCAGTTTTCAAAAACAAGACAGCACTTACAGAAAAACCCAAGCAATTCGTAGAGCAAAGGGAAAACAGCGCAGATTGGGAATATGGTTTCTGTGTCAGTGGAAGGCGGACAAATTCACAATGTGCTTAGTGCAAATGACTATAATGCAGAAATCTGCACAAAATCTGGTGCAGCTCTGCACAGAAACCAATCAGCTTACAGGATTTTTTGTCAAAGCTTAACTGAAGGAGCTAAAGTTAGAAGCTGAGTTTAGAAACTGAATTCTGCACAATAATTATTTGCAACAAGTACTTTAATACATTGTGATTTTGAAGTGTGAGTTTAGAGAGAGAGTTTATTTTAAAGTGGTTGTAAACCCTGCCCCACAACTTTGTCCCATGTAACCCCCAATGAACACTGCTTGTAGATATCTCCTTACTTGCTTAGTATTGTTGTAATCCTTGTTGTTCTGTAGAATGAAGTCACTGAGCATGCCCAGATCTCCCCTGATTTACGGCACACTCTATGTCTTATCTATCTGTTATCAGGACTTCCTACGGCACAACGCTGAACTCTGCTAATCACTCAGAGCTTCCTCCTACACACCATGTGGCCTCACATACAGTCCAAACTTGGCCAATACTGCAGTCTTATCAGCTGAAGCTGATAAGTCTGACAAAGGGAAACATTAGACATCGGCACAAGTAAATACTATGAAATAAACAACTCAGCTATGAACAGGGAAGCAGGGTTGCCATAGAAACGTTTGATTGAGAAGGAGGCTTGGTTAACAGTGCAGGAAGTGCTCAATGTAAGGGCGGAAATACACTCCACTGTGGACTCAGAGAACAATACTTAAGATGGCGCTGCCTAAACCCTGGAAACAAGTTTTTTAAAGTTTCTTTAAACAGTAACTAATATACGATTTGGGCTGGATTACAGTGGCTATAGTCTGATAATTACTTTATATATATATATATATAATGGACTAAATGAAAAGAAGCATCAGAGTGGGAGAGTTTACTTCCTCTTTAATATTGTGGTTTAATACATAGCGTTGCATGGGGGATGCATTAAGATGCATTAAGGTGAAAAACCTCCTGTCATGTACCAGCCCCCCCCGTGCCCCCCTTATACTTATCTGAACCCTGTCTTTCTCCAGCCGGGAATGAGTACACCAGCTCTAGCTGGTGTCTTGTGTCCTGATTGGATAGATTGATAGCAGCGCAGCTATTGGCTCCCGCTGCTGTCAATTAAATCCGATGACGCAGACCTGAGTCCGGGATTCTGTGTCTATGGATGCAAAATCTGGATTCGGGAGTGCACCCGCACGGGTACCCCCAGGGAGAGCGCTTCTCCTAGGTGTTTTTTTCCTGATGCGGGAAGAGGCTACTAGCGGCATTGAGGATACAAAACGAACTGCACAGTGGAGGTAAGTATGACATATTTTTTAAGTATGTTATTTAAAAAAAAAAGCAAACACAAGGATTTAGTAACCCTTTAAGTACTTTTAAAGATACAGTATCTTACAAAGTAAGTTCCAGTTCTATGAAGGTGTAAACCATGAAAATCTTGATCAGAACTGTATTGGTAGCAGAATGACATGAAGTCTCTTAAATACTGGATGTCTATACCCTCATAAACGTGTGCCTTAACATGTATCTACAAAGAATCTCACACAAAATGACTGTTAGGGCCGGTTCACACAGGGGGCAACACGAGGCGACACGACTTGCCGTGCCGCGACCTGACAAGTCGCCCCCGTTCTGTACTACGGAACCGTTCTAAGAGGAGCGACTTGAGTCGCTCCGACTTAGAAAAAAGGTTCCTGTACTACTTTTGGGCGACCTCGGGCGACTTGCATTGACTTCTATACAGAAGTCATTTGCAAGTCGCCGCTGAGGTGGCGGCAGGTCGCGGCACGGCAAGTCGTGTCGCCTCGTGTCGCCCCCTGTGTGAACCGGCCCTTATAATGTACTGTTTATTATTCCACATAAGCAACTACTTTGTAAAATTACTTTTATCCAAATAAAACTGGCTTTTAAAGTAGTGAGTGTACAGCTTGTATAACAGTGTAAATTTGCTGTCCCCGCAAAATAACTGAACACACAGCCATTAATGTCTAAACCGCTGGCAATCAAAGTGAGTACTCCCCTTAGTGAAAATGTAAAAATTGGGCCCAAAGTGTCAATATTGTGTGTTCACCATTATTTTCCAGCACTGCCTTAAACCTCTGGGCATGGAGTTCACCAGAGCTTTACAGGTTGCCACTGGAGCAGTGTTAATTTTGTCGACTAAAATTACTAAAACATTTTAGTCGACTAAATGAATACTATTTTAGACGACTAAAATATGACTAAAACTAAAACAACTGAGACCACTAAAATACGACTAAAACTAAAATGGCATTTTAGTCAAAAGACTAAAATGGGACTAAAAATAAAATGCCATTATATTCAAAAGACTAAGACTAAAACTAAACTGAAATTGAACACGCATTGGTCTGTAGTGCATGTTCATACCTCAATACCATAAATAATAACATTAGATTTTTCACTCTAGCAGTATATAATGAGTTTAGAAATTGTAGAGAAATGTTTAACTAATGCATTACAATTTAATTACACACATTAGATTTTAAACGACTAAAATAATTTTTAGTCGACTAAAACATAGGACATTTTAGTCGACTAAAATGTACTGGAGATTTAGTCAACTAAATACGACTAAAACAATTGCAGAAGACTAAAATGGCACTAAAACTAAAATGCCATTTTAGTCCTAAGACTAAAACTAAATCGAATTTTGCTGCCAAAATTAACACTGCACTGGAGTTCTCTTCCACTCCTCCTTGAAGACATCATGGAAATGGTGGATGTTGGAGACCTTGCACTCCTCCTCCTTCCATTTGAGGATGCCCCACAGATGCTCAATAGGGTTTAGATCTGAAGACATGCTTGGCCAGTCCATCACCTTTACTCTCAGCTTCTTTAGCAAGGCAGTGGTTGTCTTGGAGGTGTGTTTGGGGTCGTTATCATGTTGGAATACTGCCCTGCGGCCCAGTCTCCAAAGGGAGTGGGAGCACTGCACTGCACCTGCGGATCAATTTCTTTTTTTTTTTTTATTATTTTTATTTTGTCCTGCTGATCAATTTGAAAGCAGACCGGTAACCACTGAAGAACAAATATGCCCATATACAGTATGCAATATGGTTTTAGTATTAAACTTACCTTTAATAACAGTCTTCCATTTATGTACCGCCAGGTGTTGCTGTCCCAGGCAGAGTGCATTTGGTATGACTTTGCTTATGACAGGAGGCGACGCTATACAGGAAGCATCGGCTTATGCTGCTCGCTTGGCAGCTGCTTGCTTCCTCTACTGCTGGCTTCATTTACAACACTAACGTTTCTGTGGTGGCGAGTCGGGAACCTGCAATTTGGGCTTGCCAACCAGCAATCCCAGAGCAAGAGCTCGCGGGCCACATCAGAGGGCTCTGTGGGCCACTGGTTGGGCACCCCTGGTGTAAAGGCAGGCGTCCCAGTACTTTTGACAATATAGTGCATGTAATGTCAGGAAAGAGTCAGTCATAAGGTGGAGGCGTACTGGCCACCAAGTGGTCACTTCAGTTCAAATTATAGGAGTTGGAAGCACTTAAAAGTGGTGTTTGACAGATGCTAAATCTATGAATTATATGAATTATAGTATGTTGGTACTCTATAGTATGTCGGTACTCTGCACCTATTCGATGGACTCTCAACTCTTTCCCTGGTCTGGTGTATGCTAGACAGCTTGTCCCATGCAGTATGCACCATTTAAACACCCATTATGCATGGCCCCTGGTTGTCACCATCACAAAACCTGACCGGAGAAATGAATATGAATATAAACAGAAAGCAGAAAAAATTATAACTCATATCCATTGGCATGTAGTTGCCATCAGCCCTTTTAAATTATGAAAATTCGGAATAACCTCTGTTTTGTGGGATTTTAAAGCCAACAATAAGAAAAAAGTATTTATAAAAAATATTTCATTCATTGTACAAAATCTTAATAAATACTTCTTTAGGACAATGCATAAAGAAATTTCATAGAGAAAAAAACAATATTCAATTTCAATCTTTTCTAAAAGCAATATATTTTGAAGAGAATGATACTATCCGCTTTGTACTCCCAAAGCCTCCAGATGACTGGTGGTGGTGAAATGGGCGGATCATCCAATGCGTTTCAATATTTAATAATAAGTATAATCTTCTTCAGGGATGAGATATTGTAACAATCTCTATTAAAGATTGAACAGGATCCATTAGATATAAATCAAACAAGCTATTTGTTAAATGGATAATACATGTAATTATAAAGTAACTCACTATTCAAAATAGTTCAAAGTTCAAAAAGACAAGTGCATTTCCCCAGCATTCAAAAGAGAGAGGAAGCCTTCCCCTTGTTAGACAGGTCCACCATGTCCCTCTGGCATCCCATGCAGGAAGTCTGGATATAACAATCCACAAAAGGCGCTTAAACAAAGATGCGGTTTCGCCAAGAAAACTGGGGAGAAATGACCAGGATTTTTAGCCTTTAAATTGGCCTTTTATTCTCCAATGTCCAGAAGATGCCCCCCAAAAAGTAGTAATAAAGACTAAGGCCGCGTACACACGAGAGGATTGTCCGTCCAACTTAGTCCGCTGAAACGTGTTTCAGCGGACAATCCGCTCGTGTGTGGGCTTCAGCGGACTTTTTCAGCGGACAGTCTGGCGGACTAAGTCTTTCGGAATTTCCGTAATTTTGTCCGTCCAAACTTGGTTTCAGCGGACAGTCCGCTCGTGTGTAGGACTAAGTATGACGCATGCCCAGAAAGGATTTACAAGGCGAAAGGTTGCATTGCAGTGTATTGGACGTCGTATTTCTAGTCCCGTCGTACGTGCTGTACACGTCATCGCGCAAACTTTCAGCGGACTGTCTGTTCGTCGTGTGTGGTCAAGTCCGTTCATTTAAAAGTTGGACGGACTGTCTGTCGGATTGTCTGACGAACTTAGTTGGGCAGACAATCCGCCCGTGTGTATGCGGCCTTACCCTATCATGAAAGATAAGAAAGGACTCTGTAGTGGGGTTGAAGGTTTCCTGCTATTTACTTGCGATATTCTCCTACAACATCCCCGTTGAGGAGAGGGAATGGCGCCATTTTTCTCCCTTGGCGTCCTTTTTATATGTGGTGGTATGGGCGTCCCCAATTCCATGTGACGACACGGCGCATACCAACGTGCCGCGTCATCACCCAGGATGACCCACCATGTCCCGATGTGCCACGTCATCACCTATGTGGCCTATATTAAATGGTCGTACGTGTGGCCGCAATAAACGGGAAGCAAGGAGGCTGCAGAAGATCAGTAACACTGAAATTAAAAAGATAAAAAAGGTGCAAAACAAGTAACAAGTATTTAAAAAAAAATTGGCAGTTGTTTATGATACACAGTTCTTTAGCAAACTAAGGTTTACAGGCAAGATATAAACTAGAGTTTACATCTGCTTTAAGTTTAGGGCCCGGTTAAGGCTTCTAAAGTACCCAAGAGTTAAGGGACCTTTTTTCGGGATTAGGTAAAGTGTTAGAATTCAGGTGGGGCTAAGGGTTAAGTATTATGGTTAAGTTAGGGATTACGTAGGAGGTCGTGATGATTATTGGGAAACATTTAATCATCCTTTGTTTTCTGCACAAGGAGAAGAAAATGTACATTATTGAGGTTAAAAAAAAAAAAAAGAAAAAGTTATTTTCTCCTCTTCATAAATTGGTTGCAATCTGTTAGCACGGTCAATTTTGCATGATAATAATTTGGTACAAGGCAATTCAATTCTGGGAACACTAAACACACTGTCTTTGTATGGCTCTTCTTTTTTTGTAGAATTTTATGGCTGAAATAATATTCTATAAACCAAACTCTTCTGTTCAGGAGGTTGGCCAGTGTTAGTTTATTTCTGCATGTACCATAAATGAACTGCTACATTCTATAATACTGTTTGCTGGAGTCATCTTATTAAAAAATTTACTATTTTAAATATATTGTTTTTTTTTTTTTTTTTTAAGTTTAACTTTATCACCATGGGGAATTGAGCAGGCAATTTTATGTATAAGGGGGAAAAAAATAAAAATCACATGGAGGAATTCTTTTAACTCAGTATTGAAAGTTACTGTAATCCAACACAAACAGAGAAGACGAGCTTTCAGTGGTAATAGCCGTAAATGATATCCACATGCTGGTATCCAGGAGGAGTTTATACACACATGGTCCTGTTTCATGAATTAGACTATATACTGAGATGTGGAGGTTGGGAGAGTTCTGGGTATTCGACAAGATGCTGGGCTAGCCTTTAAAGGTGCTGCCAGAATGATGTGACTTTGTATTGTGGTAGGAGTGTGTTAAACATCGTTACCTCTGACAAACCAAACTAACCTTTATATGGAAGCCAGGAACCACCAAATAGTGTCTTTGCAGTGTGGACTGCTTTTACAGTGCACTAAAAAAGTATTCATACCCCTTGAAATGTTCCAAATTTTCTCATGTTACAATAAAAAACATAAATGAATTTTATTGGGATTTTATGAGATAGAACAACACAGTGGCATATGATTGAGAAGTAGAAGGAAAATGATAAATGGTTTTCAAAAATATTTTTACAAATAAATATCTGAAAAGTGTGGCATGCATTTACATTCAGCCCCCTTTACTCTGATACCCTTAACTAAAATCTAGTGGAACCAATTGCCTTCAGAAGTCACCTAATTAGTAAATAGAGTCCACCTGGCTGGCTTTTAGGAAAAAACTCAAGACCTTCCTCTTTTAGCAGATGATCAAAGCTCGCCACAGCGCCTAGAGGCGATTCAGTTCGCATTGTGCGCTATACAAGTATTTCATTCATTCATTCATTCATTCACCTGTGTGTAATTTAATCTCAGTATGTATACAGCTGTTCTGTAAAGCCCTCAGAGATTTGTTAGGGACCCTTAGTGAACAAACGGCATCATGAAGGTAAAAGAACACACCAGACAGGTCAGGGATAAAGTTGTGGAGACATATAAAGCAGGATTAGGTTATAGAAAAGTAACCCAGGCTTTGAACATCTCGCAGAGCACTGTTCAATCCATCATCCGAAAATGGAAAGCGTATGGCACAACTGCAAACCTATGAGAGAAATGGCCGTCCACCTAAACTGACAGGCCAGGCAAGGAGAGGATTAATCAGAGAAGCATATTATAAAAGAAAAAACGTTGGGACTTTATGTGAGACCATGACCCTCCGGTACACAGGTCTCCATCCCTAATTATGTTGAACAAGGCCAGGATAAAAGGGGACATAGGGGGCATTGGGACTTTATATGAAACACACCACTCGGGTAGGGTGAGACATTTGATGGATTGTACATGATGTTAAATAGTGACCACAATGGGCATATTACAATAATTGATAAATATTTAATTAAATCAGTAATTAGATACAAGATAGGTACAACATGATTATTACATAATAACATAGTACAAAATTCGTAACATAATAAATTTAACCCCTTCCCGCCGAGCGTACGCAGATGTGCGTACTCGGCTTCCAGGGGTTATACCAGGATGATGCCCGCACCTGCAGGCATCATCCCGGTACCGTTTTTCACAGCGGGCGATTGGCTATCCAGCCATAACAACCAATGCGGCTAAAAGCCACTCGGCTGTTATGCCGGAGGAGCGACAGGGGACTTCCCCCCTCCCGCCACCTCCCGCCGCTGTTACCGGTGCTCCCGCTCAATCGGGAGCACCGATTCACGATCCGATGTCTCCGGCTGCTGGGCAGGGACTGGAATGAAGCCGTAAGCAGCTTCATTCCAGTCTCCTAATAGTAAACACGGAAGCGACATCATGACGTCACTTCCCGTTTACTCGGCTGCCAATGGCGTCGGTTTAAAAAAAATATACAGTATTCAGAATCGCCGTTTTCAGTGATCTGAATACATTGAAGTGTAAAGGAGGGATCCCTCCATAAAGAGTACCTGTCACCACCTATTACTGTCACAAGAGATGTTTACATTCCTTGTGACAGCAATAAAAGTGATCAAATTTTTATTTATTTTTTTAAAACAATTTATTCATTTTAAAATAAATAAAATAAATAAAAAAGCTCGCGAAGCAAAGAAAACGCATACGGAAGTCACCCCGCATATGTAAACGGTGTTCAAATCACACATGTGAGGTATCGCCGCAATCGTCAGAGCGAGAGCAATAATTCTAGCACTAGACCTCCTCTGTAACGCTAACCTGGTAACCGTAAAAAAAATTGAAAGCGTCGCCTATTGAGATTTTTAGGTACCGTACTTTGTCGTCATTCCTTATAAAGTGTGACATGTTTGGTATCTATTTACTCGGCGTAACATTATCTTTCACATTATGCAAAACAATTGGGCTAATTTTACTGTTTAGTTTTTTTTTAATTCATGAAAGTGTCCCTTTTCCCAAAAAGTTGCGTTTAAAACACTGCTGCGCAAATACCGTGTGACATAAAATATTGCAACAATCGCCGTTTTATTCTCTAGAGTCTCTGCTAAAAAAATATATATATATATATAATGTTTGGGGGTTCCAAGTAATTTTCTAGCAAAAAATATGGATTTTAACTTAACACCAAATGCCAAAAATAGGCTTGGTCATGAAAGGGATAATAAACAATGTATCATATAATAAAATTAGTATCAGCGGTATACCCAAAATTGGCACAAACATGATAAAATAACTGGAGATTAATTAATGTCTCAACCAACTAAAACCCATAAACATGGATACTGTGATATGGCATCAAATATAAAAGCTTGACGCGTTTCATGTTGTATCCACTTATCAGGAGCAGCTAACTGGGAATGCCTGTAATGAATTATATATAAATAATTAATTAATGGTCATAAGTTAACACAGGAAGAGAGGGGACATCACTCATGGTCCTAGCACTCTTACCTGTGGGTATATGGTAAAAATGTAGAAAACCATATATAATAAAAAAATACTAATATAATGGAGGACATCGGGGGAAGAGAAACCATCCCCACCGGGAGCTGAGGTGGTATTGACTGCGGCAGGAGGGCGAAGCCAGCCTGGCCCCAGTAGTGAAGAAGAGTGCAGAGGTAGAATCCCCCCTCCAACAATATATTAGTAAGTGTAAACCCCAAGCATGTACTGTAATAAATAATAATATATATAAGATGAGCGGGTAAGTATTATACAGAAACTAAATGGAAAGGGAAAAAGAGAAAAGATGGTGGGTGAGAGAAGGAGTGCAGGTTAAAAAACAATGTGACTGAAATAAAAGCTGTAGTGAAGTAAGAAAGAGAGAAGAAGATAACAAATACAAACACCCGGAGACAACCATAGCAACACATGCCGGTAGTGGATTATTTGCACTAAGAATAAACAAGTGAAAGAGAAAGTGCCAAAATAAATAGGGTCCCTAGATGCATAATGGAAAGTAAGTTAACCTGCCAGAAAACAGCGTCCCACCAACGCCACGCAATACTGTGCTGAGAGAGAGGGGGCGAACCACACACAGACGGACAGCCACCTATATGTAGGCGCCTGAAACCTCCGTTAATCATGCATGCGGGTGGTCCGGAGACACATCAGCACACGGTGGCAAGAATGACATCAGCCGTGCGGGCGTGTGGGGCATGGCGTTGACGCGCAGCGAGTACAGTGCCCCAGCCCCGCAACATATATTGTTGGGGGGGTGGGGGACAGACCCAGTGCGTGTCGCAGCTCCCGGAAGAAAAAGAAACTCGCCCCGTTATGGTCAGATGAGACTAAAATTGAATTATTTGCCCTGAACACAAAACGATTTGTCTGGTGGAAATCCAATACAGTTCACAATTCCTACATTAAAGCATGTCCTTTTATAGGGAAGTTTCTCTGCAGCAGGGACCGGAGAACTTATCAGGATAGAAGGTGAAATGAATTGGGAAAAATAACATCAAATTCTTGATGAAAATCTGCCTCTGCCAGAAAGTTATCAGTGGGAAGAAGGTTTACCCAATGACCCATGACAATGAGCCAAAGCACACAGCAAAATGTCCACGCAGTGTTTGAAGGAAAAAAAGGTGAATGTCTTTGTATGGCATAGTCAGAGCCCAGACTTAAATCCCATTGAAAATCGGCGGAATGACTTGAAGACTGCAGTCCACAAACGGTCACCATCAAATTTAACTGAACTTGAGTAGTTCTGCAAAGAAGATTGGGCAAATATTGCAGAGTCTAGATGTGTAAAGTTAGTAGAGACATGGCCAAAGGTTTTGAGAATGACACATATATTAATTTTCACAAAGCCTGCTGCTTCTGTGTTTTTAGATCTTTTTTTCAGCTGTTAATATAGTATACTGAAGTATAATTACAAGCTTTTCATAAGTGTCAAAGGCTTTTATTGACAATGACATGAAGTTTATGCAACGAGTCAATATTTGCAATGTTGGCCTTTCTTTTTAAGACCTCTGTAATTCGCCCTGGCACGCTGTCAATCAACTTCTGGGCCACATCCTGACTGATGGAAGCCCATTCTTCCATAATCAATGCTTGGAGTTCGTCAGAATTTGTGGGTTTTTTTTTCCACCCGCCTCTTGAGGATTAACCACTAGTTCTCAATGGGATTAAAGTCTGGGGAGTTTCCTGACCATGAAATGTCGATGTTTTGTTCCCCAAGCCACTTAGTTATCCCTTTTGCCTTATGGCAAGGTATCCATCATGCTGGAAAAGGCATTGTTCCTCACGGTTGGGAGAAGTTGCTCTTGGAGGATGTTTTTGTACCATTCTTAATTCATGATTGTGTTCTTAGGCAAAATTGTGACTCCCTTGGCTGAGAAGCAACCCCATACATGAATGGTCTCAGAATGCTTTAGTAGTGGCATGGCAGAGGACTGATGGTAGCGCTCACCTTTTCTTCTCTGGTCAATGTTTTTTCCGGATGCCCCAAACAATCGGAAAGGGGATTCATCAGAGAAAATGACTTTACCCCAGTCCTCGGCAGTCTAATCCATGTACCTTTTACAGAATATCAGTCTGTCCCTGATGTTTTTTCTGGAGAGAAGTGGCTTCTTTGTTTCCCTTCTTGACACCAGGCCATCCTCCAAAAGTTTTTGTCTCACTGTGCATGCAGATGCACTCACACCTGCCTGCTGCCATTCCTGGGCAAGCTCTGCACTGTTGGTGCCCCGATCCCGCAGCTCAATCAACTGAAGGAGACGGTCCTGGCACTTGTTTGATGTTCTTGAGTGCCTTCTTCACAAATGCGGTAGAAGTTTTTTTTTTTATGGGATTAGGTTCATTTTCATGGCAAAGAGGGACTTTACAATTATTTGCAACTCATCTGATCGCTCTTGATAACATTCTGGAGTATATGCAAATTGCCATCATAAAAACTGAGGCAGCAGACTTTGTGAAAATACTTGTGTCATTCTCAAAACTTTTGGCCACGGCTGTCATTAAAGCAAAGAAAATACTGACATAAGGGGGTGATCCTTTTTCCAACTCAGTGATTCTGTTTTTGAATTTTGTTTATTTTTTTCTGGCATGTTTTTGTTATATCTTTCACTTGGATGTTATAAGTTGCACTAGTTAATGAATACAAAAACTGTGTCTGTCTTAATTTCAGGCTGCAAAGCAACAAAATGTGATTACAGTAATACCTTGGATTACGATTATAATTCAGTCCAGAAGAATGCTTGTAATCCAAAGCACTCGTATATCAAAGCGCGTTTCCCCATAGGAAATAATGGAAACTCACATAATCCGTTTGACAGCCACTGCTTGTTTATGCAGTACCGCATGTGGCTAGAGGTGCGGGGGTGCCGGAGACACTTGCAAACACTCAGAGACGCTCGCAGACACTCAGGTACCGAGTGCCTCTGAGTGTCTCTGATCGTCTCCGAGTGTCTCTTATCGTCTCCGAGCATCACCGGTGCCCCCGCACCTCTGGACAAATGCGATACTACACACCCCAGCGGCTGGAATCCTGCTCGCCTTGCGAGACAACTCTCGCAAAGCAAGTCAGGATTAAAAAAATAAAAAATAACTCATATTGCAAAATTCTCGTAAACCGCGTTACTTGCAATCCGAGGTTCCACTGAATTTTAAACGGGGGGTGATTCTTTTCTATACCCACTGTTTGTAGGGGCTTACAACCACTTTATTTTACTACAGTATATCACAATTGTATGCAGCATACTTGTTGTCTTAGCCAATATTGTGTTAGAAAGGCTTATATACACCGGAGTAGCAGCACACAGATCCCTGTTATCTATTTTTAAATGTTGGCTGCTGCCCCGCCACTGTCCTACACACAGTATCATTGCCCAAACCATTCACAGACCAGGCAGTAGAGGGTTCCCTGACTCTTGAGCGATGTTTGTTGTTGGATGAGCAGCCACATTTGGCCTGTTAAGGGTAATACTTTAATAGCCTTCCTGTTTTTGTGTGTAAACACAGTAGTTGCTTAGGACTTTACATCAAGATTGAGATTCACAACCCATCATCTGATCCCATGGAGGAATAAAAATCGCTATTGCAAATTTGCCCCCCCCCCCCCCCATTACTGTTGGAGAGATTTATTCACAACAATTACAAGCCGTTTCTCTGGCTCTGTTGCACATTAGTTCATTCTGTGCGGTTGCTGTGTGTTTCTTATTAATGTAGTCCTTGTTTGGGCCAAGCGGAGCCAGTTTGCTGGGCACGGATTCCCACTTTTGGACGTTGTGTGGCTTCAGCCAGTTTCAGTCTATTAAAAACATATTTTCTTTTTTAATCAGCTTTCATTTAACTTGAAACATTAAAGCCTTTGAGCTTGTTGTGGATTGGGAAGCAGTCAAGAGAACCACAGCCAGAATCGCAGAAAAACCTGGACTGTATAAGTTGTGCCTTGCGAAAATCCTTCCTCCTGCCCACTTTAGACTGGTTCCCTTTTCTTTTCATACCTGCCCATTTACTACAATGGTCTTGCAGATCTTCCTAATCTTTGTTTTTTAACTATCCATTTATGTCCCTTCTGCTCTTAGATGCTCTTTAAATGGTCCTACTTTCTTTCAAACTGCTAGTCTGGAAAGTGTGACATTGATGAAATTTGTACATTTAGCCCAAATTATGATCAAGATTGTGATCAATATAATGATTGTTTTCTGACAGATTTTTTTTTTGTGTGCTTTTTATTGCATGCTATAAAAAATGTATTTTAAAAGTTTGATTCTACTACTACACACACACACACACACACACACACACACACACACACACACACACACACACACACACACACACACACACACTACAACCTCACTAAAAATGACAAGGCAAGGTGACAGTGTCTCTGGAAAGGTGATCCCTCTGACCACCCCAGATAGTTGCCCCTCTGCAGACTGCATGGGTGACCTAGGGAAACTGTAATGTCACTCCCCTGATCATGTGTCAATGATCAGGGCCTAGCAATTGGCTTGGGCACTGTTACAGAGAAGCAGGTCACATGGTCCCCCATACTGAGAAGTGCTGGGTATTGTTGCTGGCAGCTGAGGAGCAAGAAGCTGCAATGGAGTATAAGTAGGGTAAATATATGGTGTTCGAAGATACCTTTTCTAGTGACATTGGGGTTGATTTGCTAAAACTGGAGAGCGGGAGAGTGCATGGTGGCCAGTCAGCTTCTAACTTGAATAAAGGTAAAGACGATGGCTCTGCTGTGGATGCTGGTGGATGTTAGAGACCTTGCGCTCCTCCACTTTCCATTTGAGGATGCCCCACAGATGTCATAGGCTTTAGGTCTGGAAACATGCTTGGCCAGCCCATCACCTTTACCCTCAGCTTCTTTAGCAAGGCAGTGGTCGTCTTGGAGGTGTGTTTGGGGTCATTATCATGTTGGAATACTGCCCTGTGGCGCAGTCTCCGAAGGGAGGGGATCATGCTCTGCTTCAGTATGCCACAGTACATGTTGGCATTCATCGTTCCCTCAGTGAACTGTAGCTCCCCAGTGCCGGCAGCACTCATGCAGCCCCAGACCATGACACTCCCACCACCATGCTTGACTGTAGGCAAGACACACTTGTCTTTGTACTCCTCACCTGGTTGCCGCCACACACGCTTGACACCATCTGAACTAAATAAGTTTATCTTGGTCTCATCAGACCACAGGACATGGTTCCAGTAACCCATGTCCTTAGTCTGCTTGTCTTCAGCAAACTTTTTGCAGGCTTTCTTGTGCATCATCTTTAGAATGGGACGACATCTTCCTTCCTTCCTTCCTTTCGACATCTTCCTTCTGGGACGACAGCCATGCAGACCAATTTGATGCAGTGTGTGGAGTATGGTCTGAGCACTGACAGGCTGACCCCTTGACCCCTTCAACCTCTGCAGCAATGCTGAAGGCACTCATACGTCTATTTCCCAAAGACAACCTCTGGATATGACGCTGCGCATGTGCACTCAACTTCTTCTGAGTGGAACCTGTCCTGTTAAACCTCTGTGTGGTCTTGGCCACCGTGCTGCAGCTCAGTTTCAGGGTCTTGGTAATCTTCTTATAGCCTATTCCATCTTTATGTAGAGCAACAATTCTTTTTTTCAGATTCTCAGAGAGTTCTTTGCCATGAGGTGCCATGTTGACCTTCCAGTGACCAGTATGAGAGAGTGAGAGGGATAACACCTAATTTAACACACATGCTCCCCATTCACACCTGAGACATTGTAACACTAACAAGTCACATGACCATGGGGAGGGAAAATGGATAATTGGGCTCAATTTTGACATTTTCACTTAGGGGTGTACTCACTTTTGTTGCTAACAGTTTAGACATTGATTGCTGTGTATTGAGTTATTTTGAGGGGACAGCAAATTGACACTGCTATACAAGCTGTACACTCACTACTTTCTTCAGTGTTGTCACTTGAAAAGATAAAATAAAATAGTTACAAAAATGTGAGGGGTGTACTCACTTTTGTGAGATACCGTAAATAGAGGTACAAAAGTTACAGGAGTGAAGGGGGCATTTCTTCACTGAACACCAATTTAAGGAGGAATGTCTGCACTGATCAACACAATAAGGGAGCATTTTTCCACTAACCACCAATCTTGGGGGCATTTCTCCACTGTCCAACAATGTAGGGGGAATTTCTCCACTGAACATCAATCAAAGGAGACATTTCTCTACTGACCAACAATATAAAGGGGCATTTTTTACTGATTAAGTAAAGGCATAAGATGTGAAGGAACACCTTTTACTCCTCAGGGATCGTGGATGATTTCCTAACCTATTGAGTGAAATAAGCTGATTTTCTTCTGAATAGAGGTAAGAGCATGGGGAGAATTAAGTGACACGCACGAAGATCACTCACTGGAGATTGCTATTGAGGATTTTAACTTAAAGAGGAAGTAAATCCTGATGGGTTTACTTCCTCTTTGTCTCCCTGCAAAGGTAAAGCATAATGGGCTACTATGCATCGTTTCGCTTACCTGACACAGGAGCCAGCGATGTCACAGCTGTCCCCTGTAGCATGAATCGTCCATCTTCTTCTGGGTATCACTGCTCCGGCGTTGTGAGTGGCCGCAGCAGCGATGACATCACTCCCACGCATGCACACTGGAGCCGCCATTAACGGCATATCTCCGTTAGCGGCATGCTCAGTGCGCCTGCGAGCCGCTGTCTACGGCGCATGCGCCGTAGACAGCGGTGCCTGTCTTTTTGCAAATATCTCCTAAACCGTGTAGGTTTAAGAGATAGTTCATGGACCTACAGGCAAGCCTTAATCTAGGCTTACCTGTAGGTCAACGTGGTCTGTAAGGGTTTACAACCATTTTAAGCACTGCTCCACTTTCTTCCGGCTCTACCAGCTACATTGTATGGACTGTTGTTTTAATCCTCTGTGTGCGATGTGGATACACACACAGCAGAACTGATACATTGTTGTATGAGTCACATTCACTGAGACCTTATATGGAAAATTCCTATGCACATTATTATTTTTGCTCTTTGCACATAAGTTTAGAATATTAATTGGATTAATTTGCACAGCATTGTTTTACTGCACAGGATCACAGTATTAATTAGGGACACAGATCATTGTTTTTTTTTTGCACAGCATTTTGAATCGCATTTTGCCTCACAGGGCTATAGTAGTGATTTGCGGTCCCACGCCACCAATTCTGCCAAGTTTTTTTGTAATGGAATTTGCAGGCACGCTTCGGGCAAGAGATCAATCTACCACTGTTTAAACCTCAAGCCTTTCTCAACCAAAGTTCTGTAGAACCCTAGGGTTCTTCCAGAACTTTCTAGGGGTTTCCTGAGCATCGGGCAACTTCTGCCTATCAGATGAGTAACCATTAACAACAATGATTTTGTTTAGCTATCTGTAATGGGGGTTTCTTCCCAATGACTCCAAATTTAAGATGCTTTCTTCCTAGTAACCATTAAACCATATGTACCATGGGTTGTAGATTTAGTGATTATTAGCAGGGGTTCCCTGGTCCCAGAAAGTTATTTCAAGGGTTCTCCAAGGTTAAAAAGTTTGAGAAAGGCTGCTCTAGAGCACCTTGAGGTTTCTTCAGGGGTGCCTTGGCAAAATGTCTAAAAATTGCCCCAAAATTGAATACAAGCAGGTGGTTGGATGAAAGCTGCCTTTTAATTACACAAAGCCACAGGTTTTCATTGTACCTCATTACAACATTCTAGCTGGCAACATCCAAATTACCAATGACATCATCAGTTGATAAGGAGGATATCAGTTGCCTACATATTATCCTGTTTTTAATTTTATATCTTATATCTGATAGGGATGGAGGCTATGACCTCATTTAAAGTCCCAAAATTTCCCCCTCCCCTTTTCCCATCATGTTACTACATATTATCCTTGTTTGAGCTTCCCTTACCCAACGCCATCAGCTTTGGGGTCTCATTAGCTAAATGATGGAGAAAAACTGAGGGAGAAGAGAAACATTTGAATACTAGTCAATACCAGTTTGCAAAAGTGTATTTGCTTTAGAAGAATAAATCACCTTTAACATTGTGTGTCCTACATGCATTGATGTTGCTCCATTATTTAAAACTATCAGCATACAGGCAGTCCCCTAGTTACAAACATCCGACTTACAAACGTCACCTACTTACAAATGAGGGAGGCAAAAGGAAGTGAGAGTAAATCTATCCTTAGGAAGGGAAATTCACTCCTGTAAGAGTTATTATGAGAAAAATGTACCTTCACTGATGCTTTATCACCAAGGCTTGTTTGCACAACAACCTAAAATTTTAAAAATCCAATTGTCATTGGGACAGAAAGTGAGGGGAAATCTGATGTACAGGGGCGAAGACAGGAAAACAATTGTTACAAGGGTGTTAACCTTTCCCTATTCTATCCAAAAAGCTTAAAAATAATTTTTTTGTCTGGAGCTACACTTCAAAAATGTACCTGTTCTGACTTACAGATTCAACTTAAGAACAGACCTACAGATCCTATCTTGTTTGTAACTCGAAGACCCCCTGTAGTTGTTAAATTTTAGAATGGGGTGCCTCAAGACTGTCCATAATTTTGGAGGGTACCTTGAGATTGTCCAGAATTTTTAAGGGTGCCTTGACTGAAAAAAGGTTGAGAAACCTGACTCTAGAGGAAAACTGATTGAGAAAGTCTGGGTTTGGTGGTTAGTTTCAGGTATTAGCCCTTGTACACATGGTCAGACATTCTGACAAAAAAATCCATCAGATTTTTTCCGAAACTGGTGTTGCATACAAATGGTCGGACAAAGTTGTCGGAAAAGATCGTTCGGAACGTGATGGCGTTAGTTTGTTGCGATGGGACTATGTTCAGGCTAGTAGCCAATAGCTTTGGTCTCGTAATTTGATCTGAGCATGCGTGGCACTATGTCCGATTGGAATTCTCTACAAACGATCGGACAAAGTCCGATTGGATCATGTTGTCGGAAAATTTTATATCCAGCTTTCAAACTTTGTTGGTCGGACATTCCGACGGAAAAAGTCCGATGGAGCCCACACAGGGTCGGATTATCCGACAACACGGTCCGATCGGACATTTTCCATCGGAATTTCCGACCGTGTGTACAAGGGCTTAGGCTTAGATTAGGAATAAATAACCAAATCTTTCAAGCATGTTAAATATGTGTTCAATAAACTCATGGGCTAAGAGCATTAGTGCCAAATACATATCTGCTACAAAAATTCACCAATACACTCTTTCATGGTGTTGAAAAAAAACGACCTACTGATGCTCCTATGTCATAAACAACACCAGAAACATGGCGACTTTCATAAGTCATAAAAAAAGTACTTGGGTGGGACTATGAATGATTGCTCTGCATATTCTTGTAGTTTAGCTTATGGTTTTCCGTTTTCCCTGTAGGAAGTTTAAGACCTAATATTTAATTGTTTCTGGAATAAGCCTTAATAAAACCCCCTTCTTGTGAATTTCCATATAAAATGATTCTTACCTGTATGGCATGGAATATAAATATGAAGTCTTAGGGTGAAGGTACCTTTGGGTTAGGTATATGAACTACCAAGGTGTGGCAAGCTGGAGATTACAACCATTTAATAAAGTCTCTCACCGCCTGGCACATTTTTAGCACAGTGCTGACAGATGGAGAGCAGGACTGGAGCATGAAAGGTACGTCATTCATTAGAGGCACGTACAAAATGCTACCAAGTATGAAAAGCTGAATTCTGCAAGGAAATTCTGAGCTCATCTGGCAAATTGTAGAGCTACTTAGTTTTATTCTCTGTTAAAGTGAGAAAAAAATGACTTAATTAGAGAGCTGACCATCTTGTGATGCTTTCTGTTTTCGCCTGAGTGAAAATTTAGTGTACCTAATGTATCATATTTTTTTTTTTACCATTTTTATATAGTACTAGCATGTTTTACACAAAGCAGAGATCCGTATACATAAGTCCCCCATTTTAGTGGAGCTTTCAGTCTAATGTCCCTTAACACCAGCACTTGAAAAGATGGGATAACATTAACCTAAAATCAAATATTACAGAAATGTCTTTTATTCAGCTTGCATGCGTGTGCAATGGACTAGTCTTGCATACTATAATTCCAGAACTATGGAAGCTCTGGTGCTACAAAGCAAAAATATTAAAGGACTGCTATTGTGAAAAATATTTTTGTTCTGATATTGTAAATGTATGCAGTTCATTTGTGTAATAATAGAATTCTATATATTAAAGGGGTTGTAAAGGCAGAAGGTTTTTTATCTTAAAGCATTCTATGCATTAAAGGGGTTGTAAAGGTAAACGTTTTTTCACCTTAATGCATTCTATGCATTAACCACTTCAGCCCCAGACCATTTTGCTGGTCAAAGACCAGACCACTTTTTGCGATTCGGCACTGTGTCGCTTTAACTGACAATTGCGCGGTCGTGCGAAGTGGCTCCCAAACAAAATTGACGTCCTTTTTTTCCCACAAATAGAGCTTTCTTTTGGTGGTATTTGATCACCCCTGCGGTTTTTATTTTTGCGCTATAAACAAAAATTAGAGCGACAATTTTGAAAAAAACACATTATTTTTTACTTTTTGTTATAATAAATATCCCCCAAAAATATATTAAAAAACATTTTCTTCCCCCAGTTTAGGCCGATACATATTCTTCTACATATTTTTGGTAAACAAAATCGCAATAAGCGATTATTGATTGGTTTGCACAAAAGTTATAGCGTTTACAAAATAGGGGATAGTTTAATGGCATTTTTATTAATATATTTTTTTTAATAGTAATGGCGGCGATCAGCGATTTTTATTGTGACTGCCACATTATGTCGGACACATCGGACATTTTTGACACATTTTAGGGACCATTGTCATTTATACAGCAATCACTGCTATATAAATGCAGTGATTCCTGTGTAAATGACACTGGCAGTGAAGGGGTTAACCAGTGGGTGGCAGTGTAGGGGTTAAGTGTTCCTAGGGGTGTGTTACTAACTGTGGGGGGCTGGGCTTTCATTTAATCTCAATCACATGGAGCAGAGACCAGCGTCACTAGTTGCTAGGTAGAACGGGGAAATGCTGTTTACAACGGCATTTCTCCATTCAGCCACCCCGTGAGACGATCGCGGGTATGCCCGCGGCGATTGAGTCCGCGGGACCCGCGACCGGACTTACGGGGGTCCCGACTGGCACGCGAGCGCGCCGCCGGTGGCACGCTCGCGATGGCAGGGCGGCATTAAAATTGGATGTACCTGTACGCCCAATATGCTTGCCCATGCCATTCTGCTGACGTACATCGGCATGCGCCGGTCGGGAACCGGTTAAGGTGAAAAAACATCTGACAGTGCCGGCCCCCCCAGCCCACCTGTTTTAATTACCTGACCCCTCGAAAGTCCCGCGCTCGCCTCCGACATCCTCTTCGCCGCTCAGCCTGGCCGTTGATTGGCTGGAGTGGATGGATTGAAAGCAGAGCAGCCACTGGCTCGCGCTGCTGTCAAACACATCCAATGACGCTGCGCGCCAGGGGTGGGGCCGAGTGATACAGTCGCCGACTGTATCACGAGAGCATGCCCGCAAGTACTTCTCACCATGCGAGAGAGCTCGCATGAACGCGAGAAGTACTTTCGGGGGGGCCACTCTGTGCAAAATGAGCTGCACAGTGGAGGTAAGTATAACATGTTTGTTATTTAAAAAAAATTCACTTTACAACCACTTTAAGATTAAAAGCCTTCTGTGTGCAGCAGCCCACCGGCACCCCTAATACTTACCTGAGGTTCCTCTTTGTCCAGCAATGTCCACGAGTATCTCAGCTGTCTGAGTTTCTCCTTCCTGATTGGCTGAGACACAGCAGCAGCGCCATTTGCTCCTACTGCTGTCAGTCAAAGTCAGCCAGCCAATCAGGGGAGAGAGGGGGCAGGGCCGGGTTGAGGCTCTGTGTCTGAATGGAAAAAGGGAGCTGTGACTCAGCTTGGGTGCCCCCATAGTGAGTTGCTTGCTGTGGGGGCACTGAACAGAAGAGGGACCCGAGAATAGGAGGATCCAGGCTGTCCTGTGCAAATCCACTGCAACAGAGCAGATACAGTGCCTTGAAATTATTCACACCCTTGAAATTTTCCATGTTACAATCAAAAATGTAAATGTATTTGATTTTATGTGATAAAAATAGGGGGCATATACCTGCGCTAATAGATGATTAAAAAAAAATTCCTATGGAAGAAAAAAAAGCTGTGACACATAAACAAGCAATAATCATGTAAAAAGGGGTGAAATGATAAAGAATAGTCTCGCTACTTGGAAAGATATCGAACTTCCCTAAACGATTACAGAAATTTATATATATACAAAAACAGAATAAAAACAATGTGCATAAAGATACCAGAAGTGCATATTAAATGCATATAAATAGTATCATACTGTGTGTGCAGCCACAATCCTATTAAGAAAAATGTCCACATAAATTCATATAATGCAAATTAGTAAAATTTATTAAAATCAAATAATCATAAAGTGCAAAGTCCACATCAATATAAAATATAATATGTGTATATAAAAAGTCCAGACTCAAAAGAATCTTATAGTGCAAAATCCGCATAAAGTGTAAACGGGGACTCTTTCTGTGCTGCCCCCCCCCCTGCAAAGTGCTACCCTAGGCCTGGGCCTTGTCAGTCTAGGGCAGGTTACAGCGTTGGGCTTACCTATAGGTAAAAGTTATGCATGGGAGTTTACTCCCACTTTAAAGCAACCATAATGATACAGTATAAAATGTAATAATAATTAAAAAGCAATGGGATCCAAGCTGGTCCAGTGAGACTAAAGAGCAGTCATATAAGTTGTACTGACTCACCAACATTAATTGGTGGTGCCCCCAGAACAAAAACGAGTAAACAAACACATGTGGGGAAAGAACCCACTTACCGTAGTTGTTCAAAGTTAGGGGGCAAATGGCAGCTTTATTCTTCAAAAACCTTTATTACAAAAAGGTTTAATTAACTTAAAACACAAAACTAGTTTCCTAGGACACCCTCCGACCCTTCATGTTACTCTCACAATTGTCTGTGACAGCCGGCTTGGTATGTGAGTGCGTGTATGGCTGAGACCCCGCGTGTATTTTAATCTGTGACAACTTTATCCATTTTATTTTACTATTGTGCAAATTGTGTATTGTGTGTGTCTGTCAATTGAATTAAACTTATTTTGTATAAAGGTTTTTTGAAGAAGGAAACTGCGGTTTGCCCCCTTAATTTGAACAACTAAGTGGGTTCTTTCCCCACATGTGTTTATAATACAGTATAAAGCCTAGTATACACTACTAGTTTTTTTTTTCTTTCGACCCAGCGTGTTGAGCAAAAAATAACTCAGCTCAGGTCGGAGCTGCTGTACTAATGATTGGGGGGGGGGGGGCAATCTCCCCCCAGTGTGCTATTGGGTTCTGACATGGAGATGGCCCCTCCGCCAGTATACTCCAGTCAGCGCTGTCAGCCGTTAACAGACCGTTTTCAGTCATGACCCTTCGACAGAATGTGGCCCATTGGCCTGCTTCTGTCGAACCGGCTGCCATACACACGGGCCAAATGTTGGCCAGATTCTATTGAACCAGCCAATGTCATCCGACATTCGGCCCATGTGTACTGGGCTTAAAAGGTAACACATGAGCAGCCCGTCAAATGTAGCAAACTTTAACACTGCCACGGGTATTTATGCAGTTGCAGCAATCCTCTAAAAAGGTCCACTTCAAGGGGCACCAAATTCTAAGACTATGGTGACAAATAGGGCTCAGCAAAGTAAAAGTGGTCGTAAGGGGGATATCAATGGACTCCAGGCTTGGGTGCTGAGATTTGTTAGCACTGTGCTTGTTTGTTGCTGCCATATAAATAATATGCCCTTCTCCGCTGGCTGTGAAGATGCTGTACACAAAGTCTGGCTTATTTGGATCCTTGCGTTCCTGAAGTGTTCCGTCATATTTCCATATAACTGAGGAGCCGCGCTGTCACACGCCATCCTGCCAACATCACTTTATACAATTCTGTGAAGCTCTTGGTCACAAATACAAAATTCTCCCTCACAAGCCGAGAAATTTTCAAAACATAGAATCACCTTTGGCAGCACTACATATGTAAAAGAAAAAGCCTTTAATTTATGACACGCCGCTCAGACCTGCACATCTAATAAATCAGAATAGCCGCACTTGTAGGGAGTTTATGAGGAGATACGTTGAATTTTGTACATATTATTTCTAACCTGAAGTTATTTAAATTGCGGTAAGTTATATATCAAGGTTAACAGTTTATAGCACCTATTGATTTTTTCATTTAAAGAAACGTTCAGAGAAATAGTTTCCTAGGCTTGTAAAATCTCAGCAAGATTAAGCTAAATTGGACATACCCAGACCTCACACAGACTAGATCCCAGCAGGTTAATAGACTGTCAAATGTCTTTTTTTTCCAGTTGTGGAATATGTAAGGAAACTTCAGTTTTATTTTTATTTTGCGTTATTCATTACTTCATCAAAACGGTACAACTTATGACATAAGGAGCACTATTATTGGGGTTTCTCCAGTGGTTTATTTTTTAAGTTACTCTTTAGCCTCATACACACGATCGGACTTTCTAACGGGAAATGTTCGATGTCAGGCTGTTGGTGGAAAATCCAACCGTGTGTACGCTCCATTGGACAATTGTCGGATTTTCTGCTGACAAATGTTGGATGGCAGGTTTTCAGATTTTCCGTGAACAAATGTGTGTTGTTAGATTTTCCGAGCGTGTGTATACAAGTCCGTCGGACAAAAGTCCTAAGTACAAACACGCATGCTTGGAAGCAAGGATTGGCCAGAAGTAGTCGGTCTTGTAAACTAGCGTTCGTAATCGAGAATTAACATTTGTGACGCTGCAAATTATAAAATCTCGAAATGCAGCGCACAATTCTCCTCTTCTTTAATGGGATAATAATGAAGCTGCTTTGCTGGTGATACTGATGGAGTTATTGCAAACTCATTTTCAAAGGCTTTTTTTTTCTAGTGAGTAATATTATTATGCTTTTTTTTTTTTTTTGGGCATTTTGGGCAAGTTACCACAACACCATTATCCCCTAGTTTTTAAGATCAAATTTGTGTGGCAAATTATGAAATATCCAAATACAGTGCACATTCTCTTCTTCTTTTTTAATGGGATAATATTGAATCTGCTTTGCTGGTGATACTGATGGAGTTATTGAAAACAAATTTTCAAAGGCTTTTTTTTCTAGTGATATCAAGAATAATATTATTATGCTTTTTTTTTATTATTATTTGGTCAAGTTACCACAACACCATTATCCCGTAGTTTTTAAGATCAAAGATACAACTATGTTGGTGCCCCTTGTTAATTTTACATTGTATTTTTTTTTTTAAATGTAACTGCCTACTCCCAAACTGTCATTTGAAGTAAAACACATAGCCAAGTATTATGCGTACACAATTTTTTTATTGTGCATTAAAAAAAAATAAAAAAAAAAATTAGACATGCTATCTGCCAATAGAACTTAACCAAAAAGTGCATTCTATGCATCCAAAAATATAGAAAATATACCAAATCAAATCATTATTATTCAACCAAAAAAATAATGTCAAAGCAATAACTCCAAGGCCAATAATAAATAACATGTTATCTCCTCCAATTCCACATCATGGCTGGTTAACAAACGGCCATTCAGAAACAAACTGAAAAGCGTGAAATGAAAAGTGCGAAATGAAAAGCATGTATCAACACTCACCAGACTTCTACTAACACGAAATTAGCTGAAGGAGCTCAAAGGGTGGTGCTAAAGAGCTGAAAAACAATGCAGTACGTTGCTACATTCGTATTTGTTGGCCAACAATTGTGTGGCCGTGTGTATGCAAGACAAACAAGTTTGGGCCAATGCCCTTCGTACAAAAGTCCACGGTTTTGTTGGACAACAATCCAATCATGTGTATAAGGCTTTTCTGTTTCCTCTGTGTACAGACATTGCTACGCAAGTCTGTCTCAAGACCCAGTTATTCCCCTATTGGATGCTGCCATTTTTCACAAAAGAAGGTGAAGGTAAGCTATAAATTGCAGTCTGCAAGTCATAGACTGTCCTACTGCGACCGTAAGGTTTCCGCTATTTCTTTTAGAAATCCCCTTATAATTGCTTTATTATTAGGGCCTTATGCACACTGGACGTTTTTTCTGCCACTCGTGGGGCGGTTAGCGTTTTTTTTTTCTTGCCTCCAAATGCTCCCACATGTCAGCCTCAGTGTCCATGCACAGATTTGCTGCAGTTTAGAGACGGGTGTTTTTAGAGGCAGAAAAAAAACCCCACAGCCAGTGTGTTCAGAAGCAGCAGAGTTTTGGCCGAGAAAACACTTGATGCTCCTAAACGCTCCTAAGGGCTAGGCACATTTAGCGCTTGAGTGTTAATTCATTACAGTGGCCAGAATAAATGATTATTCTGGCCAACGAAATGTGTTAATGCCAAGTGCTTGACACACCTAAATGGAGACTAGCAGAGTTAGAAAAATGTCCATTGTGCATGAGGCCTAAAGCTGAATTAGGCAAGCTCTACCATTGCAGTAAGGTCCGACACTGCCAAGGTAAATTTAGTCTAGGGGTGCAGGGATAAATTGTATTCTGTACCCTTGCTCCAGAGCTATTTTCTGTGGGTGTGCAGACTGTGGTAGTACCATCTGCATCTTCTTGTACAGTGCAGAGCTATTAAACCTGCATTGTATGTGAGGAGGCATGCTTATTATAACTCCTAACCGATGACACCACAAAACTTCTAATTCACTCCCTTGTCATCTCCCATCTTGACTAATGCAACACCCTCCCCATTGAACTGGCTATCCCCCCTCCAGTCCATCATGAATGCTGCTGCCAGGCTCATCCACCTTACAAACCGCTCTGTGTCTGCTACCCCTCCCTGCCAATCCCTCCACTGGCCTTGGCTTACCCAACAAATTAAATTCAAGATACTAACATTAACATAAAAATCCACCCACAACTCGGCCCCCCAGCTACATCACTAACCTAGCCAACCAAACCAACCAAAACGTTCTCTCTGCTCCTCCCAAGACCTCCTGCTCTCTAGTTCCCTTGTTACCTCATCCCATGCTCACCTCCAGGACTTCTCCAGAGCCCATCCAGTCCTCTGCAACTCTCTAAACCAATCTGGCCGACTATCTCTTACTCTGTCTACTTTCAGATAATACCCTGAAAACTCATCTCTTCAGAGAAGCCTATCTGGCCTCTACCTAACAATTGCAGATCTGTTTTCTCCATCACTTATTACCTCTTGTATCTCTTGATCCTCCCTTTTGCATTGTAAGCTCTAACAAGCAGTACTCTCTGATTCCTCCTGTATTAAATGATGTTGTAATTGTACTATATGCCCTTATGTTGGAAAGCGTGGCATAAACTGTTGGTGCTATATAAATCCTGTATAATAATAATAGCTGGGGCTCAAAATGCTTTAGAGGAGCAGCAGTGGCTCTCTTTATTGAAACTTTAGTGATGTATCAAACCCATCAAGTTTCCCTTGCACTCTGTTTGAAGCTAATCAAGCACAGATTGTGCTTGAATATATTCTTATTTGGGCATAGCAATGGAGGAATGGCAGCAAAATGCAAGGAAAATTCATTTAAGTTATCTGTTATTTTTACAGTTGTCCAAATCAATTCTAAAAGAAAGACGACAGTTGGCTATAGAAGACAGGAATGTGTGCTAATGCTTCCATTGCTGCCAATCATAAGTCTTACATCAGTGAAAGGGTTCAGGTCCACTCTTCTTGATCACGCTGCTCCATTCCTCTCAGGTTTGAAAGGTGCCATCTAGAGTATAAATGTTTCAGTTTTTGCCATAGATATTCAATAGGATTTAAATCAGGGCTTACAGAAAGTCACTTTAGAATAGCCCAATGTTTTGTTCTTAGCCATTCTTGGGCACTTTTAGCTGTGTGTTTTGGGTCATTATTCTGTTGGAGGACCCATGACCTGCTGGAAAGACAGGACTTTCAAACACTGGGTTTCACTCCAGAATTCCTTGATATTCTTAAGATTTTATTATGAGCTTCACAGATTCACAGCTCCCCATTCCAAATTCAGCAAAGCAGCTCTAAAAACCTGAGTCTTCTCCATGTTTCACAGTAGCTTTTTTTTGTAAGCTTGATTTTTTCACCATGGAACATTGCACGAATGTGATTTACTAAAAAGCATTAGTTTTGTACATACCTGTCCAAAGAACATTTATTCTCCCAGAAGTATTGTGTTTTGTCCATATCCATTTTAGCAAATTCTGGGCCAGCTTTTTTTAATGATTTTTTTGTGGAGTCCCCCTAGGTCTTCTAGTCCACTGTCATTCAAAGAGTAACAGATGGTGTGATCAGATGTACCTTGACCTTGAAGTTCATACTGGGCGGGACTGCGAGCCGAGCCAAGCAGAATACACAGTAGAGTTGGCTCGGTCTTTTTCGGCAGCGCTCGCTCCAGAAACAGCAGGGAGGCGGGACTACGAGCGGAGCCGAGCAGACGGCTCGGTCTTTTTCGGCACCGCTCGGTATTTTTTGGCGGCGCTCGCTCGGTCTGTCGATATTTAAACATGGAAGGCTGCAAACGACGCTGGGCGAGCTAGAAATGACACTGGCAAGCTGCAAATGACACTCTGCAAGGCTGCAAACAGCGTGGGGCAAGCTGCAAATTACACTGATCATTCTGCAATGATGGAAAAGGCTGCAGATGCACACAGGCTGCATTGACGGGCATTTAAATGTACGTTTTTTTCCCTTAAACTTCCCTCCTAAAACTTTTTCCCTTAAAATGCCCTCCTAAACTTGGGGTGCGTGTTATACGCCGGTGCGTGTTATACCCCGATAAATACGGTAATCTCTTGTCATATTTTCTTTGCTTTACTCTATGACATATCAAAGGTGTGCAGAAATACCTGAGACTATTGCTTTTAATGCAATAACTTTTCAGGAAGGATGAAACATTGTTTCAGTGAGCTACAGTATAAGGCTGGGTTCACACTGCTGCGGTGACGAGATTGGATGTGATTCGCACCGCACTGCAGTGCAAATCACATCCGATCTCTGTGCGATGCGAGTTCAGCCATACAGATAGTATGGTTGAATTCGCATTGCATCCGGCCCAAACTCGCACAGGACCCTTTTTTTGGTCCGCAGCAGAATCGGATCGCATGGGTGTTCACACCATGCGATCCGATTCCTGTCCAAGTTTGCAGATCGCACTGAGATATGCGAACTGATCTGGGGGTGTCATTAACTTTTCACTGACACTCCCAGCAGTTTGCATAGGGCAGTGTGAACTGCCGCCGGGAGGCATGCGATACGGGAACCCGCAGCAGATTCGCAGTGTTCCCGCATCGCAGCAATGTGAACCCAGCCTAAGGGTACCAAAAATTTTTTCATTCTCCAATATAAAATATTGTTTTCACCTCATAGGCCTTGTGCACAATGGACAGGAAAAAAAAGGAATGTAAGGGAAGCTGCCCCAGAGCTTAGTAAATGAGGTAAAGATTCACTTTGCAAAGAATACCCAATCACATGCAAGGAAAATTAAAAAAATTGCATTTTTGCTTGCACTTGATTGGACGATGGAAGTCAGCAGAGCTTCACCTCATTTACTAAGCTCTGGAGCAGCTGCTCTTTGCAAAGTGCACAGTCTATTACCCTTTAGTAAATCAACCCCTCAGTGTGCATGAGGCCTAAAGCCTAGTATACATGGGCCGAATGTCAATAGAAACCGCCCAACATTCGGCCCATGTATGTATGGCAGCCGGTCTGACCAGCTCCTGTCGAAGGCTCATGACCGAAAAAGGTCTGGCAACCGGCTCCCGATCAGTGCTCATAGCCAATGGCTCACCGGAGTGTTCTGGGGGGGGGGGGGGGGTTTCCCCTGTCAGATCACAATAGAACAGTAGGGGAGATAACTAACATTGGCTTCTTAGTACAGTGGTTTCGACCTGTACTGTCAGCTTTTTTTGTTGTTCAACCCAAAGAAAAAACAGTGGTGTTTACTAGGCTTTAGGGTAGCTTCACACTTGTGTGGGTGGTTGCTGCTGTGGGACCGCACCTGTTCCTGCACCCGCAACCACCCACAGCGAAAACCGTGCTGCCATTCAGGAGGTACATGGGGGTACAAATAATCTTAAAGGTCCCACCCCTGCACTTGAAACTGCATTACACTGTTTTCACCGCACTGTTCATTTGCACTGTTTTCTGAAAAGGCGCAGGGACCTTTTCCTTGCATTTTCAGTGGAAACAGCAGCCCATTCAAATGAATGGGGCTGCTGTGCACCAGCAAATGCAGCCACAGGGAAACCACATATATATATGAACTAAGCTGTATACTTTTCTTGCATTTCAGTAATGCTGATCCCCTTCCATGGCTGTGCGCATTCCCTCTTTTCAGCCATGGCTGTGCATTATTGTTTTGGTATAATCTTAAAATAAATAAATAAATACATTTTATAATAAAAAGTAACCACGCTAGAGCAAAAGTCGTATCTAAAACTACGGAGCTGCAACAACACCAAAAAAATGCTTTAAATCGATGCGCTACGCTAATATAAATGTATAAATAACATGCAATACCAACATTTATTATTCAGCAACTATATAAACACAAATTATTCAAAAAAGGCAAAAGTGCAAAAGAGTCCAGAAACGTCTCTGCCACCGGACAGACACACCAGGGAACTTACCAAATAGATATGACTCTCAAATGATAGAGAAGTCATATAATCCGCAGTATAATGTAGATGTAATTGTTTTACACTGGGCTTCTAGCTCGCCTCATTGCATGCAGGCATGTTAAAAGAAGAAAGAAGACCGAGCACTCCAAATAGTGTAAAACCCCTTAAACGTTTATTATTAACTTTTATTAATAATTAAATTAATAATAATTTAATTATTTAATTAAAATGCACTTACAAGTGTAAACAAAGTAACTGAGCTGTGAATATACACCCTTGAGAACCAAAACCTGCACTTCCAAAGACACTTACGGGTATGTGATGATATCACAACATATACCTCTTCATCACAGATGAGATTTTCTTTGGGATGTCTGGACACTGGAGGCAAATTACAAGCCTGGTGTAACAATGGCTACATCTATACTGTGGATTATATGACTTCTCTATCATTTGAGAGTCATATACATTTGGTAAGCCTGTCTGGTGGTGGAGACATTTCTGATGTGGGATTCACCGAATAATACTATGGATTCACTTATACATTATTATTTCACTTTTACTTTTTTTGGAATAAAATCATAAAGATGCTAAATGAGGTCTCCACATTCAACGCATTTCACAGGACAACACCTGCTTCTTCAGGGAAAAAAAAATAGATAAGTAGAATGTTTTTTTTTTTAAGAAGCAGGTATTGTCCTGTGAAACACGTTGAATGTGGAGACCTCCTCTGTCATCTATATCAGTGGTTCTCAACCCTGTCTTCAAGTACCCGCAACAGGCCATGTTTGCAGGTTTTCTTTATCTCGTACAAGTGCTTTAAATCAGAGTCAATGGCTTGGTATTTTGGACAGCTATTATATCTAAGAGAAATTCCCAAAACATGGCCTGTTGGGGGTACTTGAGGACAGGGTTGAGAACCACTGATCTATATATGAATCAATTGTTGTAACCATCTGTGTATATCATGAGGGACATCTGTATATGAAAGACGTAAAGTGTAATGTCAACAAAATGTGCAATGGATATTCTTTTTTTAATTTGTGGTTTTAATTGGTTAAAACACAGAATTTTTGTATACTTTTCTATATAAAAGATGTATTGTGTTGGTCCTGTTAAAGTCCTATTACATTTATTTTGAAGGGATCTTCTTCCTCTGGATCAACTGTGGGTATAGGATTGTCTATATGGGATTGTATGATATTATTTTTTATTTATTTATTTATTTTTATGGTTGAACTGGATGGACTGGTATCTTTTTTCAACCTGATTAACTATGTAACTATGCGTGGGATAGGGTGACAACGCAAAAGAACATTTGAAAGACAGTTTTCACTTTATAACAATAATTGCCTGAACAAGGACCTTTAAGACAGGATCACCTGGAATTTTTTTTCATGAAAGCTACGGGTTTAAAATTGAAAACAGCTTTTGAAATTCAATCAACATGTTAAATCTTATATGAAATTTTAGTGATTTGGTTTAGCTGCACGTTAAATGGATCAGTTACATTGCTGCCTGTCAAAAGTTCATCATTTCTGCCTTGTATTGAGCAACTGCTGAAAAGTAGGATGGTATATGAGTCGTCCATTATAGCTTCTACCATTAGCTCAGTGTTTTGCTGTGTTTTATTATTGTGTTGTTTGCACTATGTGATCCGTACACTTTAGGTTCAATGAATGGCAGCTAATGACAATGAAATGGTTTTCCCCACTCAAGCACGTCATGTGTTCATGTGTACCAGAATTGGAAAATGAGACATGCTACTCCGAACGTCTTCATTTCTTCCACTGGAACAAGAATACTTGCATTAAGACAAGTTGGTTTTGACCGTGAAACTTTGACACACCCAAATCTACTTGGGGAGAGATTCATGGAAGAAGTGATGTGACCGGCAGGACTAGGCTGGTGAAAAGTGGCTGAAGATGGTGAATGTTGGAAGGTTAGGAGTTTTGGAGGAGATACTAGTACATGAGAACAAACTTGTCTGGGGAGAAATACTTAAAGTATACTTAAACCCAAAAACTAAAATGTAATTTATTGCAATTTTTCAGATATTAGATGTGGTGGCTACACTAGTTTTTTTTTTTTCTACTTCTTCTTTATTTGCACTCCGTGATTCTGTCTGTAACACACTTCCAGTCCTATGATGCCAACTTTCACTCTCCCTCCTGTATCAGAGCAACAGAAACGTGAAAGGACAAAAGGACAACATAACCCCTGCCCCTTTCTTATTGTCCATAGCAGGGGCATACTCCTGTAGTCTTTGTCAAACAATGTAATTGATAACAGTCAGCAACAGTTTTTTTTTTTTTACATATCCAATGGATGTAACAAAATGCTTTCAATGGTATGTTTACCAGACAAAAAAGAACCACACGGGGGGGGCATTGTTAGGGTTTCAATACAGTGCCTTGAAAAAGTATTTATACCCCTTGAAATTTTCCACATTTTCTCATGTTACAAGCAAAAACGTAAATGTATTTTATTGGGATTTTAGGTGATAGGCCAACACAAAGTGGCACATAATTGTGAAGTGGAAGGAAAATGATAAATGGTTCTCAAAATGATTTACAAATAAATATCTGAAAAGTGTGGTGTGCATTTGTATGCAGCCCAGAGTCAATACTTTGTAGAAGAACCACCTTTAGCTGCAATTACAGCTGCAAGTCTTTTTGAGTATGTCTTGGTACATCTAGTAGAGACATGTTTAGTTTTAAATAGATCCGTTATGTTACTAATTTTGTTTCATTATGGAATTTGTTTAGTTTGGTTTCGGAATTCATTTAGTTTACTTTCGTCTTCATTAAATTTTGTATTAATTTTCTAACGAATTCCAACTTCTCAGAACAGTTAGAATTCGGATCAGTCAAACAATTAACCAATTTGAATTCCGTGTGAAGCAGCAGGCCAGGAAGACGGCCGCCCCGACCTTAACAACCATGAGTCATCATCTGTCAACTGGCTTCCCCACTCACAGATGAATGTAAAGATAAAGAATGTCTGCAATGGCCCGGCAATAGAATTTTCTTTCATAAAACCGGCGTAGGGTTCCCCCCCAGTCCCTACCAGGCCCTTAGGGTCTGGTATGGATTTTAAGGGGAACCCCATGCCAAAATAAAAAAAAGGTGTGGAGCCCCCCCCCCCCCCAGAATTCATACCAGACCCTTATCCAATCATGCAGCCTGGCAGGTCAGGAAAGGGGGGGAGGGCGAGCGAGTGCCCACCCCCCTTGGGATCCATACCAGGCCACATGCCCTCAGCATGGGGGGGGGGTAGGTACTTCGGGGCAGGGGGCTCTGCAATTATTTTTTTTACATTTTGACATGGGATTCCCCTTAAAATTCATACCAGAGCCGAAGGGCCTGCTATTGACTGGGGGGAGACCTTACAGGGTTTTATTTTGTATTTGGACGGAAACAAATTGCACATGTCTAGTAATTTGTCCCAAGTTGCTAAGTGTTTCTAACCAGAGTTAACAAATCTAATCTGCCCCTCTTCTCCTTTGACTGCCCATTTGACAACAGCTTTAAAGGAGAATGCTTATTCATAAGTTCAGCTTGTCTCAACTATGAACACTTTCCGCAGACAAGAAAGAGGATTGCAGAACCTGATACGTTCCCCCTCTCTTTGCATTATTCTTGCCACTGCTTGTCTGTTGCTATGGCCCTTTAAAATTACCTGCCCTAAAAATCCCTGCCACTGGTTTCTGTAACTTTACTGATACATGTGGCACATTCATGTAGTTCTTAATAGCGCCACTTTTACGAAGTGCCATTATTAACCACTTGCCGACCGCCGCACGACGATATACGTCGACAGAATGGCACGGGCAGGCATATGGGCGTATATTTACGTCCCTGCCTTCCCGCGGGTGGGGGGCCCGATCGGGCCCCCCCCCGGTGCCTGCGGCGGTCGGTTTTCGTACGGGAGCGATCCGGGATGAGGGGGCGGCCATTCATTCATGGCCACCCCCTCGCGATCGCTCCCGACGAATAGAAATGCTCCGTGACATCACTTCCTCTCCTGTAATGTAAACACAGGAGAGGAAGTGATGTAATCTCTCCTCCGTGTCGGTATTTTTCGTTCCGGCACCGAGGAGAGAGGATCGGTGAGTTGCACCAACACACTACACGTACAGTAGAACATGCCAGGCACACTCACACCCCCCCTTTACCCCCCGATCACCCCCCCAATTACCCCTGCCCCCCCAGTCACAGTGACACCAATTGCAGTTTTTATTTTTTTTGCATTGGTGTAATTTGTGACTGTAATAACTGTTAGGGCAGTTAGGGTTAGCCCCCTTTAGTTCTAATGTGCCCCCCTAACCCCCCCAATAAAGGTTTAACCCCGTGATCACCCCCCGTCGCCAGTGTCACTAAGGCTGGGTTCACATTGCAGCGGTTTATGAGAACGGATGTGATTCGCACCGCACTGCAGTGCAAATCACATCCGATCTCTGTGCGATTTGAGTTCAGCCATACAGATAGTATGGCTGAATTCGCGCCGCACCCGCCGCAAATTCGCACGGGACCCTTTTTTTGGTCCGCAGCAGAATCGGATCGCATGGGTGTTCACACCATGTGATCCGAGTTTGCAGATCGCACTGCGATATGCGAACTGATCTGGGGGTGTCATTAACATTTCACTGACACTCCCAGCAGTTCGCATAGGGCAGTGTGAACTGCCGCCGGGAGGCATGCGATGCGGGAACCCACCGCGGATTCGTGGCGTTCCCGCATCGCTCCAGTGTGAACCCAGCCTAATAAGCGATCATTTTTCTGATCGCTGTATTAGTGTCACAGGTGACGCTAGTTAGGCAGGTAAGTATTTAGGTTCGCCGCAACTTTTTATAGCGCCAGGGACCCCCATATACTACCGCATAAAGCCCCCTGATTGCCCCCTAGTTAACCCTTTCACCAGTGATCACCATATAACTGTTACAGGTGACGCTGGTTGGTTAGTTATTTTTTTATAGTTTCAGGGCACCCGCCATTTATTACCTAATAAAGGTTTAACCCCCTGATCACCCGGCGGGTGTCATTTGTGACTGTAATAACTGTTAGGGCAGTTAGGGTTAGCCCCCTTTAGTTCTAAGGTACCCCCCTAACCCCCCCAATAAAGGTTTAACCCCGTGATCACCCCCCGTCGCCAGTGTCACTAAGGCTGGGTTCACATTGCAGCGGTTTATGAGAACGGATGTGATTCGCACCGCACTGCAGTGCAAATCACATCCGATCTCTGTGCGATTCGAGTTCAGCCATACAGATAGTATGGCTGAATTTGTGTCGCACCCGCCGCACCCGCCGCAAACTCGCACGGGACCCTTTTTTTGGTCCGCAGCAGAATCGGATCGCATGGGTGTTCACACCATGCGATCCGAGTTTGCAGATCGCACTGCGATATGCGAACTGATCTGGGGGTGTCATTAACATTTCACTGACACTCACAGCAGTTCGCATAGGGCAGTGTGAACTGCCGCCGGGAGGCATGCGATGCAGGAACCCGCAGCGGATTCGTGGCGTTCCTGCATCGCTCCAGTGTGAACCCAGCCTAATAAGCGATCGTTTTTCTGATCGCTGTATTAGTGTCACAGGTGACGCTAGTTAGGCAGGCAGGTATTTAGGTTCGCCGCAGCTTTTTATAGCGCCAGGGACCCCCATATACTACCGCATAAAGCCCCCTGATTGCCCCCTAGTTAACCCTTTCACCAGTGATCACCATATAACTGTTACAGGTGACGCTGGTTGGTTAGTTATTTTTTTATAGTTTCAGGGCACCCGCCATTTATTACCTAGTCTCACTAGTGTACCCCTAAATTTAGGGGTGTCTACTTTCCAAAATGGGGTCATTTGGGGGGGGTTTGTGCCATCTTGGCATTTTATGGCCTTCAAAACTGTAACGCCCTTAGAAAGCCTGAAGGCGGTGCTTGGTTTTCGGGGCCCCGTACGCGGCTAGGCTCCCAAAAAGTCCCACATATGTGGTATCCCCGTACTCAGGAGAAGCAGCAGAATTTATTTTGGGGTGTCATTTCACATATGCCCATGGCATGCGTGAGCAATATATCATTTAGTGACAACTTTGTGAAAAAAATAAATAAATAAAAAAAGTTTGTAATTTTCCCGCAACTTGTGGCAAAATATAAAATATTCCATGGACTCAACATGCCTCTCAGCAAATAGCTTGGGGTGTCTACTTTCTAAAATGGGGTCATTTGTGGGGGTTTTGTGCCATCTTGGCATTTTATGGCCTTCAAAACTGTAATAGGTAGTGAGGAGTGAAGTCAAATATTTACGCCCTTAAAAAACCTGAAGGCGGTTCTTGGCTTTCGGGGCCCCGTACGCGGCTAGGCTCCCAAAAAATCCCACACATGTGGTATCCCCGTACTCAGGAGAAGCAGCAGAATTTATTTTGGGGTGTCATTTCAAATATGCCCATAGCATGTGTGAGCAATATATCATTTAGTGACAACTTTGTGAAAAAAAAATAAAAAAAAATTAAAGTTTGTAATTTTCCCGCAACTTGTGGCAAAATATAAAATATTCCATGGACTCAACATGCCTCTCAGCAAATAGCTTGGGGTGTCTACTTTCTAAAATGGGGTCATTTGTGGGGGTTTTGTGCCATCTTGGCATTTTATGGCCTTCAAAACTGTAATAGGTAGTGAGAAGTGAAATCAAAAATGTACGCCCTTAGAAAGCCTGAAGGCGGTGCTTGGTTTTCGGGGCCCCGTACGCGGCTAGGCTCCCAAAAAGTCCCACATATGTGGTATCCCCGTACTCAGGAGAAGCAGCAGAATTTATTTTGGGGTGTCATTTCACATATGCCCATAGCATGTGTGAGCAATATATCATTTAGTGACAACTTTGTGTAAAAAAAAAAAAAATATTCAATGGGCTCAACATGCCACTTATCAATTTCCTTAGGGGGTCTACTTTCCAAAATGGGGTCATTTGGGGGGGTTTTGTACTGCCCTGCCATTTTAGCACCTCAAGAAATGAGATAGGCAGTCGTAAACTAAAAAGCTGCGTAAATTCCAGAAAACGTACCTTAGTTTGTAGATGTGACAACTTTTGCGCAAACCAATAAATATACAGTTATTGACTTTTTTTTTACCAAAGACATGTGGCTGAATACATTTTGGCCTAAATGTATGACTAAAATTGAGGTTATTGGATTTTTCTAATAACAAAAAGTAGAAAATATCATTTTTTTTCAAAATTTGCGGTCTTTTTACGTTTATATCGCAAAAAATAAAAATCGCAGAGGCAATCAAATACCATCAAAAGAAAGCTCTATTTGTGGGAAGAAAAGGACGCAAATTTTGTTTGGGTACAACATTGCATGACCGCGCAATTACCAGTTAAAGCAGCGCAGTGCCAAATTGTAAAAGGACCTCTGGTCTTTTACCAGCAAAATGGTCCGGTCTGAAAGTGGTTAATGCACCAAATTAGAAATAATTACTTCTAGTTTGTAGATTACAAAACTGGACAGAATTTAAGACCTGTGGTGCCACCGCTCTCCCCTCCCTGCCACTGGTTGTCAAGGATGCTGTCAGCTTCACAGCCGCCAGCCTCTTAGCAACCAGTGATGCTGTCATGGGCAGGGCCTGATGAGAAAGTTGAGACATTAGTTGCCAAACAGGTCTGCTCTCTCCTTTTAATTGAACGACAGGCTGTCTGTTGGCTAAAGATTGACCCACTGCCTGCTTTCAATCACAAGGGGAACAGACTTGATGGGGAACTAGTGTCTGTGAACAGGGCTGGTCCAAGATATTTTGCTGCCTGGGTCCAAGAATGAAATGCTGCACGCCCAGCAAAAGGCCCCCACATTCATTATTTTATATCATGATAATTAAAACGATGATCCCGGGATTGATCAAATGGGAATATTCTGATTCCTGTTAAAAGCAGGAAGAGCACTGATTCCCAGACACTGGAAATCCCCAGTAACACCATCAATACAGGAATGGGTAGTGGAAGTGAATCATATAATGCGTATGGAAGAGATGGTGGCCAAAGCGAATAAAAATCATCCCAAGTTTAGTGACGTATGGACCCCTTGGATAGAATTTCTTGATTCTCCCTTGCTTTTGTCTTTTATAGCAAATAGAAACTGATACCACATCCCTGAAAATAATACTTGGCTGTTTGCCAGGAATAGACATTACGAGAAAAAGCCAGAGAACAGATATATAGATATAGAATACTTTGTTTGTCACACATGGCAGGCTCTTTCTGTAGGACGCTACTTTAATCCCCCCCTTTTTTTTATTTTGTTCTTTTACCATTCTGGGTTCCCCCTGACGTGGGAAAAATGTGGCTTGGAGGGTAAACATTTTATTATTATCTAGTGATTCAATTTTAGGTTTTGCAGTTACTGAAGGATAAGAGGGCATGTGATAAATTATATTTATAATTCACATACTTAAGTCTTGTTTATGTCATTGTTATTATTCTGTGAAAGTGCCACATTTACCAAATTTTTCTTTTTCTTCGGTTTCCTTCTTTTTCTTAATAAAAATTCATTTATTTGTAAATGTAATTTATCAGGAAGTCAGATTTACATACAACAGAACCTTGTCTATATATGCGTGCACACACATATAGAGCTCTTCATGTGTACTCGGGTGTTTAACAGCCGGTGTTAGCCTGTGTTTGAGCACCTATGAGTATGCATGTTGAGGGCAGCAGGGCAGCCTTTTTAAAGGGCAGCCCAGTGGCCCAGGGGGGAGGGTGCAGTTGTCACCCCGTCTGCCCCTGGATGACACACAAAACTGCTTGAAAAAAAAAATCTTGGGCATCAATTTGCTGCCCCTTTCAAAGTTCTGCCTGGGCCCAATGGACCCAGCAACACCCATGGTAAGCACGGCCATGACTGTGAATCCCCCTCAGGCTCCATTGCCCCAGATACAAAACTCCTCAGTTGCACTGAGGCCAGAATTTCTGTATGGACACTCTGACTTTAGTCCACCTCCATACAGTGCGTACCCCAGATTCATGTACAGTAGAACCTTGGTTTATGAGTACCGGGGTAAATAAGCATTTTGAAAGACGAGCAACTTTTTTTTTTTAATCCTGACTCAGTTTGTGAGTGTTGTCTTGCAAAACGAGCAGGATTCAAGTCAATGGGGTGTGCAGTATCGCATATGGCCAGAGGTGCGGTGGTGTTGATGACACTCAGAATGGTTCAGAGCCGTTCGGAAATACTCAGAACCACATGGAAAGTCTCAGAAATACTCAGTTCCCGAGTGTTTCTGAGCCTTTCCGAGTTCAGCCGAGCTGTCCCCGAGTACTTCCAAGGCTCTCCAGTGCCCCCATCTCTGGCCACATGCGGTATTGCATGCAATAGAAGTCAATGCAGAACGAATTACCTTAGTTTTCATTGACTTCTATGGGAAAACTTGCTTTGATATGCGAGTGCTTTGGATTACAAGCATTCTCCTGGACAGATTATGCTCGTAAACCAAGGTTCCACTGTACTGGTCTACAACAGGACATTTGTTGGAACACTGTCGGAATTCTAAAGAGTGTCTTAGACACTCTTTATCAATTCCCCGATAGCATATTATGCAGGGAGCTCTCACCTTCGATCCAGTCCTGATGAGTGCATGCAGGACATGAGCTGTTCCCTCTAATCCCTTATATAGTAATGAGTCCACTATACTACTTCTGCAGTACATCAGATGTTTTTTAAATGTTTGCAAAATCCACAAACCTCACATAAAATAAATTCATGCAATATGTATAACAGTTTCAAATCTCTTACATTCTCAGGAGAAATTCGAAACGGTTGTACATATTGGATGGATTTGTCATATGTGAAGTTTGTGGACTAAATTGTAAATTTTTAAATAAATCACTTAAGGTGCTGCATAACAAGCATCTCACGGACTGTATATATTGTAAATATACACTGATCAGCCATAACTGTATGACCACTGACAGATTAAGTGGATGACATTTATTATCTCGTTACAATGGTAAAGTAGGTGGGTTGTCTTAGGCAGCACGTAAACCTGTTGTTGTTAAGGTGTTGAAAGCTGAAAAAATGGGCATCGCAGTTTGCTCATGCTGACCCGTGTCCACAGCCAAAAGAGCCTAAAAAAATGGGCATGTGAGCATCAGAACTGGACTGATGAATTACATTTTCTTTTACATCATGTGAATGGCCGGGTGAGTTGCTTTCCTGTGAAAAAGAAGACCCCATGGCACCAGGATGCGGTATGGGAAGAAGGCAATTCAGCTGAAGAGTGATACTTTGGGCAATATTCTGCTGGAAACCTTGGGTCCTCCCACTAATGTGGATGTTACTCTGACACATACCACCTACCTAAACATTGTGGAGGACCAAGTACACCCCTTCATGAAAATGGTTTTCCCAGACGGCAGTGGCCTCTTTTAACAAAATAATGTGCCCTGCCACAATGTAAAAATAGTTGAAGAATGGTTTAAGGAACACAATGAGTTTGAGGTTTTGACTTGACTGGCAAATCCAAATCTCAGTCCAATTGAGCATCTGTGGGATGTGCTGGAAAAACAAGTCCAATCTCTGGAGACCCCATATTCCAACTTACGGGACTTAAAGGATCAGTTACTGACATGTTGGTGCCAGATACCACAACATGCCTTCAGAAGTCTAGAGGCATCCATGCCTCTACGGATCACAGCTGTTTTGGCGGCAAAAGGGGGACCTACTCAATATTAGGTAGGTGGTCATAAAGTTATGGCTGATTGGTGTATATACACCAATAAATTATGGCTGATTGGCCCCATAGCAATTGAATGATCTCTTACTGCTATATTAAAGAGGAGTTCTAGCCTGCACCCCAAGCCGATCCGCCCATCAGCTCCGGATGCAGGCACCGGCATCCTCACTAAGGGGAACAGAAGGCGAAGCCTTGTGGCTTCACAGCCTGTTTCCTACTGTGCATGCGCAACACACGTTGTGCTTTCTGAATGGTCCCGCTGTCTTCTGGGACCTCTGTGTGTCCCAGAAGGCAGCGGGGGGAAAGATGAGTGGCCGGAAGTTTCATAGATAGCCGCACAACGATTGTGGCAATCTACGCAGAAGCGGGGGCGGGTACCTGGTTTTGGCACCAAAAGGTGCCAAATGTGGCAGCAGAGGGGAGGAGGATGCAAATGAGCGCAACTGCCCCTTTTGGGTGGAGCTCTGCTTTAATGCCCTTGGTTCTAGGAATCTAGCCAATGAAAATTAGCCATTTTATTCCTTATTACAAACGTGTTGGTGGTTATACACTTCATTCCAGCTGTTTCTGCTGATGTACTTCATAAAGTTTAATTTACATCTCTACCCTTCATGTGGCTGCATTGGATAATATAAAGTTCACAATTAAAATCGGATTAAGTAGGTTTCTAACTTTATCCCAACTACAGCATTTTCTGGATACTAAGATTAGTTCAGTTATTGATCTCACTAGTTGCCTGTATTTGCGCTTTAAAAGTTAATGTTACATTGTTTTTCAAGTCGAAATTTGACCAAGGATTTGGGTGGTGGAGAGCTAGACTCCAAACCTGGTTAAAGTAGTATTAAACCCTCAGCATATTTTAGTTTTACACTTTGACACAATAGAATAAACATTCCCCAGTGAGCTATTTGTTAAAATTCTTACCCCAGCACTTGCAGTTTACTATTACTTGCAGCTGACTCCTGCTGTTTCAGTCCTGCTTCCCTGAACATCCAATCTTCAAAGAAAAGAGTTACCAGTGGACAGTCTTGAGTCAGTCTGTTAATTTAAAGAGGAGAGGGAGAAGGAAAAGAGAGAACCGGGAGAGTGCCTTGCTATCCTAGACTACAGTTATGTATTTTACTATTGATGCACAAAGTGTAAAGAAACACAACCATATTCCCTGTATGCAAGGGTGGCTCCAAAGAATGCTGCAAGAGAAAAGTAGCCACCTTAAAAGTGGGACAGCAGTCACAGCACAAGCCTAAAATGGGCCTATTTTTCAGACTTGGTGTTTACAAGTTAAAATCATTTTTCTTTGCTAGAAAATTACCTGAAACCCCCAAACTTTATATATATATATATATATATTTTAGACACCCTAAAGAATAAAATGGCGGTCATTGCAATATTTTCAGTGGATACAAACGCAATTTTTTTTTTGGAAAAAAATAAGACAGCAGTAAAGTTAGCCCAAATTATTTTATATTTATATATATGATACCCAACATCTCATGCTTCAAAAGTGCGCCAGCTCGTGAAATGGCGCCAAACTTTCAGCTTTAAAAATCTCCATGTTTAAAAATTTCTACAGGTTACCAGTTTTGAGTTACAGAGAAGGTCTAGTGAAAGAATTATTGCTCTCACACATGTGGTGATACCTCACATGTGTGGTTTGAACACCGTTTTCATATGCGGGCGCGACCTACTTTTGCATTTGCATTTGCATCTGTGCGTGAGCTCGGTGGGATGGGGAGCTTTACATTTTTTTATTTGACTTTTTATTTTTTATTTTTACACTGTCCTTTTAAAAAAAAAAATGGGTCACTTTTATTCCTATTACAAGGAATGTAAACATCCCTTGTAATAGAAAAAAAGCATGACAGGACCTTCTAAATGTGAGATCTGGGGTCCAAAAAAACTCAGATATCATATTTACACTAAAATGCAATAAGAATTTTTTTTTTAATTCTTTCTTTTTTTGTTTGCAATAAAAAAAAATGTTCCCTTAAGACTAGAGGGTGGAAGTGACATTGGACGTCGCTTCCGCCCTCCAATGTTATGGAGCCGAATGGGGGCCATATTTCCCGCATCCAGCCTGTGAGGGAAGAGGACCCGGCTCCGGTAGGCGGCGGGAGGGGGGAGCCCCTCTCCCGCCCCCGATAAAAATGATTTTGCAGTGAATCTGCCACGGAGACAACTTATATCTGAAAGAGGACTGTCCGCTCTTGAAGAGGATACTAGGGTTATGGCAGTCCTTTAGTAGTTAAGGATAAAAGAAGCTGCATACTTAATTAATTTTATCATCTGCTGAAAGTGTTTAACCTCTTCTCGACCGCCTCACGCAGATATACTGCGGCAGAAGGGCACATACAGGCAAATTAACGTATCTGTACATTGCCCTTTAAGAGACGGCTTGCAGGCACGCTCGCCAGGAGCTCCGTGAGCATGTTCATGGATACCCGCGATCATCTCACAGAGAGGAAGAATGCAGAAATGCTAATGTAAACAAGCATCTCCCCGTTCTGCCTAATGACACTGTCACTGATCACAGCTCCCTGTGATCGGAAGCGGTAATCAGTGTCATGTCACACACAGCCCCTCCCCCCACAGTTAGAATCACTCCCTAGGAGACACTTAACCCCTACAGTGCCACCTAGTGGTTAAACCCTTCACAGCCATTCATATTTACACAGTAATCAATGCATTTTTAATTGCACTGATCGCTGTATAAATGTGAATGGTCCCAAAATCGCGTCAAAAGTGTCCGCCATAATGTCACAGTCCCGATAAAAATCTCATATAAAACCTAAAAACCTAAAAAAGTAAAAAATAATGTGTTTTTTTCAAAATTGTCGCTATTTTTTTTTTAGCAGAGACCCTATAGAATAAAATTATGGGTGTTGCAATTTTTTAAGTCACACAGTATTTGTGCAGCATTATTTCAAACACATTTTTTTGGGGAAAAAATACACATTAATGAATAAAAAAAAACAAAACACAATATTTACCCCAATTTATTGTATATTGTGAAAGATGATTTTATGCTGAGTAAATAGATGCCTAACATGTCACACTTTAAAATTGCGTCTGCCCATGAAACGGCGGCAAACTATAGTGCTTAAAATTCTCCATAACCAACACTTTAAACGCCATTACAGATGACGAGTTTAGAGTTACACAGAAGGTCTGGTGTTAGAATTATTGCTCTCACTCTGACGTTCGTGACAATACCTCAAATGTGTGGTGCAATCACCGGTTACATGAGTAACATATGCATTAGCATTTGTGTGGAAGGATGGGGGGACAGGGGTCCTTTCAATTTTTTTTTTTATTAGTATTATTTATTTTATACAAAACTTTTTCTTTATTTTTTTACACTTTTTTCTTTATTTTTTTCGGATTAACTTTATTTCTATCACAAGGTTGATGACAGGTCCTCTTTATGTAGCGAAATGGGGTCTATTAGACCAGAAATCTCTCCTCTGGCTTCCATACAGCCGATCAGACCGATTGGCAGCTTTCCGTGCAGCTAACGGGCAGATTAACAAAGACACGCAACCGGAAGTGACAACATAATTGGCGCTCCCGGTTTCTGGGGTCACACAGAGAGAGTAACAATGTCAGTTCTTCCCTCTATGTTTCATGCAGCCATAGTTCCCGGTCACCATCATTGGACAATAGAGTGTGGGAAAGGCAGCGGCATAGCTGGAGAGGGGTGAGACCCCCTTCCACCACCCGGAGAAGTGATCGAGTGGCTGCTTTGAGTGGCCACTCAAATCACTTCTGCTAAAGAAGGAATCGCCGGGAGGTCATCCTGGTATAACAACTTCAACCCGAGGATGTCCATGGATGTCCTACGAGTGGGAAGTAAAGACTGAGGTTTTAATATAATTTTAAGGTTCTGATTGCTATAGTAGCCCAGTGGGTCCCTGGGAGAGTCAACTTATATAGGATCAGAGGAAGTGAGTGCCAACTGGCTGCCAGACAGCTTAACTGGGCAAACTTCTAACCACAGACTACAAAGCCCTGATGAATGGGAATTTGTGCATAACCCCCGAAACACATTGGCTATGAACTCTTAATAGACCATTTCATTTTGATGAATAAAAAGTCATATCTAGACCACAATCAGATGAGCGGTGACTTTAAATAGTTGAGTTTTATGAGAAGACAATCCCATCACCTGGGCCTCTCAAGCCTTCAATGGCACACATTGCCTTTGTTCTGAGTCTTTCATGGTTCATCTATAGATTCCAGCGTGCTTTACAAGAATACAGTTCACCAAGAGTAGAGGAGCCACAGTTTGTCTAATATGTCTGCACTTGTTTGCATTTGCCAGACGTGAAACAACCGCAAAGGAAATGCAAGTTATTTTTTTCCTCTTCTGCACATCTGATATCTTCGGAGATTTTAAACTTCATTTGTCTTGTGGCTTGGCAGCCCTGCCAGGCTGTGTTCAGTTTTTTGACATGTAGTGTAGCAGTGTTAAATTCTGGAAAGAAAGTTTGCTGCGGAACCACCGGCGCGGCACATCTGCTTTTTATTTTCTGCAATGTGTGACGTGAAGAACTCTCGCTGCTTCGCTGGGTACAGAAAGATGAACGGGATTTTCCCTGAAATAAAGAAAAGAAGTTGTCCGGGCCACTTCCAGGTAGTGACACGGATCATTCACTAATATTAAAAAGATGGGATCATAGTATGCCTGTTTATGATGGGGAAATGATAGAACTTTGTCAAATGAGCAGCTCCAGGCAAACAAGGCAGCTGCTGTGCTATCCAGGAAACCATGCAACAGTGCTAAATCAAGAAGAAGGAGATTTCTCCTGATCACATGGAGGAGATTCAAGTAGGACTTCCATGAGTTATAACTTTAAAGCTGAACTCTTGGAAAGGCAAATATCTTCTAAATACAAGAGTCATATGTATTGTTTGTTGAATCTCGGTGTACGTTGTGTATTTCTTCCAGATCGGTGTAGTAATCCAGTGTGAAACTTTACTTCTATGCAGAACTTCCTGTAATAAAGACCGGTCAATGCTGCTCTCTCTATGTGAAGGGTTTCAGGTCTTGTCTCCGCCCCCTCCTGTCATTTTCTGCAGGTAGCCTGTAGTGGATGGTGCCTGCTGGGTCCCTCCCACAGCTCTGCTCTCTGCACAGGTTATGTACAGCAGTGGTCATCAACCCTGTCCTCAGGGATCACTAACAGGCCAGGTTTTATGTATTACCTTGGGGAGATGCAGACTAGAATACTGCAATCACTGAGCAGCAAATTATATCTCCTGTGATGTATTTCAGTTATCTTGCAAACCTGGCCTGTTAGTGGGCCCTGCGGACAGATTGTACAGCACAGTTATGGTGCCACAGCTACTTTTACAGGGTAATATCTGGGTTTACAAAGGCATTTGGTGAACACAAATTGATATCCTTTTGAAGCTGTTGACATTTTTATTTAAATGAAGACTCCGTGCCCAGAGTTTAGCTTTAATCACTTCAGCTCCTGGAAGGTTGACTCCTTTCATGACATTCCAAAAATATTTTACACGTTTTCTGTAATTTCACATAGTCTGGGTTTGTGTGTCTTAGACACTGTTAGTGTACATTAACCAGTTGCCGACCGCCGCACGACGATGTACGTCGACAGCATGGCACGGGCAGGCATATTGGCGTACATGTACGTCCCTTGCCTCCCGCGGGTCGGGGGCCCGATCGGGCCCCCGCCCGGTGCCTGCGGCGGTCGGTTTTCGTCCGGGAGCGATCCGGGACGAGGGGGCGGCCATTCATTCATGGCCACCCCCTCGCGATCGCTCCCGACGAATAGGAATCCCCCGTGACATCACTTCCTCTCCTGTAATGTAAACACAGGAGAGGAAGTGATGTATTCTCTCCTCCGTGTCGGTATTTTTCGTTCCGACACGGAGGAGAGCGGATCGGTGAGTTGCACCAACACTCTACACACACAGTAGAACATGCCAGGCACACTCACACCCCCCCTTTACCCCCCGATCACCCCCCCAATTACCCCTGCCCCCCAGTCACAGTGACACCAATGTCATTTTTTTTTTTTTTTTTGCATTGGTGTCATTTGTGACTGTAATAACTGTTAGGGCAGTTAGAGTTAGCCCCCTTTAGTTCTAATGTACCCCCCTAACCCCCCCAATAAAGGTTTAACCCCGTGATCACCCCCCGTCGCCAGTGTCACTAAGGCTGGGTTCACATTGCAGCGGTTTATGAGAACGAATGTGATTCGCACCGCACTGCAGTGCAAATCACATCCGATCTCTGTGCGATTCGAGTTCAGCCATTCGCCGCACCCGCCGCACCCGCCACACCCGCCGCACCCACCGCAAATTCGCACGGGACCCTTTTTTTGGCCCGCAGCAGAATCGGATCGCATGGGTGTTCACACCATGCGATCCGAGTTTGCAGATCGCACTGCGATATGCGAACTGATCTGGGGGTGTCAGTAACATTTCACTGACACTCCCAGCAGTTCGCATAGGGCAGTGTGAACTGCCGCCGGGAGGCATGCGATGCGGGAACCCGCCGCGGATTTGCGGCGTTTCCGCATCGCTCCAGTGTGAACCCAGCCTAATAAGCGATCATTTTTCTGATCGCCGTATTAGTGTCACAGGTGACGCTAGTTAGGCAGGTAGGTATTTAGGTTCGCCGCAGCTTTTTATAGCGCCAGGGACCCCCATATACTACCGCATAAAGCCCCCTGATTGCCCCCTAGTTAACCCTTTCACCAGTGATCACCATATAACTGTTACAGGTGACGCTGGTTGGTTAGTTATTTTTTATAGTTTCAGGGCACCCGCCATTTATTACCTAATAAAGGTTTAACCCCCTGATCACCCGGCGGGTGTCATTTGTGACTAATAACTGTTAGGGCAGTTAGGGTTAGCCCCCTTTAGTTCTAAGGTACCCCCCTAACCCCCCCAATAAAGGTTTAACCCCGTGATCACCCCCCGTCGCCAGTGTCACTAAGGCTGGGTTCACATTGCAGCGGTTTATGAGAACGGATGTGATTCGCACCGCACTGCAGTGCAAATCACATCCGATCTCTGTGCGATTCGAGTTCAGCCATTCGCTGCACCCGCCGCACCCGCCACACCTGCCGCACCCGCCGCAAATTCGCACGGGACCCTTTTTTTGGCCCGCAGCAGAATCGGATCCCATGGGTGTTCACACCATGCGATCCGAGTTTGCAGATCGCACTGCGATATGCGAACTGATCTGGGGGTGTCAGTAACATTTCACTGACACTCCCAGCAGTTCGCATAGGGCAGTGTGAACTGCCGCCGGGAGGCATGCGATGCGGGAACCCGCCGCGCATTCGTGGCGTTCCCGCATCGCTCCAGTGTGAACCCAGCCTAATAAGCGATCGTTTTTCTGATCGCTGTATTAGTGTCACAGGTGACGCTAGTTAGGCAGGTAGGTATTTAGGTTCGCCGCAGCTTTTTATAGCGCCAGGGACCCCCATATACTACCGCATAAAGCCCCCTGATTGCCCCCTAGTTAACCCTTTCACCAGTGATCACCATATAACTGTTACAGGTGACGCTGGTTGGTTAGTTATTTTTTTATAGTTTCAGGGCACCCGCCATTTATTACCTAGTCTCACTAGTGTACCCCTAAATTTAGGGGTGTCTACTTTCCAAAATGGGGTCATTTGGGGGGGGTTTGTGCCATCTTGGCATTTTATGGCCTTCAAAACTGTAACGCCCTTAGAAAGCCTGAAGGCGGTGCTTGGTTTTCGGGGCCCCGTACGCGGCTAGGCTCCCAAAAAGTCCCACATATGTGGTATCCCCGTACTCAGGAGAAGCAGCAGAATTTATTTTGGGGTGTCATTTCACATATGCCCATGGCATGCGTGAGCAATATATCATTTAGTGACAACTTTGTGAAAAAAAAAAAAAAAAAAAAAAAGTTTGTAATTTTCCCGCAACTTGTGGCAAAATATAAAATATTCCATGGACTCAACATGCCTCTCAGCAAATAGCTTGGGGTGTCTACTTTCTAAAATGGGGTCATTTGTGGGGGTTTTGTGCCATCTTGGCATTTTATGGCCTTCAAAACTGTAATAGGTAGTGAGAAGTGAACTCAAAAATTTACGCCCTTAGAAAGCCTGAAGGCGGTGCTTGGTTTTCGGGGCCCCGTACGCGGCTAGGCTCCCAAAAAGTCCCACATATGTGGTATCCCCGTACTCAGGAGAAGCAGCAGAATTTATTTTGGGGTGTCATTTCACATATGCCCATGGCATGCATGAGCAATATATCATTTAGTGACAACTTTGTGAGAAAAAAAAAAAAAAAAAAAAGTTTGTAATTTTCCCGCAACTTGTGGCAAAATATAAAATATTCCATGAACTCAACATGCCTCTCAGCAAATAGCTTGGGGTGTCTACTTTCTAAAATGGGGTCATTTGTGGGGGTTTTGTGCCATCCTGGCATTTTATGGCCTTCAAAACTGTAATAGGTAGTGAGAAGTGAACTCAAAAATGTACGCCCTTAGAAAGCCTGAAGGCGGTGCTTGGTTTTCGGGGCCCCGTACGCGGCTAGGCTCCCAAAAAGTCCCACATATGTGGTATCCCCGTACTCAGGAGAAGCAGCAGAATTTATTTTGGGGTGTTATTTCACATACGCCCATAGCATGTGTGAGCAATATATCATTTAGTGACAACTTTGTGTAAAAAAAAAAAAAAATTTTTTTTTTTGTCATTATTCAATCGCTTGAGGCAAAAAAATAAAATATTCAATGGGCTCAACATGCCTCTTATCAATTTCCTTAGGGGGTCTACTTTCCAAAATGGGGTCATTTGGGGGGGTTTTGTACTGCCCTGCCATTTTAGCACCTCAAGAAATGAGATAGGCAGTCGTAAACTAAAAGCTGCGTAAATTGCAGAAAACGTACCTTAGTTTGTAGATGTGACAACTTTTGCGCAAACCAATAAATATACAATTATTGACTTTTTTTTTACCAAAGACATGTGGCTGAATACATTTTGGCCTAAATGTATGACTAAAATTGAGTTTATTGGATTTTTCTAATAACAAAAAGTAGAAAATATCATTTTTTTTCAAAATTTGCGGTCTTTTTACGTTTATATCGCAAAAAATAAAAATCGCAGAGGCAATCAAATACCATCAAAAGAAAGCTCTATTTGTGGGAAGAAAAGGACGCAAATTTTGTTTGGGTACAACATTGCATGACCGCGCAATTACCAGTTAAAGCAGCGCAGTGCCAAAGTGTAAAAAGACCTCTGGTCATTTACCAGCAAAATGGTCCGGTCTGAAAGTGGTTAATTTGCACTATCTAGCAGGAATTTGATTTCCATTTTTTGCGATATGGCACTGCGTCACTTTAACTGACAATTGTGTGGTCATGCAATGCTGTACCCAAACAAAATGTATGTTCTTTTTTTCCCACAAATAGAGCTTCCTTTTGGTTATATTTGATCACCGTGGTTTTTAATTTTTGCGTTAGAAACAAAAAAAGACAGACAATTTTGAAAAAACAAAACAAAACAATATTTCCTACTTTCTGCTCTAAAACACATCCAGCAAAAAATGTACTAGTGGGACTGTGATATTGCAGCAGACAAACTGGACACCTGACACTTTTTTGGAGACCAGTAACACTAATACAATGATCAGTGCTAAAAAAAAAAAGTACTGTCACTGTACTAATGACATTAGCAGGGAAGGGGTTAACATTAGGGGCGATCAAAGGATTAAATGTGTGCCTAGGGAATGCTTACTAACTGTAAAGGAGGTTCTTTTACTACTTGAGGATATGGATCAGTGTTCCTGCTTCACAGGAACACAGAATTTATTTCCAAATCATCCCAATCTCTTTCAGTTGCCATATTCAATACCGTACGGTCACATAGGTACATCTTTGCAGATGATTAGAGCTTCTTTGAAAATGTTTAGGGTTAGTGTAACACGTCAGAAAGGTCCACTCCATACACATGGCTCTACACGGGTAGTCTTTTTTTCAGATTCCTCCATCCACGTAGTCGAGGTGGATGGAGGAATCCCCCCCAATGGGCAGTCAGAATACACTGATCTGTGGCTGCAGCCACTGATCGACAGACGTTTTGAAACAGGTTTCTTTGTCCAAAGTCAAACGGTTGAGTTCTTTTGAGCAGAGATGGCCACACACTGATCGGATTTTGTCCGGTCCCTCCTCCTCCCCTCATCATTGTAAATCCATTTTAAATCACAGGTCAGATTTGAGTTCATTGTAGTCCATATTCAATTTTTATGTGTTAATTAAAACAGTACTTAAAACTGAACTTCAGGCACAAAAACTTTCATTCAAATACATTCCTCCACTTTGTGTTCACCAAATGGATCTTTGCAAAACCAGATATTACCTTGTAAAAGTAGCAGTCTAATCATCACTGTGTTGTACATAGCCTGTGCAGAGAGCAAAGCTGTGGGAGGGGCCCAGCAGCTCCGCCCACTACAGGTTGCCTGTAGGAAACTACGGGAGGGGGTGGAAACAAGACCCAGTCACCCTGTACAAGGAGAGACGCAGCAGTGACTGCACAGAGTCAAAGTTTCACACTGGATTACTGCACAGATCAGGAAGAAATACACCAAATGCACCATGATGCAAGTTTAAATACACACAACACTTGTATTTAGACAATTTTTGACTATCTCAAAGTTCAGTTTTAATGTCACCAATAAGCTCCTGCTCTCCTTAAAGTGGAGTTCCGCCAAATATATATTTTTTTAAAGTCAGCAGCTACAAATACTGCAGCTGCTGACTTTTAATATATGGACACTTACCTGTCCAGGGAGCCTGCGATGTCTGCACCCGAAGCTGATCTGGCTCTCGGGTGGAGGTGCCGCCATCTTCGGTGAGGGAATCAGGAAGTGAAGCCTTGTAGCTTCACAGCCTGGTTCCCTACTGCGAATGCGTGAGTCGCGCTGCGTGATCCCACTGGTCCTGGCTGTCTTCTGGGACCTGTGTGTCTCCCAGAAGACAGCAGGGGGACAGAGGAGTCGCCGAACATGGCTTAGATATCCGTAGATACTGCAGCTATCTATGCCCGGAAGTGGGAGCAAATACCTGGATTAGACAAGTATCTGCTCCTCCCTCCCCCTGAAAGGTGCCAAATGTGACACTGTAGGGGGGGAGGACTCCAAAAAGCGGAAGTTCCATTATTGGGTGGAACTCCACTTTAAGGGCCCCTTTCACACAGGCTGTCCAATCAGGTCCGCCTGTCAGTTTTTCATGCGGACCTGATCGGACCATCCATTCAGCCCTATGGAAGGCTGATGTAACCGGACACATGTCCGCTGACATCTGTCGATATCTGATCTGATCCTATCCGCCAAATCCAGACAGATGGTGGTACTATTTTCCATCCGTCTGGCAGGATCGGATGGGTTTGGATGAAAATGGACCCTTTTCATCCGATTTCCCCTTGGAGGAGAGCGGGACTGAGACAGATCCTTCTGAGCACAGTGAGCGGAGACGTACCTGTCATCTGCCTGCTCAGCGGGGATCAACGGAGTCCGGAATCTGTCAAAATGGATTTGCCCCATGGCAAAGGGGCCTAAGGTTGGCAGACAACCTGCATGCAATGAAGATTCTGTAACAACCCCAAAGAACTCTTTAATTACCTGCTCCTTACCACATTGCATTGTTACAAGCAGTGTTATGCCCTGTACACACGGTCAGACATTCCGACCAGAAAATCCGTCTGATTTTTTCCCACGGATTTTGGCCGAAACTTGTGTTGCATACACACGGTCGCACAAAGTTGACGGAAAATCCGATCATTCTGAACGAGGTGACGTCAAACACGTACGTCGGGACTATGAACGGGCCAGTAGCCCATAGCTTTCGTCTCTTAGTTTATTCTGAGCATGCGTGGCACTTTGTCTGTCGGAATTGTCTACACACGATCGGATTTTGTTGTCGGAAAATTTTAGATCCTGCTCTCAAACTTTGTGCGACGAAAAATCCGATGGAAAAAGTCAGATGGAGCCCACACACGGTCACATTTTATGACAACATGATCCGATCGCACATTTTCCCATCGGAAAATCTGACCGTGTGTACAGAGCATTGTAATTTAACACAGAGGAATTGATTTACTAAAGGCTGTGCACTTTTCATAGGAAGTTGCACTTTGCTAGGAATGGAGCTTAGTGAATGAGGTGGACCTTCAGTGATCTCTATTATCCAAGAATGTGCAAGCTAAAATTTTTTTTTTTTTTTTTTCCTTGCAATGTGATTGGGTATTCTTTGCAAAGGGAAACTTCACTACACTCACTAAAGTCTGGGGCAAATACCATTTCAAAGTGCAATTTCCCTTGAAAAATAAAAAGTCTATTTGCCTTTAGTAAATCAGTCCTGTTGCGTGCAAAAATTGAGCAACATATAGCACCCTTTTTAACAAAGGTATCCCTGTTTTATTGTGAATATAAAGCAGCATGGCAATAAGACTGGTGGGGTGGGCAAGATGAATTGAGTCCTGTCCAAGAGTGCCCTGTTCTTTATTTGAGCACCATCGAAATAGTGAGCTGATGTAGATTATCTTTAAGTGGTATCCATTTTCTTTCAATTACAACTCTGGGGGTGAACATTCTGATCTTAGGACGTGTAATGCCCATATTTTTTTGAGCATAAGAGAGCTTGGCATTTTATGATATCTGTGAATCATTAGCACAAAAAGTCAAAGGGAATTCTGGGATAGCAACAGAAAGTTGAATTGTTAAGTATCCTCAAGAAATAAAAAAATGTTTCCAATTTGTGAATCCCTGTGGCTTTCATAATGCCTTGAAGCTGGTGTGAAATGGCCTGGTGGTTGGTCTTCCATGATAAAAGAACTTGTCTTGCGGTAAGATTTTCCCTTCTGCACCATTTTGGGCCTTTTTTTTTCCACCCTGTACTAAGAACAAGTTCCAACCATTAATACAAATAAACCTGCTGGCCAAATTATTAAGAAAGTATTAATAACTGGAATACGTCGGTGCTGGGTAATTGATTTGTTTTAGCAGGTGCCAAAAACACAAAGAATATTGTGATATTAGACAGTCTTCCTGGCACAGATGAAGGGTTTATCTAGATGAAATCTGAGAACTCTAAAGAAATTATCATGGCATATTAAATTGATGGCTTAATTCACTCCGGAGTGATTTCCAGCATGGGTTCTTATTTTATTTCTGTATCTTTTCATGGACACAATCAATCTTTTCATAGCCATGTTGACACAAATTATATTGACATTTATGGATTATGCAACATTGTTTTTTTTTTTTTTTTGTTCAAGAATTTTGTGTCCCACATTTGGAAAATTCACGGGCCGTTATTTAATAATGTGCCAGTAGTATAAATGTAATTTAGAAGTATTTACACTTGAAAACTCCATTTAATAGGGCTATTCGGCGGGGCTGATTTTGATAAATTGCAGCTGTACATGGATTAAGGATTTGTAGCTTAAATGGAAAGTATGGTGTATTTTCAGAGCATAAATATTGCGAGCTGTTTTTGCGGCCTTTATTTTAAAGTTTATTTAACCACTTAACCACTTTCAGACCGGACCATTTTGCTGGTAAATGACCAGAGGTCTTTTTACACTTTGGCACTGCGCTGCTTTAACTGGTAATTGCGCGGTCATGCAATGTTGTACCCAAACAAAATTTGCGTCCTTTTCTTCCCACAAATAGAGCTTTCTTTTGATGGTATTTGATTGCCTCTGCGATTTTTATTTTTTGCGATATAAACGTAAAAAGACCGCAAATTTTGAAAAAAAATGATATTTTCTACTTTTTGTTATTAGAAAAATCCAATAAACTCAATTTTAGTCATACATTTAGGCCAAAATGTATTCAGCCACATGTCTTTGGTAAAAAAAAAGTCAATAATTGTATATTTATTGGTTTGCGCAAAAGTTGTCACATCTACAAACTAAGGTACGTTTTCTGGAATTTACGCAGCTTTTAGTTTACGACTGCCTATCTCATTTCTTGAGGTGCTAAAATGGCAGGGCAGTACAAAACCCCCCCAAATGACCCCATTTTGGAAAGTAGACCCCCTAAGGAAATTGATAAGAGGCATGTTGAGCCCATTGAATATTTTATTTTTTTGCCTCAAGCGATTGAATAATGACAAAAAAAAAATCTTTTTTTTTTTTTTACACAAAGTTGTCACTAAATGATATATTGCTCACACATGCTATGGGCGTATGTGAAATGAAACCCCAAAATAAATTCTGCTGCTTCTCCTGAGTACGGGGATACCACATATGTGGGACTTTTTGGGAGCCTAGCCGCGTACGGGGCCCCGAAAACCAAGCACCGCCTTCAGGCTTTCTAAGGGCGTAAATTTTTGAGTTCACTTCTCACTACCTATTACAGTTTTGAAGGCCATAAAATGCCAAGATGGCACAAAACCCCCACAAATGACCCCATTTTAGAAAGTAGACACCCCAAGCTATTTGCTGAGAGGCATGTTGAGTTCATGGAATATTTTATATTTTGCCACAAGTTGCGGGAAAATTACAAACTTTTTTTTTTTTTTTTTTTTTTCACAAAGTTGTCACTAAATGATATATTGCTCATGCATGCCATGGGCATATGTGAAATGACACCCCAAAATAAATTCTGCTGCTTCTCCTGAGTACGGGGATACCACATATGTGGGACTTTTTGGGAGCCTAGCCGCGTACGGGGCCCCGAAAACCAAGCACCGCCTTCAGGCTTTCTAAGGGCGTTACAGTTTTGAAGGCCATAAAATGCCAAGATGGCACAAACCCCCCCCAAATGACCCCATTTTGGAAAGTAGACACCCCTAAATTTAGGGGTACACTAGTGAGACTAGGTAATAAATGGCGGGTGCCCTGAAACTATAAAAAAATAACTAACCAACCAGCGTCACCTGTAACAGTTATATGGTGATCACTGGTGAAAAGGTTAACTAGGGGCAATCAGGGGGCTTTATGCGGTAGTATATGGGGGTCCCTGGCGCTATAAAAAGCTGCGGCGAACCTAAATACCTACCTGCCTAACTAGCGTCACCTGTGACACTAATACAGCGATCAGAAAAACGATCGCTTATTAGGCTGGGTTCACACTGGAGCGATGCGGGAACGCCACGAATGCGCGGCGGGTTCCCGCATCGCATGCCTCCCGGCGGCAGTTCACACTGCCCTATGCGAACTGCTGGGAGTGTCAGTGAAATGTTAATGACACCCCCAGATCAGTTCGCATATCGCAGTGCGATCTGCAAACTTGGATCGCATGGTGTGAACACCCATGCGATCCGATTCTGCTGCGGACCAAAAAAAGGGTCCCGTGCGAGTTTGCGGCGGGTGCGGCGGGTGCGACACGAATTCAGCCATACTATCTGTATAGCTGAACTCGAATCGCACAGAGATTGGATGTGATTTGCACTGCAGTGCGGTGCGAATCACATCCGTTCTCATAAACCGCTGCAATGTGAACCCAGCCTTAGTGACACTGGCGACGGGGGGTGATCACGGGGTTAAACCTTTATTGGGGGGGTTAGGGGGGTACCTTAGAACTAAAGGGGGCTAACCCTAACTGCCCTAACAGTTATTAGTCACAAATGACACCCGCCGGGTGATCAGGGGGTTAAACCTTTATTAGGTAATAAATGGCGGGTGCCCTGAAACTATAAAAAAATAACTAACCAACCAGCGTCACCTGTAACAGTTATATGGTGATCACTGGTGAAAGGGTTAACTAGGGGGAAATCAGGGGGCTTTATGCGGTAGTATATGGGGGTCCCTGGCGCTATAAAAAGCTGCGGCGAACCTAAATACCTACCTGCCTAACTAGCGTCACCTGTGACACTAATACGGCGATCAGAAAAATGATCGCTTATTAGGCTGGGTTCACACTGGAGCGATGCGGAAACGCCGCGAATCCGCGGCGGGTTCCCGCATCGCATGCCTCCCGGCGGCAGTTCACACTGCCCTATGTGAACTGCTGGGAGTGTCAGTGAAATGTTACTGACACCCCCAGATCAGTTCGCATATTGCAGTGCGATCTGCAAACTCGGATCGCATGGTGTGAACACCCATGCGATCCGATTCTGCTGCGGGCCAAAAAAAGGGTCCCGTGCGAATTTGCGGCGGGTGCGGCGGGTGTGGCGGGTGCGGCGGGTGCGGCGAATGGCTGAACTCGAATCGCACAGAGATCGGATGTGATTTGCACTGCAGTGCGGTGCGAATCACATTTGTTCTCATAAACCGCTGCAATGTGAACCCAGCCTTAGTGACACTGGCGACGGGGGGTGATCACGGGGTTAAACCTTTATTGGGGGGTTAGGGGGGTACATTAGAACTAAAGGGGGCTAACCCTAACTGCCCTAACATTTATTACAGTCACAAATGACACCAATGCAAAAAAAAAATAAAAATAAATGACATTGGTGTCACTGTGACTGGGGGCAGGGGTAATTGGGGGGTGATCGGGGGGTAAAGGGGGGGTGTGAGTGTGCCTGGCATGTTTTACTGTGTGTGTAGAGTGTTGGTGCAACTCACCGATCCGCTCTCCTCCGTGTCGGAACGAAAAATACCGACACGGAGGAGAGAATACATCACTTCCTCTCCTGTGTTTACATTACAGGAGAGGAAGTGATGTCACGGGGGATTTCTATTCGTCGGGAGCGATCGCGAGGGGGTGGCCATGAATGAATGGCCGTCCCCTCGTCCGGGATCGCTCCCGAACAAATACCGACCGCCGCAGGCACCGGGCGGGGGCCCGATCGGGCCCCCGACCCGCGGGAGGCAAGGGACGTACATGTAAGCCCTTATGCCTGCCCGTGCCATTCTGCCGACGTACATCGGCGTGCGGCGGTCGGCAACTGGTTAAGGACCGCCTCACAGCGATATATGTCGGCAGAATGGCACAGCTGGGCACAATCACGTAACGGTACGTGAACCTTTAAGCGCCCAGCTGTGGGTCGGGAGGGCGCCGCGGGCTCATGCAAAATAAAAAGTACTCCAAATCGTGTAATATGTTTTAACACCCAAAAATTTTTTATTGCATAAAGTCAGATGCTGTAAAAAGGATTCCACGAGTCTCCAATGTACAGATAGCGTTTAAAATACAAACAGCGTTGAAAGCCAAAAATGAAACTGCTAGCAGATAAAAAAAAAACTGTATGTGGTTTTAAATTGCGATCGTATATGCACAGGGCATATCTGCCATCAGTGCCATGTATTAGTGCCATCTGTCATCAGTGTCACGTGTCATCAGTGCCACGCATGAGTGTCATCTGTCATCAGTGCCACGTATCAGTGCCATCTGTCATCAGTGTCAGGTGTCATCAATGCCACATATTAGTGCCATCTGTCATCAGTGTCACGTATTCGTGCCATCTGTCACCAGTGCCACGTGTCATCAGTGCCATATATTAGTGCCATCTGTCATCAGTGCCACGTGTCCTCAGTGCCACATATTAGTGCTATCTGTCATCAGTGCCATGTATCAGTGTCACGTGTCATCAGTGCCACGTATCAGTGCCATCTGTCATCAGTGTCACGAGTCATCAGTGCCACGTATTAGTACCATCTGTCATCAGTGCCACGTATTAGTGCCATCTGTCATCAGTGCCACGTTTTAGTGCTATATGTCATCAGTGCCACGTGTCATCAGTACCACATATTATTGCCATCTGTTATCAGTGTCACGTGTCCTTAGTGCCACATATTGGTGACATCTGTCATCACTGCCACATCAGTTGCAAAGAATTGTGGGAAAGAAATGACATCAAAAACCTCACCATGCATCTTACTAAATACCTTGGAATGTCAACTTTCAAAAAAGGGGTCATTTGTGGGGTATTTGTACTTTCCTGGCTTGTTCGGGTTGCAAGGAATGAGATAGGCCACCAGTACATCAGGTGTGATCAATTTTTTAGAGCCGGTTTACACAGGGGCAACTCAGGATCCGACTTCAGGTCGCCCCTAGTTGCCTCAAGTCGCGCTACATGAAAAAAACAAGTGAAAGTGAATGAGAGCAGTCTTAATGCACACTACTGAAGTCGCTCCGACTTCAGAAAAGGTTCCTGTACTACTCCTATCCGACTTCTGGGCAACTGGTACCCATTGATTTCAATGGAAGTCGCCTCCAAGTCAGATCTCCATATATATTGAGGCGACAATCAGCTCTCGAGAGGGAACTTTAATAAGGGGGCCCCAAGATCCCGGCCCCCAACCCTATGTGAATGAGTAAGGGGTACATCGTACCCAAACCCATTCACCTGGGGAAAAAAGTGTCAATGGAAGAAGGAAGAAGGACGGAGGAGACCGGGCTCCTCCGCTGGTAAAAGAGCTGCAAGAAGACAGCGGAGGAGCCCTGGAGAAGACGCCGGAGAGCAGGAGACGACGCCGGAGAGCGGGAGAAGAGGCCGGACACCGAGAGAAGAGGCAGAACAAAGCGGAGAAGTCGGAATAAGACCCCCGAAGTCAGAAGAAGACCCCCGGAGCTGATTAATAAATTACTTTAAAACCTGTGTTGTGTTTTTATTGACACTTTTTTCCCCCCAGGTGAATGGGTAGGGGTACGATGTACCTCTTACTCATTCACATAGGGTGGGGGGCCGGGATCTGGGGGCCCCCTTATTAAAGGGGGCTCCCGGATTCCGATAAGCCCCCTGCCCGCAGACCCCGACAACCAATGGCCAGGGTTGTCAGGATGAGGCCTTTGTCCTCATCAACATGGGGACAAGGTGCTTTGGGATGGGGGGGCCGCAGGGTGCCCCTTCACCAAAGCACCAACCCCTCCATGTTGAGGACATGTGGCCTAGTATGGTTCAGGAGGGAGGGCGCGCTCGTTCGTCCCAACCCCCTTTCCTGACCGGCCAGGCTGCGTGCTCGGATAAGGGTCTGGTATGGATTCTGGGGGGACCCCCACGCCGTTTTTTCGGCGTAGGGGGTCTTCCCCTTAAAATCCATACCAGACCTAAGGGCCTGGTATGCTCCCGGAGGGGGAACCCATGCCATTTTTTTAATTTAAAATTTGGCGTGGAGTTCCCCCTTGAGAGCTCGTTATTCTCTGATTGGCCACGGCCAAAGTTGCCCGGCCTGGGGTGACTTCAAGTCATGTTGTAAGTCTCCCCAAGTTTCGTTGAAGTCGCGCTGTTATTCATACTTAAGTCGTGTCCAATTTGCCTCTAAAAGTCGCTCTGGAAGTCGTGTTGCCCCTGTGTGAACCGGCTCTTATGATTTGCTCCACAGTTTGTAGATTCTCTAACTTTCACAAAGACCAAATAATATCCACTAATTTGGTTTATTTTTTACCAAAGATATGTAGCAGTATAAATTGTGGCCAAAATTTATGCAGACAAATTAATAATTTGCAAAATGTTATCACAGAAACACTTTTTCTTTCATACTTTTCGGTCTTTTTTCATTTATAGCGCAAAAAATAGAAAACCCAGAGGTGATCAAAAACCACCAAAAGAAAGCTCTATTTGTATGAAAAAAAGGACAAAAAAATAATTTGTGTACAGTGTTACATGAGTAATTGTCATTCAAAATGTGAGAGCACTGAAAGCTGAAAATTGGTCTGGTCATGAGGGGGGTTTAAGTGCCCAGTAGGCAAGTGGTTAATATGTCTTTTAACATTAAAGTTTAGCCATCCAGGTTTAATCTCAGCTCTTTTATATTTGTTGCCTATTGGGATGCACTGTCTAATACCTCTTTTTAATATGTTGCTAAAGTACTCCCACTAATCCTCAGTGTTCATTGTTTCTAGGATTAGGTCCCATTTAATAGCTTGTAGTATTGAGCACAGTTTAGAATAGTTGGGTCTTTTGAAATTTAGTGTTCATGTACTACCTTTGTGCCTCATATTCCTATGATTTATGCTGAATGTGATTATCCTGTGGTCACTGGTTCCCAAGTTGTCCTTGATTTCCACAACCGCAATCATATCTTTGTCATTTAATAGGTCTAGCAATGCATCATTTCTAGTCGGGGCATCCACCAATTGGCACATGAAGTTGTCCTGTAAGCTATTTAAGAAACTAAATGAGCATTACTAAATTAGTAAGTTATTCTTACTGCCATGTCAATATCTGGCTAGTTGAAGTCCCCCACTATGATGACGTTGCCCTGCCTTGCTGCCATTTTTACCTGTGACAGGAGATCCAACTCCTCATCTTTCAGGTTCGGGGTCCTGTAGCATACCCCCCACAATTAATTTCCCATATGTTTCTTCTCTTTCAAGTTCCACCCATGGGGACTCCACCCTGCACCCCTCTTTTCCCTCACATTCACCAGTAAATAATTTTTGATATATAGTCACAAACTCCCCCTCTTCTACCCTCCCTGTCCCTCCGATACAAGGAATAACCCTGGATAGTTGCCAGCCAGTCGTGTGAGCTGTCAAACCATTAGTTGTTCTGTGACTGTAATTTTGTTTTGCCAAAACTTCCATCCAGGGTTTAGGTATCATGGTTACAGCACCCGCTTCCTCTGATCCTTCCCCCCATCACCTAGTTTAAAAGCCCCCCTAGCTTTTTGTCCATCTTCTCCCCCCAAAAGACCTGCACCCTCCCCATTAAGGTGCAGTGCGTCCCTATTATAGAGGAGGTAGCCCAGTTCTCCAGGAACCGGAAACCCTCTTTCCTGCATCAATTCCTCAGGCACTTGTTAAGTTCCCTAAGCTTCTGCTGCCTCATAGTGTGGCTCGAGGAACAAGCAGTATCTCTGAGAATAAAACCTTGGAGGTCCTTTTCTTCAATATAGCCACTGTAGGCTCAGAACACCCCCTACTATGAAGAATTAATACACCAAAGATGATTGGATAAACACACAAGTGCTTTTTTCTTAGTAGAGGACACAGGATCTTTAGTCTTTAACCCTGTGTTATATGCAGCTACGTTCCGGTGCTTGGCCACTGGCAAAAAGAGAAAGGTGATTCTTCTCTCTACTAAGAGAAGTGCAAATTTTTTCTCTATCCCTGGCTACACCATAATCACTGTGGCTCCTTTTGCAGCTCACATGTTGGTGGACCCCAGAGGCGTAGCTTGAAGCTTGTGTGCCCCGATGCAAAAGTTGACCTGCCACCCCCCCCTACCACCCACCACTTCCACCGTGTGTGCAGATACACCCAGCGCACGCCAAGATACTCCAAGTGGCTTTAGTTGAGTTTTGAGTTCCCAGAGTTCCTCTTTACATCAGAGGACAGGGTTCACTGCTGGAGAATCAGAGGATAGGGACCCCTGGCAGGTCATTTGGCAGAGCTCCTTTCCCATTCCAGCACTGTAAACAGCTCCCCACCCCCCCACACTACACAGGGCTGAAATCACATTTCTTTACACACAGTCTATCAGCCTTCACAGGCTGTATCTGGCTTTTATGTTGCCATTCTGACCTGTGAAATTTTGTGGTCGGAAACGGCAGTGTAGTTGCAGTCGGTAGATACACCCTGTGCAGATCATGGCTGACTGTCTGTGTTGTAAAGAAATGTGATTTCAGCCCTGCGGAGGAGAAGCAGTATAGATTGCTGTACTGAAAAAGAAGCTCAGCAGTGAGCATAGCAATCCAGGGCAGAGGGGGTGGTCAGGGAGCTTTGGAGGGGGCTAAACATAGATCTGGGGGGCAAAGCCATGTGACACAAAATCTGGAGCCTGCAGCCCCTCAGGGGCCTCTCAGGAGGTGTTAAGGGATTTGTTTTATTAATTTCTGAAGGTTTCTCTGTCAGTGTTGGCAGGTGTTGGGGGAAGGTCATCTCCCAGAGGTCCGTGTCTTTTCCCCAGTTGTCAGGGATGTGGGGTAAGCGAACATCCCCAGGTGGGGGGGAGGAGGGGTTGCAGAGAATCCCAGCTAGTGAATAGAAGACACTGAGTGGGTTCTTACCTCTTCATTGACATCAGTCCCATCGTAGCTACAGGATGGCACTCTCCTCCTCACTGAGCTGGGTTACCATTCCATGTTGCCAGCACTTCACAAGCACTTCCCCATCCTGGGCTGTTATCACCCCATTCTCCTCTCCATTCAGGAAATAGCTCACAGCTTCTTCCCAGCCAATGAGAACAGAGGGGCGTGGGTGGCAAAATGGAAGCCCAGTACTGGAGCGTGGCTGTGGAGTCCTAGGTCAGATCGGAGGTGGACTTTGTGGAGGATATGATAATATGACAGGTAGGCTGCAGAGGCCCCCTGGAGCTAGGGGCGGGGTTGCGATTGTGACCCCGTCAACCCCTTATGCTACGCCCATTGTGGACTCACTTTGATTAAGCCATTGGGAACTCCAGACCCCACTTGGCGCCAGCTTGTAATGTTGCTTCAAGCACTGGAACCTGCCCGGGTGTCTGCCTTGCCACATGGTACATTTTGCTGAGTTAGCAGGGTGCTATACAGGTCCAAGGCCATATTCTGCTGGTGCTAGACATTCGTCTAAAAGACATGTTGGAAACTATTTTTTAATCAATGGTTGCAGTCGCTATACAGTGCATTCTGAACACAATGTTCTGGCGGAAGGGATTCAGCCCACTTGCTTTCCAAAAAATAAACAAACATATATGGCTGGTTGTGAGAAGTATGCCCACCATGGAAGCGGATGCCAGGGTGGGTTCTTATCCCTAACATCCTGCCTTGAGTGTGAAAGCATCTGCCGCAGTAATTGCAGGTGCGGAATTTTCATCCAAGCTTAAGGAAACCATTACTATTGATGCCATATCCTCTTGTTTAGTGTTACATCAGCGTGAGTCTGCTCACCCTAAAGACCTTCCCAATCCACTCACTCATTGAGCCTATTTTACATGGTGCCTCACCCTGAAAAGCTGTTTGCTTCAACAAAACATTTTGCTTAGCAATATCCTATTGAGGATCCTCTTAAAACCCTACTGGGCCCTGCCATGCAACTTGTGGTTGCTTCTAAGGCAGTCTGCCAGACTACTGTTTTCTGGACTAAAAACATGACCCAAGATCGTAGTTCTAGCTTAATGGAACAGATCTTTTACCTACGATATTACACTACTGTGTGAATTGCTTGGGGGACACACTTCATCAGATCTCCAGATTGAGTTTTCTCTCCATTATTATGCATAGGATCCTTGTCTTAAATGTTGTTCTGCTGAGCTTCTATGCAAGAAGGCCTCGAGAGGTTATCCATTGAGACAGAGTACTCTTCTGGTGCCTCCTTAGATAAGTACAACAGAAATATCACGGGAGAATGAGTACTCTCCTTTCTAAGAAAAAGAAGGCTCGCATTGCCATGGGCAAACCTGCTCTCCTGGGGCTAGAAAAATCTCTGTTCGTCCCTCTCTGGTGTCCAGCTCCATGTCTACTTCTGGAAAAAACTTTCATTAGAGGACATAATCCTCCAAACCAGGTCTGGCTCTGAGCACTAATCTCAGGAATAGGGTATTTGTTTCCACTTGTTAGAGTCAGGGGATGTCTGTCTGCCTTTTTAGCCTTCTGGTCCCAGGAAATCTCAGATGCTTGGGTCCAGAGTATGATTTACAGGGTCTACAAACTAGGGTTGACAGGTGGATCTTCTTGTTGCTATGCATCATCTCCTTTTGCAGTCCTGAGTTAGGAATGCTTTCAGGGTCTCTACTCGAACCTGTTTACATTTCCCAAGCCAAGTAGATTAGTTTGGCCCATTTGGAATGTGAAAACTCTCAACTTGTTACTACTAGTTAAAAAATTCTGTATGGAAGTGACCATGTCAGTCATTGTCTCCCTTGTTTTGGCATTAATAGCGTTGTAGAACCCTTCCACACTCTAAAATAACAAAAATAAAAATTTTCCTTTATACAGTATATACTTTAAATACAATCAGAGAGTACATTTTCCTACTTTGTTTTGATATTAAATAGCAGCCATTTTACTTCCTCCTACCTGACTGACACCCTTGCTACTTCACTGTGTCATGCTGATTGACAGCACTACTTACAGAATGAATATTGGGCACTGGACCTTGTGCATTAAGAAACAGACACTTTGAATTTTTACATATATACCAATATACATTTGCACACATAATAAATGTTCCCACTAGAGCCCCCCCTGCCAAGGATGATATGTACAGGACCATGCCTTTTAACACATATATCAGCACTGGTGACCTTTTGTACCTAAGATGTAATTGTTTATGTTAAAAAAAAATTGCAACAAAAGAACATATTATTCTGTTACTTATGGTTACATTGCCAGCACAAGCAAAGTGTGGGTGTATTAGAAAAGACCATGACGAAAAAAATAAGCTAGGTTCTTGATAGTCTCTCTTTTACACATATATGCATCTAATTTCTGGCAAGCTCCTAATTAAGAAGAAAATGTACCAGTTTGTAGCTTTATTTCAGATACAAAGTCAACAATTAACAATTTTGTTTTAGCAATTGTTCCTTTTTCCTCAAAAGGAAGGACTGAAGAGTATTAACAAACACATTAAAACCCAACTTCGGGTACAAAAAACAAAACAAAAAAAACCTTGCAGTGTCCCACCCATACTGCAAAGATTAAATTCTTGTTAAAGCTAAATTTCACCCAAAAGAGAAAGTTCTGCTCTACCCCCATACCCCCCTCCCCACCACCATATTTTAAATAAACATTTTTTTGGGGGGGAGGGAGTTGGTGCCTGGTTTTAACAGGTACCCGCTCCCACTTTTGGTCGGATTGCTGTGGCGGATTCACTGGAAATTCTCCTCCCTCCAGCGCAACCTCCTGGGACATGTCACAGGTCACAAGAAGTGCAGAATTGCACAGTGGGAAGCCAGCTTTGAAGGTGCAAGGAATCACAGCTGGCTGCCCCCAGCTGACATGCCGGATTCCGGGACCCGAAGACCCTTGAAGAAACGGCTTGAGTTAGGACGGTGCTAGGTCTCTTGCAGGTGAGTGTCTGTTTATTAAAAGTCAGTATATAGGGTAGGGGTCTTGTGATGGTAGTTCCATCCTCTATGTTACCCTCCTTGTTTGGCGCCAAGAAAGGGTCCCATGAGAGGTCCTCCTGGGTGGGTTCTTCTGGGCTATGCTAGGCAATTTTTTCACTGCCGTACACATGGGGTACCTTTGCTAAAATAGATGGATGAACTCTAATAAACTTTCTCAATCTACTATCCACCACTACAGTCACTTGAGCATTTAGGAGGGACATGCAGAGCCCTTGTCCTCTCCAACTGTCTAGCTTATCACTGCTTCCTCACTCCCAGTAGTGGTATGGGTCCTCACTGTGCACCTAGCATGAACTCCATGCATGCACTTCACTTAAATCTTTCTCTTCTGTACCTGTGTACAGGCTAAGGGCTATGCAGATCTGCCCCATTGCTATGGGAGACGGATCACATCAGAAGTAATGCCAACAACATCTCCTTTGCTGCAAGAGGCTATCTCACTTGCCACATGTACAGGCATACAACATGCTGCTAGAGAAACCTTTGTTACACTTGGTAACCACTTTATATTCACACTGATCCAAAGTGTGGGCTATATGTTCTGGCTACTTGCATTAACCCCTTTAGTAAAGCCAGACCAAGCAAAGGCAAAGTTTTAGAAGTTTTACTTAAATTATGCAGCATGATGAGAATCACAGAATACCAGTTCAATGTAAAGCCTAGTCTTTTCCTAACATCCCTAGTCCCTAACTTTGGTAGCTGCATAGGATGAAAATCCATACTTGGTGGAGTCCAATATAGGTGTCTTCAAGCAGCACTGTGAGTCCCAGTAGTCTCCCTTAACAGTGGCAATTCTGATCCCAGCGTGGTACTGGCGATCCAGGTTCTGGCAATGGTGGCGAAGAACACAGTTCTCTGGTTCAAGATCCTAGGTCTCTTGGGGCCCCCTAGGACCCCCTGTTCCTTTTATAGCACACAGAATTAGTGGGTTGAATCCAGCAAAGTCCACCAGAAGAAGAACATAATTAACCATACCCTTCCCAACCAGGGAAGCGTTAACCCCCACCTACCTAAAGTCCAAGCAGCTACAGCAGTTTTGTATCTGCTGCCTTAATATTTCCAGAATTGACTGAAGCTTCTTTTTAAAACAGTATTAAAATTAAACCCGATGAAAACTGAGTGCTCTTATCCTGTGTATTGAGAACTGTTGCTCCAGGCAGATTCAGAAGTGAACTGACATCTGAAATGTAGAATCAAAACTGTTGTCTCTGGGACTGGTGAGAGGGCATTGCTACCATTAACCTGTCGTTGCTAGTTGAGACTGAGCACAAAGGAACTGGCCATCTAACCAGCAGCCTTAATTACTGCAAAAAGATTTTATTGGGACTGTACTTATTTGCTCCACTGTAAAGACTGGGCCCCAACAGTAGCCCGATGAGGAACTAGTGCTAAGTACTGCTCACCCAAATAATTGCTTCAAAAGAACTTTGCTTATTGCCCATAGTAACATTTACTATAGAGAGCCCTACATTCTACCGTAGCCATCCATATTGAGTGCACTCTAGAGCAGTTATAAGCCTACTGGTTACTGAGAAGTTATTGTAGGATTGATCACAATTGCTATTACTGCTACCTATGCAATTGTTTATTGGAATATGTGTGAATTACCAGGTTTACTTTGATTTAACCTCAGAGAAATGCATTCTATGCTGCTATAACCTAGTGATCATATTATTTAGTGAACTGTGAATGACTAAATTCTTTACTTGCTCATTTATGTACATTCTACCATTTACCGGTGACAATATATTGGGTTTCTTTAGCACTAACCAGTTTGGTGTTTGCTTTCTGATACTGAGCTATAGTTGTGGACATTTAACGCAAAATGGTGCTTCTTTGGTATAATATACTTCAATGGAGAAGCTGCAGAAAAGCATGTAATGCGTTTTTGCAGCAATTTGTGTTTTTTGATCTGCCCAAATAAAGGCAAAAATGCAAATTGCCGTAAAATCACGTGCACAAAAATCAAAACTTACAGCAAAAGCACTGCAGAAACAGATCAAAAGCAAACTGCATGTACCCTGCCTTATGCTGGCCACACGGATCAATTTTCAGATGAGAATATTCACTGAATGAAAGAATTTTGTTTGAAATTTTCACTTGTTTTTAACATTCTGGTTTTAAAATGAATGTCATTTATGAAAGAAAACCACATACATTGTCTGAAAATTCCTTTGACTAAGAAGTTTTCTATTATTTCCAAATTTTCCCCTCACTGTGGTTGAAAATGAACATCAATTTGACCCACTTTTTTTTTTAAAGGTTATTAACCGATTAATCAATGAATCTAAACAATAATCGGCCATCTAATCGAAAATAATTGTTAGTTGCAGCCCTAGTGTAAACCCTCTTCTTTTGTGCATCCTGCTTTTTAAAAATGTTTAACCCAGAAACAGAGTTGCTTTAATGTATTTTATGTAGTTAAACTAAACTTTTCAATAACTCGAAAACTCTGTATGATGAAACTCCTGCCCTGTCGCAACATACAGAAACAGATTATTTTTGTAAAAAGCTTCCCTATTAATCTTTACAAAGCAGCACTTGAGCCCCACTCAAGTGACTTTGCCTATGCTATAAAATGATGTAATTTCCTCAGTCCCTTCTTCCCCAATGATAATACTACAACACTGAAATTTTGTAAGTCACAAGGTTAGGCTGCAGAGGGGCTAATCTCTAGGAGACATTTGTGAAAATAGCCAAGAACTGCCCAGGCACCAGGATTTACATGATTGTGTGATCTCTGAGCCAACATCTCAGTCCAGGAAAACATAGATGGAGGTATCCGCGCTATCAAAAAGTTTGATCACTAATCAGAATAAAAGCATCTGGCTCGATTTGATTTTCAAATATAAATACATAAAAAGTCCACATGCAGTGCTGAAAAAATTGGTAATTTAGCAGTCGATTAGATGAAAGGAAGAGATGCGATCACTGCACCAGCTTCAGTGTGAAATTGCAGCACACCACACCGCACCACAGTGTCAATTCCAATCTCCTTACCAGAAAGAGAATAAAATGGGCATGTAACCAGGATCTGTGCAGCAACACCAACATCAAACACTCAATGGATGGCTCCACGCTGTGGCAGCACCAATGAAAGGGCTTGCATCAATCACTTCTCCCCAAATAGGGCTTACTCAGGACATCCAGTATTCAGGTTCACTATGCACATTCCCCCATCATAGGGACGATGCCACCAGTATAAAAAAAAAGCGGTACATAGTGAAGCCCGTAGAGGAATATGAAACAATTTATTAAAGTTGTACTTACAACAGGTAGATAAAAACGAGCATCAAAGTATAAAATACATGAACTGCTGTGGCTCATAGCATGCCTGTGTCTCCAGGGACCTTCCTAGCGCGTTTCATCCAATAAGACATCGTCCTATTGCCCGATACTGCACCTGACTGTAAAGCCTGAGATGAAGAGGGTGGCCTCTTGCACAATTTTTGTCCAACCACCCCTGTTGGTGGAGACAGGGACTGCTAAGGCAGCGGAAGGGCACAGGTGCCATAAAGTTGGTTTAGCGAACTTGAACTTGGAAATACTGAGGTTGGATGAGCAAAAGCAAGGAGTCAGGTGACAAGCTACATTTTGGAAAAAGCCAGGCAGGTAGGTATAGAATCATAATCAAAATCCAGGTCACAGACAGGCAGGGGTCAGCAATGTGCTGACAGCAGGGTACAAAATCAGCAGGCAGAATCAAAGTCAAAAGTCCAGTCCGTGGTCGGTTACACAAATCAGTAGTAGACATAACAGACAAGGGAAATCTGAGTTGTTAGACATAGCTGTGTCAGTAGCAAGATCGGTGTGTTTTCAGGAGTATGGAACATAGGGATCAAAGCTGAAGACAATCCAGCAATGAGGCTAGGCCAATCGCAGGTTTAAATAGGCCACCAGAAGCATTTGCGCATGCATGCTTGTACTTCCACATCTTGTTAAACGCCTGTGCTCACGGGTATGTGTGAAAATAAGCACCTGCTGTATGAAAATGAACAGTTGCTACTCAAGGTTCCTGACAGATACAGACTGGGAGAGGAATGTAAGCCAGTCAGGTGTTACTACATGGCACAGTACACATGAAGTTATGTTATAACGGTACAGAGCTGGCCTCCTGCTATTCATCCGAAGTGTGGGGTTGGTCACTGACCAAGCTGTAATGATTAAAATGCACTAGAGAAAAATGAGATCAGATCCTGGCTGTGCAGTCTATTTCATAGGGGCACCTCCATTCTGTCTCAGCAGGGATTCCAAGACTGATCCCCTGCTGGATCAGATAAGAATGAAACTCTTGTCTGTTCCGATTCCCCTTGTAACCTCTATGGGAAGTTGGATATAAACATATGCGCATCTGTTTATATCCGTTTACATCCATTCAGGTCTGCAAAAGCAGACCTGGATGCCATCCTATTTCATTTAGTCTGACGAACCTGAGCAGACCCAGATGTAAACGGATATAAATGGACACACATAGGGATACATTGCAGTCTAATCACGGGCCGAAATCAGGCTGACGGAATGCCTATGTGAAAGGATCTTACATATTTCAGCTGTTAATCTAGATGTTTGCCTTCATGGAGCAATGGAAGAAGATGGCCTTGGCTGATCAATTGAAGAATGGTTTGAAGAACACAACAAAAGGTAACAGTAACTATCAGCACAAATACAGGTGAATATGAATAAGAAAAATCAAAATTCATATATCATAAGTCCATAGTGAGGTCAGGGATTCGGATGTTAAAAGTTTCCAATTACAGAATTAAAAGGATTAAAATAATAAGGTAATGGCAGGGCAGTGGCGGCTGATATCCTCAGAAAGCTGATTCTGTATAGAAGAAGACAAAGGGGAGAAACCAGGAAGAGCCACCTGAGTGTAGTATTAAAAACTGCTTTAATGGCAAGGTAACAAAAACTCACAAGAAGTAAGCAAATAAGAGGCTCATCTGTATACATGTTTGGAGGCCAATAGAAGGAGCTGAAGCTTCGAGCACGTAGCCTGCTAGCTCTTTTCTCCCTCTTTGTGGACGTTCCCCAGGATGTACTCCTGTGACCCGTGACGTCATCCACGAGTGTTCGTCGCCGGTTCTGGCTCCCTCCTGGTGGCCACAGGATGTGTAGAGCGACCGGAAACATCACACAGCCACACACAGTGATCCAGGGACCTCCAGACGCACACATGTATACAGATGAGCCTCTTATTTTCTTACTTCTTGTGAGTTTTTGTTACCTTGTCATTAAAGCAGTTTTTAATACTACACTCAGGTGGCGCTTCCTGGTTTCTCCCCTTATGAAGAACACAACAAGTTTGAGGTATTGACTCCAAGATCTCAATCCAATCTGTTGTATGTGCTGGAAAAAGAAGTCTGATCCACCTTGGAACTCACCAGACATAAAGGATCTTCTACTGACGGGTAACACAGCATATCTTCAGTGGTCTAGTGGAGTCCATCCCTTGACCAGTTATGATGAATGGTTATAATGTTATGGATATATATATATATATATATATATATATATATATAGCACTGCCCCCAAAGGAGCTGCTGGTTTAAATTGGGCTTACCGTTACCTTCTCCTCGATTTTCGTCTAGGGGATCCCGTGGTAGAGGGCCCAGTAACTTTAGAGACTGACGCCAGATCTGCATAAAGGGAATTTTATTTGCAAAAAAACATAGTCAACAAACCTTAAAATAGGATCAGAGGGTTAGGAAGAAAGTTCAGGTACTCTTAGTGTCAAAGTCAATAATGAAGGACTTGCTTACTTTGACTAAATCCAGAGAATAGCAATTCACAACTGGATGTTCACTCAAGTTGGATAGTCCCTCTCTCACAAGGCCTAGCAGCCAACAAGGTGCTTAACTCAGGAACAAGTCTCTGCCACAGACGTTGTTGTAGAACATGCAGGAAACTAAACTTGAAGAACACTCGTGTGATACCTGGATAATCTTTTAGCCAGCCTGGCGATATCCACGAGACCGGATTCACTTAGGTACTTCAGCCCCTCCAGGCTCTTGCTAAGAAACCAACCCGTACGTGGCCTTCTCCTGAAGAGTCCTCCCCTGGATGGCTACGAAGTTACTGGGCCTTTCCATGACCGGAGATGACACCCAAACACATCAGAATCCTCTCTTTAGTTTCCTTGCCTCGGGCTAGCCAGCGCCAAGACATATAGTCGGGTGAATCTGCACCACAGGCCAAAGCCTTCCTGGGGGCTGGTCAGGAGGACCAGGACCATGGAGTCAGAACATCCTTCTGGACCGGAACCCCGAACCACGTGACATCCGCATCTTAAGTACCCTCTCCCAGAAAGCACAGCAAGAGTGACACTCCCACTGGGCGGGCTCCGAGAGAAAGTAACTTTAAAGCACCCAACCAGACTGTGGTTCCATGCTTGCCAGAAGAGACAGTGTCCCCTATGGCCAGGCAGAACATCCTATAGTCCAGTCAGACTGATGCTGAGGTCCAAATTTAGAAGAATTGTACCCAAACCAAACTGCAGTTTAGGTGTAACCTTAAATTTCAAAAACCACAGCTTGTGCTCTTCAGGACCCGGCGCTACATATATATATATATATATATATATATATATATATATATATATATATATATATATATATATATAGCCAAATTAAGTGAAGCTGTTGACTTTTCTAAAAATAAAAAAATTAGGCTTGGCCCTACCTCTTCCTGCCTTTCAACCCTAATCCCGCTATAATGTGATAAGCATTCTCACTGACCAATAGGGATGCTCAGAAGAATGAAATGTATGAAAAATTATTATATGTAAAAAAAAGTTATCAAAAAAATGTATAATATATTAAAACATATTATTATGAATGTGTAATCAATAAAAATGACCAAAAATGATTATATTTTCCTTTTTAAGCCACTCCAATCCTTGTGATCTAGCAGACTGAGTGTGTTTTTTGTTTTCGTAGCATTTACTATTTGGCTAGATAACATGACCTTTCATCCAAGCTCTGTACGCTCATAGTAACAGCTGTCATCTGGAGAGGAGCATCAATTCAGTGAGCCGGACTCAGTGTTTTCCCTCTATGACCCATGTCACATGAAACTCTCCACTGTCAAACGTTCAAATCATTTCTGTCAGGACAAAGGGTGGAAGATAACTTTCATCAACGTTTACATGTACGGGATCAGCCTTGTCCCAGCTTACAGAGAGAGGAAACTGATATATCTTATGGTAGCACCTCCATCACTTCTTTGCTTATTGATGGTACCTGTAACAGAGTTTTTTATTGTGTTAGTTAAGGATGGAGGTCCAAACATGTATCATCTCATCTGACAAAGAGTTTTCACAAAGAATTGGTGTTTAGGGGGGAGTTGAGTGATTGCGGCATAATTCATTTAAATGTGAACCTAAAGAGGAACTGCAGTCTGCTCACATAATAATAAAAGTGATCCGCGTTCGCTTCTAACACATTAATATTGAGGTGAAATCATCCAAATCATTGGTAAAAAGTAAACACAGCAATTTAAATCCAAAATGAGGGTGTATACATCAAAAAAAGTCCAAATCAAAGTGATAAATTAGTGACAATAGTCATGAGTGCCCATAATCCTGGTGAATCTTCTAAATAGACAATTATGTTGTGAAATTGATGTTAATCTTAGTGACTAGATACCTCCAGATGGAGAACAATAAGCGTTCGATCGGTATCCTGAGATGGGATTGCCTTCTCATTATTTGAGGGACAAAAAACATCACTTCCCCTAGTAAAAGCACCTAACACAGTACACAAAAACACTGGTTAGGCACGCAGTTAACGCTTTGATCGCCCTAGATGTTTAACCTCTTTCCAGCCATTGCCATTAGTACAGTGACAGTGCATATTTTGAGCTCTGATCACTTTATTAGTGTCACTGGTTCCCGCAAAGTGTCAGTGTCTGTCCACCGCAATATTGCAGTCCTGCTATAAGTCACTGATCACTGCCATTACTAGTATAAAAAAAGAATTCAATAAATATATACCATAGTTTGTACACCCTATAACGTTTGCATAAACCAATCAATATATGCTTATTGAGATTTTTTTTTTTTTTTTACTAAAAACATGTAGCATAATACATATTGGCCCAAAGAAATTATATTTTTTTATTTTTATTGGATATGTTTAATAGCAGAAAGTAAAACATATATATATTTTCTTCAAAATTGTCAGCATTTTTTTGTTTGTATCGCAAAAAATAAAAACTGCAGTGGTGATCATATACCACCAAAAGAAAGCTCTATTTGTGGGAAAAAAAATTACATAAATTGTATTTGGTTGCAGCGTTGCATGACCGCGCAATTGTCAGTTAAATTAACGCAGTGCAGTATCACAAAATATGACCTGGTCATGAAGGGGAGTAAATCTTCCAGAGGTCAAGTGGTTAATTCCCTAATTTTTTTTTAATTAGTATACCTACATCAGTTGTCTTCTGGCCAGTCACTTGATTCATGGGGTTCTATTTCCTCTTCTCCAATGGTGTGCAATCCTGGATGGTGCATTGAGCAGACTCAAATAGATGCAGTTTTGTGCATCATTTTCCTGTGAGCCCAGCCCACTCCCAGGGGGTGTGTCTATGACAACCTGGACTCACTGGAAGTAGGTTGAATGAAGAGGACTGGCAGCACTGGATGGGGGATATGGCACTGAAGGCAAGGTGAGTATTGAATACGTTTTCGATGTTTGAATATCTAGAAAACGGTATTTAAAGAATGCAAACAGGAGCCCTGCTTTAAATTTGAAGAGAATCTGTCTCAACCTGGAGCATTTCACACTGAATATGTCAGTAGTGGTTACCCTGTTGTGATGAACTGACCCTTGTAGTGACCCAAAAACCCAAGGAATGCAATAGAAAAATATTATCACTGCTACTGCTTTTAGATTGCTTTCTCATATGCATTTGATAACTGCAAGATTAAGCACAACCATGAATGTCAGGCCAGTCATTCAGTGTGGGGTGTTATCATGCAACCAAACAGATTTCTGCCTATAAGGCATGTTTAGATATGCAGTCATGAAAGGATTGGGGTATTTATAAAACGTGAAAATGACTTGGTGAGTTGGAGGCAGCCATTATTTTAATCATTTCTTTTGAAGAAAGCAAAACTGTAAGCCTCAGGAAACAGATCATTTGTCATAAGGACATGTTCTGAGCTCTGACATACGCAATATATTTACAGATCTGTTTTCTAATCAAAACCACAACTGCAGAAAAACGCCCCAAGGAGTCGAGCCTCGCACGTTTTTTTCTTCTATGTCAGATAAAAAGACATTTGGAGGGATAATAAAGACATTGGACATGTCCAGGTGGCCCCAACATCTATTTCCTGGGTTGATTCTGTAAACCAATAGAGATATTAGGCTGGCCATAAATGGGTAGAACTTTGAAGGAAAATTCTTAGGAAAAGAAGGTTCTAAGAAAGTTGGTTAGTGGGGTCAGATATCAAGGACAAGCCTCTAAAAGGGTTACACTCAAATACCAAATAGGGGTACCATCACCCAGATAACAAATGCGAAATTGGAAAGGAGACAGTTCCTCTAAGTTCCTCTAACAGTCTCCAAGAGAATAGGAAGAAATTGACTATCTCGGTACCTCAGAGACAATTCACATAGAATAAAATAATATTAAAAAGATAGGTGCACTAATCTAATATCAAATAAATGGTGAAAATCATGAATGAAAATAGCGTCTGACACCTGGGTCTCATGACTCGGGCATAACGCACTGGCCCCCGGCTCCAGTTGGTGGGCCAGTGTCGGTCTATAATCTAAACCCTCATAACATACAGTATGTTCTATTTTGCACTTTTAAGTGAACCTCTTTCTTATGTTTTATGTTCATATCCCCTGAGCGGGAATTTGTGACCTGGTTCTTCCCTTTTTTTTTTTTATTTCAATAAAAACATTGTACCAGAAAATAGTGTCTGAACCACACATAAATGGTGCAAGTAATATCAAAAACAACATATGAATGTAAACGTTTCAAGCATAAACCTGTGAAGAAAAATATTAAATAAATAGAAGAAAAGTGGACATATACGAGTCTACAAAAAACACAAACTCTACATCAAAGCGTTGACAAAATCCAAACCCAAATGGGTAATTGATCAATAAAAAAAGGGGTTAATCCGACTAATGTGATCCAAACAAAAAACGATGTGCAAATATTCCCTTCACCATACACACTCTCCTCTTACCAGAAACCGTGGATCTCAGCTCATAGAGGTCACATGTGCTTGATTAAAATCCAAGGAACTCAGCGATCAGGCTGGAGGAGAGATCTGATTCACGGGAAGGGTAATGGTGACTCCAAAGTAACCAATGCTTAGTATCCGGTAGCAGTGCTCCCAAAATGTTTGAAGAGAAGAGGAGAGCCTCGTAGTGTAATACGTTTAAAACATTTATTTAAAAAATCCAGTATACACTTACAAATAGGTAGCTTTAGGTCAGCATGAAACAAACGTGGAGGCAGTGAGCACCAGCCTGCTCATGTGGGATGATGTCACAGTTGATGTCAACTGGGAAAGGAGACTTCTTCAGGAGGAACAAACTGGATATTATCTGAAATACAAGGACAAGATACAAATAATATCCGGAAAACAGAACAAAACAAAAATATATACAAGTGTGTAATATTTGACAAGTGAAGTTTGATATAATCAGGAGGAGGGAAACTCCATTAGTGGGGTCAAATCTGTGGATTTCGACCAATTCAAAGGCGCATGATGGCTGCTCACCTAGGTGGGATTGGTTTGCTAATTGATGTTGGAGGTCTGGAGAAGGACTCTAGCCCCCGGTCTGGGAATGTTTTTCTTGTTTCGTTTTAAGCCTGTGTTGGGGGTGGTCTCTATATATGTCCCACCTGAGTGATACTGTAAGCTCTATGTTTGAAATTCTGTATGTTTTATTATGATTGTCCATGTGCCTGTTATTTCTTCCGCATTAAATAAATAAAAGAATTACAAAAAAAAAAGGCGCATGATGGAAACATTTTCTCAAATGAACAATTTTCAAACTGTATGTGGTTTTTATTTCGGTAAAAGTCCATTCATTCCAAAACCAAATGTTAAAAGCAAACACAATTTTTGGTACGACATTTGAATGTTCTGAGAATGTCCAGAGAATTTTTGTAGGAATTTTCCTTCTCATTTTTATCCATCTATGGCCAGTTTTACATGACAGAAGAACTATTACATTTTCTAATATCATGACTTTATTTGAAAATGTACCCTGATAATTCCCGGAAAGTTTTTTCATATCTCTTCCTTTCTTTAAAATACAATTTGTTGTCTTATAATTGTCCTATTGACCACCAAGGTTGGATTTACACCTTAAAATCAATGAAAAGGGATTGAAATGTACATCAATGGCATGTGTTACAAAGCATGATTGGACAAGGTGGAGAGATGGTGATGTCAGGATCTCTACTTCATCCAATCAGAAAATGCTTTGCATTCATTGAAAAGGTACAAAGTGTTCCCTGAATGCCACCTTTGTTTATTGAGTGACCTCCTGTGTTCAGGAAGCAGCAGGGGAGCTGCTCATCATGGGACCCAGAAGCCAAAGGTAATCACTCTATCAGCGATGCCTACTACAGGGAATTCCAGCTTCCAAAAGTTGCATGCTTACCCCAGCAATTCTTATTCCTGATATGTGGCTTACCATGTACTTGTATAAAAAAGTATCCCGTTCTTTTTGTATTGTTTTCTTTGTTCCTGCCAGTCCCACTGCTTTTCTATTAAAACTGACCACACTGAACAGGAGAGCACACCATCTAGCTATGCTGGAAACTCAGACTGCTCTCTTCCATTGATTAGACTTGTCCTGACACATCCCACCCTGACAGCCTTTTACTGGGAAGATGAGTGTTCAGTCGCTTCTCCTCCCCCAGCTCTTAGGGCCAGTTCACACCACATGCAGTCCAGACCGTTTTTTTTTCTGCAACAAAAACGCATGGAAAGCAGGTTATATAGTTTCCAGTGGCATAGTTCACACCAGTGCAGTCAGTTCCAGGGCTTTCCAGTTCCAGAAATAAAAAGTAGAACATGCTGCATTTTTCCTGCACTGGACTGTACTGCAATGCAGTAAAACGCATCAAAAACACATCAAAATGCACCAGACGTTTTGTGGTGTGAACCAGCTCTTATGCAGCTGAGAACAGACGGAATGTGATCACTTATAAACAAAGGGAAGAAAGGGGTATTTATAATGTTTTTTTCATATGAATACACAAATGTTCTGCCTTTCATTTCAATTTTAACCTATAGTTGAAAGACAGCCACAGCATGGGCGTCCATGTACATCCTCCTGTGCATAAGCTGCCTGCATGGCCCTGTGGGGCACGTGTGTCTTGCTCTGTGATCAGCGAGTCAATGAGACTTGGCTGATCACAGATCAGAGTAAGGGGCAGATCCCGGCTCCTTACCATGCGATCAGCTGTCAGCCAATGATAGCTGATCACGTGATGAAAACAGAACCTGTACACTCCAGACCCACTGCTGCTAAGCAGTGCCCACCAGTGCCACCTACCAGTGCATATCAGCACTGCTAAGCAGTGCCCACCAGTGGCACCCATCAATGCCCACCAGTGCCACCTATGAGTGCTCCCAATCAGTGCACATCAGTGCCTCATCATCAGTGCCACCTATCAGTGCTGCCTATCAGTGTCACCTACCAGTACCCATCAGTGCCAACTTTCAGCGCTTTTCAGTGCCACCTATCAGTGCAGCCTCATCAGTGCGGTAGTTCCCACCAGTGCCACCTCAACAGTAAACATAAGTGCGGCCTTATCAGTGCCTATCAGTGCTGACTATCGGTGCCCATCAGTGCAGCCTCATCACCGCACATCAATGAAGGAGAAAAATTACCTGTTTGCAAAATTTTATAACAAACTATGAAAAATGTTTAGTTTTTTTTTTTTTGGTCTTTTTTCGTTTGTTTAGCAAAAAATAAAAACCCCAGTAGTGATTAAATACCACTAAAAGATAAATCTATTTGTGTGAAAAAATGATAAAAATGTCATATGGGTACAGTATAGCATTTGTCATTCAAAGTGTGACAGCGCTGAAAGCTGAAAATTGGCCCCTGGGCAGGAAGGGTGTTTAAGTCCCCACTGTCCAGTAAGCCAGTAGTTAAACCGAACGGATTGTTTTACAAGGTGATTCTTTACAACCACTTTAAATGGTTATAAGCTGTACCAATGTAACTATGCAAAAATATTGATACCTGGTTTAACAGTTTTAATTACTGAATTAGGTCTATCATGAACAAATCAAAAAACATAACTGCTTCTTCTATTAAATATGACAACTGATACTAAATGTAAAGATTATAGAATTTGTCTCTCTTTCAGTGAATGGAGGATTTGCACAGTATAATTTGAAGAAGAGCATGATGGGAATTGAAGGAATGACCAGTGAGATCCTGGAGGGCAGAGAGAGCTTTTTATGCCAGGTTGGGAATTCTGCAACTTTTGGTGACCATATGAGCAGCTACGAGGGTGCTGCCACTACGGAGTATGTTGACAACAGGTAATATATATACATTCTGATAAGGATTCCTCTCCAACATGTGCTACAAATAATTCATTATAGAATATGCATACATATATAAACTTGTGAACACAAACCTGGAAAATTTAGACTGAGCATACAGTATGTGTAGAAAATACAAAGGGGTCTATGAATAAAAAAAATTGCAGTATGGATGTTGTATGTGTGTCTTAAGCTGGCCATACATGGATTTAAATGTGGCTTGTTTAGCAGGGACCAGACAAATTTTGATCCATGTATGGGGACGGTGGTTGTACAGAAGATCAAATACTGTAGCTGCTGACTTTTAAAAATCGGGTAGTTACCAATGCCTGAAGTTCAGGGCTGTCTTCCTGCAACTGGTTCTTCTTGCTGCTGGCCCCCGCTGGCATCTTGAATATGGAAGTCGGTTGTGACTTCCTGAGGAACTACAGCCAGATCCCCGCTGTGCATGCGAGAGCTGGCAGGGTACAGCAGGGGGCATTATCCTTGCCTAGGCACCTCACCTAGGCGAGGGTAGTGCTAAAAATGGGTACTTACCTCCCAACCCCCCCCCTCCCCCCTGTAAATTAGTCACAGGCTGGGAGGAAGAAGGGAACCAGCAGAACTTCTCTTTTTAAATGAAGTTCCTCTTTAAGTTATGACTTAATTGCTGCTCCACTACTGCCAAGCTGGTTTGGATTCCAGAGGCATTCCATTTGGTGTTACCTTTGAGATATAATTTTATATCCCTCAGATACTTGCTGAATATCAGGATTGATTTAGTTTCATACTCTCATCCTTTTTTGGGGAATTGTTCAATCTTCAATAGGTTTTTAGCAGTAATATCCCTATCTCAGTGAACCCTATCTTGAAATCCAATGGGCCTGATGTCCTATTATTAGAATACTTTTCTGTGCCTCTCTACATGTTTAGGAAATTCTAATTTTGACGACCCTGTACAACTAATAGGCACCAGGTGGTGGGGACCTCTTATCCCTCAGTGGCTGGGGAGGTTGGGCGCTCTGGTGGAGGGGCCGCCCTTGTTTACCGCTGGGGAGGTTGGGCGCTCTGGTGGAGGGGCCCCCCTTGTTTACCGCTGGGGAGGTTGGGCGCTCTGGTGGAGGGGCCCCCCTTGTTTACCGCTCCTCTTGTGATCTACAGCAGCAAAGGATAAACCTTCCCTTTTAAAGTATTGATGCAGTTTCATATGCAATTTCTCTCACCTTACCGGATAACTATCTTTTGACATTTAATTGCCCCTAAAGAAGAAAAGATTTAAATTTGTTAAAATTCGAAACGCATTGGGATAATATTGTCTTCATCAAACCAGATGTGTTGATTGATCTAATGGTGATCTGTTATGTTAACTGCCTCTCTCCTTATATTGTATTTTGTTATGGAACATATTTTTAACCTTTTTTCAGTAAAATATATATTTTTTATATACCATTGAAGTGATTGATGCCCTAAAAAGTCCCAAGTAGAGGGTACTTTTTGTTTGGCTCTTTAAGTTATGACTATATGTTCATCAGCCCTATCTAGGGAGGGTATAATGTCGATTTGTAATGGTGTATTTCAGGAAGATACCATTTTATGGCCACTTCATATAACTGACGATCATAGAAGATAATCATATTAGAAACAATATATTGATCATTTGTGGCACCTGTGTGAATGATTAAGACATCTCTGTGGCCTATTTTTTATACATAGATCCCTAAGCATCAGTAAGTCTAAATATACAGGTAAAGTGGTATGCAGATCATAACTTTTGCTGTAAAAGTCAAGCTTGGCTCCATTCATTTCCTCCTCCCGATGACTATTCCAGTTTAAAAGTGCATTCTGAATGACCACTAGGAAGACATAAGATGAGTAAGGTCAACATTTTAAAGGACAAGTAAATAACTTCAGCTACCTGTATCTCTGGGTGTAAGATCTTACTGTGACTTCTGCTCATGCACCTTTTCATGATATGTTTTGAATTTGCAGAGTTTGTAACGGTTCTTTTTACTTTTGCCTACCTTCATCTGCACCGAGATCTTCACAAATGTCAGTCATTAAGCTACAATGCCTTGAAAAAGTATTCATACCTGTGAAATTCTCCACATTTTGTCATGTTACAACCAAAAATGTAAATGTATTTTGTTGAGATTTTATGTGATAGATCAACACAAAATGGCACACAATTGTGAAGGGATAAGAAAATTATAAATTTTTTTCAACATTTTTTACAAATAAATATATGAAAAGTGTGGCGTGGGTTTGTACAAAGCCCCCCAGATGTCAATACTTGTTGAACCACCTTTAACTGCAATTACAGCTGCAAGTCTTTTTGGGTATGTCTCTACCATCAGGGAAGTTGTTCAGAGTTGATGGGAAGATGGATGGAGCCAAATACAGGGCAATCATAGAAGAAAACCTGTTAGAATCTGCAAAAGACTTGAGACTGGGGCGGAGGTTCACCTTCCAGCAGGACAACAACCCTAAACATACAGCCAGAGCTACAATGGAATGGTTTAGATCAAAGCATATTCATGTGTTAGAATGGCCCAGTCAAAGTCCAGACCTAAATCCAATTGAAAATCTTTGACAAGACTTGATCATTGCTGTTCACAGATGCTCTTGATCCAATCTGACAGAGCTTGAGCTATTTTGCAATGAAGAATGGGCAAAAATTTCACTCTCTAGATGTGTAAAGCTGGTAGAGACATCCCCAAAAAGACCTGCAGCTATAATTTCAGTGAAAGGTGGTTCTACAAAGCATTGACTCGGGGGGGGGGGGGGGGGGGCTCTGAATACAAATGCACCACACACTTTTCATTTGTAAACCATTTATCATTTTTCTTTCACTTCACAATTATGTGCCACTTTATTTTGGTCTATTTCATAAAATCCCAATGAAATAGATTTACGTTTTTGGTTTTAACATGACAAAATGGAAAAAATGTCAAGGGGTGTGAATACTTTTTCAAGGCACTATAAAACCAGCAAAAAGAGTTTTGGCTTCAGATATACTTTATTGTTAGTTTGAAGAGGTGCTCTGACTTGTGCAGTGTACATATTCTTGCAAATAAAACTGGTAGACAAGGCCAAAGTGCCGGCCGGGGCTTTTTGCAGGTTCACACTCAATGGTTGTGTGATAAGGACAGAGTAGCTGATGAGTTAGCATCATTGAGGATTGGTGCCAGTTGGTGTGTAGTTGGGGTTATGGGATTGTCCAGTTAATATCTCAGTACCAAAAAATGAGTGTAATTACAGAGCCTTATCTTCTGTCAGTGAGGGCAATTATAAAACAAAAGTAATTAGGAGGCTGAGTATAAAGCATAGGTTATAGGTCAGCCCGGATACTCGTTACCATATTGTGCTTCCCATAATGAGGGGATGAGAGATGCTCGTACATCAGAAATTCAACCTCTTTCTCCATCTCATCCCTCATGCTTTTCCCAGGACGAAGAGACACATTGAACAGGAGCAAGTTCATTGTCCTAGTCTCATGGCCTCGTCTTAGTCTCAGCAGTCAGGTTCCACATCAAAGACAAAATAATACTGTATAGATCTACCTGTACTGGATGGTGTGATGTAGATGGAAGCAACAGTAAGTGTGTTAGTAAGAGCCTCGCTACATTAGGATTTATTCAGGAGGACTGTAATACGAATATTGCATTGTGTGCTGCGTAGTTGTGAAATTGTAAACTTTATTTTTAGGTGATGCTCTTTGTCTAGATTTGAAGGGCTTTGTTTTTTTTATGATTTACATCTCTGAGATGGTTGTGACTTTTTTTGTAGTCTGACCATGCAAGTGGAGCTTTATGATCTCAGCTGCATTTTTTTTAGTTTTGCTTATTTCCATTACACAAGTTTTATTGGAAATCCGTATTAGAGATAAGATAATAGTAAACAATAAAGTAATAGAAAAGGTGCATAATTGTGAAGAAGTGAGTTTGAGTTGGTAATATTAAGCAAAGTGATATTTGGGTCAATTTCAGCAGAGACTGTAAAGATGTATTGCTAGAATAAGATGTTGGTATTAGAATCATGATAGATGCAACAAATAGTAATTACAGCAGAAGCTATGAAAATGTGTTGATGAGTAAAGATAACCAGGGATGTAATAATAATACATACAAAATTGTTAAGTAGCCATTCCAGGGAGGTAATATTAATTCTAATACTATGAGAATAATACTGATAAGGAGAATTCTAAGAATGTAAAAATAATAATAGCTACAATATTAGCATTTACTTATTACAGATCCATGCACACTGGGCTTAAAAAACACCAGTTCCTTTGCCAAAAAAACGCTAATATAAAGCATTTTTGTACATAGTTTAGAAGGAGTTTAGGAGAGTTTCACGTTTTTTTCCGCCAGAAAGCTCCAATCAAAAACGTAAACCAGAAGGTTTTTTTTTCCTGCCTCTAAATGTTAAGCTCAAAATATACCTGAAATCATCATATTGTGCATGGACACATAGGGGGATATTTACTAAAGGAAAATCCACTTTGCACTGCAAGTGCACTTAATAATAATAATAATACATTTTATTTATAATGCACTTTCCATCAAAACACCTCAAAGTGCTATACAGTTACAATAAAAAAAAAAAAAAAAACTTAATTCAAAAACATTTGCTAAAAAGAAAAGTCTTCAATCCCTTTTTAAAATTTTCAGTAGACTGAAAAACCCTCAAACTATCAGGCAAAGCATTCCACAAACGTGGGGCAACAACACAAAAAGCCCTATCTCCCATGGTTTTTAACCACTTGCTTACTGGGCACTTAAACCCCCCTCAGTCCCAGACCAATTTTCAGCTTTCAGTGCTCTCACATTTTGAATGACAATTACTCAGTCATGCAACACTGTAACCAAATGATTTTTTTGTCATTTTCTTCATACCAATAGAGCTTTCTTTTGGTGGTATTTGATCACCTCTCGGTTTTTTATTTTCTGCGCTATAAATGAAAAAAGTCCGAAAATTTTGAAAAAAAATGAATTTTTCTTCGTTTCTGTGACAAAATTTATCAAATTAGCAATTTTTCTTCATAAATTTTGGCCACAATTTATACTACTACACATCTTTGGTAAAAATAACCCAAATTTTTGCATATTATATGATCTGTGTGAAATTTATAGAGTCTACAAGCTATGGTGCAAATCATAAAGATTTGCAAAAAAAGATCACATCTGATGTACTAAGGCCTATCTCCATTCTTGAGACCCTAACAAGCCAGGAAAGTACAAATGCCCCCCAAATGACCCCTTTTTGGAAAGTAGACATTCCAATGTATTTAGTAAGAGGCATGGTTAGTTATTTTAAGTTGTCATTTTTTCCCATAATTCTTTGCAAAATTACGATTTTTTTTTTTTTTTTCACACCCCAAAATACATTCTCCTACTCCTCCTGAGTATAACGATACCACATGTGTGAGACTTTTACACAGCCTGACCACATACAGAGGCCTAATTTTGAAGTAGCACCTTCAGGCATTCTAGGAGCATAAATTACACATTTCATTTCTCAACCACCTATTACAGTTTTGAAGGCCCTGGAACACCAGGGCAATGGAAACGTCCAGAAAATGACCCCATTTTGGAAAGCTAACACCCCAACGTATAATCTATGAGGCATAATGAGTCTTTTCAATGGTTCATTTTTTTCCAGAAGTTTTCGGAAAATGTGGAAAAAAATGAAAACGCATTTTTTTTTACACAAAGTTGTCCGTTTATAAGATATTTCCAACGCATAGCATTTACATAGCAAAAATAACACCCCAAAATACGTTCTACTACTCCTCCTGAGTATAACGACACCAAATGTGTGAGACTTTTACACAGCCTGACCACATACAGAGGCCTAATTTTGAAGTAGCACCTTCAGGCATTCTAAGAGCATAAATTACACATTTCATTTCTCAACCACCTATTACAGTTTTGAAGGCCCTGGAACACCAGGGCAATGGAAACGTCCAGAAAATGACCCCATTTTGGAAAGCTAACACCCCAACGTATAATCTATGAGGCATAATGAGTCTTTTCAATGGTTCATTTTTTTCCAGAAGTTTTCGGAAAATGTGGAAAAAAATGAAAACGCATTTTTTTTTTAACATAAAGTTGTCCGTTTATAAGATATTTCCAACGCATAGCATTTACATAGCAAAAATAACACCCCAAAATACGTTCTACTACTCCTCCTGAGTATAACAATACCACATGTGTGAGACTTTTACACAGCCTGACCACATACAGAGGCCTAATTTTGAAGTAGCACCTTCAGGCGTTCTAGGAGCATAAATTACACATTTCATTTCTCAACCACCTATTACAGTTTTGAAGGCCCTGGAACACCAGGGCAATGGAAACGTCCAGAAAATGACCCCATTTTGGAAATCTAACACCCCAACGTATAATCTATAAGGCATGATGAGTCTTTTCAATGGTTCATTTTTTTCCAGAAGTTTTCGGAAAATGTGGAAAAAAATGAAAACGCATTTTTTTTTACACAAAGTTGTCCGTTTATAAGATATTTCCAACGCATAGCATTTACATAGCAAAAATAACACCCCAAAATACGTTCTACTACTCCTCCTGAGTATAACGATACCACATGTGTGAGACTTTTACACAGCCTGGCCAAATACAGAGGCGCAACATGCAAGAAACACTGTCGGCGTTCCAGGGACACATAGCCTGCACATACCAGGAATTACACCCCCAAATACATTATGCTGAGCAAAGGGTAAAGAAAAGATTACCTGTGGTTTTAGAAGCGCAGTTGTCCACAGGAGGATATCACTGGTCCAGGCAGCAGGCAGGGACTTGGTCAGCAACAGCGAACACAGTTTTTCAGGCAGCAGGCAGGGATACTGTACATATTACAGTCCAGGGTTAGTGCAGAGATGTCAGCAGTGCCAAAAATATTGGTCCTGGTAGTAGGCAGGTCCTTGTGGTGTGGTCAGTGCGGCATGATGGCAGTAAGTCCTACAGGCAGCAGACAGAAGTAGAGCCTCGTTCAGGACAGAATGGGGATAGGGGTAGAGGCTTCTCCCTCCCAAATCTCTTTGAAGCCTCCGAGTCTCCAGACCCTAATCTAGGAATAAGAAAACAAAGAAAATTGTTTTCTTCTTCTAGAAAAACTATACTGGAGCCCCTCACATATGTGAGACCCCGTGTTGAATCCCACTAGTCCAGTTGCAGAATACAAGATCAGTCCAAGAGGCAGGCAAATATCGTGGTCAAACAGTCCAAGGTCAGTTCCAGATCAGGCAGAGATATATACAGAATCGTTAGACAGAAGCATGGTCGAATAACAGTCCAGGGTCAGTTCCAGATCAGGCAGAGGTATGTACAGAATCGTTAGGCAGAAGCGTGGTCGAATAACAGTCCAGGGTCAGTTCCAGATCAGGCAGTGGTATGTACAGAATCGGCAGGCATAAGAGTGGTCAAATAACAAGCCAGGGTCAGTTACAAAGCAGGCAGTGGCATAAGGGGTGTGAAGGTGTATGAAGGCAGGAACTGAGGATTATGTTTACCATACTTCACAAAAAATGTATTGAAGTATGGTAACGCCGAAAACAGTCGCCTATGCAGAGGCCTGGTTGGGAAGGACATTGTGCACAATAATAAGATGTGTCTCTTCTGACTCCTGCTTTGGTACACATCTTACATCTTTTTTGGCGTCTTTTGCCTGTTGGTGTGGAGGGGAATTTTATCCGGAAAGTGGCGCTCGGAGAGTCGACTAACAACGTCTGATCTGATATTTTCTGGTGGGCCGTTTGGGAAAATAAGGGCTGTGAAAACTTCCTCCTGGTAGCCAAAGAAACGTTTGGGGTTTTGGGTGGCGTTGCTGTAAATTACATATGAATTGTAAATGGCCAATTGAAAAAAATAAATTGCTACTTTTTTGTACCAATGATATGTCCGTCTTGAGACCAGATATGGTTCCATCATTTGGTCGTTGAAGTCGACTCCTCCCATGAACAAATTAAACTCGGAAATACATTTGGGTTTCTTTACGGGGCCATTCCTTCTGGGGATTTCCACGAAGGTATCGTTGTGGATAGAAGACAACATATACACATCCCTTCTGTCCCTCCACTTCACTGCCAGAACCTCCTTGTTTCTTAGACTTGCGGTTTCTCCTTTCCGCAGCTTCTTGTTCACCAGACTTTGAGGAAAGCCCTTCCGATTCTTTTTTACAGTGCCACATGCTGGCGTCTTCTTCCGGTGAAGGTTGTGGAACAGGGGCAGAGATGTGTAGAAGTTATCTACATAGAGGTGGTAGCCTTTATCCAGTAGGGGGTATATGAGGTCCCAAACAATTTTTCCGCTGGATCCCAAGTAGTCCGGACAATTAGGGGGCTGCAGCTGGGTGTCCTTCCCTTCGTACACCATGAATGAATATGTGTACCCTGTGGCTCGGTCACATAATTTGTAGACCTTCACCCCATAGCGGGCCCTTTTGCTGGGCATAAACTGCTTCATCCTAAGCCTGCCACTAAATTTAATAAGGGACTCATCCACACATATGTGTTGGTCCGGGGTAAACAATTTGGGGAATATTTCAGAAAAATAATTTAGTATTGGTCGAATTTTGTAAAGGCGGTCATAATTTGGATCATTTCGTGGAAGGCATTGGGAATTGTCACTGAAATGTAAGAACCTCAGGATCATCTGATATCTGGTTCTGGGCATTACCGCGGAGAAGAGCGGTGAGTGGTGGAGGGGGTGGGTTGACCAGTAGGTACGTAATTGTTTTTTTTTGTTGAGTCCCATATTAAATGTGAGGCCTAAAAAAAGCTTGAACTCCTCCACCGTTAGGTCTCTCCATTCGTAGGGACGGGCATAATAGGAGGTCGGATTTTGAAAAATAAATTGTTGTGCATACAGGTTGCACTGGGCCAGAATTGACGCCAACATGTCCTCCGTAAAAATTAAATTAAAAAAATCGATGGGGCTAAAATTCTCCGTGTCCACCTGGACTCCTGGCTGGGCGGTGAAAGGGGGAACATTGGCCTCTCCTGAATTAGGAGGAAGCCACAAGGGGTTCTGAAGGGCATAGGGAAGGCCAGCATGGCTCCTAACCCTTTGGGGCTGAGATGACACCCCACTGGTACTTGGCCTTTCTTGCTGGGGCACTGCGGTGCTGGTGGACGGCATTGCGGTGCTGGTGGACGGCACTGCGGTGCTGGTGGACGGCACTGCCTCACTAGAACGCCTTCGCTTGATGGGCCGGATATCTTCCTCCTCGGATTCATCAGTCAGTGTTTCACTGCTGAGGACTGGCTCATAAGTTACGTCGGCTTCAGAATCCGAATCCGAAAAGGAATCGTAAGAGGAGAGCTCCCCGTTGCTCTCGTCGGCCGCGGAAATAATTTGGTACGCCTCCTCAGCGGAAAAGACGCGTTTAGCCATTGTAGCACTGATGGGCACTGATGAGGTGGCACAGATGGGCGCTTTTGAGGTGGCACAGATGGGCGCTTTTGAGGTGGCACAAATGGACACTGATGGGTCGGCACAGATGTGCACTGATTTATTGCACAGATGTGCAGATTTATTGCATGGATGTGCACTGATGAGGCGGCAGATGGGCACTGCTGAGGTGGCAGATGGGCACTGCTGAGGCGGCACAGATGGGCACTGCTGAGGCGGCACAGATGGGCACTGCTGAGGCGGCAGATGGGCACTGATGGGTCGGCACAGATGTGCACTGATTTATTGCACGGATGTGCACTGATTTATTGCATGGATGTGCACTGATGAGGCGGCAGATGGGCACTGCTGAGGCGGCAGATGGGCACTGCTGAGGCGGTAGATGGGCACTGCTGAGGCGGCAGAGATGGGCACTGCTGAGGCGGCACAGATGGGCACTGATAGGTCGGCAGATGGGCACTGATAGGTCGGCACAGATGTGCACTGATTTATTGCACGGATGTGCACTGATAAGGCAGCAGATGGGCACAGATGGGCACTGCTGAGGCGGCACAGATGGGCACTGCTGAGGCGGCACAGATGGGCACTGCTGAGGTGGCACAGATGGGCACTGCTTAGGCGGCACAGATGGGCACTGCTGAGGCACAGATGGGCACCGATTGGCACTGGCGGGCACTGGCGGGCACTGGCGGTGCACAGATGGGCACTGGCGGGCACTGGCGGGCACTGGTGGTGCACAGATGGAGCACTGGCGGTGCACAGGTGGGCACTGGCGGTGCACAGGTGGGCACAGGTGGGCACAGGTGGCCACAGGTGGGCACAGGTGGGCACAGGTGGGGTAGATCTGGGCACTGACAGGGTAGATCTGGGCACTGGCAGGGTAGATCTGGGCACTGGCAGGGTAGATCTGGGCACTGGCAGGGTTTTTGAGTTTTACTGGCACTTTTTATTTGTAACTGACTGGCAGAGAAGCTGACTCACGGTTCGCTGTCTCCTCACACGCTATCGCTGTGTGAGGAGACACATTCGGCAATGGGTGATGATCTCATTTGTTTACATTTGAGATCATCACCAATTGGAGGAGGCGATCGCGCTGTAAACGGCCGCTGTGATTGGCCGTTTACAGCGATCTGTGATTGGCTGTGTCCAGCGGACACGGCCAACACAGATTTTCCCCGATGCGCGCTCCCGGGAGCGCGCGGGGAACTCTTAAAGGGGACGACGTCAATAGACGTAGTCCCGGAAATTGAGATCCGTGCTGTAGCCGTCATTTTACTATAGCGCGGATCTCAAGTGGTTAATCTAGTTTTTGGAATCTCTAGACAATTCAAATTAGTTGAGCGTAGGGAACGAGGTAAATTTTGTAATCTTAGAAGTTCCTTAAGATAACTTGGAAGTAAAGTCCCTGTAGATCCGAGGGGGACATACAAGGAAAATAAAAAACAGCATTTTAGCCTGCACATGATTGGACCCAGCCCAACCCCAGAAAAACAACCGCCCCCCATAAACCCCCTAATCCATAACCCATAAGGACATGCATGAGTGAGTTTGGGGTGGAGGAACTTGGCTGGCCTGCACTCAACCCAATAGAACACCTTTGGGATGAATTAGAGCAGAGACTGTGAGTCAGGCCTTCTCGTCCAACATCAGTGCCTGACCTCACAAATTTACTTCTGGGAGAATGGTCAAACATTCCCATAGACACACTCCTAAACCTTTTGGACAGCCTTCCGGAAGAGTTGAAGCTGTTATAGCTGCAAGGGGGGCAACACAATACGGAACCCTATGGACTAAGACTGGGATGCCATTAAAGTTCATGTGCGTGTAAAGGCAGGTGTCCCAATACTTTTGAAAATATAGTATATGTAATAACAGGAACGGAATGATTAAGTTATATCAGCTTTTCTCAATGAGGGTTCCATGGAACCCTAGTGTTCTTCCAGTGGTTGCTTGGAGTTCCTTGAGCTGTGAGCAGTGGTGGCTCTTGATGTTTCACCGACACTGACCATCAATGTTCGAGTGAAATTGTCCACTGGCATCCGATGTAAAGGTTCACTTCTACACTAATCAGCAATATACCACTGAGGCTGGGTTTACACTGGATGTCGATGCGGCTCCAGCAGGGGTCCGGTGCATCCTGGTTCATCGTTTCAGGTCTGATTTCAGCTCCAATTTTGGGCTGAATTAGGACCTGAAACGGACCAAAAGACACACTCCTGGGCAAATTCCCACCAGAGCCGCAGCGGAGATATCTGAACCAGCTCCATAGAGAGCCGGTCACATTCTCCTGATATTGCGAATTGGATGTGGGTATTCCGCATCCAATACACATCCAATTCACAATAGTGTGAACCCAGCCTAAGATAAGAGGGCACTTCTCCCCTGGCCTCTAGTGTAAGAAGACCTACAATTTCTGACAATTATTAAAGTGTAGCTAAACCCAGTAGTATGCAAATAGTCCCTCTAACCCCCCCCCCCCCCCCCAACAGTGCTCACAGCTTATAAATCTTTTCACATTAATATACTGCCACTATACACCTTTTTTGCTTATCTGTATACCACGGGCACATGATTAACTGCACAGTTTGTCCAGTCCAAAGTTTTCAGGTAGGAGGAGATTTACACTACAGCCTGTATACACGCCCACATGTGTGATGTCAATATCATGTGACCTGAACAGTTCAACTGAAACAGGAAATGTTCTCTCCAGCAATAGAGACTAAACTGAACATGTGCAGGATGGCTACCCTCACTGTATTATATGGCCTTGCAGGAGGGAAGGCTCTGTCCATACAGTGTCAAAAGAGCCTTTTTACACAATGCAGAGGATTAACCCCTTAAGTTCCACAGTCAGTATACCAAGCATGCTAATCTGCATATACAAACAGATTTTATTGTTGTGGGTTTAGTAACACTTTAATATTCATTTCTTTTTAGGATTATTGATGAAAATAACTTATTCATGTACAACAAGGGGTGTAAAAGATAACTAAACCCATACATTTTCAGCAGATACCTGTTATCTTCCTAGAAATGCTGTTTACTTGTCACTTTCTGTAGGATATGCTAAAGAATATAGCTAACTACCAATTGCACTGCATCCCATGTAATGGAGATGAAGAGATATGCTCATATTTATATTATATATCAGGAGAGCAATTTAGGGTAACAGCCATGGCTCCCTCCATAGATACAGTGAAGGGGTGACATAGCCACCCAGAGACAGAAGGTGTGTTTTTTTTTTGCAGAATTATGAGGTGAGAATAAAGCGAAAGAAGTTTGAAAAAAATAAAACAATTGCAGCTACCACACCAAGCACTAGTAATCTGCAATATATTACATTTTTGGGCGTAGATAACACTTTAAATATATTCGTTATAGCACATTATTTATTATTCTGTTTATTCCTGTATCTACAATTTACTCATCACTCCAATATATTGTGAACTGTAGATATAACTTTTTGCAGGGGTTCCCTAGGAGCTGAAAATCATTTTAAGGGTTTGTCAAGGGAAAAATACGTTGGGAAAGGTTGTGTTATATAGTAGCCAAATCTTTTGGTGAGCTTTTTTTTTTTTTACGGTCATTCTCTGTCTTCTTTCCCTGCAGGTCTGCACGGCTCCACACCTCTGTGTGCTTGAATGGGACGCACTCTGCCAGCCGCATCAAGCAGGAGGGTCTCTGTGACTTCTCACACCTCTCTTCACCCTCTCGCTTGTCTGGCATCTCAGAGCTAAGGGCGGCTCTCATTTCTGACAACAATCTTCCACAAAATAGACTTAAAAACCGTCTGTCATCATACTTTTTAGACTCGGTGCACAGTACCTTTCCAGGCTCTGAGACAGGCAGCGGCAATTCCCCATCTGCCCGCTTCCAATCTGCAGGGAGAAGTGGATGCTCCCGTGATAGCGTTGAAATTGTGGGAATTATTCATTCTTCAAACACCTCTCTGCCCTCCTATATGAACAAGGTTTGTGTATCACCCACAAGGGTGCTCTTTAGTTCTGGAAGTGTCCCTATTAGCAGCCCACCGAAAGCTTCACTGCCAGAAGGTCTTTGTGGGTCGCCATCTTCTGCTTTGGGTATCCTTTCTAGTTCTGATGAGGGTGAACTAAAACCCCCAGAAAAGGTACACATACCCTGCTCAGGGGTCACCGCCAACCTCCAACTCAACACCACCCCAAATGACTGTAGTAAGCTCAGCTTCCTAAAGCAAGAACCAGAGGATAGCTATCAGCAGGGGCTTCTATCACCCCTCCATCTTCCCTCAGCAATGTCCCCTAAGACACTAACCAATGAACAGGACAAGCTTGGAACAGAAGGTATACAACTGTGTCGTTGGATAGACTGTAGTGCTTTGTATGAACAGCAGGAGGAACTGGTGAGACACATTGAAAAGACACATATTGACCAGCGTACAGGAGAAGATTTCACATGCTTCTGGGCTGGCTGTGTAAGACGATTTAAGCCTTTCAATGCTCGTTACAAGTTGCTCATTCATATGAGAGTTCACTCTGGAGAGAAGCCAAACAAGTGCATGGTGAGTACACATATCTTCCAAAAAATATACCGTATATACTCGAGTATAGGCCGACCCGAATATAAGCCGAGGCCCCCAATTTACCCCCAAAAAAACTGGCAAACTTATTGACTCGTGTATAAGCCGAGGGTAAGACATGCCTGTCCATCCCTGTGTGTGTGTCCGTCCATCCCTGTGTGTCCGTCCATCCCTGTGTGTCCGTCCATCCCTGTGTGTCCGTCCATCCCTGTGTGTGTGTGTCTCCATCCATCCATCCATCCCTGTGTGTGTGTGTGTATCCGTGTGTGTGTGTGTGTGTGTGTGTGTGTGTGTGTGTGTGTGTGTGTGTGTGTGTGTGTCCAGCCTACCTGTGTCCTGAGCCTTTGTCCCGAGCCTCCGTCCCGTGCCGAGCCTCCTTGCCTCCGTGCCTCGCCGCCGTGCCTCGCCGCCGTGCCTCGCCGCCGTGCCTTGCCTCCGGTCCCGTCCCGTCCCGTCCCGTGCCGTGCCGTCCTGTGCCTTGCCTCCGTCCCGTGCCCTCTTCGTTCGTCGGCGGCCATTGTAAAATTCAAAAGCTGCGCCGCCGCCTTCGCCTGTGATAGGCGGAACACTGAATTTCCCAGCAGCCTGTGTTCCGCCTATCACAGACGTCGTATCATCCTCGTCCGTAGTACGAGGATGATACGAAGTCCGTGATAGGCGGAACACAGGCTGCTGGGAAATTCAGTGTTCCGCCTATCACAGGCGAAGGGGGAGCCGGAGGCGCGGCTTTTGAATCAGAATGGCCGCTGTCTGTCTGCTCGACACGCTGATCGAGCGGGCAGACAGCGATGACTCGAGTATAAGCCGAGGGGGGCACTTTCAGCCTCAAAAAAGAGGCTGAAAATCTCGGCTTATACTCGAGTATATACGGTACTTTAAATTAAATGTAGACCCTAAATGAATGAAATTTTGTTTGCTAAAGCATTCTGTATCATAAACAATTGTCATTCTGTTTCATAAAATGAAATGTTTTATCTACTTTCACACTTTGTTGCATCTAAAATACTGCTGATCTCCTGCAACCTCTTCTTGTCTACATACACTCCTCCAGCTGCCACATGTTTTTTGTTAGGGTAGGCTTCCTGATGGTGACAACAGCAATACTTTGGAGAGCAGTTATCAACAATGTGGGAGATCACTTTTATTTTGTACTAAGCCCCGCTTGTGGGTCAGGATACATGTAAAAGGGAGGTAGGGTCAGATTGAGCCACATAGGTGTATTTGGGGAGATAGCAGTTCACAGCTAGCCTTTACAGGTTAAGCCCACTTTCCAGGCTTTGAGACTGGTGGGCATGGAACGGGTCAAGAAAAAGGGGACTGCAGGATTCACTGGAATGCAAGATTTTGGAAGGCCTCCAGGGAATGTACTACTGCCGCCTCCAGGACCGTAGAGGAATTAGACATATCAGGGCACAGCCACTACTGGGCCTTCATCAGTTGTGAAGCTAAGAAATATTTATGGAAGTCAGGAATCCTTCTCTAGAAGTTGTACATATCAACGGGGTCAGTTTGCATCTGGGGGGACAAGAGCCCCCCAAAAAGGAGTAAAAAAGTTGGTGAAGTTGTGTAAAAAAGGATTTTGGTAACCACTGTGGAGAGTGTTGAAAAAGGTAACTGAATTTCAGAAGGATTTTCATTTTTATCAGAATGATGTGGCCTAGTAGGGACAGGGGCAAGTTCTCCCATGCTTTCAACTGTGCCTTGGCAGTTTGATACACCAGAAGAAGATTAAAGGGGTTGTAAAGGTTCATGTTAGGATGCATTAAGGTAAAAAAACACCTGGCAGTCACCGGACCCCCCAGCCCCCCCCCCCATTTTACTTACCTGAGCCCCTTCATCTTCTTCGGTGGGGACGTGCCGTCCTTCGAGTCCCGGCTTTGATTGGATAGATTGATAGCAGTGTAGCCATTGGCTCCTGCTGCTGTCAATCAAATCCAATGACCCAGGGGCAGGGCCGAGTCATACATTCGGCTTCTATGGACGCCAAATGAATGACTCGGGAGCACGCCCACAAGGTAACCCCCTCAGGAGAGCACTTCTCCTAGGGCAGGGATATGCAATTAGCAGACCTCCAGCTGTTGCAGAACTACAAGTCCCATGAGGCATTGCAAGACTCTGACAGCCTCAAGCATGACACCCAGAGGCAGAGGCATGATGAGACTTGTAGTTTTGCAACAGCTGGAGGTCCGCTAATTGCAGATCTCTGTCCTAGGGGGTTATCTAATGCAGGGAGGAGCCACGAGAGCCGCCAAGGGAACTCAGAGGAGGATGTTTGGGGCCACTCTGTTCAAAACGAGCTGCACAGTGGAGGTAAGTATGACATGTTTGTTATTTAAAAAAAAAAAAAGCTTTAGTATCATTTCATGGTTAATATAGTCAGACGACTGCCGAGAAACAAGCATTCCCAGGTATTTGAATTTATCAACCCATTGTAATTGTAATGTAGATGGGGCCGATTGACAGGCCTTAAGGTCTATTGGAAACAGCAGTGACTTGGACTAATTAACTTTAAGATACTTGATGGGTATTTAGAATATGAAGAGCTCTGGTCAGTGAAGAGCACACATTGTTAAGTAACAGCAGTGGTGTAGTGGGTAGCACTCTCACCTAGCAGTAAAAGGGGGTCGCTGGTTCTAATCCCAACCACAACACTACCTGCTTGGAGTTTGCATATTCTCCCTGTGCCTGCATGGGTTTCCTCCCACACTCCAAAGACATGCTGGTAGGTTAATTGGCTTCTGTCCAAAAATTGGCCATAGTATGTGATTGTGAGTTGGCGATCTTAGATTGTGGGCTCCTTGAGGATAGAGACTGATGTATGTGTGGAGCACTGCGTAAATTGACTGCATTATATGGGTACCTTAAATAAATAATACGTAAATAGGTGAGCATCTTAATGAGACACAATGTACATGGATAGTGACAATTGTTGACATGCACCATACTTAGGACTGGTGTCTTTATTCAACCTTGCTAACTATGTAACAGCAGAAGGTCACCTGCATACAGGACCACCTCTCCTCCAGCCAGGCAATCCATAGGCCTTTAATATCCAGAGAGACAAATAAAGCCTAAGCCATTGGTTCCATGGCTATAGCAAATAGGGCTGGAGAGAGAAGGTAGCACTGCTGGGTACCCCTGTGTAAGGTAAACGATTACTCCCCAGTCTAATAACAACAGTAGGGCATTTTAATTATGGCAGTAAATAGTCTTTAGTACAATTGACGGCAGAAGATATCCTTCCAAATGACAGACATATTATGTGTTTTAATAGACAGAGGAATTTAGGCAACTTGAAAACAGGAAATAAATGAGACATTTATATTGTAAAGAAGCTGTCTTATAAAATGCCAGATAATCCTTTTATGATAGTCCTACAAAGTGATCCGAAGGTAAGCCCGGTGGTTACAGCACATCCTTCCATCTGCTGGCAATTATGTCCCTCCTCCCCATCATCTGTCTGCACAAGGATTCCCTTGCTGGTCCGTAGCATCCAGATCCCTCCTCTCATCTCCCCCTAAAAATTACTATAAGCCGGGGTCTGCTCTATGGCCTGCTTGAGACATTCGGTAGTAAGAGGAAGTTCTAATCTCCCTGCAATATCCTGTTATGTTTCATACTTAGTGTGTGTTGTTTTAGTTTTATTGCATTGGAGGTTTATCTGCATAATAATCAGAAAAAGGTCCAAGTATAATAATGAGGCAATGCCTTCTAGACCTTCACGTTTGAAGATTAATTTTCCTGCTTTCTTAGATTCAATGTTCCAGACAAATGGAATTTTGATTGTCTGAGACAGCAGAAATAAGTGAACCTAAAATGCTTGTGTATGGAAATGGAGTAACATCCATTGCCCTGGCAGTGCATGCTGCAACATTCAGCTTTCTAATCTATGAATGAAGAGTGGATGTTGTTATTCGTATGGACTGTTGTGTTAGAATTACATAGTTACTTTGTGAAGTAGCAATCCATAGACATGAAAATCCAGGGCCCAATAATACCAGAAAGCAAATGGTATGCTCTGTGTAACTTTCGCCTGCTGGTGTGCGCTGTGAAGTGGCGGTGAAATAGTACAACACATTGCACAGTTTACCTTTATTCTTTTAACTTTATTAAAATATCACACTATGAGATCTTATTTAACTTTATGCATCAGATCACACTGTGCTGCGGTGCAGTGCATCGCAAAGCACTGTGCTGTGTAAAAATGGATCCTGTCCTACTTTTCTTTCACATACACCAATGAAGTGCATTGAACTGAAACAGTTATGCCCTGTGCACACGGTTGGACATTCCGACCACAAAATCCGTCTGATTTTTTCCGACGGATTTTGGCTGAAACTTGTGTTGCATACACATGGTCAGACAAAGTTGTCGGAAGATCTGATAGTTCGGAAGGAGGTGACGTTAGTTGCATACGATGGGACCACATAGAGGCTAGTAGCCAATAGCTTTGGTCTCGTAATTTATCGTAATTTATTCTGAGCATGTGTGGAACTTTGTCTGACGGAATTCTTTACAAACGATCAGAAAAAGTCTGATCAGATTTTGTTGCCTGAAAATTTTAGATCCGACTCTCAAACTTTTTCCATCGGAATTTACGACGGAAAAAGTCTGATAGAGCCCACACATGATCGGATTTTCCGACAACATAATCCGATCGGACCCTTTCCGTCTTTAGCCTGAGTTAAAAATGTCACAGCCACATAGCAAAGCATCACAGCCTTGGCATGGGTATCACCCTGTCCAGCTTTATGGTTGGATTCGAGGGTGTGGCCAGGGGTGGTGAAACTGCGCCTCAGCTGCCTGTTTATACTGCCTCCTGGACCACTCGCATGAAAGAGCTAGTGCAGGATTTATAAGGGGGCAAAAAGGGCCATTGACCTGGGCCCCCTGACAGAAGGGGCCTCCCATGCAAGAAAATATAAAATAAATAATAATAAAATAATATAAAAATATATAATAATAATATAATAAATAAATAATAAAACGTTAATTTCTATTTTTTATTAAATTTATTTTAGGAAATAATATTTTGTTGGCCATCATCTGTAAACATTTTTACACTGGACTGGTATATATTTAAAAAATATATATTTTGGCAGCTCACGTAAACCACACATAGAGCGCTATGACTGTGTGTGTGTGCATGCGTGCATGCTTGACCTCAGAATTACATTCCGTCATGAATTTTGAAAATGTGTGACTGTCATTGAAACTATAAACCAAATTTGTGTACGAGGGGTCCCCAGAATCTGAAGAGCCCCAGGCCTTCCAAGGTCTAAATCTGGACCTAGAAAGAGCTCTTTGAGCTTGTTTCTTTACGTATGAGCTATAATCCTTACAGTGTGTGTTCAGCAGGAACCAGACAAAATCCCTACCCTGTATGGCCAGCTTTACTCATGCAGTGAGGTTGTTACAGAGGAACTCCAGCTGTTTGCAGACAAATTCAAAGTCAACAGCCAGCTACAAATACTGTAGCTGCTGACTTTTTTCTAAACAGGTTCTCACCAGCCCAGGGATTCAGCGTTGTCATCACCTGGACCGGTTCTTTGCCAGTCTTCTTGTCCCTGGCACCTCCATCTTGAATATAGAAAGCCTGTTGAGACTTTACGTCTTATAGCCGTCTCCCCACTGCACATGCATAAGTCATGCTGCGCTTTGTCAATGGTCTCCCAGTCATGTCACAGGTCCCAGGAGGTTGTGGGCAGGGCAGTGGGGGGCTGAAGTGGGAGCGGGTACCCAGTTAAATATAGGTACCTTCCCTTGAAAAAAATGAATGATTTTAATTCACAGCAGAGGGGGAGAACAAGTAAAATTAGCTAAACTTCACATTTTATGGGAAGTTCTGCTTTAAAGTGGAAGTAAGCTCTTATTTTTTACTTGAACCTACAGGCAAGACTATAATAAGGCTTACCTGTAGGTACAGCGAATATCTCTTAAACCTGCACGGCTTGGGGAGATATTCACATTGCAGCCGGTGACATCACTGGCACAGGCACTCTGAAGGGATGGTATACCTGTGCTGTCCCTTCAGAGCTCTGTGCTGCTGTCTGTGACCCCCACGCACAGACACAGAAGTGACGTCATTGCGGCACAGCAATTTCGACAGCCGGAGGATGCAAGCCTGGAAAGAAGACTGGGTGAAGATAGAAGCGCCTTTCAGCGGTGACAGTGCGGCGCTGGAAGGCTTAATTCTAAGCTAAGTGTTTCATAATGTGCTAGTATGCGATGCATACTAGCAAATTATGCCTCTTCCTTGCAAGGTTTAAAAGAAAAAAATAGATGCAGTTTACTACCGCTTTAAGTTATTTAGTGCCTTCGGCTTGTTAACTTCTGGGGCTGTGAGAAGTCTGAGCCCAGCTCTGAGACTAGTCTTTCTAAGACAGCATTTGCTGGGAATAGTACCCTTGGCTGCCCTGTGGCTTTGTCTGGAGTTGGATAGAAAATGAAAGGGACCATCTGTTTAGTTGTCTTTTGGCAGTCTTTTCCTTAATATAATTTTTTTTTCTGGAAAATATGTTGAATTTACTTTTAATAATTTTTACATGATTAATTTGTTTTTCTCAGTGCCAGCATTATAAATAATATAGATAAGGCGTTGAAAATAAAAAGTAGAGATCACAGAACATATACATATAATAAATAACATGTGTAGCATGCCCAACAGCACATACTGTGCTAAGAGCTCATTGCGTACATAATAACGCATTGCACATTAGCCATAAATACTGATCACTCATGGTTCAGAGAATGAAAATAGAATCCAAATGTAACATTGTCTCAGCTTTCCTAACTGTAAATCTCACCTTGGCCTGCAAATAATTACTACCTTGTGCTGTGTGGAATGACTACATCTGGAGGGTACCAGCCCCTACAGCTCAAAATATATTGCCTTTGGGAGTCCTCTCCAAGTCATGGACTTTATAAGAGGACCGGGGATGAAAGGGGGGGGTTGACTTAACAGTGATGTAATGACAGCACACGCACAAACTGCATTGGACACTATGTACACACTGCTGCAGTTACAAGCTACTGTGAACCCGTTGCACAATACATTTGCGTGTTAACTACCGCCAGTCCGTGTCATTTACTGGAGTAATAAATTTAAAACTTCAACCGCGTATATTAAGAGGTTTTTCAGTAACATTTACTGAAAGCGGAAATCCACCCCAGACTACCTTTGAATAGAATGTGAAAGGCTTGAGTCCCTTGGCAGGACTTAATTTCTAACTGTTACGCGTTTGGGGAGATTCTTTCCCCCAATTTATGTCCTGAGGTGATAGCCCAGGATCAACATTTTCTGACTTCCCTCAATGAAGTGCAAATCAAATTAGATAAAGGAACATCAGTCTTTTAGGAACACGGCTATTGATTACTTCCTGCATTTTAGCCCAACTTTTTTTTAACACTTTGGATGGCTTATGGATAGAATAGAAACTCTGTTAGATTTTTTTTTTTTTTTTTTATTGCTTTCTGAGGCCTGGTTGGGGATATTTTTCCTCCCATCTGGACAGGAGTTAAGGAAACATCTCCAAAAGAGACAGAGCAAAGAAAGCTGTAGTCTTCACCTACTCTGTTTTTTTTTTGGGGGGATCAGATCTGATCCTGGGGCCCTTTACTCCCACCATGTGACCCTTTATTATGGTCTTTCAGTGGGCCACCTTCCTGCTGTCTTAGGGTCCCCCCACTGTGGCGTCAAACCAGAGCCCATTCGCAATTGCGCCCTGGTAGTTTCCCCATTGGTGTCAGTAGTTTTTTTATTTTTGTTATATTATTTTATAATTTTTTACAATTTAAAGCGGTAGTAAAGCTTACTTGTTCATTTTCACCTGCAAGTAAGCCTATAATAAGGCTTACCTTATGTCCCATCCCCAGCCCATAATAAGGCTCTGTCCCATCCCCCTGCAGCAGGGGGCTGGGTCAAAATGATGACCCCTGCGACCTCTGTACATATGCCCCTGCATAAAAGCAATTCATTGGTGGTCTATTGCAAAAAGTAATGTTCAGTAATGTTCAGAATGCCACCATTACAGACAGCTAAAAAAGATAAATTGGTGTCATGCTTTTAGATTTGTCAAGTGGTGTTGGCCCAGGAAATATACAGGCACCATCGGATAGGAGGACAATCTACCACAGGTGAAGGAACCGCTAGCAACCTCTGGAAGAATAGTTGCACAGAACCCTGGTTGAAAATGGCTCTTTTAGAGGTTTCTCAGGAGAAGGAAGGCTGTGATCATTTCTGAATAATTTCTGAGTGACTCTGTCACAAGAGTTTTCAATGCAGGAGGCCAGCTTCTAAATCATTGTCCTTTCTAGGACAGACAGCCTACAAATATAGTTTACAAGAGAGAAGGTGATCTGCCAGCACAATACCAACAAGGGTAATTATGGTAAACTCAGCTCCCCCATAACTACAGAAAAGCATCTGAAATGTAAGCAGCAATATTGTTCATTATTTTTATAGGTTATGCTTTTTTAATGGCATTACTAAACAAATATGAAGTACAGTGGATATAAAATGTCTACACACCCCTGTTAAAATGTCAGGTTTCTGTGATTTAAAAAATGAGACAAAGAGAAATAATTTCAGAACTTTTTCCACCTTTAGGCTGGGTTCACACTATTGTGAATTGGATGTGGATTTCACTGCATCCAATTCATATAGCAGGAGATTGTGACCTGGCTCTCTATGGAGCCAGTTCACACATCTCCGCAGCGTTTCCGGTGCAAATTGCACAGGAGTCCTGTGTGTCTTTTGATCCGTTTCAGGTATGAATTCAGCCCAAGATTCGACCTGAAATTGGACCTGATACGGGGAATGGGGACGCACCAGACTTCTGCTATGAGCCGCTGTGTTCTGTAGTGTGAACTCAGCCTTAGTATGAACTATATACTGTAGAACTCAATTGAAAAACAAACTGAATTTTTTTTAGGGGGGAGGGGAGTAAAAATAAAAAACTTAAATAATGTGGTTGCATAAGTGTGCACACCCTCTTATAACTGGGGATGTAGCTGTGTTCAGAATTAAGCAATTACATTTAAACCCATGTTAAATAGGAGTCAGTACACACCTGCCATCATTTAAATGCCTCTGATTAACCCCAAATAAAATTCAGCTGTTCTAGCAGGTTTTTCCTGACATTTTATTAGTCGCTTCCTACAGCAAAAGCCATGGTCCGTAGAGAGCTTCATAAGCATCAGAGAGATCTCACTGTTAAAAGGTATCAGCCAAGAGAAAGGTACAAAAGAATTTCCAAGGCATTAGACATACCATGGAACACAGTGAAGACAGTCATCATCAAGTGGAGAAAATATGGCACAACAGTGACATTACCAAGAACTGGACGTCCCTCCAAAATTGATGAAAAGACAAGAAGAAAACTGGTCAGGGAGGCTGTCAAGAGGCCTACAACAACATTAAAGGAGCTGCAGGAATATCTGGCAAGTACTGGCTGTGGTGGTACATGTGACAACAATCTCCCTTGTTCTTCATATGTTTGGGCTATGGGGTAGAGTCGCAAAATGGAATCCTTTGCTTTTGAAGAAAAACATCCAAGCTCGGCTAAATTTTGCAAAAACACATCTGAAGTCTCCCAAAAGCATGTGGGAAAACATGTTATGGTCTGATGAAACCAAGGTTGAACTTTTTGGCCATAATTCCAAAAGATATGTTTGGCACAAAAACAACACTGCACATCACCAAAAGAACACCATACCCACAGTGAAGCATGGTGGTGGCAGCATCATGCTTTTGGGTGTTTTTTGTTCAGCTGGAACAGAGGCCTTAGTCAAGGTAGAGGGAATTATGAACAGTTCCAAATACCAGTCAATATTGGCACAAAACCTTCAGGCTTCTGCAAGAAAGCTGAACATGAAGATGAACTTTATCTTTCAGCATGAGAATGATCCAAAGCATGCATCCAAATCAACAAAGGAATGGCTTCGCTAGAAAAAGATTAAAGTTTTGGAATGGCCCAGCCAGAGCCCAGACCTGAATCTGATTGAAAATCTGTGGGGTGATCTGAAGTGGGCTGTGCACAGGGGATGCCCTCGCAATCTGACAGATTTGGAGTGTTTTTACAAAGAAGAGCGGGCAAATATTGCCAAGTCAAGATGTGCCGTGCTGATAGACTCATACCCAAAAAGACTGAGTGCTGGAATAAAATCAAAAGGTGCTTCAAAGTATTAGTTTAAGGGTGTGCACACTTATGCAACCATATTATTTTAGTTATTTATTTTTACTTACATCCACCTAAAAGATTTCAGTTTGTTGTTCAACTGAGTTGTACAGTTTATAGGTCACATTATAGGTGGAATAATTTCTGAAATGGTTTCTTTGTCTCATTTTTTTAATCACAGAAACCTGACATTTTAACCGGGGTGTGTAGACGTTTTATATCCATATATAGGTGGTATCCCAGTTTAGCTGCACAAGTTGAAATTTGCTTTAAAGAAATGGTTACACTTCAATTACATTAGCGTGTTCTACGTTTGGAAATAGATCACTTGAAAGGGTCATGATTTCTTACCCACCACAACACAAGCAGGATGGTGTACTGTGTGTTTGGAAATAAATTAGGCAAGTAATAAGGATTTAATAGTTTTCTTTGGGAAATTAGATAAATACTCCAAACCTTTGGGGAAAACAATATAACTATATACAGTATATGTGCTATTTGTATTTGTAATTTCTAGGATTCTATGGATTCCTTAAAGTGTATCGAAATCCAAATTTTTTACGTTTTTTTTTTTTATTATTATTAAAAGAAAATGTAAATTGGGGGTACAAAACAGGGGAGAGAGGGTTAAAGGGAACAAGAGGGGTAATAGGTTAATGAACAACGAGCACCCACATGATAACAACATATGCAAGTATTAAGAAAGATAATAACAGTGTCCAGTTCAAAAGGTAAAAATATATAAGAAATTCTGAATAAAGTATGTATACACTGGTATGATGTGATATTTTCCATGGACCTATAAAACAAAGTCCTCATTTAAATTTGGAATTTAAGTGCAATGCAGGTATATACAGTTAAGTCCATATATATTTGGACACAGGCGCAATTTTCATACTTTTGGCTCTTTGTGCCACCAGAATAAAATTAAAATGAAGCAATCCAAATAAATTTCAGCTTTAATTCAGGGGGTTGAACATGAATAGCAAGTACAAATTGTAGGAACTGCAACCATTTTTATACACAGTCCCCCTATTTTCAGGGGCTCAAATGTAATTGGACAAATGTATATAATCATAAATAAAATGTTAATTTTTAATATTTTGTTGAGAATCCTTCACTGGCAATGACTGCCTGAAGTCTGGAACCCATAGACATTACCAAAGACTGTGTTTCCTTCATTCTGATGCTTTGCCAGTCTCTAAAGCTTGATTCACGCTAATGCATTTTTTTTTATGCTTTTTGCATTTTGCAGAAGGGATTTTTTTTTTTATCATGGCTTCCTATGGAACATGTTCACATCAATGCATTTTTGTGCCTCTGCATTTTTGGAAAGGATTGGGGACTTTTTTCCCTGCAAAATGCAGCGTTTTGCATGTAATAGACTTCAATGGACTTGCATCCAAAACGCAAGTACTGAGTTTTTACCACGATTTGCGTGTTTTTTTTTTTACATTCACTGTATATAGCTGGTTGCTAAGGAGCGGGCCGGGAAGCCGGCTGCTGCGTCCTTAACATCCAATGAGCCATCGACTGAATGTAAAAAATCTATTGCTGGCTAAAATAAAACGAATGACAAAAAGCGCATGCCCCCCCCCCCCAAAGAAAATACCACACCCTTTGGTCTAGTAAGGATTTGGAGGGGACACCCCCCACTCCCCAGTTTTTTTTTTAAATGACATGGGATCACCCCAAAATCGATACCAGACCCTTAGCCGAGCATGCAGCCAGTTAGATCAGGAAAGGGAGGGGACGAGTATGCGCCCCCCTCCCCTCCTGAACCATACCAGTCCACATGCCCTCAACATGGGTGCTTTGGATGAAGCCCGCTGTCAGTTGATGTCACAGAGTCAGTCCAGGCTGGGAAAAGATCGGGACCGTGTGGACCAGATCCACCCAGAAGCCTGGACTAGCACCTGGCTCAGTCTTCTCAGCGCGCTGCTGAGAGGCTGAGTCAGCTGCTCCTGCCCCCTCCACAGCTCCACAGCCCTGCGCTTCAGTGAGGCGTTTTGGCAGAGCAGAGAGCCGGTGACTGGCAGTTATTAGCTCTCTGCTCACAGAGCACTGAGAACTGAGTGATCAGTGGTGTTTGATCAACTGATCAGCGTCAGTTCTCAGTCTCAGTCAGTTCTCAGTCTTAGAGCCGATGGTGCTGCTGCATCCACCTAGGTAAGTAGGATTTCTAAAAAAAACAAAAAAAAACACCCCTCTTTCAAACCAAAAGTAACAGCACTATAAATTGGTATATAACAATCCATATGTGTCCAATGTAAAATAAAAATAACAAAAATCAATGCAAACGCCTTTGTCTATAAAGTACTTACATACAATAAAGTGCAAAGTTTGTGCATTGCCTCCCTGTTTAAGAGTATATCTCCTTATGTAAAAATATGTGATCAATCATGCAACTGGATTCTACATGATGACGTTCCAGCTCCGCCCAGCATTGGTAGGTGGGGTACCACCTACTTTATTTATGTTACATGTTACTATTCACATAGCACAGCTAAAAAAAATGTAGGAATCCTCTGCCCTCTACTGTCAGCGACTAGTATCACACTGTAATGTAAAATTATGTAATTATGTATTAGCAGCTCAGGGGCCCCTGCAATGGGACTTTGCTACAACATTCATCTGGAAATATCTCTATTAATAGCTATATATACCCAGGTATATGTGCACAATTCCACCAGGACTATTGGGTCCTTTGCTAATAATGCCTGTTTGTAAATTGAATGCATGAACTGTTATTAATTTTTTTTTCTTAAATAAAGCTTGTATTATTCATATACTGGTGTGCATCTACTGTATATGCTTATAGTTAAAGAGGAGCTCCAGTCATATTTGTGTTTATTAAAAGTCAGCAGCTAGAAAAACTGTAGCTGCTGACTTTTAATAAACAGATACTGGCCTGTCCCAGGATCCAGAGATGTGCTCACCCTAGCCATTCTTTCGATCAGTGTTCTGTCCCTGGCACTGCCATCTCAACTGTGGGCACCCGGCTTGGACAGCTTGCGGCTTCACAGCTGGGTGCACACTGCACATGTGTGAGCTGTGCTGTACTTTGTGAATGGTCCCACAGTCTTCTGGGACCTGTGACGTGTCCCAGAAGATTGCGGGGAGAGGAGGGAAGGGGGAGGAGAACTTCTGCTTGTATGGCCTCGGAAGTGAATCTGAACGAAGGTGGGAGCGGGTACCTGTCAAAACCAGGTACTCGCTCCCCCCACCCTCCCCCCCAAAAAGGTGGCATTTCCTAAAGAGGCGGGGGAAGGAGGCCTTAAAGCAGGACTTCCTCTTTTGGGTAAAGCTCCGCTTTAATGTTATATTCTGGTTGCAGTAGTTCTTCTGCTTCCAGTCGCTTTGATTCGATTATTGATTCATTTTCCAGGAAGAGAATCCCCCTCTGTTGACAGAGAGGCCATGTCCAGGGTGGAGGCACTGCCAACTTTAAAGCGGAGGTCCACCCTAAAGTGGACCTTCCGCTCATCGGAACCCTCCCCCCCTCCGGTGCCACAATTGGCACCTTTCAGGGGGGAGGGGGGTGCAGGTACCTGTACAGTACAGGTATCTGCACCCACTTCCGGGATAGCTCTCTGCGGAAAGGGGCGTAGATTACGCCCCTTTCCAAAAGTCCCCCGCTGCCTGCTGGGAAACACACAGATCCCAGAGGCAGCGGGGACCGTCCTTATTGCGCAGCGCGACTCGTGCATGCGCAGTAGGGAACCGGGAAATGAAGCCGAAAGGCTCCACTTCCTGATTCCCATACCCAAGATGGCGGCGGCAGCACCCGAGAGACGATCGAGAGATCGGCTTCGGGTGCCGACATCGCGGGCGCGCTGGACAGGTAAGTGTCACTATTTTAAAAGCCAGCAGCTGCAGTATTTGTAGCTGCTGGCTTTCAAAAAAAAAAAAAAAACGCGGAGTCCCGGCGGACTCCCGCTTTATTATCAATCCCACTCTTACACTTAGCGAAGGTTCTGGTTCTCTTATTTACCTACAGCAGGGGTCTCCAAACTATGACCCTCCAATTATTCAGGAACTACAATTCCCATGATGCCTGTGATTGTCAGAGTTTTACAATGCCTCATGGGATGTGTAGCTGGAGGGCCGTAGTTTGGAAATGCCTGACCTACAGGTTTAAAGCAATATCCTGTTTGCGGAGGGTTATTTCTCATAACCCCCCCCCAAAAAAGGGGGCTACAACATATTTAAAAATTGCTGCTTATATTTTAGAAAATATCATTACAACAGGTGTTCATTAATAGAAGATGATGTAGCTCATTGACATCCACCTGTAAGTGAAAGGAAACCAATTTTAGGTGGAGTTGGCATTAAATGTATTTCTTCTCATGAAACCAAATTAGATACATGTTCCTAAATTGTGCAACTCAAAACCTGAGTGGCAAGAAAATATAAAATGAAGTAATAACTTTTATCTAGCACGGGGAGACATTAGATAATTTACCGAATCCCTCTAAACTCTACATGCATTACTGTACCTAGGCGTCATGTTGTTGGTGCAGCCTCTGAGTGGATGTAGCCACTATGGCTTGTCTGCAAACCACCCACAGTAAAATGATAATTTGTTAATACCCAAATGAAACCCACACAAAACTGTGAATGGGCCGTGGCCAGCTTTGTACTGAATAGAAGCTTTGTTTGGTGCTGACGTAATGTATACACTCATTGTATATCTTGTGCTATGTTTCTAATGGCCAGGGCTGCATCACTTAATCAAAACACGGCCTGATGGCAGAAGACTTAATTAGCTGCTTCAGTGGGAGCCCCGCTAGTTAAATATTGTGATTAGATTAATTAGAAGGGATTATGACCATATTTCCAGCTTCTGTAGGCTGTGAATTTTCCATGGTGGTCCGAGGCATCGCTACAGCCTGGTTAACTCATCTGTGGCCAAAAAAGATTGGTACTGTTTCTCGGACAAATCAATGGAATTGGACTTTATTATCCATCAAAGAGCTTAAGCTTAGAAAGTGTTTGTGAGGAGGCATGTAAATGAGAGCTTAAAAAACAGCTTAAAGAGAAGCCGTCACCAAATGAGTTATATAATCATGTTTTAGCTCAGCCTTACCTCTCTGGAAGTAGTTACTTTTTATCACTTGTGATATCTCCCACTGAGAGCAGAAGTGTCAGACTAAGTTTAAGGCTGAAATGATGGCCATAGATCGATTCTTTTTTTCTTCTGATCAGCCAGCCGGCTGATATAAAAAAAAAAAATGCATGGATTCCCCCATCAACACATTCAAGGTGAATGATGTCATCCTCCCCTGCTATGCAATCATATTCTGACAGCTGGACTTCTCCGCTGTCAAAATACACTAATCAGCGCTGCAGCTGCTCATCAAATAAAACATTTCTAACATTCCTGTTCGATGAAAGCCAATCGTTAGATCAGCTTCTCTCTAGCAAAAACAGACATAGATGGATAGAAATTTGTCCAGTCCCTTGCTGAACCGGCTGAATTTCTATCTGTCTATGTTCAGCTTAAAGTGTTAGGCCGCGTACACACGGGCGGACTGTCTGCCCAACTTAGTCCACCGAAACACATTTCAGCGGACAATCCGCTCGTGTGTGGGCTTCAGCTGACTTTTTCAGCGGACAGTCTGGCGAACAAAGTCTTACGGAATTTCCGTAAGATTGTCCGTCCAAACTTGGTTTGAGCGGACAGTCCGCCCGTGTGTGTGTCAGTCCGCTGTACTTTCGGAATGAGCGGACTTTTCCCGCCCGGAGAAAAGTCTGCTCATTTCGAGCGGGTATCCAGGTAGGCGGGGCACGCGACGGAGATGTCGCTGGCCCCGCCGCCTGGAATGGACTTAAAGGGGAACCCCAACGCCGGAAAAAATCGGCGTGGGAGTGCCCCCCAAGTCCACAACAGACCCTTGTCCGAGCACGCTACCCGGCCGGCCAGGAAAGGGGGGCGAGCGAGCGCGCCCCCCCTTCTGAGCCATACCAGGCCGCGTGCCCTCAACATGGGGGGTGCCTTGGGGAAGGGGGGGCCGCGCGGCCCCCCCACCCCAAAGCACCTTGTCCCCATGTTGATGAGGACAAGGGCCTCTTCCCGACAACCCTGGCCGTTGGTTGTCGGGGTCTGCGGGCGGGGGGCTTATCGGAATCCGGGAGCCCCCTTTAATAAGGGGGCCCCCGGATACCGGCCCCCCACCCTATGTGAATGAGTATGGGGTACAATGTACCCCTACCCATTCACCTGTGAAAAAAAGTACCAAAAAAAACACAACACAGGGTTAAAATATTTTATTGCACAGCTCCGGGGGTCTTCCGTCTTCGGGGGTCTTCTCGCCGGACTCCTCCGCTATCTTCTTGTAGCTCTTTTGCTAGCGGAGGAGTCCGGCTTTCTTCCCCCCCGCCGCCGGCCTCTTCTCCCGACTTCGGGGGTCTTGTCCCCCTCTTCGGTTCTTCTGCCGGGCCACCGCGCCTTCTTATAGCTCTTTTGCAGGCGGTGGCCCGGTCTTCTGTCGCCGCCGCCTTCCGTTCTTCTTCTTCTTCTTCTTCTTCTCCAGGAGATGTTGCCTCGACGATCTCTCCAGCCGGAATGCCAGAGCCGCGCTGCGCGGCCACTTATATAGTGACAATGGGGCGGTGTCACATGGTATATGTCACATGGGTTGGTCACATGGGTTGATGTCACATGGGGACTATGACATCGTAAGGGGGCGGGGTCACCATGTGACCAACCCATGTGACATATACCATGTGACACCGCCCCATTGTCACTATATAAGTGGCCGCGCAGCGCGGCTCTGGCATTCCGGCCGGAGAGATCGTCGAGGCAACATCTCCTGGAGAAGAAGAAGAAGAAGAAGAAGAAGAAGAAGAAGAACGGAAGGCGGCGGCGACAGCGGCGACAGAAGACCGGGCCACCGCCTGCAAAAGAGCTATAAGAAGGCGCGGTGGCCCGGCAGAAGAACCGAAGAGGGGGACAAGACCCCCGAAGTCGGGAGAAGAGGCCGGCGGCGGGGAGGAAGAAAGCCGGACTCCTCCACTAGCAAAAGAGCTACAAGAAGATAGCGGAGGAGTCCGGCGAGAAGACCCCCGAAGACGGAAGACCCCCGGAGCTGTGCAATAAAATATTTTAACCCTGTGTTGTGTTTTTTTTGGTACTTTTTTTCACAGGTGAATGGGTAGGGGTACATTGTACCCCATACTCATTCACATAGGGTGGGGGGCCGGTATCCGGGGGCCCCCTTATTAAGCCCCCCGCCCGCAGACCCCAACAACCAACGGCCAGGGTTGTCGGGAAGAGGCCCTTGTCCTCATCAACATGGGGACAAGGTGCTTTGGGGTGGGGGGGCCGCGCGGCCCCCCCTTCCCCAAAGCACCCCCCATGTTGAGGGCACGCGCCTGGTACGGCTCAGGAGGGGGGGCGCGCTCGCTCGCCCCCCTTTCCTGGCCGGCCGGGTAGCGTGCTCGGACAAGGGTCTGTTGTGGACTTGGGGGGCACCCCAACGCCGATTTTTTTCGGCGTTGGGTTTCCCCTTTAAGTCCATTCCAGGCGGCGGGGCCAGCGACGTCTCCTTCGCGGGCCCCGCCTACCTGGAGACGCGCTCGAAATGAGCGTACTTTCCTCCGCTTGTGTGGGCGAGTCCGTTCATTTCAAAAGTAGAGCGGATTGTATGGCGGACTTAGTTCGCCGTATTAGTCCGCTCAAAAAGTGCCGTGTGTGGGCAAGTCCGTTCATTCAAAAGTTTGGACGGACTGTCTGTCGGATTGTCTGGCGAACTTAGTTGGGCAGACAATCCGCCCGTGTGTACGCGGCCTTACTAAACAGTAAAATCTGTCTGTATATGCAGTAAAGCATGCTTGTTATACTCACTCTGGAACCTAAGGGGTTAATCCTCTGCATTGTTTATTAAAGGCTGGGATCCTATCTTCTCTGATCCTTCTCTTCTTTAAGGCTCGGTTCACACAGTACGCGGTACGACTTGCAGCGGCGCGACCTGCCGCGACCTCAGCGGCGACTTGCAAAACGACTTCTGTATAGAAGTCAATGCAAGTCGCCCGAAGTCGCCGCAAAAGTAGTACAGGAACCTTTTTTTCTAAGTCGGAGCGACTTGAGTCGCTCCTATTAGAACGGTTCCGTAGTACAGAACGGGGAGCGACTTGTCAGGCGGCGAAGTCGCCTGGACAAGTCACCCCTGTGTGAACCGAGCCTAACTGACTCCAACCTATCTCCTGATAGAACAGAGCATTAGGGGACAGGCTGCACAATCAGCACTGTCCAGACAGAGGGTCAGGGGAGAATGAAAACTCCTCCCACAAGCTTTAACTAGACTCTGATACAGGTCACAAGACTTCTCTAAATGCTGATAAAAAAAGGTATTTAGCAGTGTTTATATTTACTAAAACGATTGCATTGCCACGTTCTGTGTACTGTAGGAGACCAGATATAGTGAATGCAGGGTCCTGGGTTTAGTAACACTTTAAGGCTGTCCTTTTTCCTGACTGAACTCCATGCTAATAAAAAAATAATATAGCAAAGCTGCTGTCAGGATTACAAGAAAGAAGACCAAAAGTCACTGGTAATTAGGAATTTTAGTCTTTAGCCCTTGTACACACGGTCGGACATTTTTCCGACGGATTTTGTCCGAAACTGTTGCATACACACAGTCGGACAAAGTTGTCAGAAAATCCGATCGTACTTAACGTGATGATGTTATTTCGTTAGGACGGGACTACGTTCAGGCTAGTAGCCAATAGCTTTGGTCTAGGAATTTGATCTGAGCATGCGTGGCACTTTGTCAGATCGGAATTCTCTACACATGATCGGACAAAGTTCGATCGGATCATGTTATCAGAAAATTTTATAGCCCAGCTGGAAAACTTGGTCTGTCGGATACTCCAACGGAAACAGTCCGATGGAGCCCACACACTGTCGGATTATGCGACAACGCGGTCCTATCGGACATTGTCCATCGGAATGTCTGACCGTGTGTACAAGGGCTTAGCCCTTGTACACGCGGTCGGACATTCCGACAACCAAATCCGACGGATTTTGTCTGACGGATTTTGTCCGAAACTGTTGCATACACACAGTCGGACAAAGTTGTCAGAAAATCCGATCGTACTTAACGTGATGAAGTTATTTTGTCAGGATGGGACTACGTTCAGGCTAGTAGCCAATAGCTTTGGTCTAGGGATTTGATCTGAGCATGCGTAGCACTTTGTCCGATTGAAATTCTCTACACATGATCAGACAAAGTCCGATCGGATCATGTTGTCGGAAAATTTTATAGCCCAGCTGGAAAACTTGGTCCGTCGGATACTCCGACGGAAACAGTCCGATGGAGCCCACACACTGTAGGATTATCCAACAACACGGTCCTATCGGACATTGTCCATCGGAATGTCCGACTGTGTGTACAAGGGCTTAGAGTTAACTGTTAATTTTAGACTTCAGAATGTCGTGTCAGTTTTTAGCCCTGGGCTCAGGAAGTTAACAGATCAGCCTCCATTGGGACCATAGATTCAGATTCTGGGCTGACATTTCTGCTTGGACAGGAAGAGAATTCAAGTGAATAACAGTACACAGACACCTGTCTCTGAGAGGTAAGGCTGTGCTATTATAACAAAGTAAGGATTGTTATTCATATTCTTAGAAATGCCTATTCCTGATTGATTCCTCTTAAAGGATAATATTTGAAACACTTGTCACATGCAAAGTTCGAATTTTAAGGTGACAACAATATAGAAGCACAGATATCTTAACACGAAATGCATTTAGAAACTACTGATCAAATTTATTGAATAATTATCTACAATATATTTTCAATCTGTTATGCTAAAATTATGCATTTATAAAACCATGTAAAATTTTTCTAACAGTTTTCACTCCTTTTAGGCCCCATTGACACAGACAAGCCGATCGGGTCCGCCTGTCAGTTTTTCAGGCAGATCCGAATGGACAATCCATTGCTCTCTATAGAGCGGCAGATGTCAACGGACATGTGTCCCTTGATACCCCTTGGACATCCGCTCCTATCCTAAAAATACATGGCTAGGGATCCGTACTCAATCTGTCTGGCGGATCAGATCAGATGACAGTCGGATGTAAACGGACCACCTAACAGCCCACAGGGTGTGTCCTGCAGTTTACAATGTTTTACTAATTGGGGATGCGTTTGTAGAGAGGTGCAGTCTATTTTCTCCACTGTAGGTGGTGTTCAACCACAGTGGCATTGCAGTTGGAGGGGAAGTCAGGAGGAACTTGGTTTCTCCATGGTTTCCTGGGTAAATGGGAAAGCAATCTGATTGGATGCTGCCATCCCATGTGACTTTGGCAGCCATCTTGGGTCAGGCACAGCCTATTTAAGGCCCCGGCTCCCAGGCTTGGCATGCATTTTGCATATGGGTAGGGGAGGGACAGGTCACTCTTCTGACAGGGACAGTAATTAGTGTCATGAAGAGGTTCCAGATGAGTAGGGTAAGGATAGGGACACGCCATCCTTCCTGGGAACCTGCCCATTTGGGTACGGATGGGCCAGGCCACATTCTGCCCCTCAAGACAGATGCCCCTGAGACCTGCTCTGTTACACACTGCTGATATATTCTGAGTGTTCCCGGTCGCGTGCTTTCCCACCAGGTTTGTTATGAATTATTGGATCCTACATTATACAAGTTCTGTTCTCTGCAACTGGACTCTGAGTGTTTACTGCCTCCGCACCATGCTGTACCTCCCCCCACTGTGCTCAAGTGATTTCCCATCAATCTTCTTCTATGATTTTCTGTAAAGAATAAATATACTTTTAAAACAAGTGAAATAGCTTTGAAAAAAAGGTTTATTGGTACAATGTGGGGTAAATGACGTGACTGTTTTTTCTTTATATTGTACATAGTTATGATTACCTTTGACTGGTAACATGATTATGTACATTTTGGATGACTAACTGACTGAAATATTTTTCTTTTTACAATTGTTACTTTCAAAACTCCATAAACATACAGAAACATAGTGAAAAATAAATTACCTAAAAGCAAGCACACAGAAACTGAGCAAAAACAAAAAAAAAACTATGTAAAACAAATCTTAAATTCTCAAAAGGGTTTAATTCACATGTCTTATTATAGAAATCAGTTCTTATCCACGTGCCTGACAGTTTACTTTTTTAATTAACAAGTAGTCCCAGAGGAAACACAAAAGTGAAATACATCAAATTAGCCAATTACCCAAGTTTATAATTTACAAGAATTTCCATTTCCAGGGTAAGGCAAGCTTTTTCTCTTTCTGAAGTCCATTTCAGAGTTTGTCCTCTGATCCATGTCCATATTATCAGGAGCCTCAAATTTAAAGCTGCGTCCATTTTTAAATGTGTCAAATGAATTGAAGGAAGTTTGTTTACAGTTTCAGACACAAAAAAATTTGATTTTTTAAAAAAGTATGCTATCAGAAAAAAGGCAAGACTATACTTTAAAAACTGAGAATTTTTGTGTTATAAAATTTTTTTTTTAAGTAAAAAACTGTGAAATAGGCCAGATGAAAAAATGGTTACACATGTGCTTGACATTCCAGGTATTTTGTTTTTTCCTCAGTACAGTACGGAGTTTCAACATGCACATGTAATGGTCTTTGCTGGTGCATGTAATTTGCACCACAACCTAAAAAATGTGTGTTTCAGGACTGCTGGCAACAATTCCTGTATTATGAAAATCTGCAATTGTGATTCTGATCACTGATTTTTCTAGCTGGAGCATAGGTCTTCTTAAACTTCTAATCTTAGTATTGTCTCTGTATGTCATATTTATATGTTATATATATATAAAAAATCAGAAATACAATGTACTCCTGATCCCAGCTCTCAATGAATAAACTTCACTAACCCCAGGTTTTTAATCAGGCATTTGGGTTATATATATATATATATATATATATATATATATATACACACACACACACACATATATATATATGGCACTGGGGTGTAATATGGCAATGGGGTACATATGGCAATGGGGTATAATATATATATATATATATATATATATATATATATATATATATATATATATATATATATATAAAAGCCAGCACCTCTCTTGATTTTGGATAGAGTAAGCAAGTGTTAGAATCTCTGAAAGTTCTGGCTGGAGTTCTACTTTAACCCCCTCTGTTCTCTGCCTGGAGTCCATCCATCATTCTTACTCTGTTCTTGTCTCCATTTTTTCTGTTCAGTCTCTGCTGTCTTTGTGTGTTCCTGTTCTTTCACACTTCAGATCTTAAATTCCTTACTTGATTGGATATAGGAAAGAGTTCCTCGAGTAAAAGGGTGACCTGGTATTGCCTATGGACGAGTATCTGGCTATACTGCAGATCCATTCCTGCAAAAGTGGCTGGTTGTCAGGTCCATGCATGTCTATGTCCATAAGGTTCAACAACAATAACAAAAATGATTTGCATTCTTAGTACCCTAAACCTGCAGTTGATCCAGAGGAAGACATAAAACCATTATAAAGCAGAATCCAATTTGCTCTATTAAAAAATAAATTCTGATCTTCAAGGGTAATCAGTTAATTATGTGAACATTCTGAAATGTAATTTTTTATAATTATAATTTGTTTTTTTAATTATGTCATTTTAGAAACACACACCATTTCAAACATTTTGCTCTGTCAGTTTTTTTGTTAAAGTCTACAGTGTTCCACCATTTTAAAGCTCATATTTTCCTTGTATGATTCCTGGTTCATTTGTTGTCTTGGTTTACCAGTCATTATGGTTCCCAACCCTTGGCTGTTGATTTTGACATTATTATTGGTAACAAGACATGCTTTTTTTGATCGTATAAAGAAGCTCTTGTGCTCTGTCACATTATTTCTGGTGCAATCCACCTTATCTGTGACCAGCAGCCTCCTAATTGTAGGAATAACTAAATTTAGAGTGTATCTAACACCAAAACAGCGTAGGGAAGTGTTTAACGCCTGTCAGGTTTTTTTTTTCTACCTTGGACCCTGCTACAGAGATTTACCCTCTATATTTGTCCTGGCGATGATTGGATGGGAAATCCAAAAAATTCAGTTGTCACACGAAGAGGAATATGGACACCTGTTCCTCTTTCTCTCACATAAAAAATATATCCTCTCACATCCAATGCATAAAGCCAAAGGAAATCACCACAAATAGACAACAAAAGCAGCAAAAAAAGAAAAATAACACTATAGTAGAACTCAAGGCAAAATCTTTTTTTTTAGTTTTGGATAGAGTGGAGAGGGATTGGAACACCAGTCCTGTTCCTTTGCTATCTTTGTCCCTATTAGGGAGATTCACCTTCCCTCTATGTTTTGGTGACCATAATCAAGAGTGAAAGTGAAAGAAAATGCCAAATTTTGGTCTTCAGAACAGGAGTAGAGGGGACATTTCCAGTGGGAACACAGGTTCTGGTATCCCTTGTGACAACCAGTAATTTTCCTCACTATGGAGGATTTATTCTCACTACCTGTTTTAGCTAGGGGACAAGGGTATAACCGTCCCTAACACTATCCAAAATATAAAAAAAAGGTTTGGTCCCTAGATCTGCTTTAATTATTATTTACAGTATTATTAACTAAGCAAAAGTAAATTGGGATTTTAGGTTGAAAATATTTTTATTCAGTAATTTCATGTATCAATAAGGGGACTAAAAAGAAGAAAAGGAAGGAGAAAAAAAGTGACTAACAAATGCCAACAATACATAAAAAGCTAACACAGGTAACTGGTTGTTGGCAAAAAAATGGTAATAGAAAAATGTCCAAAAACAAAAGGGGGGGTCAGGAATGGAAGGGAGGGGAAAGAATAGAAGGAGAGGGGATACAGTATTCCATATTTTCTTTCTACAAGATACATCATTATCACTTTGGCGTTGTGGACCAGACCGAGGCACCAACCAAGGGTACTGACCAAAATTGAAGAGAGGGCACCCAACCCTAACTGCTCAAAGGCCTCCTGAGTCATGTAGAGATTCTCCTCAAGTAAATTGGGATTTTAGATCTACTTTAAAATGTCTGTTTTGGCTAGACTTTCTCTTTATTGTCTTTCCTGGATAATGTTTCTCCACCTAACTAGCAAGAGTTCAAGATCCATACACCCGCCACAGTACTTATACTTGTACCTAGTAACACTCCAAAAAACCTTGAAAGAATAATATGAAAAACAGAAATGTATCACAATGACAAGAACCATGGATGTGGCATCCTCTGCTTATTGTAGCTGGTAGAAGGGGATTGCATTATGAAAAAATGCCACGGATGCTTGTGTATTATTGCATTTTAATCATTTCAAGCTTGGACTGTTTCATATTCTGGAACAAACACTTCTTTTTGCCATTAAACTGTGTAATTGAGAGCACAATGATCATGATCCCTTTCATTTTCCTAGGAGTTCTCTATTTGGGCACAGAAACAGACATTTTCTTTCCCATTTAAAGGAGAATGACACTTTATTTCAGAGGATTGGAGGGGCAAAGCAATGCCAATGTGGTCATTCTATTCCATTGTCTTATTTTGAGCAGTTCCTTGTCCTGTCTTCTTTGTTCCTGTAGACTTCTATACATGTGACGCTTTGTTTCAATTAGAACTATAGGTTGACAGAGACTGAGAAGTGCCTTTCTGATCGACTGTGGGTTGGTGAATGGATGGAAATATCAGTTACAAGCAATTCATGTCATACATGTGATCATCATATTATTCTGGTACAGAGAATTCCAAGCCATACTCTTAGCTCAACTACATTAAATTAAGTCAAATAGCTGTGCACTTTTATCTAGGTGGTTAAGTTTAGTAGATGTTAACATTAACTTAATGAAATTTAGTTTAGTTTGCTAAAGCATGGTACATCAATAAAGGATATATACAAATATTATGGCGCTCATAAAAACACCCACCGCCTACCGCTTTTTTTCAAGAACTTGAAAAAACTTTATATATACAGTATTTTAAAAATCATATTAAGAAGTAAGTGATAATACTGTAAGTATAATCAAAAAAGAACGGGGGTGGGGTGGAACGGGGGGAAGGGGAGGGAGAGGTTCAGAAAAAATCCTTTCCTCAACAAAGTCTTTTTTCTGACAAGGAAGGAGTTAATTTTTCTCTGGGGGGTAAAACAACAGTCCAAAAACGGCAGCCATCCAGTGGAAACTGAAACCAATTGACACTGTAAAGACAAGAGAAAGAGGCGCCTCTGGGTGTAGACTGTAAAAATTCTATTTAATAAGCATGTGGTTAAAAACGCTCACATAGTGTAATAAATTATCAGGCAATGTATAGATTCCATAAACGGAGGGGAGAAGAACCTCAATGTGTGGTCATCTGCATCCCTTGTGCTGGGGAGTCCTGTCAGCATGTCTCCGCTCCTGGGGGCTATGTTGATATGCAGAGGCGGCCGATGTAAACAGCGCACGTTCGTCCGAGGCGTGGAACGCACGAAGGACTCCAGGCGACGGGAGATGATGTCACAGAGGATGCGACGCGTTTCCTGAGCTGGCAATACCATAGATGACAGGACGGCTGCGCTCCTTTGTCAAAGTTTGACAAAGGAGCGCAGCTGTCCTGTCATCTACGGTATTGCCAGCTCAGGAAGCGCGTTGCGTCGTTCCACGCCTCGGAGGAACGCTTGCTGTTTACATCGGCCGCCTCTGCATATCAACATAGCCCCCAGGAGCGGACACATGCTGACAGGACTCCCCAGCACAAGGGATGCAGATGACCACACATTGAGATTCTTCTCCCCTCCGTTTATGGAATCTATACATTGCCTGATAATTTATTACACTATGTGAGTGTTTTTAACCACATGCTTATTAAATAGAATTTTTACAGTCTACACCCAGAGGTGCCTCTTTCTCTTGTCTTTACTATATCAATAAAGGACTTTATTTCACCCGTTTTTTATCATTTGTTGCATCTCAGAGCTATTGATCTCTTGCAGCCACTTCCTGTCTATATGCATGCATTCCATCATTGACTGTACATCATTTCTCAGGTTGAGTTTCCTGATCGGGACAGCAGCGGACCATGCCTGCGTAACGTGCATTGAAACAGCCCCTTGTAGTCTCCGTCCATGTGACAGGTTAACCATGCAGGAACACAACTGAGCCCTCGTTTACACTAGTGCATGGTGTGAGCATGTGCAAAACTGCGTGATCACGAGTACACAAAAGCTGTGTGTCATACTTGTGGTGCCATTCATTTTTAAAGGCACCCCAAATTCACCAAGCAAGAAGCTACAGGAACATGCAGAAAAATGCACAGTGAGGCCCCTTGCTGTTCAGTTGCAAAGCATCCCTAAATTGCTTTAATGCATCCAGAAGGGACAGGTCTGGCATCCATCACTGCTGCAGGCAGCCTGGTAAAGTCTATAGTAAGCTGTGGCTGAATGAGGCTGAACCTCCTGCATTGGAAACTCCATCCGATGGACTACAAGTGCACTGATTACCGCACTCATATTCTATTGAGAACTACAAGTTTCTCTGCCACAGTAGCAGACTGGACTTGTAGTTTAGTCATTCACAGAATGAATGATAAGGCTGTGCTGGAAGAATCCCTGCATACTGGGAGGGGCATACTGGGAGGGGGCTCTTGGGGGGAACAGAAGCAGGTGAGCAGACAGGTGTAATATCTAACATGCTCCTAAAGTTCAACTTAGCCTTTAGAACAGCCTTTTTTAACCTTTTTAATAGAGGAACTCTTGAAATAATTTTAATGTCTCGAGAAACCCCATGCTAAATTATTATTCTCTAGCTCATGGCACGTTTATGTGGTCAGTAATTTGTAAATTTAATAATACAAAAAGAATAAAGAATGTAGTGTATGTAGCATATTTGAAACCCAGAGCGGATAGCTTTTTTAAACACTTACCTGCTCTATAAGAAAAAAATGTTTCAGTAACAATCATGAAATGGAACGAAGAATAATAATGGTCAGGAAAGAAACACAAATAGTGAAAATGTCAGTGTCCCTGACATTGATGATCAGTGGAAAAGCGACTTCTAATATTGGTAGTTGCTGTAGTGGTCCCAAACAAAAGTTCTTTACGCATTGGTCAATGGGAAACTCATTGTTGACAAGGGAGACAATTTTCAGTCTTTTTTTATTTGTTTAGCAAAAAATAAAAATAAAACAGTAGTGATTAAATATCACCAAAAGAAAGCTGTATTTGTGGGAAAAAAATAATAAAAGTGTCATATGGGTACAGTGTTGCATGACAGTTGTGACAATTATCAGTCAAAGTGTGACAGCGCTGAAAGCTGAAACCTAAATTGTAACCTTTTTCCTGTGAAGTGCCAGCAACCACACAAACATGTAATTATTTGGAATCCCATGTAAGTGTCTTCTGCCTTTATTACAGTTTGAAGGCTGCAGCAAGGCATTTTCAAGGCTTGAGAACCTGAAGATTCACCTGCGAAGTCACACAGGAGAACGTCCTTACCTGTGTCAGCACCCTGGCTGCCAAAAAGCATTCAGTAACTCCAGTGACAGAGCAAAGCATCAGAGGACTCATCAGGACACAGTAAGGGGGACATAGAAAGGGACAGAGGATGGGGGGGGGGGGTTGAAAGTGTGAGTGCCGCTGAATGAGTAGATAGTGAATGGAAATCTTTGATCTGTTTGATTCTTTTAAATATACAAGTGAATGTGATCCAGTTAATGTAAATAATTTTAACATGTGTTAGGCTGGCCCTACATTATTCAATTCTCTTGTCCAATTTTCCTTTAGATTTCCCAAAACCATAAAATATAAGGTCAGACCTAAACACTTTCACAAAGGCAGGCCCTTGCACTACATAATTGAAGGTAGATCTAAGCCCTTGTACACACGGTCGGACATTCCGACGGAAAATTGTCTGATTGGACTGTGTTGTCGGATAATCCGACCGTGTGCGGGCTCCATCGGACTGTTTCCATCGGAATATCCAACCCAGGGGCGTAGCTATAGGGGGTGCAGCAGTTGCGACCGCAACCGGGCCCTGTGATGCAGGGGGCCCATGCAGCCCCCTCTACATATGGCTGCTCTTTAGTTGTGCATTACCCGCATGACCTGTGTCCTCAGCCGGCTCCTCAGAGTACCCCTCTCCTGCTCCATGCATTGCTGCTCAGTCCGATGTCTGTTCTCCCCAGCCAGAGTCCCGCCCACCCCGAGTCCGGCCCACACTGCACTGCATACTTCTCCCGGGTAAACAAACTTTAAGCACACAGATGCAGTTCAGCCCTATGAGAGCCGGCTCCCCGGAGGACACTGCAGGCTTGTCTGCCAGCCCCCCCCCTCCTCCCCCGTCATACACAGATGATGAAAGGTCTTTCTGGGAGATATGCTGATCGCCTGTCCAGCACACTGGATGGAGCCCAGGCCAACATGGATCAGTGCGCGGCCTACAGCTTGGTCATGGTGAGTGAGAGGACCCCATCCCCCACACACCATTACATACCCCCTCCATCTCCCCCTGGGGACAGGGACCCCTTCTCACCTGGGGGCAGTAACTTCATATGCCCTGGAGAACGGGGACCTCATCCTGCCTAGGGACAGTCCCCCAATGGGGCACCTAAAAATGAAAAAAATAATAATTAAAAAAAAATACTGATACCAGTGGTGGAACTACAGGGCTCACAAAGGTCATACCTGTGACCACGCCCTGGAGTTCCACCACCAGACTCGGAGGGAAGGGCCCTGGCTGGGGTTCAGGGGGGCCCTTCATGGTTTCTTGCATCGGGGCCCTGAAGGTTCTAGTTACGCCACTGATCCAACCGACAAAGTTTTAGAGCGACTTTGCCCGATGATCGTTTGTAGAGAATTCCGATTGGACAAAGTGCCACACATGCTCAGGTCAAATCACGAGACCAAAGCTATTGGCTACTAGCCTGAACGTAGTCCCGTCGTAACTAAATAACGTCATCACGTTACGAACGATCGGATTTTCCGACAACTTTGTCCGACTGTGTGTATGCGACACCAGTTTCGGACAAAATTTTGTTGTCGGAATGTCCGACCGTGTGTACAAGGGCTTAAGGAAATTGAATACGAAAATTGTATAATGTATTCCTGAGCCAGCAGATGTTGTTTGAAAACTATAAATGGCTTATCTTGTAATTAAATTTTTCTCAGCAACCATTTAGTATGAATGCAGTCTGAACAATCGGACATACAGAAAATTATTAGAAGCAAAATATGCCTTTCCCTTTACATTACATTCCCTATGGCCTTTCCTATCATTTAAAGCATGCTTTCAGTATTGCAATTTTAATAGAGGTGTAAACCCTTTAATTTGGATTGCATGCCTTTGGACATATCCTGTAACTGTTGGTTCTGAATTCTTATGTTAGGAATGTTTGTACTGTTTATTCTTGAAAAAGTGAAAATGAAGATTTTACAAAGAAGCGAAATACGCCCAACGGCAGGCAATAGAAAAATTTGAATATCAAAACAAAAGTATTTTATGAATTTATTTATGAATGTATTTTATGAAATACAACTCAACATCATCACTCACAGACCGGGCTGCTGTTAGAAATCACGAGACCCTGTACAGCCTACCTTACAAGGCCCCCCCCCCACTCCACCCCAAAATATGAAATGTAAATTATCACTAAAAACACACTAAGATGATGATTGGCGGACACAAACAACATAACTTATAAAATCCCTGCTAAATCTAAAAGATAAAATTGTATTGAGTTAATAATAGGTCTTGAGGCTCATTCACGTAGTCTGGTCACTGTGGCCTGTAAAGTGTGAATTTGTGTTTTTGTATGTGTCTGGAACTGCCTGGAGCTGTGTGAAGACAGCCTATGTTACGCTATGGGGTTACGCTATGCTACGCCATACCAAAACAGCCACAGGTCTTAATTTGACAGGCATGTGGGTGCAGGTGTATGGACCTGAACACAGACAATGTGCATTCGGGGCCACTCACCCTCACCTTCACACCTGTAAAATTAGGACCTGTGGCTGTGTTTGTACAGGTGCTGCATCCCTGTAGAGTAACAGGCAGCTGCAGCCCTGAGGACACGTGTGAATAAGCCCTTTATTTTTTGTAAATTTTTTAAAAAAAATTACATTTTTTACAGTTTTTTCACAGACCTGTTGTGGGGTCTTAGTGAGATATCAGGGCTCTAGACAGACCCCTGGTATCTCACTTTTGGGACACAGAATGGAACCTTTCTCTGCAGCCTCAGCTGCACTGCAGATGAATAAACAGGAGGCGTTCTATAAGGAGGCTCCCGTTCATTCGTAAACTGAACTGAATTACTCACTATGCTTCATTTATAAATGAACACAGTGAGTGATTAGTATGGATCTCTCACTGTGTTCATTTAGGAAAGGGCTGGTAAATATTGTATAGTTACCACCCCCCATATCTGCTCGCCATCCTGAAGTTACCCCTGTGTGCCTGCAGCAGCCAGCGAGTGGGAGAGAAGGAAAGCTGGCAGTGATGTGGTGGGAAGGGTCACTCAGCAGGGGACAAACAACAGGGGGGCTCGGGCAGCAGGGGGAAGAGAATGTAGACAGAGAGTGTGATTGGTGCGGAGTGTGGTGGAAACGACTGGAACTGATCCCCTTGCAGCAACTGTAATCCGACAAGAGAGAGAGGAGCAGAAGCCAGCTTTCAGCTGCTGCAGGTGGATCGGTTCCAGCAATTTCCCGCACCCGCTGCACCGATCCCAATACTGTCTATATCCTCTCCCCCTTGCTGCCTGGGCTTCCCTGTTGATCTGATAGGACCCTGGCCTCATACATGAGGACCAGTGAAACACCCTTATTGACAGCCCTGCTTACAGAGGGGCCATCTCAGGGTAAGTCGTTTATTTTACCCTAACTATTCCTCCACCCCTCTGTTAAAGAGGAACTGCAGTCTGCTCACATAGTTTGTAAGAAAAACATCTTTGCTATTCTGAAGCTTCCTTCCCACCACTTTGCATATTATTTTATATATATTGTGATTCTGTACTTGCCAAATATGCTGCAGAAATCTCCCTCCACTGAGACTGGCTGCAACCATTTTAAACGGTGGGCAGCTGAAGCTGCTCCCTGTTCACTTCCTGGATTTACACAGACACACAGAGGCACACCTCCAGCTCTGCAGCTCTCATTGGCCCTCCTACGACTCACCCCCCTCCCTGCCTGGCAAACTCTCACAAGAGTGATGAGAGAGCTGTGCATGATGTCATAAGCCTAGGCTTCTTATCACAATTAACCTTTCTCTAGTTATTGTAATTTTGTATCCTTGTTTGAATACATTTTGCAAAATTGTTAAAATAAAATAAAAAAAATTCAGCACAGACAACAGCCTTACATTTTAAAAGCACTGCTTGTGACTTATTACAGGTCTATAATAGATCACAGACCTTTAAATAGGAAAAGCAATGGAAGACTGGATATTATTTCTATGCCATCCCAAGCCCCCAACGTTGTGGAGGAACCATACAAACATAACACATTCTTAGTGAGCCATAGCAGGAAATCCCAAGCCTTGTACAAAAATGAATAATCAAAATGTCCTTAAGGAGATGAGCCACATCTATGATGAAAGAAGGGATCCTTGTAAACAGCATACGAGGTGCAAAAATCGCCTATAAACTTGCCCAGATACATGTGTGTTGGTTATATACAGCTGGTTCTTGTCTCTGGAGCACAAATTACATTTACTAGTTGACATATTCACATAATTAAACAAAAAACAGTTCTCACGGCACACCCACATAGACATTTGGCCTGAATATTAATAGTGACGACTCTGAGAACATTTTACATAATGCAGCTAGATATGCAAATTATGCACAACAAAACAATAAAAACACGAATAAAATCAAAGTAAAACACTTATTTATTCATTCCGTTTCTTCAAGAGCTTGGCTGGGTGTACACCAAAATGATACCAGAGCCAAAACAAAAAAAAAATGAAAAAGTTTAGAAAACATGCACAGTTCTGTTACCTGATAGATGTTGGCTCGGGACACCGGTAAACATAGTCATATGTAATACAATATGTTTTCTGTGCCAGTGCACGTAATGGATTGTAGTTGTTGTAACTGTATGACTGACTGACTAAAATGTAGAAGGAAAAGTATCCAGGGGCGTAACTATAGGGGGTGCAGCAGTCGCGACCGCAACTGGGCCCTGTGATGCAGGGGGCCCATGCAGCCCCCTCTACATATGGCCGGCAGCAGCATAGGCAGCTAGCACACACTATTACATACCCCCTCCATATCCCCCTGGGGACAGGGACCCCTTCTCACCTGAGGGCAGTAACTTCTGCCCTGGACAAAAGGACCTCATTTCTTCTGGGGACGGGGACCCAATCCTGCCTAGGGACAGTCCTCCAATGGGGCACCTAAAAATGTAAAAAAATAAAATAAATAAAAACTACTGATACCAGTGGTGGAACTACAGGGCTCACAAAGGTCATACCTGCGACGACGCCCTGGAGTTCCACCACCGGACTCGGAGGGAAGGGCCCTGGCTGGGGTTCAGGGGGGCCCTTCATGGTTTCTTGCATCGGGGCCCTGAAGGTTCTAGTTACGCCACTGAAAGTATCTATGCCTCAGTAGTGGAAATACTTAAATTAAAGTATAACTACACTTTTGTCAGACCCATCTTTCATGGCCTCCCTCATTTTGCTGAGTATGTTGTCAATAGCAATTTCTAACCAAAATTAAATGTGGGCCACACATTGATTGGCTAGGAAGACTTTGAAGGAAAGTCCTTGTGTCCAGTGTTGCCAACTTAACAGATTGAAATTTACTGACACGACACCCAAGATTTCGTGGCACAGCCAAGTTTTTACTGGCATTTCCCAAAAGTTACAAAAAAAAAAGGTTGTAAGTGCAAATTTTAGTATTTAGGCTACAAACAAGTACAATATGCAACTAGCAATGGGATTTAACCTCTTCCCGCCCACCCTATAGCCGAATGATGGCCATAGAGCAGGCGCTTTCGTCCGGGAGGCCATCCCTGGACGTCCTGTTGTTTACTTCCGCAATGCGCGCCGCCACGGGCGAGCATTGGGGAAGTTCTATGTTTGCCGTGTCCCCCGGAGACAGGCAAACACAGATCGCTGTAAACGGCCAATCACAGCGGCCGTTTACAGCGCGATCGGCGTGTCCAATGTGAGATGATCTCATATGTAAACATATGAGATCATCTCTCAGCGCCGCTCTCCCTCCTCACACAGACAGCGTGTGAGAGGGGAGAGATGAACGGCTGCAGCGGCCGTAAGTGTAAAAAAAAAAAAAAGTTAAAAAAGTGCCATCCGCCCCAGTGCCCTCCTCCCCAGTGCCATCCTGCCCCAGTGCCATACTGCCCCAGTGCCATCCACCCCAGTGCCATCCGCCCCAGTGCCATCCACCCCAGTGCCATCCACCCCAGTGCTACCTGCCCCCAGTGCCACCTGTTAGTGCTATCTGTCCCCAGTGCCACCTGTTGTCAGTGCCACGTATAAGTGCCATCTGTCATCAGTGCCACGTGTCATCAGTGCCACATAGTGCCATCTGTCATCAGTGCCACATATTAGTGCCATCTGTCATCAGTGCCACGTATCAGTGCCATTTGTCATCAGTGCCACCTGTCAGTGTCACGTGCCATCTGTTGTCAGTGTCACGCGTCATCGGTGCCATGTATTAGTGCCATCTGTCATCGGTGGCACGTATTAGTGCCATCTGTCATCAGTGCCACGTGTCATCAGTGCCACGTATTAGTGCCACGTGTCATCAGTGCCACGTATAAGTGCCATCTGTCATCAGTGCCACATATTAATGCCATCTGTCATCAGTGCCACGTGTCATCAGTGCCACGTATAAGTGTCATCATTGCCATGTATCAGTGCCATCTGTCATCAGTGTCACGTGTCATTGTCCTGGTGCTCCAGGGCCTTCAAAAGTGTAATAGGTAGTCAACAAGTTAGATGTGTAATTTATGCTCCTAGAACACGTGACGGTGCTCCCTGCATGTTGGGCCTCTCTATGTGGCCAGGCTGTGAAACAGTCCCACACGTGATATTGTAATACTCAGGAGGAGTAGCAGAATTTTTTTGGGGGTGTCATTTGTGGTATACACATGCCATGTGAGAGAAATAACCTTTTACAATGACAATTTTGTGGAAAAAAATAAAAAAAATGAAAAATCTTAATTTTGCAAAGAATTGTGGGAAAAAATGACAACATCAAAAAGCTCACCATGCCTCTTACTAAATACCTTGGAATATCTACTTTCCAAAAAGGGGTCATTTGGGGGGTATTTGTACTTTCCTGACTTGTTCGGGTCACAAGAAGCGAGATAGACCACCAGTACATCAGATGTGATCAATTTTGTGCGATTCGCACCACAGCTTGTAGACTCTCTAACTTTCACAAAGACCAAATAATATCCACTAATTTGGGTTATTTTTACCAAAGATATGTAGCAGTATAAATCGTGGCCAAAATTTATGAAGAAAAATTAATAATTTGCATAATTCTGTCACAGAAACAAAGAAATATGCGTTTTTTTTCAAAATTTTCGGTCTTTTTTCATTTATAGCGCAAAAAATAAAAACCCCAGAGGTGATCAAATACCACCAAAAGAAGGCTCTATTTGTGGGAAAAAAAAGGACAAAAAATTCATTTGAGTACAGTGTTGCATGACTGAGTAATTGTCATTTAAAGTGTGAGAGCACCGAAAGCTGAAAATTGGTCTATGCAGGAAGGGTGTTTAAGTGCCCAGTAAGCAAGTGGTTAAGGTAGATAGTAGGGCAAAAAATGTATTTCTTATTTTATTTTTGATATGGTAAGTAAGTACGGTAGCTTAGGGACAGGACTCAGGAGGGCAAGAAATTAGAATAAGAAAGCACACACACACATGAAGTTGACTCTTGGTCCCTCAAGTCCACTCCAGTTTAAACAGCACTGACAGTCCCGCTCCCGACCTGCCCTGCTCCTGTCCTGCAGACCCACATGAGGCTTGGCTCCCTTGCACCATGACATTACACAACACGCTAGGGCACCACCTCCACCAGAGCTGCCCGAACACACTGTAGCAGGGACTCAGATGGTCTCGGCCAGCTCTGAACATCACAGCCATATTTTTTACTGGCAACTTTTTCCTTTTACTGGCATTTACTGGCAGGAGGAAATTGCCTGTTTTTTACTGGCTGCCAGTAAAAATACTGACGGTTGGCAAAACTGCTTGTGTCCTGCGAGCATCCCCAGAGCCCTGCAGGGTATGTTAATATATGTTATTAGCTAAATGCTCAGCAAAGGGACATTAAGACTCTAAAAAAACTGAGCACTGTAAAAATGCACTTATCCTTTAAGAAGGACTGTGGATTTAAGGTTTACTTTCACATGGAGGATCAGGTTTTTACTGGCGTGTTTGTTTCAGATTCTGAAGTCAGAATGGTTACTTCTATGAAAACTAGTCTTCCTCTACCACTAAGAGCTATGATGTACTGAGGAAGGGTGGGCATACACATCTGTTTTTTATTTTATAAAAGGAATCTATCATGCCTTCTTGCTATACTGAACCACTGGCAAAGAACTGGATAAACTGAATAACTGGCAAAAAACTTTTATATTGCCAATTAGAAACGTTGGAGAAAAATCTTTATCGGGATAGCTGTACAGGGTCAGTGATTCAAAGTATTGAAGCAGGGGGGTCAGCATTGACGGCCTTGAAACTAGAATTTCCATAAAGTTGCTAGCAATGGCTACCCTGTGTTTCGTTCAAGATAGGATTCTTTATGTTTAACCTGAAAGCTATGAATCTTTAAATCTTCCACATGTGTATGCTAGAGGCACATAAAGGAATGTATCAGTGTTTTGTGGCAGAGATCGAAATCGCTGAGATGTGAATAGAGGCATGGAGAGACATTTTAATATAAGAGAGAGATAGTCTGAAGGCAAGCAGCTTCCAGTGAGCTCTCTTATCAAGAAACATATAATCATTTGTTATACCTGGGTGCGACCTGTATTTGATGTTTTTTGTAAAAGTAGGATGGCACATAAACAGAAAAAATATATATAAAATGTGAGTTTAAAAATATATTAATTTGATCAAATTGACCCCAGGCCATTGTGGTTTTCCTGAACCTGATGGTTTACCACACTGATAGCAAAAGTGTATTATTTAAAATATTATAAAATATGTCTGATTATGTAGAAAAAAACTCCAATTAATTTTAATCTGGCTGGTCTTAGAAATAGGTGTATTTTTTAATATCCTGTCCTGCAAATTGTATAAAGTATTCTATCTGAATTGTATATCTTTTCTACTTTTACTAACCTATACTCTTCTCTTTTTTTCTGTCTTTGTGTGAAATGTAAATTCATAACAGAAAGGTAATGCAATTCACTCTTGTGCTATATATGTAACATACAAGCAATGAATACAAGATTTGAATAAAGGTGAACTAACTTATGGCAGGATTCACACATATGAGCACCATTGCATTATGTGCATGTGTGTTGTCATTCATTCATTCATTCAGTGTAAAAAAATGAACCTGCCTGCAAATACCATTACAACGTGCCTAATTCAAATAATACTCATACAATACAATACAAAATGAGCCTGTAATATAAAGTGTACATTATATATATGTATATATATATATATATATATATATATATATATATATATATATATATATATATATATATATATATATATATACACACACACACTATATTGCCAAAATTATTGGGACACCTGACTTTACACACACATGAACTTTAATGGCATCCCAGTCTTATGCCCTGTACACACAGTCTGACTTTTTCGATGGAAAATGTGCAATCGGATCGTGCTGTCGGAAAATCCGATCGTGTGTGTGCTCCATCAAACTTTTTCCGGCGGAATTTCCGACACACAAAGTTTGAGAGCCGGATCTAAAATTTTCTGACAACAAAATCCGAAATCCAAATTCCGATTGTGTGTAGACAATTCCGACGGACAAAGTGCCACGCATGCTCAGAATAAATTACGAGATGAAAGCTATTGGCTACTGGCTCATTTATAGTCCCGTCGTACGTGTTGTACGTCACCGCGTTCAGAACTATCTGATGCTAGACAGGTTTGGGCCAAAATCCGTTTGAAAAAATCAGATGGATTTTGTCGTCGGAAAGTCCGACCGTGTGTACAGGACATTAGTCTGTAGGGTTCAATATTGAGTTGGCCTACCCTTTGCAGCTATAACATCTTCAACTCTTCTAAGAAGGCTGTCCACAAGGTTTAGGAGTGTGTCTATAGGAATGTTTGACCATTCTTCCAGAAGCACATGTGTGAGGTCAGGCACTGATGTGGACGAGAAGGCCTGGCTCACAGTCTCCTCTCTAATTCATCCCAAAGGTGTTCTATCGGGTTGAGGTCAGGATTCTGTGCAGGCCAGTCAAGTTCCTCCACCCCAAACTCGCTCATCATATATAATGTGCCTCTTTGCAAACAATCCAAAAGTGCTTCCACTCCTTCAAGTTGCCAATATTATTATTTATATTATAATATTAATATTAGTTAAATTATGCACATTGTATTGGTATTTGCACTGTTAGGATAATACAGGGTAGCGCAGCTACTTCATGAATTTTTTTACGTGCATTGAGGTTTGATAATGTATGTCTAAAGACACTTTTTTTTTTTTAGGTGTCTCTGGGTGTTTGCATGCCACGTCTGGTCCTATGTCCATTGCCCTGACATCCTATAATATGTCAATGCTTTTCTCTGCAAACCACAATTAGGTGCTTTGGTTGTTGGCTTTGGGCTACCCCCTGTCACCTTCTGCCAATCACTGTTTTATCTCTGTGATGGGCAGTCTCATTAACCAATATCGAGTAAAAGGAAAGGGTGGGTTAGAGCTAACAACTGCAGAAGCTGTTAGCTGTAAGTTATTCTGAGATGTGACAAATGAGCAGACCTGTCATGTAGGCACATTAAGGTGCCTGCAATACAAAGTGAACAGGTTCCTTTTCTACCAAGAGTCACTTTGTAATTCATAGGTAAGACTATAATATTAAGAATTTGGTTGTAATAATGCCCACTGTGCAAAAAAATGAATTAGGAGTAGCCTTAAACTCTTGTTTTTTTGTAACCAAAGATGCTCTAGCTTGTGTGATCTATAAACATGTACTTGTATTGAATAGTATTTTTACATATTTCTTGGCAACCTAAGATAAGCCACTGTGCACTTTAAAATTTGTATTTAACTTTTTTCAATGTCTTTTTTTTCTTTCTGTGGAAAAAAAAAAAATATATATAACATAATGAGTCAGATGATTTTTTTGGCACAAGAACGGGTCTAAGATAGCTGTATGGAGGTTCCCTAACCCTCAGGAACAATGTATACCTCATTACATCCTTAAAGCGGTGGTAAAGTCATATATGCAATGCACACAAGCACATTATAAAATACCTTTAAATCGAAGCCCTCCAACAGCTGACACGGCTTCTATATTCACCTGGTCTTCCTTCTGGGTTTGCATGCTCTGGCCCCATGAATGGCTGATCTGTGATAATGTCACTTCCGCGCATACGCTCAAGGGTCATGGCCTCAGCACAGAACTCTGAAGGGATGGCACAAGTATGCTGTCCCTTTAGACCGCTTGCACAGGTGATGTCATCTGGTGCAGTAAGAATGGCTATCTCCCAAACGGTGCACATTTAGAAGATATTCACTGTAGTAATTTACTACTACTTTTAAAAAAATGATTGCCCTTCCAAATTGACTCCAGATCATTTTGCCAAAACAGTGAATTATTCACTAAAATCTTCACCAGAGTTTTGGAAAATTTGCTCATCTGCACTTCTCTAGCAAGTGCTTAGTGGGGTCACTTATCAAGGTTTATGGGAGCACAGGATATGGGAACAGGGGCCATACTCAAATTTCAGAGAAAAATTAATTGAGATTTGCATGGGTGGGGAAAATAATTATTTGATCCCCTGCAGATTTTGTAAGTTTGCCCACTTACAAAGAAATAAAGGGTCTATTATTTTTATCATAGGTGTATTTTAAATGATAAAGACAGAATATCAACCAAAAATACAGAAAAAACAAATGATACAAACGTTGCAGTTCAGTGAGTAAAAGAAGTATTTGATCCCTAAGGAAAACATGAGTATGTGGAGGGGAAAACCTTTGTTGGCAAGCACAGAGGTAAGACGTTTCTTGTAGTTGGTTACCAGGTTTGCACACATCTCAGGAGGGATTTTGGTCCACTTTTCTTTACAGATCTTCTCTAAATCCTTAAGGTTTCTTGCCTGTCATTTGGCAACTCAAAGTTTCAGCTCCCTCCATAAATTTTCTATAGGATTAAGATCTGGAGACTGGCTAGGCCACGCTATAAGCTTAATGTACTTGTTCTTGAGCCACTGTTGCCATGGCGATATGTTTTGGTCATTCTGATGCTGGAAGACCCATCCATGACCCATCTTCAGTGTTCTGGCTTAGGGAAGATTTTACAATACATTGCTCTGTCCATTGGCCCCTCAATGCAGCAAAGTCGGCCTGTACCTTTAGCAGAGAAACAGCACCAGAGCATAATGTTTCCACCTCCGTGCTTGACTGTAGAGATGGTGTTTTTTTTTTAGGGTCATAGTCAGAATTTTCTTTCTCCAAACACTACGAGTTGAGTTAATGTCAAAGAGCTCAATTTTGGTCTCATCTGACCACAGCACTTTCTCACAATCCTTCTCTGAATCATTTAGATGTTCATTGGCAAACTTCAGAAGGGTCTGTACATGTGCCTTCTTGAGGAGGGGGACCTTGCGGGCACTGCAGGTTTTCAATCCATGGCGGCATATTGTGTTACCAATGGGTTGATGGGTGGCTGTGGTCCCAACTGCCTTGAGATCATTCACAAGCTCCTCCCGTGTAGTTCTGGGCTGATCCCTCACTTTTCTCATGATCATTCTTATCCCATGAGGCAAAATCTTGCATAGAGCTCCAGACCGAGGGCAATTGATGGTTATCTTCTAATTACGAATAATTGCGCCTACAGTTGTCTCCTTTTCACCAAGCTTCTTGCTGGTGGTCTTATGCAGGCCTACAATCTCATCCCTAACGTTGTTTGACAGCTCTTTGGTCTTGTCCGTGGTAGTGGGTTTGAATGGAAGAAAGAGATTCAGTGGAAAGGTGTCTTTAGGAGCAAATTCTTATGCCGCGTACACACGAGCGGACTTTTCAACATCCAAAGTCCGACGGACTGAGTCCGTCAGACTATTCGATCGTGTGTGGGCTGCAACGGACTTTTGACTCGCCAAAGTCCGAAGGACTTTAGAATATGGAACATGCTTCAAATTTTCCCGACGGAACTCCGCCGGACCCGGTCCCTTCGAAAACTCCGCTCGTGTGTATGCTATTCCGACGGACTAAAACCGACGCTAGGGCAGCTATTGGCTACTGGCTATGAACTTCCGTATTCGAATCCAGTCGTACGTCATCACGTTCGAATCCGTCGGAGTTTAGTGTGATTGTGTGGGGCCAAGTCCGCTCCGCCGAAAAGTCCGTCAGAACTCCGTCGGAACTCCGGCAGAACTCCGACGGAACTCCTTCGGAAGTCTGTCGGACATAAGTCCTCTCGTGTGTACGGGGCTTTAAAAGTTTACAGGACTAATCTGTGTACCACATGAGCACATACTGTAGCCAGTCTGTGGGAGCCAGAATTATTGTTGGTTGGTAAGGGATCAAATATTTATTTTACTCACTGAACTGCAACTCAATTTATAACATTGTATCGTGTTTTTTCTGGATATTTGGTTGATATTCTGTCTCTATCATTTAAAATACATCTATGATAAAAATTATAGACCCTTCATTTCTTTGTAATTGGCCAAACTTACAAAATCTGCAGGGGATCAAATAATTATTTTCCCCACTGTACATCTCTAGATTTATCATTTGACATGGCGGGCCAGTTTTCCTCATAAACCTGTTTTAATTAACCTAGATTTGTGGAAGGTTTCCTGTAAATTTAGTAAAACGAATGTGTACATGAATATGTGACCATAAGAGCATGCGGTATAATGGAATACTTGTAGACCCCAGAGCAATGAACGCAGAATCCAAGCAGTAGTAGTGTTGTCACAAGTACCTTTTTCCAACTGTTAATGTTTTCATATTTTCACGCAGAAACCATACGCCTGTCAAATTCCTGGTTGCTGCAAGCGATACACAGATCCCAGCTCATTACGGAAACATGTGAAAGCCCACACAGTGAAGGAGCAGCAGGTGCGCAATAAGGTAGCCACACTACATCAATAAAGACAATTACTGTAGAAAGTGTTTGATTTATTGCTCTGAACCAAGTCTAATGAGAAACTCAGTTCTTTAGAATCTATAATATTGGTTGAATTCATAATTCCATATTAAAGTCATACAGGTTTTTTAAACTTGCATATTATCCAGAATTTTTTATTGAATCACAATTGACATGGGGTCCATTTATAAGTCAGAAGTATGAAATAACTGGTTTTCTATTAGATTAGCCCACATTTCATAAAGTACTGCTGCGTGCTGTATACATGGGCTTTGATGTTTGCTTTTTCAGTACTCAAAAGCAAGAAGAACCTCATTCATTTTAAAACTGAAAAAAAAACAATTTTGGGCTATTTGCTGTTTAATTGTAATCCACCTCCATTGAGGCCTGTCCCTATTTGGTCACTCTATAATGATATACATGCCTCCTGCATGTATCCTTATCTGTCACATATCTCCCCTTTAGCTGTTTGCAGCCCTGCAATACTCCAGATTCTGTAGGCAGGTCTGTTGTCTAGGGCTCGGTGGGTGGAGTCGTGATGTTGGTAGACTCCCCGCCCACCTCTGCACTCCTATTGGCCAGGCATTGATATTTCTTACACTAAACTTCTGCTGGTCTTGTGGATTATGCCCCATGATCACTAACATCCAATCAAGACCCAAGAAAGTCACCACATAATTTCAATGTGCCCAATCATACTGAGGTGTGGAGCAGCCAATATTGGGAGAGCCGGAGAAGAAAGAAGAGGGGATGTGAAGTACACAGAATGCCTCTCTCACACTCATGCATGATAAGGAAATGACCTGTCTGTCACAGCTAGGGGGAAGAAACAGACACCTATTTCTCTGTGTGTTGGTTTTTATTTACTTAAGAAAGATAAGAGGATTGCTCAGAGCTGGATTAACTGTTCGTGGCAAGACTGGGCACAGGTAAAATACAAAAATCTGCTTGCAGCAGAGGATGTCAGTCTTAATTTAAACAATTTTTTGGGGTTTGCATCCACTTTAATGCTGTTTATGACAGCCAACTAGTCATTTACAACAGGGCTCATTACCAGGATATACAGATATACTGAGTCTGGCTAAACATGATTTATGATACTGCTAAGAAGAAGAAGAATTGGCAAAAATGTCACTCTCTAGATGTGCAAAGCTGGTAAAGACATCCCCAAAAAGACTTGCAGCTGTAATTGCAGCAAACAATGGTTCTACAAAGTATTGACTCAGGGGGCTGAATACAAATACACGCCACACTTTTCACATATTTATTTGTAAAACAATTTTGAAAACCATTTATCATTTCCTTCCACTCCACAACTATGTGCCACTTTGTGTTGGTCTATCACATAAAATCCCATAAAATCCCAATAAAATACATTTATGTTTTTGATTGTAATATGACAAAATTTCAAGGGGTATGAATACTTTTTCAAGGCTCTGTAGTTTAGGTAATGATTGGGCCAAATATAAAATGTTGTGTGTCACTAGCTATCACTTTTGGTACTCACTGTGTACAGTTTTCTTACAGGCACAACATATTCTGGATGGTAAGTGGGCAAAAACCATCACCAATGAAATTCTGAATGGTGCTCGATCACGTGACATGGTGGCAGGTATGTACAAATTCTACTAACCCAGATCAAATGATGTTTCAGAGCTCCGATGATCATCAACTATGCAGCAATTTCCATCGGTTTTAATCACATACAGATGGAAAAGCATTTGTTGTGTAGCCATTAATCATAATTGTACATTTTTTTATGAAAATTCTTTTAACCCGGTCCTGCTGGAGAGTTAGCAGTGATGTTTTCTCATTTACAGTAGGGAAACATTCAACTGGGATAGTAAGGGTTATAGACCAGCTCAAAACACTTATCCTCTTTATTTATATAAAAGAAACCACAATATTAATGTGCGGAGAGCCGCCTCCGGCTTTTCTTTACTTGAATGTTTCTTGCAGCAGAAAGCTTAACTCTGCTGAACTGTTCAGAGCAAGTAGCTGGGATGTCAACTGCTGTACACTGTTTATTTTTATTCTCTTATTTATTTAGAACCCCCTGTTCTGTGCATAGAAGAACATTTAGCATTTTAGAAAAAGAATTAAAAAGAAAATAACTAAATTTAAAAAGAAAAAAATATTTATATAGGACATTAAGCATTTTAGAAAAAGAAAAATAACTTTGGACTTAAAGTGATTCCTTTTTAAAAAAAACAAACAAACATGTCATACTTACCTGCTCTGTGCAAGTGTTTTGCACAGAGCGGCCCCGATTCTACTTTTCTGGGGTCCCCCGGTGGCACTCCTAGCTCCTCCTCTTCAGTGAGTGGCCCCACAGAGAGTCGCATTCCATGGTGGCACTTGTCGGGTGCGCTCCTGAGTCCTGCTGCTGTGTCAGTTGACACAGACAGCAGGTCCCGGCCCTGCCCCCCCCCCCCAACTACCATGTCACTGGATTTGATTGACAGCAGCGGGAGCCAATGGCTATCCAATGCTTTCCAATGAGGTCCCGAGACAGCGGCTGGAGCTGCTGGGCTCGTTCTCATCGCTGGAAAGGTCAGGTTCTGGTAAGAAACCTCTAAGGTAAGGGGCTCTGGGGGGCAGCTGCAGCACAGGATTTTTTTCACCTTAATGCATTTAGGTGAAAAACCTTGAGACTTCACAACTCCTTTAAAATGTATGTAAACCCAGCCTTTCCTATTTGTTCCCTTTTGAAACGGTTAAACGCACCATTGAAAGCATTTTGTTATATCTGTTCAAGAAATGCAAAAAATGATTAATGTAGAACTATAGGCAAAACATTTTGTCTTTTAAATTTTGGAGAAAGGGAGAGTTATAACCCCTGTAAGGTTTATTTTTGCCAACTTTGATCCACTAGGAAGATATACCTACACTTTCTGTCCCATAGCCAAACAGGAAGTGAAAGGAAATCCCTGCAAATTAAGGGAATCTCTTGGGGACCCCGAGGTCACCAGAGCAAGTGTGCCCATTAGAAGATTTCCCCTTAGCCCTTGTACACATGGTCGGAAATTCCGACTACAAAATCCGTCTGATTTTGTCCGAAACCGGTGTTGCATACACACGGTCGGACAAAGTTGTCAGAAAATCCGATATTTCGGAATGTGGTGACATTCGTACATAACGACGGGACTACTCTCAGGCTAGTAGCCAAAGTCCGATCGGATCATGTTGTCGGAAAATTTTATATCCAGCTCTCAAACTTTGTTGGTCAGACATTCCGATGGAAAAAGTCCAATGGAGCCCACACATGGTCGGATTATCCAACAACACGGTCCGATCGGACATTTTCCGTCAGAATGTCTGACCGTGTGTACAAGGGCTTATATTTCTGGGGACAACCCAAAATTTGGAATTTTCTTTTACTTTCAATGATAATGCTAAACAGGACAATTAGAAAGGGTGAATCTCCTTAACGGGGACACCGACAGCAATAGAAACTGACAAGTATTTTAGTCCCTCTCCCCTCTATCCAAAACCCTAAAAAAAAAAAAAAAAAAATGCATTTAGTTATACTTTAACTCTTTTTATTAAGAATTTCAAAAACAAATTCAATTTCTTTTCTATGTAGCAAAGTCCCAGGCCTCTTTAGGCCTTATAGTTACTTCCAGAGTTAGGGAGAGCTGACATCCTTCAGTGTAGAGTGGGTTACAAGGCATGGTGGGTGAAATGAAAGATGAACAGGTGGGCGCCAGACACTTTTTGAATGCAAAGAGATTTATTGTCTCTTAAACAGAACTGTGGGAGAGAGGGTTAGGGCCAGGACACCCTTAGATAGATGCAAAGATAATTAGCAGACTCCGAGACTTCTATAGGTAGACAACTATACAGCTGAAGGCCTCCAGCCAGTGACCACTTCTGTATAGGCAAGACCGCTGTCTCCTATGGCAACAATCTTGTAGCTGTTACTGGTAACGGTAAAGTTATTCAACTGTCTGCAACATGAACTCTTTACCCCACACTCACTCACTGTGGGGCTTCACTCAACGACCTCCCAGTCTTTCTCACTAGACTTGAGATCCACTAGCCACTGGATCCCCTGAGCTCTTTCACTGTAACACTCAGTATCTTCCTCAAGCGTCACCCCCACTTCACTTCTGGGTCCCTGGCTTGGCACTCACAGATACTCTTCAAGCATCACCCGTGCTGACACATTAGGTCCCTGGCTTGGCACTCCACAAGCGTTACCTCTGCTGTCCCGCTGGGTCCCTGACTTGGCACTTGCTGAAGTTTTCCCACTTCTTCACTGTCCCCGGCTGGCGAGAAGTCTGCTCTGATACTGGCCTCAGCTTACTCACAGTGGTCGCTGATAGCAAGGTGGATGGTCCCTTAGCGGCGACAGCTTCCCCTCTACCTCTGACCACAACTGGTTCCCCCAGTCGGCGGAAACGGTTCTTCTGGTTTAACTACAAGCTTTATGTTTCTAGCTTAGCAGCCTGGGGCAATACAACACGTCCACCCAGACAGCCGTCCAGGTGGCACAGAACCCTGATCACCTGACCCCACCCAAATAAATAAGTTCTCCTAGCAGACCAAGGGACCCAACAAAATCCATGCCATTGGCTGAGACACCCCATTCATTCCTAGTCTATCCTTGCAATGCCCTTGTCTTATCTAATGTCACCAAATACCTGGCCATCTAGGGACAGAAGAGAGAAGTGCAGCAATTCCAGAATTAGGGCGACATCAATTGACCTCCTAACAATTGGCCAAGGCAACTATCACTTGGCAAATAAATTTATTAGCAACCTGCCTAAACATCAGAGTGCTACATCTACATAGTCACCTTCCGTTGCAATTTTTCCCAGCGTTGTACCAACTTTTTAATGCCAACAGCAAAACTCCCACCCTCATTGTTTACAACGAAAATAAAAAAGTGGGGAAAAGACACCTTGTATTTAGCTACCGAACATTGAACAGTATTTTAAGTTGTTGGACAGAAGACAATTGTATAACAAAATGCAAAGAAAAAGCCAGAATCACTATTTTTAATATACACAGAGAATTCTGGGATTCAGGCTGGGTTCACACCTAATACGGATGTGGCTTACAGCAGGGGTTCGGTGCAGCCCTGTTTTCTGTTTCAGGGATGAATCAGGTACGAATTTTTGCCTGAATTCAGACCTGAAACGGAGCCAAAGACACAAAGGACCCCTGTGCAATGCACTCCGCGGCCGCCCCGGAGATGTGTGAACCAGCTCCATTGATAGCTGGTCATGCAAACTGGATGCATGGAAACCTGCATCCAAATCACATAAGTGTGAACCCAGCCTGAAAAAGAACTAGAATAAAGGATGAAAAGTTATATACAGTACATCTAAACAATTTATATGTCTGTACACATCTGAACACCAATAAAAGTCACATATTTTACGCATTTTTCAGAAAATTTCTCCAGGCAAGATCTGGTGTTTAGTTCAGTAAATTCCATACACCCAAGCGAATGAGCTTTAAGACCCATTCACACTAGGGCATTTTTTAGGTGCTTTTGGGCTAAAAATAGTGCCTAAAAAACACCTGAAATACGCCTCCCCTGCAGCCCCAATGTGAGAGCCTGAGTGCTTTCACACTGGGGCGGTGCGCTTGCAGGACATTAGAAAAAGTCCTGCAAGCAGCATCTTTTGGGCGGTGGGGTAGCGGTGAATACACTGCTCTTGCACCGCCCCTGCCATTGGAATTAATGGGCACCACTGCCGAAGCGCCTGCAAAGCGGGCCCTATTAACCTTTTATTTGGCCGCTAGCAGGGGTTAAAAGCGCCCTGCTAGCAGACGAAAAATGCTGCTATTACAGCGGTAAAGCGCCGCTAAAATTAGTGGCACTTTACTGCTAATGCCCCCTCGCCCCAGTGTGAAAATAGCCTTATGCCCCGTACACACGAGCGGACTTTTCGACATCCAAACTCCGACGGACTGAGTCCGGCGGACTATCCGCTCGTGTGTGGGCTGCAACGGACTTTAGCTTCGCAAAAGTCTGACGGACTTTAGAAATGAAGCATGCTTCAAATTTTCCCGACGGAACTCCGCCGGACCCGGTCCCCTTCGAAAAATTTGCTCGTGTGTGTGCTACTCCGACGGACTAAAACCGACGCTAGGGCAGCTATTGGCTACTGTCTATGAACTTCCTACGTCGAATCCAGTCGTACGTCATCACGTTCGACTCCGTCGGAGTTTGGTGTGATGGTGTGTGGTCAAGTCCGTTCGGTCGAAAAGTCCGCCAGAACTCCGGCGGAACTCCGCTAGAACTCCGTCGGAAGTCTGTCAGACTTAATCCCTCTCGTGTGTACGGGGCATTACAGCTGAACTCCAGGGAAAGTAAAAATCCTCCCTGGCAGTGGAGCTGCCTCTGCACTGCAAGAGTTAAAAGCTTATTTATCTCTTGGAGACCAAAAAAAAGCAGCGTAGAGCCCCATACACACTATTAGATTTTCTGCAGATTTTTGTCTTCAGATTTACCAAAACCATGTAGTGCAAGGGCCTGCATGATTGCATACAAATTGAAACTCTTAAGGCCCGTTCACACGGTCAGAAAATCTGAAGTTAAATTTCATCTGATGAACGATCTGCCGATTTTCTGATCATTAATAGGCTGCTTTTGACATTGAATGTGACATGTGAATTTTCGTCAGACAAAAACTGGATGTGCAGGCTCCAAAATTTTTGTCTGATGTCACCACAACGTCTGATTTTCTTTTTTCATTAGTACGGTTTTCTCCCCCCAAAAAATCTGAAGAGCAAGACTAGGCATGCTCACAAATTAAAGAACACATACAAAACAATTCAACAAATTACATCACTTCTGAGTACCCACTTCACTTTCAATTTGAGACTAGCATCCAAGAAACATGAAAATGCATTCAATAATCTGATCGTGTGTATAAGGCTTTAAGGTTTGACAAACTATATGGTTTTGGTAAATCTGAAGACAAAAATCTGCAGAAAATCTAATAGTGTGTATGGGGTCCTGTATGCAAGAAAAATTGGTGTATACACTGCGCCCTATAGTATCACCACTCTGCGCCTTATGAATGAAGATTTCCTGAGGTTTTCAAAATTAAAATTAAATAATAATCCAAGAGCAGCTACTATTTTAAAAGGTCATTGTAAAAAAAGGCAATAAATAAGAGATCATATAATAAAAATTACTCTAAAATATTGCAGCAGCGCTTAATACAGTCCACCAATCACTGTGAACCCTCAAATGTAATTAATTCAATAAAAACAAATCAAATCAATATAGTCTCATAAAGTCCCGGAAAAAACAGGAGAGGTAAAAAAGTGGTTCAAGTTAGAAAGTCCTTGCTGCCCTTTGTCTGAGGCTTCCACCAAAATCCACCACGTGAATCACCGAAGCTCCCCCAATGGGGATACACTCACTAGACACAGATCAAATACAGGCCTTTGAGCATAAGGATCTTTTCTTTATCCACTTTTCCCCCTGCTATTTCTGATTCTCTCCACCAGATGTCAGCAAAGAATGGGATGGATTTCCGCAATATACAAAAAACAAAGGGACATCTACATAGTGTAATCCCGTTCAGTTTATTAATTCACACAAACCCCCCGTTAATCCAGTTCTGCGTACCATAAAAACATTTCTTTAAGAGCATAAATTTATAATGAAAGTGCACTGTGCCTTAGAATTTCCGTCCGTCGGAAGACCCCGAGACATCCACTGTATACACCGGCGGATGTTTCCTGGAAGTCCAGGCTGAAACGCTCATCTTGAGGCGCAATCGTCACATCCGGTAGGCCCCGTCCCTGACGTTTCGTCATAAACTGACTTCTTCTGAGGGACTTTATGGGACTATATTGATTTGATTTGTTTTTATTGAATTAATTACATTTGCGGGTTCACAGTGTATGGGGTCCTACTTACCGAATCCTCCCCTCCTGCTGGCTCCCTCAATGCTGCTAGACCAGTCCTTGCATTCTCTTCTCTCTCCCCTACGCTGCAGCGATGGCAGGTCCTCCAATCTCATTAAATACCATGCAGAGCTCCTAGTTCTGCATTGAATGTGGAGATGCTGAAGAACCGTCCACCACCTGAGTGTATCCTAGTTCTGCATTAAATGTGGAGATGCTGAAGAACAGTCCACCACCGGGGGAGCGGAGGATCAGGTAAGTAAAACTACTTATCTTGGTCTCATAGACGCAAATAAGCGTGTAACCCTTTTAGTGCTAGAGCCAGTGAGCATTTTTACAATTCCTTGGAGATGAGCTTTAACTTACACTGATTAGAATCTTTATTTCAGCCATTTTCATTTTAATTCCTCAAATTCTTTGAACTCAGCTAAAAATAACTGCCATTGTTTGAAACTAAGGTTTCTTTTCTTAGTATGTTAGCTTTGTGAATTGAGCCTATCTTATGCTAATCTATGCTCTACTGTAAGGACTTTGATGATCAGCCTGGTTGGGAGCCAACTTGATGATGTAAGCAAATATTTTTCCTCTAAAGAAGTTTATTTTTCATCCAATGAATATTTGGATCTCTATAATTTTCTCCTGTCCATGGAATGCCATATTGCCTTTGCTTCTTTAATAGACTAGTGCCTTGCTAAAGTAGAGAGAACATGATGGTGCCATGTGTGTAGACAACACAGTTTTGTTTTTTTTTTGACTGGAATTTGTTATGTGTATTTTTATATTTTTCAGAATTTAATGTAGTGCAATTGTGTAAATAAATATTTCTGTGTTTTTTTTTTACATGGTGTTTATACTAGTTCTTCCTTACTTAGTTTTAACCCCCAGCGCTTGTACTTTGAAGAACAAAGCAGCCAAAGCAGCTCCTAGTTTTCTATCCTGACTTATTGTCGTTAAGCTGTTTTTTTTTTTGTTTTTGTTTTTTAAAGAAACCTTCTACAGACCTTGCAGACAACCATCTAAAAATACCAATTGCAATTCCAGAGAGCAGAGTGATATAACCGCATCATTGTGATGCTTCTTCACTATCCAATCACAGGCCAGGGCAGGTCCATGACCAAGCTTCATTGTGTTAACTACAGTGGAGATAAATGAGGTCAGGGACCTGACTTAGACTATATACCCTTGCAGCAGCGAATCTTAAAGTGATTGTAAAGTCACTAATTACAAATCCTGCTGTGTTACAGCAAGATATACCATGCAGTGTATTATTTTTTTTAATTATGCAGCAAAATCCCTTATTTTGTGTGGTCACGTGACCTCCTGGTGCTCTCCTTCTCTGATCTGAGGACTACAGTTGGAGGGGCTGAGATTCCCCTCCGACGTTAGCCACAAGGAAAGGAGAAGAGGAGAGTGGCGAGAGGTCACATGAGTGCAAAGCGGTGCTCTGAAATAAGCTATTTCGCATAAACGCCTAGTTTTTTTAAAAACAGACACTGCAAAGTATATCCTGCCGGTACAGAAGGGATTCCAGGATTTGTGATTATTAATTTTACAGCCACAGTGAAATAGTGCCCGGAGGGGAGGGGCACGGAGGAGATGGATCGCACACACAGACTTCTGAGCTGACAGGCAGGGAGGGGGAGGGAGAGACTGTGAGATGACAGAGGCTCGTAAACCGACCACGGTATCATGGATCTGCAGCCGTGATTACCATGGTCAATACACTAAAGGGGGCACACTGGCAAGATCAACCAGGTATTTTACAGCACAGAGTGGGACAAATGACACTGCACAAGCACTATGCTGTATATCCTGTTTTAAAGAAACAGGATGTTTTTTTTTTTAGGGTTACAACCACTTTAACAGTGACAGAACAGAATTACTGCATGAAGCGTTTAAAACAGTGAAACGGTTGATCTGTGCATTCTTATGATTTCTGGTAGTTCTGCTTAAAAATGTAAAGGTCCATGTTATCATACTACGAAACTCATGCAATAGCAATGTGCTAATAAAATGCATTTCCCTGTTTCCAGGTCTGTATAATGTGTCTTCCAATAATCACAACATAGTGAGACCAGGAATAATGACTCCAGTTTCTTTGCGATGTCCTGATATAGAGGCCCCTTCTAGCTGCCTGATGTCAGTCACAGAGAGAGCTCTAGAGAGGTAGGTATGCAAAGCCTAACTGCCATTTTATTCTGCTGTCAGTTTGTCTTTCCAAAATAGGCTGGATTTCGAAAAAAAAACAAAGCCACCCACAAGTTATTGTTTTGGCTTTCAGAAATACATTTGAAGCCTGATTTATTTATTTATTTTAATTCTCTTTATTGATAAAAAGGGGTAACAGAGTTACAAAAACAGAGCCTCAGGGCATTCCCTGGCTTGAAAAAGTACCACGTGAATCGGTACCCAACAGAAAATACATAACGATACAAACAATAAAACACTACTGCTCAGTCACTCCTTTTGGAGAATCATGAAAGGATATTGTGCTACTTGTCTTCGATAGAGGTGTAGTTTCCCAAGAGGGAACTTTGGTACTAGGCCTAGAATACTAAGGATTCAAATATAGGGGGGTATCATGAGGGTCTTAACAGGTGTTAGTATGGATGGAGTAGTCAATGTGTATCAGATAAACTGGTTATTCTTGAGCAGCATTAGTGGAGGCAAAGCAGCATTAGTGGAGGCAAAGTTTCCACACTTTGTCAAATTTGGCAATACACCCATGGGAGAGATATGTTGCTTTATATAATGGCATTATAGAATTGACAAGGGCTTTCCAAGAATTTAGAGAGGACGCGTCTGTTTGTTTCCATTACAGCAATATTACTCTACGGGCGTAAAAGAGCAAAAGTCCTATGAGGGCCTGAGTTGCAATGTTAAATACACCCGGTGGAGAATCCTGAATTGAATTAGAAGCCTGATTTATTAAATATTTCAAGGTGAAGTTCTGTGAATAAGATTGGACATTTATCACTGGAGCATGTAGGAACTCAACTTTTGGCAACACCCATCTTTAAAACAAGTCCTTTCCATGTTATCCTTGTCGTGACAAGGTTTGTAAGATTCTGATGATGTGTAAAAACCTTCATATAGTATGAGATATGTATATATGTATAGGAGAGACATGTTTTTTACATTTTGGATAGAGTAGGGAGAAGCGAAAAACCCCTATCAGGTTATTTTCGTGTCCTATTTGCTGTGTCATATTATACCCTGTACACGCGGTCAGATTTCCGGATCGGATCATGTAGTCGGAAAATCGGACCGTGTGTGGTCTCCATCTGACTTTTTCTGTCGGCTTTTCCGACGCACAAAGTTTGAGAGCAGGATCTAAAATTTTCCGGCAACAGAATCCGATCGCATAAATTCCGATCGTGTGTAGACAATTTAGACGGACAAAGTGCCACGCATGCTTAGAATAAACTAAGAGACAAAAGCTATTGGCTACTGGCCCGTTTATAGTCCCAACGTACGTGTTTGACGTCACTTCGTTCAGAACGATCGGAAATTCTGACAACTTTGTGCGACCGTGTGTATGCAAGACAGACGGATGTTGGCTCAAACTTGTCTTGCATACCTAAAGTTTAAGTTTAAGGACAAAGACATGGATCATTTTTACATGTATATACATATATATTTTTATAATCATACTCTGCTCGGGCCTCACTTTTGTAATTTTCACTCCCGTACAAGTGATTAGAGAGTAAAGCTGGCTAGTGAAGTTTCACTTATAGCAGTCCTCATTCCCCTAAAGCAAGCAAGCCTACTATTACTTGGTTGCCCCAGGAATTCATGATGCTATACTCTCTGGCTGGGTAGATTAAGAGACTGAGTAAGAAAAGAACAATAGTATGTGTGGTTCATAAAGATACATATGCTCACATAGGATTGTGGGACATGTGCATCAGCTGAAGAGTAATTAGAGGACATGGCAAGAGGTGTGGTCAGCATGCAGGCAAGGGGTCAGTCCATGCAGCTGGGAGAGATGTGGTTAGTAAGCAGGCAAGGAGTCGGTCCTAGCAGCAAGCAGAGATTTGGTTAGTAAACAGACAAGGGTTGATGGAGGCAGCAGGGAAGAAACATGATCAGTACAGAGGCAAGGGTCAGATAACAGGCAGGTGCAGGATTCAGGTACAGTAATGGCTGCTAGTGAGGCACATGGTTAAACCTAACCCAAGCACCGGGTGCAGTATCAGTGAGGTTCAAATCAGGTCACGCAAAACAATCTCTTGCACTCAGGCCCTTAGTCCATATGTAGGTGGTGTAGCCAACCCTTTGGATAGAGTGTGGAAAGTCAAAAGTCTTGCTGCCCTCCTCAGAACAATGGGTGTCCTTAAAGCTGAAACATATAGAATAACAGGGAGGGCGCACCGACCTTGTGCATTACCAAAGATAACATTTATTTGACTAGTAAAAACAAAGGTCACACTCACAAACAAGCGTTTAAAAAAGGCTTAACAGTACTCCAAAGACTCTAAGTCATGTCTTCCAGACACCTGCAACCTGGACCGGATATTAGGAGGAACCAGATGGCATCGCAAAATGGCTTACGCATTACGAGGAAGTGCCCTCTTCATCAGAGCCTCAGCGATAGCTGACTGACTTTCTCAAGTTACCCTCTATATAGAGCCATTCTGAGCGGATGGCTACCAGAACCTGCCACACCCATCTGTGTGGCTCACCATGTCACTCCACCTAACTATATCGTATGCCAGATCACACTGCCAGCCGTACAAATATGTCCTATTCTCGTGGGGGCGGGAGGGGGGGGGGGGCTAAGTTCCTGCACTGGCATCAGAGTGCATCTCCCGTTTTTGAACCAAATACCTAACATGTCACATTATAGCATCAATTGATCGTTACACAAAACACACCTACCCTTTTTTAGGATGTTAAATCTATCCGTATCATGTGATCCACCTTTCTTGCCAATGGAGAGGATGGAGGAGATACTGGAGGGGGGGAGAGGACAACTCTTTGGGGCGGGTGTTTTTGGAAAAGAGAGGCTAGGGGATGAGAACAGGGGCACCTCCATCGTTTAACTGGAGCCATCATTTATAGTATTATGGTGGAATACTGCAGGTACAGCGTGCGTTCCACTATCTAGTTTGCATGTTGCACCTCAACCAGGAAGTATGAGTGGATTTGCGTTCCACCCGCCACTTTCGGTTGTGGTAGACATCACTTCAGCCCCACCAGAGGTAATGACAAATGTAATTTCCAGTGCAGGAGCTCCTAGTGCATCAAGCGGTCTGGCTCCTACGGCCCCTCGCCCTCTAGCATTACGGTGGCCCATTGCACAATCCCACTGCCTAAAGGATCGTGCAGCAGGATCGTGCAGAGGCTCACAGCTGCCCATTGCCTCAGTGCTGGCCATGGAATGCAAACATTCTCCTCTAGAATGGTGGGGACAGAGGGCAAAATGTCTTAGGAAGACACAGATCTGAATCTTGTTAAGCCTTTTTTAAACACTTGTTTGTGAGTATGACCTTTGTTTTTACTAGTCAAATAAATTTTATCTTTGGTAATGCACAAGGTGGGTGCGCCTTCCCTGTTTTTCTATAAGGTTCAAATCAGGTGCCAGCAGACTCAGGGCCAATGGAAAGGTAAGGAGGGAGGAGAATGCTGCAGGCGTTGCATGGTTGAGAGACAGGATCGCAGTCGCAGCTGTGTTGTCAGGCAACTGGATGCCAAGATCACTGAGACTAATTGGTAGCTAGGATGAGGTGTCCAGGCTATGGGATGTTGAGTGGTGCAATGGCTTGAGTCAGAAAGCAGGTCAATCAGTGTGAGACCGAACAACGTAAGTCTTTACAGCTTTACACTTGACTGCTTTTTTATTTTTTTTATTTTTTTACATGTCTAATAAAAAATAAAATAAACAAAAATATATAAGTCCTCAATGTGGTACAGAATGTTTTAGTAATTACAAGTTTGGACTTCAGGGGAACTAATTTGGCCTCTTATGAAGTTATCCTACTTAATTCTGGACTCTTTCATTCTGAGTTCACCATTTCTGATTTAAAGGGTAAGCTGTGTATTGTAGACCATGCCAAAAACAGCAGCGGACTCCCCTTTCCCAGAGATCTGGACATTTAAATATTTTACTGAAATTATCTTGTAATTTACTTGCAAATGCTGGGGCAGGATGTGACCGCATCAGGACGCTGTTTACTCTGGGGGTGGGAGGCATAGGCCCAGAGTTGTAAAGAGCCGTCAGTCTGTCAGGCCTCGAGTCGTGATGATTGAAGACCATGAGTTAGATACAGAAACCTGTACGGCCATCCCTATCCCATCATCAGTGTTTGTGAAGTCTGCACAACTCAGGAAACCTGCAGCCTAAGCACTAACAGTTGCTCTTAAAGCCCTCTTTTATGGAGATCTTTAAGATTCTGTTCAGGGGTTTGAAAGAAATAATTTATGACCTACTAAATTAATCGTTAAGTTGCTAAGAACCTCGTAAAGAGCTGCCAGTTCATACATTAATTAAACTCAAAGGTTTTTACAGTAGCCGTTGTCTGTAGGTTGGATGATTCACTGCAACATTTTTTTTCTGCTGCTACAAAATAATTTTTGTACACAGAATTTGTAATGGTCAAAAATAATGAATAAATTGAATGAATATGGCCTTTTAATAAGATGTAACTATAAAAATAAGAAACATAAATATTGGCGTTTTGAAATATATTTGACATTACCAGGTAAATAAATCTCACAGTGGTCCAAAATAATGATTAAACACAACTTTATCTACAAAACTATAAATGCAAACACAAATTAATAGGTACAAGTAGCATACACTGACTTCATATGTACATGTAAAGTATGACCTGAGGACTTTTGGTGCCTACTATCGGAAACGACGGGTATATACAGTATTTCACAAAAGTGAGTACACCCCTCAAATTTACTTTGTAGCAAAGTGTCATTTCTTCAGTGTTGTCACATGAAAAGATATAAGAAAATATTTACAAAAATGTGAAATGTGTACTAACTTTTGTGAGATACTGTATATACAGTGTGTGTGTATATACAGTCCCTTGAAAAGTATTCATTTTATGTGATGGACCAGCGCAAAGGGACACATAATTGTGAAGTGGAAGGAAACTGATAGATGGGTTTCAACATTTTTTACAAATAAATATCTGAAAAGTGTGGTGTGCATTTGTATTCAGCCCCCTTTACTCTGATACCCCTAACTAAAATCTGGTGGGACCAATTGCCTTCAAAAGCACCCTAATTAGTAAATAGAGTCCACCTGTGTGTAATTTAATCTCAATATTAATACAGATGTTCTGTGAAGCCCTTTTAGGGGTTTGTTAGAGAACAAACAGAATCAGGTCAGGGATAAAGCTGTGAAGAAGTTTAAAGCAGGATAAGGTTATAAAAAAATAGCCCAAGCTTTTACCATAGCCTAAAAGCAAAATGCTATGTGTGGCAGAAAAATAACACTACACATCACCCTAAACACATCATGCCCACTGTGAAACATGGTGGTGTCAGCATCATGTTGTGGGGATGCTTTTCTTCAGTAGGGACAGGGAGGCTGGTCAGAATTGATGGGAAGACAAATGGAGCCAAATACAGGGCAATTTTTGAAGAAAACCTGTTAGAGTCTGCAAAAGACTTGAGACTGGGGTGGAGGTTCACCTTCCAGCAGGACAACGAACCTAAACATAAAGCCAGAGTTACAATGGAATGGTTTACATCAAAGCATATTCATGTGTTAGAATGGCCCAGTCAAAGTCGAGACCTAAATCCAATTAAGAATCTGTGGCACGACTTAAAAATTTCTTTTAACAGACGCTCTCCATCCAATCTAACAGAGCTTGAGCTATTTTGCAAAGAAGAATGGGCAAAAGTTTTACTCTCTAGATGTGCAAAGCTGGTAGAGACAAATCAAAAAAGACTTTCAGCTGTAATTGCAGCGAAAGATGGTTCTACAAAGTATTGACTGAATACTGGAAATGGATACTCAATACTGAATACTGGAAATGCAGCGAGTACAAAGAAGGGCAACAAAGCTAATAAAGGGTCTGGAGCATATTAGCTATGAGGAAAGGTTTGCGAGAACTGGACTTATTCTCTCTGGAGAAGAGACGCTTGAGAGGGGATATGATTTCAATATGCAAATACCATACTGGTGACGTGGCGATAAAAGTTTTTTGCAGAAGGGAGTTTAACAAGACTAATGGCCACTCATTAAAATGAGAAGAAAAGAGGTTTAACCTTAAACTACGTAGAGGGTTCTTTACTGTAAGAGTGGCAAGGATGTGGAATTTATATAAAGGGGAAGACACCACGCTAATCCAAACAATATATGTAGAAAATAGTGAACAATAAATTTACATACAAACATAAAAAACATCAACGAAAAAACACCTGTGAGTAAACACAGCCAAGCTGCTAGCACACAAACAAACCAAGTTTAAAGCAAAATGAATAAATTAAGTGCAGCGCTAAAAGGCACCTATATAAAATAAGTGTATGTGTACAAAAATGAGTAAACAATAATGAACAATGAGTCCCAAGGGGATGTTCACAGTCGTGAAACCAGTCCACCAAAACTTCAAAATGGAATGCTTCCCATCGTGGAACATATGAAATTCTCAAATGGCATTCATGAAATTGAAACTCCCAACCATCTCAGGCCTCAGAAACTCTTGGAATCAGATTACAAAGTATTTATTGAAGATGGATACTCTTATGGGATAGGTTGGACACATCCACCATAGTAATGTGTCATAAAAGTTTATGGAGGGCTCCGATAACACAAACCCAGGTATCGCCAACCGGATGGTAATTCACCTGTCATATATCCAAATATTTTCAATAAATCGTTACTGGTTGTATTTCACCATGAGAGGTGTTTTTTATTCTTTTCCCTCCTATGGTGAATTTCCATGAGATATTTGGTGCCAAGTTCTACAGCTATCCACGGCTCTGAAAGGCTTATCTACCCATCTCAATCGGAAACCATAAGGGATTCAAGACGAGGAACCCTGAGGTGAATTACCATCCGGCTGGCGATACCTGGGTTTGTGTTATCGGAGCCCTCCATAAGCTTTTATGACACACTACTATAAGGTGGATGTGTCCAACCTATCCGGTAAGAGTATCCATCTTCAATAATTACTTTCTAATCTGATTCCAAGAGTTTCTGAGGCCTGAGATGGTTGAGAGTTTCAACTTCATGAATGCCATTTGAGAATTTCATATGTTCCACGATGGGAAGCATTCCATTTTGAAGTTTAGGTGGACTGGTTTCACGACTGTGAACATCCCCTTGGGACTCTGGTGGATCATTGTTCATTATTGTTTACTCATTTTTGTACACATACACTCATTTTATATAGGTGCCTTTTAGCGCTGCACTTAATTTATTCATTTCAAGGATGTGGAATTCCCTTCCACATGTGGTGGTCTCAGCAGGGGGCATTGATGGTTTCAAGAAACTATTAGATAAACACCTGAACGACCACAACATACAGGAATATACAATGTAACACTGACATATAATCACACACATAGGTTGGACTTGTGTCTTTTTTCAACCTCACCTACTAAGTAACTATGTAAGTATATACGAATGCACGCCACACTTTTCACATATTTGTTTGTAAAAAATGTTGAAAACCATTTATAATTTTCCTTACGCTTCATAATTATGTGCCACTTTGTGTTGGTCTATCTCAAAAAAAGCAATAAAATAATTTCGGTTGTAACATGACAAAATGTGGAAAATGTCAAGGTGTAAATACTTTTTCAAGGCACTGTGTGTATGTATATATAGTATCTCTCTCTCTATATATATAGATATAGATATAGATATAGATATATATTCTCATGTTCTGCTTTAATGTGTATGTATAGCCAAAGCTTCCTATTTAAGATTTGGTTAATGTAGAGAAGGGTTAAAAACCCACTTAGTGCCTGTCCTGGAGGCCCCAAGCAGTCTGTCTGACTGGTGATTATAAGGATCATAACAGACAGCCATACATCCCTATGGGTGGGTGAATGCAAGTGGACTTGTCTCCGCCTATATAAGCCGACCTCCGAGTCTGTTCAGGTCTGTTGGACTGAACAGAAAATGTTTTGTGTTCAGGTCTGCTTTATTGACCAGATCAGAGATCAACAAGTCCACTTTTATCCACCCATCCATAGGGATTACAGATGACATAGGTGACCCATCACCTGCTGAGATGGGATTGACACCACCCATGTGAAAGGTGTTTTTCCTATACAGTTATCACCAGAACAGGTGAAAGGTTTATCTTCACCTCTTATTCTGGTGACAACTCTGAACTTTTGGATTTCCCCTCACTTTTGGTCTCAATGACACTGTTTACGGGAAAATAAAATAAAAATATACAAACAGTAGAGGGACAATAACAATGAGTGCCCATTTGATTGGGCATGTGTCATTCACACAGAGCAATGAAAAGCGGGTCCCATGCAGGGCCATGTTATGCCAGTATGGAGGTGCACCGGTGTTGGCTGCATCCCTGTGTTGTTGTCTATGGGGACCCCTGGCTCCATGGACACAGTCACCATGTCCAAATATGACATCTATGTGGGTGTAGATGTGAATCTCTGAAGGCACCCAGGGTACGTTTGGGGACTCGCACCCGAACACACACGGATGTTATATTGGGACACAGAGGCTGTGTCCATGCAGCCCGGTGTCCCAGTAGACATATATGGCATGCATGTCCCTGTCCCTCTCTGTGAACGAGGCCTTACTGACTATTGGTAATATACTATACTGTATATGAATAAATGGCTGTCTGCCGTCCGGTCCATAGCACCCCTGCCCCCCTAAGCCACGGCCTGTGTTGACAATGCAGAAATTCTGCTCTGGCTAATTAAAATATTTTTAGTGACTGACAAAATTGCCAGAGTAAGCACTAAAGCACCAATCTGGCTTTGCCTTTACACTGGGGAATTTTATTTAGACCGTTGAGAAGACAAAACAAAAACACAAAACAGCAGTTAAAAAAAAAAAAATGGGTATATATTAGGAAAGGTCCAGTATTACACAACAAGATTTTATTGGACAGCAGTGAAACAAATAAAATGCATACCCTGGAAACTCAGCAACAGTTTCTCATTATACAAAAAAAAAAAGTCTGCCAATGGAATTCTCTTTAAAGAGACTACGGTTTCATCACAATTCTGTTCATGAAGATAATGTTCATAATATATGAAGATAAACGTGTAAATATAGTTGGAAATATATCTTTACCAAGAGCAACAATGGAATGATTAACAAATTATTCTTGTCTTGGGAGGCGCAGAAGGTCGAGATAATCTTAGTTCCATAATTATCTTCCTAGAAAATGGAATGGTTCCGTTTGGCTGGAGTTCCTTAAAACCTCGTTAGTTATTATTATAAAGAACATGTAGAGTGCTACATTAATTAGCCCACCAAACTGACTTAATGGACAAAAGGGTTTTCTTTATTCATAGTTTTATCAAACCTCATATTGAGGTCGGAGTAATCAGGGGCAGTTTGGCTAGCAATATGCATATAGCTTTCCCATGGACTGAACCTCAGAAAACTAATAGATTCCTCCATCCACTCTAAACAAGGTAGTTTGAAAAATCAACTTTACTCAAGCCAGGTGGTGCCTACAGGGCCAACCACAGCACAAATTGTGAAGGATTCAGCTGGAATCGCCCAAAATTTGAACCATGTATTGCAGGCTTTATTGCACTGCTGTGATTGTCCTTGATAATGGAGGCAACTACCCTCATAACAGTGTTCATTTTGAAAACATTTTTGTCAGCGGCATATTTCCAGTGATGAAAACTAAATAAAAATTATTCCACATTTTCGTCAATTGACAAAAACTATGATGAAAAAAAAATTCATTTTCGTCAATGAACCAAAACAGAACGAAAATGCAAGCAAGGTAGCGACCGTAGGACTGTGCAGCATTTATAGGCCTCCGCAGACTATCCAGAGCACTGTGTGCATTACAGGTCTCCCCTGACCACTGTCCAGAGCACTGTGCATTACAGGCCGCGTTTGACCACCGTCCAGAGCACTGTGCATTACAGGCCTCCTCAGACTGCCCAGAGCGTGTAGTTTGTTCAAACATTTTTACTATAAACAATAACAGGATATTAGATATTTTATAAGTGTTGAGTTTGGAAATTCTAGAGAAATGCTTAAATAATGCATTACAATTGAACTAAACCCATTAGATTTCGGTTCACTAAAATTTACTGGAGATTTTAGTTGACTCAATAAGACTAAATTAAGACTCAATAAGACTAAAACAATTGCAGATGACTAAAATGCGACTAAATCCAAAATGCCATTTTAGTCAGAAGACTATGACTAAAATTAAATCGAAATTTGAAGCCAAAATGAACACTGCTTCACAGGAGTCCCTATCAGTCCCTTATACTTTGGGAATGCCAGAGCCTGTTGCTCTGCAGATAAACACAGTGTGGCAGCAGTTTTGCAGGTAAGTTTTGCAGGTAAGAAATACTGTTCCTTTTTTAAGCTTTAGTCTGGTGAAACCGTTGCCACTAGGAGAGAAAATGGGGGAAAATCCAGATAGTAGAAAAAACAGACAGAAGTTCAAAACCTCTGTCCAAAACTAAAAAACTGTTCTTGGCTTGACATACACTAGTATTTCTACTTTTGGATAACACCTACTTTTTATTTGTTACGTGTTTCAATTTGCAAAGCATAATAAAAAATATATTTGCCAATAAAAATGGAAACAATATTTGGTTCCCTTGGCTCACCACTCCAGGCCTAGCCACCTCTACTGCTATACCTCTACTACACCTGCCTAACAATGTTGTTGTTTTATGATAACCTTATGCTTTTTCATTATGTATTTTGTTAAATTTGCTGGTCCATTCTTTTGGGTATTTGATTGAGGAAGAATGTTAAGAACCTGTCTCGTTAATTGTATCTGACACAAATTAGTTATAGTACCTTAAATACTTTTACATTGTATTTGTAGATATATATGGGAACACAATGTGTGTATCTATCTATATAATTTGCTTTAGAAACATCTACCAACTAATTACTCCAACATTAGATGTATGTATAATAGCAAAGATGGCACACATGTAGGCAGCCAAGAATAACACAGTTGTGTATGATACTATAATATGAAGTTGGGAAAGGTTGCATAGGTTTTAATGCAGCCCAATTCTGTAGCGGCAGCTGCTATGATAAATGCTACTTGTCCAGGTTACTATGTTGTCATAAAATCAGGACAGCTTCTAGGAGACGTGTCAACAAACAGAAGCTGGTCAGTGGCCAAATAGCTGTGCTAAATATGGGCCCTGTCCAGTGGATTGATCCACAACTGGATGGAAAGCTGGGAACAAATTCACACATGCAGAATTTTTTATGATGTGATAGTCAAATTGACGTGTGCCAACATTTTGGGTGATAGAAATTTAAGTGATCTGTTAAAGATCAGAACAAGCGAGGGAGCATTGAAATATGCAATCACCCCTCACCAGTATTCTCTTTTTTTTTTTCCAGGCGTAGCTGTAGTGCGCCTTGTTATCCCATTAAAGCCCACATAAACCCTCTAATTTGTTACTGTAATACAGTTAGACTGCACTGTATTTGATTTATTTTTTTACTATTTTACTTACATTTATTTTATCTCCCCTCTGGCTTCCAAAGCAGCTGATGAAACCGAGATTGGTTTGAGTGGCTGCTTTACAAGCCGGTAAAGGCTTGTAAATAAACAAACCAAAACCCAAAGTGACTAAATCCTCCTGCCACTGTTGCTGGACAGTTTGATGTTTTAAATGAAGTTAAAAAATAACAGATTTTTTTTCTGGATAAACAGCGAAAATAAAAACAAAATGTCTAAATAAACCAGTGCAGCTACCACATCTTAGCCCTTGTACCGTATCGGACCGTGTTGCCAGATAATCCGACTGTGTGTGGTATGCATCGGACTGATTCCGTCGGAATATCCGTCGGACCCAATTTTCCAACGTGTTGGAAATATTTTCCGACAAACTGGTCCGATCGGACAAACTCCGATCATGTGTAGAGAATTCCGATCGGACAAAGTGCCACGCATGCTCAGATCAAATTCCTACACCAAAGCTACTGGCTACTAGCCTGAACGTAGTCCCATCGTAACGAAATAACGTCATCACGTTCTGAACGATTGGATTTTCCGACAACTTGGTCCGACCGTGTGTATGCAACAGTTTTGGACACAATCCGTCGGACAAAATCCGTTGGACAAAATCCAACAGATTTGGTTGGCAGAATGTCCGACCGTGTGTACAGGGGCTAAGAATTGGTGAGCTTCAATGTAATCCATTTTTGTTTTTGAGTTTAATACAGCTTTAATGATCTAAGAATAAAAAGTTATGTTAGGGCTCCATGACAAGCCTTTAGATGGTTGCATATTCTGAGCCCAATGTAGCACTCACTGAGACAGGATGTGGGTTCAATCCAGAGTAGGCACTTTAGGATGTCAGGCGGGCTGAGTGGCATGGGTGAACATGCTAAGTCATTTTGATTGAGCCTATCACTGTGGCTTTTCACAATTTTTTTTGTATCCTGAAGAGTATCGTGAAACAATTAAAAATCGATTTACTTGAAATAAGCCCTGGCCTAGTTTTGGGACAAAATACAGAACAGTGTCTCCAAAAAATTTTTTACCAAAAGAAACATGGGTGGTTCTCATTATGCAAATGCTAATTTCCTGGCTGCACTGGTAATATTCTGGACCACGTGCTATTGATAGGTTAATGATGTCAAGTATTCTCTTTAAGGAGGAAGCTCTCAGTGCCTAGTATACATTACAACACATACAGTATTTAGTATGTGACAGAACAGCCATCAGAGGTTTTTAAATTAAATCACAACCAAATCACAACCAAAGTCAGTGAAACACATACATATAAAAGCTAAAAAAAAGTGACGTTTCCACATGGTTTACATGTGGTGGAGGAATCAACTTTTATATGTACGTGTTTCACGGACTTTGGTTGTGCTTGAATTCACAGTAGATTAATTGGTTTTGGATATATTCATATTTATTTTTTTGGTTAATATCTATATATTTGCATTCCTTTTTTTGGTTCACATTTAGCACTGCTACAATTTCTTATATTTAATGTATCAGGACTGTCCTGCAAAATATGAGTCATCTGGTGACTATGCAGGAAAAAATGCTGGAGCAGGCCAATGGTAAATAAGAGGAATCAAGGGAGATTTGTACATCATGAAGGGTAATGGGTAAAAACAGGGTGGCTCCTTGGATTTTAGGGTGAGTTGATATAGGTGTGGGTATACTAACTCTGACCACTGACTTTTGATTCCTTTAGGCACCCAACAGGGTCCAGGGTCTCCTTAACCATTACACCTCTTCTCAGCCCCCAAATTTCACAAAAGGAATCTTAATTTTTTTCTTTTATTTCCCCTGTATATTGCAGGATATCCTCCCCTACTCTTGCAAATTTTTCAGCTCCATTGAAATCTGTGGTATCTTCTCCAATGCTGCACAAAGGATCTTCTCCGAGCTGCCACCAGAAATCCCCCAACAGAGAGCCGTGTCTGACCGGGAAACCTTACTCCACATTTCAGAGTCCTGAAGCCACCCATGTGCAAGGTGTGTATACAAACTAGAGGAAATGAGAATGTCTGTATTATTCCTAGCAACCTGATCCCAGGTGTGATTCCTCATCTGAAAGATGCAAAATATAACCATTTTATGTCTCCTATTTTTGGCCTCTTTCACATGGGTACCGTTCTGTCCATTCAACATTCCAATTCATGGACAGGTCTGTTGCTGAATCGGAGCAGAATGGGATGGGTGTCACGTTTGTGACATCTGTGTCAATTCACTCTCTCTATTTAAAAAAATTAAGCTTTCTGGGCCAATATCTTATCTATGGGTGGCCGGATGTGCCGGTTAACATCAGACTGCCTCCAATCTGTCATATTTAGGTCAGAAAAAGATGCAGATCTTTTCTATTTTTTATTCAGACCTAGATGAATGCAGAGATAAGTGGATGTAAACAGACACAGATCCGTTTACATTCGCCTCTCCATAGACATACATGGAGCTTCTGATCATGTCCACCCAAAAAATACATTGAACCACCCATGTGAAAGGGGCCTTATAGTATTTTAGATTTAAAACACTGGGATGCTTTCAAAGTGTCTGTACTAAGTACTGTCTTTACCTCTCAGCCAACAGTTTACGCATAACTCCAGCCAAAATGTTTTACTTCAATTAGGATTGAGTGAGGTGCGTTTAGAGATTCTATGAGTGTTGGGAAATCTGTCATATTGAGATTTATAGAAAAACAAAGGTTTTGAGTTACTAAAACTGGAGAGTGTAAAATCTAGTGCAGCTTCTAACCTCAGCTTGTTCAATTAAAGTAGAACTATAGGAAAAATCTTTTTTTTTGGATATGGTAAGGGAGGATTCTAACTCCTAATGGGTTTTTTTTGTCATCTGTTTCCAATTGGGGAGGTTTACCTCCACTTTGTGTCCCATAGCCAAGACAAGGGTGTGAGAGGAAATCCCAACAAATTAAGGAAACCGCTTGGGCCCTCCCATCACGAGTGTCCCCATTGGAAGATTTCCACCCTATTTCTTTTCTGGGGACAACCCAAAATTTGGGATTTTGTTTTTCTTTCACTTTCAATGATAATGGTAAACAGGACAAATAGAGAGGATAAATCTAACCTAATGGACACAGACAAAATAAAAACCAAATAGGTATTCAAATTCATCTCCACTCTGTCTAAAACAAAAAAATACTTTAGACCAGATTTTGCATTCTCCAGTTTAAGTAAATCAACCCCAATGTTTTTTTTTGTCAATGCCTCCAAGTCCAAATGATAACTGCTCACTAATTTTTTTGATTGGGTGTCAAAGTGACAGGAAATGAAAGAGAATATTCTTGATGTTGTCACAGACAAATAAAAACTGGCATTTACCCTACTCTATCCAAAACTAGAAAAACATGGCTGGAGTTAGCCTTTGAGGGCCCATTTAGATTTTTGGGTATGCATAGAGGTATTTTTTTTAATCGTTCTCTCCACATTCTCCATTTATGCTTTGCTTCCCTATTATCCCTTTGTTCTATCCCCGACCTTGTGATGAGTAAAGCTGTGTAGTCACTTTGGCATGGATCAGCAAATGAAAGCCAAGGTAGCCAGGATAATCTAACACAACACATATCATGCTAATATACAGTATGTTGATATGGAAACATAGAAGAGTAACAACAGAAAAGAACAAAGTGGTCCATCGAGTCTGCCCCATTTTGACTTATTTTTTTTTGCCTGAGTAGAGCTTTGCTTTTGTCCCAAGTATGTTTGAAAGCACTTACTGTTGACTTGCTCACTACCTCAGCTGGAAGTCTGTTCCAAATAATAATCTTATATGGAAAAAAAAACATGCTAGGAAGTAATCAAAAATAGAAGCAACAAAGAATAAAATAAGCAGCAGCTCCACTGCGTGATACCAGCAGAGAAACAAACATTTATAAAAAACAGAGTTGCGTTTTTATAACAAAGAGGAGGCCCAGTACTGCTGGTAAGCAGGCATTTTTCCTACATTTGAGGTGGCCGTGTTTTTGATAGTCAGTCACACAGGGGACCGTTTATTGACTGCGTGTCACCTTGATTGAGATCCACATGTGAATCATTATCTGCAAGCTCAACTCATAATCTGTTCTATCACCTGATGGGGACTCTTCTTCTATTTGTATAACTTTGTGAGGTTCAATGTCTTTCTGGTTTAGCGCGACTCTGTTTTTTTATAAATGTTCCAAATAATACTTTCCAAACTTTTGAACTTTCGTCCTGCTAGTTTAAGATCAGGTCACTGTGTCCTTGATCTTAGGTTCATACTGAAAATGCTGCCCCCTGGAACCCTTTTCACTACCTTCATATATTTAAAGATTTCACTCATGTTCCACCTATTACCTTCTTTCCTCAAGACTGTACATATTAAGTTCTCTAAATTCTATCCTGATGTTTCATCCATCAGAAATTTTGAAATTTTTGTTGCCCATCTGTGGGCATTTTATCAATATCTTTTGTTAGTGAGGTCTCCAGATACACTATTCTAAATGAAGTCTAACTAAAGATCTTTATTAAGTGATGAGGACCTCCTTCCTACTGTTGGCGAGTCCCTCTAGTGATAACTAAAGATCTATATAGGGCAGTGATGGCAAACCTTGGCACCCCAGATGTTTTGGAACTACATTGCTCAACTACACTGCAGAGTGCATGAGCATCATGGGAAATGTAGTTCCAAAACATCTGGGGTGCCAAGGTTCGCCATCACTGATATAGGGGAATAAGGACCTCCTTGCTCCTGCTGGTAATCCCTCTAGCCATAACTAAAGATCTATATAGGGGAATCAAGACCTCCTTCCTCCTGCTGGGGATTCCTTGTAGTGATAACTAAAAATCTATATAGGGCAATCAAGACCTCCTTCCTCCTGGTGATCCCTCTGGTGATAACTAAAGATCTATATAGGGGACACAAGACCTCCTTTCTCCTGGTGATCCCTCTGGTGATAACTAAAGATCTATATAGGGGACACAAGACCTCCTTCCTCCTGGTGATCCCTCTAGTGATAACTAAAGATCTATATAGAGGAATGAAGACCTCCTTCTTCCTGCTGGGGATAACTAAAGCTCTATATAGGAAAAATCACGACCTCCTTCCTGGTGATCCCTCTAGTCATAACTAAAGATCTATATAGGGGAAATTAGGAACTCCTCCCTCCCGCTGGCCATCCCTCTAGTTATAATTAAAGATCTATATTGGGTGATCAGGACTTCCTTCCTCCTAATGTTGAGCCCTCTACCGATACACCCCAGAATTCTATTACCTTTTCCTACTGCCAGGCCAAACTGTTTGCTTACTTTGCAATCATCCAAAATAGGCACCCCCAATTTCTTTCCTCTGCTGGAATTTTTTTTCCCTCTGGTTGGTGTGCCACAGTGACATGTGGACGCAGATGCAGAAATGGAGACGATAAATACAGTACACACAAACATCTGCACCAGCAGACCAGGTTTGAACCTCACTGGCTTGTTTACTGACATTTTGATGACTGAAACTGATTGAGAAATGTAATTTCTTTCGCATTGGTGATTGTTTAATTTAATGTAAATTCTTGCCAGAATTTCAGGGCAATTTTGTGCAATATCCAGAGTGCTATCGAGAGATCCAATGTCTGAGCAGAGAGTCACTTGACCCAAACCAATATCAAGTTTCTAGTGGACAATCTTCAGGTACCGACCTCCTTTTCCCTTTCTGTCTCTTATGATGACCATACACTACAATTTGAATGTACAACTGTGAACTCGTCCTTTGTTTAGAAAGTTTGAGGAACCCTGATACTTTGCACCCTTATCATCACCTCTTCTCATCACTGGCAGGGCATCCCTTTACTTTGCGTGTTCAGTGACTATCTTTTTATTTCTACAGGGTATGAATTACACAGCGGCAGTGTGGGTGCTCAGTGTGTATCGGAAGACATCAGAGCAATCTGCTTACCAGACAGAGACTTCTTTCCTCATGCTGCTTTTGACCACTGCCTTCCTCAGATACCTTCCATTTATACTGGCACTTAGGACTTGCTCTGCCAAGCTAAAAGGGCCGCTGCACCAATAAACTTTTTTCACATTTTCAGTGGACAGTGGTGGAAAGCCAAAGGCTTGTGTATCTCTGAAACTCGAATGAGTTAGAGTGCGGTACTCATTTCTGTCTACATCTCTTTCCACGAGACATTAATGAAAGAGTCACTTTCTCATAGCTAGACTTGGAATTTATTTATTCTACATTATTCAGAATTTGTTGGTGGAGTGTGACACACATTTTTGTACCCCATGAACACTATGGCATTTGGGGTATCTGAATGATAAAAGAGGCGAGTATATTCAACTTACCAGCTGCAGCAGAAAATCATCATTTTTGGGGTTTTGCTCTTTAAAGTCCATGAACAAAATTATTTCCAAGATCTTTAATTATATTGTAATGAAACACTTACTGCCTTTACCTAAACCCCTCTTCAAGACACTTACAGTATTCAAGCCCAACAGAAATAAATACATTTCAGATGCAAAAAAGAAAGTTCAAAAGCACAATTTTAAATGTGTTTTCTTTAGAAATCAGAGACAGCCTGTGTAGAAAAGCCTGTTCGCTGCCAGCAAGCCGGTGTCCTTAACAACCAGTAACTGTCATGCTTGTTGAAGAGTGGGTGGACACCGTATCCTTAACAACCAATGAGCCATTCACTGTCAGTAGTGTTCCCTGCTGACAGCTAAATGTTAAACAAAGAATTGCCAGCAATAAAAATTAAGCAAAACACTGCGTGGCGTCCCTCCCCCAATCCATATCAGGCACTTCGGGTCTGTTATAGATTTGACTGGAACCCCCACACCAAAATGTTTTTTAAAAATGGTGTGGGCCACCCCCAAAATCCATACCAGACCCTTATCCGAGCATGCAGCCTGGCAGGTCAGGAAAGGAAGAGGGGCAAGCGAGCACCCCCCCCCCCTGAACCATACCAGGACAAGGGCCTCTTCCCCACAACCCTGGCCGGTGGTTGTGGGGGTCTGCGGATGGGGTTATCGGAATCTGGAAGCCCCCAGATCATGGCCCCCCCGTGAATGAGTAGGGGTACATAGTATTCCTACTCATTCATCAAAAAAAGAAAAGTGTAATGTAAAAAAGACAGTAGGCAGTTTTTCACCGTCTGACTGACAGCGCCACCATCTGATAGTTCTTAAATAACTAAGGGTGGTGTCACCCGATGATGTCACTGGGTGGCACCGCCCCTTGTGATGTCACCAACCCAGCATGCCCCCGGTCAGTGATGTCACAAGGTGGTGCCACCCAGTGACCCGCCCCTTAGCAGACCTTTTTTTTGACGATGGAGCTGCACCAGGGACAGGTTTTTTATTTTTGTTTTTTAACCACTTCAATACAGGGCATTTTCACCCCCTTCCTGCCCAGGCCAATTTTCAGCTTTCAGCGCTGTAACATTTTGAATGACAATTGCGCGGTCATGCAACACTGTACCCAAATGAATTATTCTAGTATATAGGAACACCGATCGGTCTCCCCTAGTCAGTTCCATCCCCCCACAGTTAGAATCACTCCCTAGGTAATACATTCGCCCCTAATGTTAACTCCTTCCATGCCAGTGACATTTATACAGTAATCAGTGCATATTTATAGCAATGGTCCCAAAATAGTGTCAAAAGTGTCTGGTCTATCCTCCGCAATGTCACATCCACGCAAAAAATCACCACCATTACTAGTATAAAAAAATAATCTTTTGCGCAAACCAATGTATATGCTTATGCCGATGTTTTTTTTTTTTTACCAAAAATATCTAGAATACATATTGGCCTAAACTGAGAAAACATTTTTTTATTTTTTTTTTAATTGGGGATTGTGTTTTTCTTCTAAATTGTCACTATTTTTTTGTTAATAGCGCAAAAAATAAAAACCGCAGAAGTGATCAAATACCACCAAAGAAGGCTCTATTTGTGGGGAAAAAAAAGACGTCAATTTTGTTTGGGAGCTACGTCGCACGACCGCGCAATTGTCAGTTAAAGCAACGCAGTGCTGAATCACAAAAAGTGCTCCAGGCAGGAAGGGGGGTAAATTCTTCTGAAGGGGTTAAATATCGCATGCTGGAGCCACTACTTATTTACTGCATGCATTTTCTTTTTGTGAATTGGTTTTCACTCCAGTTTTATGCGGTATTTTTCCCAAGCGTTTTTGATTTACGTGGTAAACACTGCATAAAGCAATAGTAAATTGACATTTTCAGGATTGCATGCTGTATTTGGGAAAACACCTAAATAGCACATGCAATCTGGTTCTGTAAAAGGAGTCCGCAGTGTTAAAAAAAATTGAAATAAAAATAAATAATAAATGTTTTAAATGTAATTAAATGTTTTAAAGCGGCCCCGTCCCATGCTGACACGCAAAGGCAAACACATGTCGGTCCCGCACGCACATGTAAAGAGCGATTGCACCATATATGTGAGGTTTCGCCGCAAACGTCAAAGTGAGAGCAATAAATTTTACTGCCAGACTTCCTGTAACTCTAAACTGGTAACCTGTAAAGGCTTTTAAAGCATCACCGATGGAGATTTGTGGCGTAGTTTGGCTCCCTTCCACAGGTGTACGCAATTTTAAAACGTGACATGTTTAGTATCTATTTACTCTGCGTAACATAATCTTTTATATTATACCAGACAATTAGGTGTTACAGTGCCTTGAAAAAGTATTCATACCCCTTGAAATTTTCCACATTTTGTCATGTTACAACCAAAAAGGTCAATGTATTTTATTGGGATTTTATGTGGTAGATCAACACAAAACTGGCACATAATTGTGAAGTGGAAGGAAAATTATACTTTTTTGTACAAATAAATATGTGAAAAGTGGGGCATGCATTTGTACCCTGAGTCAATACTTTGTAGAACCACCTTTTACTGCAAGTACAGTTGCAAGTCTTTTTGGGGATGTTTCAACCAGCTTTGCACATCTAGAGAGTAAAATCTTTTAGCCATTCTTCTTTGCAAAAAAGCTCAAGCTGTCAGATTGGATGGAGAGTGTCGGCGAACAGCAATTTTCAAGTCTTGCCACAGATTCTCATTTGGATTTAGGTCTGGACTCTGACCGGGCCATTCTAACACATGAATATGCTTTGATCTGAACCATTCCATTGTATCTTTGGCTGTATATTTAGGGACGTTGTTCTACTGGAAGGTGAACCTCCGCCCCAGTCTCAAGTTTTTTTTCAGGTTTTCCTCTAAGATTGGCCTGTATTTGGCTCCATCCATCTTCCCATCGAGTCTGACCAGCTTCCCTGTCCCTGCTGAAGAAAAGCATCCCCACAACATGATGCTGCCACTACCATGTTTCACGGTGTGTTCAAGGTGATGTGCAGTGTTAGTTTTCCACCACACATAGCGTTTTTGCTTTTAGGCCAAAAAGTAAAATTTTGGTCTCATCTCACCAGAGCACCTTCTTCTACATGTTTGCTGTGTCCTCCACATGGCTTTTCACGAACTGCAAACAGGACTCCTCATGTCTTTCTTTCAAAAATAGCTTTCTTCTTGCCACATTGGCTTTCTTCTTGCCACTTTTCCATAAACACCAGATCCCCCTGCCTGAGCTGTGGATCTCTGCATCTCCTCCAGAGTTACCATGGGCCTCTTGGCTGCTTCTCTGATTAATGGTTTCCTTGCCCAGCCTGTCAATTTAGATGGACGGCCATGTCTTGGTAGGTTTGCAGTTGTGCCATACTCTTTCAGTTTTGGAATGATGGATTGAACAGTGCTCCGTGAGATGTTCAAAGCTGGGGATATTTTTTTTCATAACCTAACCCTGCTTTAGATTTCTCCACAACTTTATCCCTGACCTGTCTGGTGTGTTCCTTGACCTTCATGATACTGTTTGTTTACTAAGAATCTCTAACAAGCCTCTGAGGGCTTCACAGAACAGCTGCATTTATACTGAGATGAAATTACACACAGGGGGACTCATTAGGTGACTTCTGAAGGCAACTGGTTCCACTAGATTTTAGTTAGGGGTATCAGAGTAAAGGGTGCTGAATACAAATGCACACCACACTTTTTTTAGATATTTATTTGTAAAAAAAAATTGAAAACTATTCATCACTTCACAATTTTGTGCCATTTTGTGTTGGTCTATCACATAAAATCCCAATAAAATACATTAAAGTTTTTGGTTGTAACATGTCAAAATGTGTAAAATTTCAAGGGTTATGAATACTTTTTCAAGACACTATATATTGTGTTTATGCGCATTAGTTATTTTTTCCCACAAAATTGCATTTGAAAAACCGCTGCGGAAATATCGTGTGACATAAAAATATGCAACACCCATCATTTTATTCTCTAGAGCCCTGCTTAGAAAAATAATATAATGTTTGGGAGGTTCTAAGTAGTTTTCAAGCAAAAAAAAAGGCTGATTTCAACATATAGGAAAGGAATGTCAGAATTGGCCCGGACTGGAAGTGATTAACTTAGTAGGGGGCTTCTCAGACCTCTGCAGAGGGACTACTTCTTCCACACAGAGAGCAAGGGTCTTTTTCTACAGCATGTTGGCAACAAACAGGCTTGGTGTACCGGCTTTGCTGCTTTCTAAAGAAAACAAAGGGTACATTTTTAAATACCTTTTATTTTGATGTATCTGGAATGTATTTTGCTGATTTAAACTGAAAGTTTAATTTGGCTTTCAGTTCTGGAGGGCTTTTTTTTTTTTGCTATGGTGGAAAGGCAGACTGATTATAAAGGACCTCGCTGTTTGATGAGCAGCCCTAAGATGGTCTGCCTGGCCATGTGATATTACTAGTAATGAATCTGCCCAATATGACAGCCCCCAGCTCTTATGCTAAGGTAACAGGGGCTAATGAGATATGGGAGTTCACCGCTCTAAGACAATCAACCCTCCTAAGATCAGCTTTCTCCACAAAGAAGTGGGTGCCGGCTCTGTTTGCAACAGAGACAAAAGCCTCGTGCACACGATCAGATTTTCCGTTGGGAAATGTTGGATGACAGGCTGTTGGTGGAAAATCCGACCGTGTGTACACTCCATTGGACAATTGTTGTCGGATTTTCCACAGACAAATGTTGGATGGCAGGTTTTAAAAATGTTCGCGGACAAATGTCTGTTGTCAGATTTTCCGAGCTTGTGTACACAAGTCTGTCAGACAAAAGTACAAACACGCATGCTCGGAAGCAAGGACGAGCCAGAAGCGGTCGGTCTTGTAAACTACCGTTCGTAATGGAGAATTAACATTCAAAATATGAAATCTCGAAATGCAACACACAATTCTCTTCTTCTTTAATGGGATAATAATGAAGCTGCTTTGCTGGTGATACTGATGGAGTTATTGCAAACTAATTTCCAAAGGCTTTTTTTTTTCTTGTGATATCAAGAATAATATTATTATGTTTTTTTTTTTTATTTGGGCAAGTTACCACAACCCCATTATCCCGTAGTTTTTTAAATCAAAGCTACAACTATGTTTGTGTCCCTTGTCAATTTTACATTGTATTTTTTTAAATGTAACTGCCTACTCCCAAACTGTCATTTGAAGTAATACATATAGCCAAGTATTATAAAAAAAGAAAACAAATACAATTAGACATACTATCTGCCAATAGAACTTAACCAAAAAGTGCATTCTATGCATCCAAAAATATAGAAAATATACCAAATCAAATCATTAATCAACCAAAAAATAAAATAAAAGCCTCATGCATGTGTCCTGCTTCTTAATATAGGGGGTCAACAATGCCAAGAGTTGGTGAAAGCAGGGGCCTGCTATCTGGAGATAATTACGAAAATCATCCAGATTATTCTCCTGGAGCTCCCGCAGAAAAGGCATATGACATAATTGGTCACGATTAATAAAGCAACCAATTTTACATCCAAGAAATCCTCCTCCTCCTGTTCCTGGACTTGAGTCAAAGCAATAACTCCAAGGCCAATAACAAATAACACGTTATCGCCTCCGATTCTGCAACATGGCTGGTTGACGAACGGCCGGTCAGAAACAAACTGAAAAGCACAAAATGAAAAGCGCTAAATGAAAAGTACGAATCAACACTCACCAAACTTCTGCTAACATGAAATTAGCAGAAGGAGCCCAAAGGGTGGCACTAAAGAGCCGGAAAACCACATAGTACATCACTATGTTCATCTTTGTTGGCCAACAATTCCTTGCCATTTGTATGCAAGTATGCAAGACAAAATCCAGGCACACTCATATGTATATATATATATATATATATATATATATATATAGATATAAAATCTGATCGTGTGTACGAGGCTATAGAAACAAAGATATGCTTGATAGCCACACTCCAATATTCACCTTTTTTATTGTGTAAAAACAAAAGTCCAAAGCTTCCACAGGTAGACACAGACCAACACGCACAGTGTGAAATGCGTTAGCTGTACGTGTTGGTCTGTGTCTACCCGTGGATGCTTTGGACTTTTGTTTTTACACAATAAAAAGGTGAATATTGGAGTGCGGCTATCCAGCATATCTTTGTTTCTAAGGTAAAAGGGGCGTTCCATAAATCAACCAATCGAACTGCAAAGCAGTGACAGTGACATCGGGGAGTAGGGTTACAGCAATACTGTCTTTTTATCGGTGAGTACGAGTACCGATACTTTTGGGGCAATTTGAGTCTATACAAAAAAAATTAATTGTCGGAAAACACACTGCAAAGAATCGCATTTGATTTGAACAAGCATGCGGTGCGATTCCTGTCTGAATTGCATTCGATTTACCCCACCGCACTTGTGTGTGTGTGTACAGAAAGGGAAAAGCGTCATATAGAGGGCAATTCATTAAAAATGTTAGAACTCACTACATATCCGGCCAAATGCAAAATCTGCATAGACATAAAACAGAAGAAGGAGAAGAGAAGTTCTGGGACCGCGTGGGTATAGGGCAGAAGTGATGGCAGTTTGGGGGCGGACCGCCTCTATATCCTCCAGCCCTGTGAGCACCTAAAGCTGCCATGATTTGCTATCATCGGCAGGACCGGGACACCTATGCAGACCTTGCATTCGGCCGGATATGTGCTGTGAGTTCTAGTGCCGCGTACACACGATTGGAATTTTGGTCGGAAAAAGCTCTGATGGTTTTCCCGCCGGAATTCCGCTCAAGCTGTCTTGCATACACACCGTTACACCAAATTCCAACTGTCAAGAATGCGGTGACATACAACATGTACGACGGGACTAGAAAAAGGAAGTTCAATACCTAGTAGCCAATAGCTTCCGTCACGTAGTTGAATCTGAGCATGCGTGAGATTTTGCGCATCGGAATTGCATTTGGAAAAATTGAGAACATGCTCTCAAATTTTTGCTGACGGTAATTCGGCCAGCTAAATTCCGACGTGAGCATACACACGGACGCATTTTCCGATGAAAAGCTCTCATCTGTCTTTTGCTGGCCGAAATTCCGATCGTGTGTACACGGCATAAATTGCACTTTTCTCTTTCTGTACAAACACACTGGGGTAAATTGCATGTGATTGGGACAGGAATCGCACGGCATTCCTGTTCAAATCGCATGCGATTCTATGCAATGCGATTTGCGCCCATTCATTTTGTATTTCCGCAAATTGCACCTGGTTTTGATATCAGGAGAATTTGTGCGAGTACCGATATTAATGCAAATGCTTGGTGTTGGCGCATCCCTATTGGGTAGTAATGTGGACTACCCACGGACTGGTCATTGGGGAGGGTCTTAACAACCAATCTACCTTTCTTCATAGACAAGATCGGGCAGACATTCCCTCAGAGTTAGGGGGGCTCTACTGATTGAGGGGTGCTATTTTCATTGAAGCATTGGTATGTCTTTAAACACTTAATATATAACTGAGAAACCTCTTTATTCATTTTCCTGTATATTATTTCTGTGGTACCGCGATTGCCCACGACAGCATTGGAAGGCACAGGCGGACTAAGGCACTTTGGAAATTTGACTTTATATAAACAATGTATATCATGGAGAGTATTGCTCTCCTTTTTGAAATAATTTCGCATTTCTAATACTCTCTTGCACAGACCTCATGTATATATGATTTATCACATCTTTTATTGTATTTTATACTTTCTGTTTTATGTCAGAACATTAAAACTGGACAGATTGTTGCTTACTGAGTTTGCATTCTTGAGTTTATACAGCAGGCTGGAGTTCCACTTTAAAATAATACTTGTTGATCCTGCCATAAATGTCCTTGTTTAGGAACTTCCTGCTATAGAGTGACAGCTTCCTGTCCCTATCTCCCAATTGTTCTGTATTGTTGTCACAGGCTTTTCCAGTGGAAACTAAAAAGCTTCCACGCCAACATACAATGCACAGGCTTGCTCAGCTGTTGTCACCATTAGGAAACCTGCCACAGGAAACGATGCGCAGCAGCTACTGGAGACGAGTATGTAGGTGGATAGTAGCTTCAAAGAGACTGCAGGAGATCAGCATCACTAGCAGATTTGTCTTTTTCTGCTTTTGCCCATAGTTTCCATTCACAGGTTTGTGAAGCCCATTAAGGTGTGAAACCCTTAGCTCAAGCAAACGTTTGTCTCTGTGTGTGTGTGTGTGTGTGTGTGTGTGTGTGTGTGTGTGTGTGTGTATATACAGTATCTCACAAAAGTGAGTACACCCCTCACATTTTTGTAAATATTTTATTTTATCTTTTCATGTGACAACACTGAAGAAATTACACTTTGCTACAATGTAAAGTAGTGAGTGTACAGCTTGTATAACAGTGTAAATTTGCTGCCCCCTCAAAATAACTCAACACACAGCCAATAATGTCTAAATCGCTGGCAACAAAAGTGAGTACACCCCTAAGTGAAAATGTCAAAATTGGGCCCAAATTGGCATTTTCCCTCCCTGGTGGCATGTGACTCGTTAATGTTACAAGGTCTCAGGTGTGAATGGGAAGCAGGTGTGTTAAATTTGGTCTTTCTTTCCTCATACTGGTCACTGGAAGTTGAACATGACACCTCATGGCAAAGAACTCTCAGAGGATCTGAAAAAAAAAGAATTGTTGCTTTACATAAAGATGGCATAGGCCAGTAATGGCGAACCTTGGCACCCCAGATGTTTTGGAACTACATTTCCCATGATGCTCATCTACACTGCAGAGTGCATGAGCATCATGGGAAATGTAGTTCCAAAACATCTGGGGTGCCAAGGTTCGCCACCACTGGCATAGGCTATAAGAAAATTGCCAAGACACTAAAACTGCAGCACGGTGGCCAAGACCATACAGCGATTTAACAGGACATTTCTCTCAGAACGGGCCTCACCATGGTCAACCAGAAAAGTTTAGTGCACATACTCAGCGTCATATCCAGAGGTTGTCTTTGGGAAATAGAGGCAAGAGTGCTGCCAGCATTGCTGCAGAGGATGAAGGAGTGGGAGGTCAGCCTGTCAGTGCTCAGACCATATGCCGCACATGGCATTAAATTGGTCTGCATGGCTGTTGTCCCAGAAGCAATCTTCTTCTAAAGATGATGCACAAGTAAGCCTGCAAATAGTTTGCTGAAGACAAGCAGACTAAGACATGGATTACTACCACGTCCTGTGGTCTGATGAGACCATGATAAATTATTTGGTTCAGATGGTACTTTGAAGAGGGATATCTCAGTAAAGGCAGCAGCTGCTGCCACAATCGAGATATCCCTCTTTACAGGAGGCGGTCCTGTGTGCGATAACGGTGGTCTCCGCAGCGGGTTCGCCGCAAGATCACCGTTATTGGTGGCGGGAGAGGTGCCACCCCCCTCCTGTCGCTCTCCCGTGCCCTCCGCCACTTTCCGGAGATGTCGGTAGCGGCGGAGGCGATCGGGTCCTTTTCTGTGCTGGGTATAGAGACGAGTGAGGCTAAGATGGCCCCCACTCGTCTCTATAAAAAACTTCACTTCTGCCCATACCTCTTAAAAGGTACATTTTTTTGAATCTCAATTTTTCAAATTAAATTTTTTTTTTATTGCAAGTATTTTTATTACAAGTCTAAATATGAGATCTGAGGACTTTTTGACCCCAGATCTCATATTTAAGAGGACCTGTCATGCTTTTTTATATTACAAGGGATGTTTACATTTCTTGTAATAGGAATAAAAGTAATCAATTTTTTTTAAAAACACTGTAAAAATAAATAAAATCAAGTAAAATCAATAAATAAGATTTATTTTTATTTTTTATAAAACACCCCGTCCCGAGGAGCTCACGCGCAGAAGCAAACGCATACGTGAGTAGCGCCCGCATATGAAAACGGTAGTCAAATCTCACATGTGAGTTACAGCCGCGATCAGTAGAGCGAGAACAATAATTCTAGCCATAGACCTCCTCTGTAACGCAAAACATGCAACCTGTAGAATTTTTTTAATGTCGCTTATGGAGATTTTTGAGGGTAAAAGTTTGACGCCATTCCACGAGTGGGCGCAATTTTGAAGCTTGACGTGTTCGGTATCAATTTACTCTGCATATCATTATCTTTCACAATATAAAAAAAAATTGGGCTAATTTTTCTGTTGCAAACACGAGTCTGAAAAAGAGGCCTGGTCCTTAAGTGGTTAAAGATAATAATTAAAGAGGGAAAAAAAAGGAAAATTAGTTTATCATTTATACTAAACAGGTTCAAATATATATCAAAATAAAAACACATATACAGTATCTCACAAAAGTAAGTACAAACCCCTCACATTTTTGTAAATATTTTAATATAGCTTTTCATGTGACAACACTGAAGAAATGACACTTTGCTACAATGTAAAGTAGTGAGTGTACAGCTTATATAACAATGTAAGTTTTCTGTCCCCTCAAAATAACTCAACACACAGCCATTATTGTCTAAATCGCTGGCAACAAAACTGAGTACACCCCCTAAGTGAAAATGTCCAAATTGGGCCCAATTAGCCATTTTCCCTCCCTGGTGTCATGTGACTCGTTAGTGTTACGAGGTCTCAGGTATGAATGGGGAGCAGGTGTGTTAAATTTGGTGTTATCGCCCTCACTTTCTCATACTGGTCACTGGAAGTTCAACATGGCACCTCATGGCAAAGAACTCCCTGAGGATCTGAAAAAAAGAATTGTTGCTCTACATAAAGATGGCCTAGGCTATAATAAGATTGCCAAGACCCTGAAACTGAGCTGCAGCACGGTGGCCAAGACCATACAGCGGTTTAACAGGACAGGTTCCACTCAGAACAGGCCTCACCATGGTCGACCAAAGAAGTTGAGTGCACGTGCTCAGCGTCATATCCAGAGGTTATCTTTGGGAAATAGACGTATGAGTGCTGCCAGCATTGCTGCAGAGGTTGAAGTGGTGGGGGGTCAGCCTGCCAGTGCTCAGACCATACGGTGTATGGCTGTCGTAGCAGAAGGAAGCCTCTTCTAAAGATGATGCATAAGAAAGCTTACAAACAGTTTGTTGAAGCCAATCAGACGGGAACCATGTTCTGTGGTCTGATGAGACCAAGTCAGATAAACGTATTTGTTTCAGATGATGTCAAGCATGGAGGCAACCAGGTGAGCAGTACAAAGACAAGTGTGTCTTGCCTACAGTCAAGCATGGTGGTGGGAGTGTCATGGTCTGGGGCTGCATGAGTGTTGCCAGCATTGGAGAGCTACAATTCATTGAGGGAACCATGAATGCAAACATGTACTGTGACATACTGAAGCAGAGCATGATCCCCTCCCTTCGTTGATTGGGCCGCAGGGCAGTATTCCAACATGCTAATGACCCAAAACACACCTCCAAGACTACCACTTCCTTGCTAAAGAAGCTGAGGGTAAAGGTGATGGACTGGCCAAGCATGTCTCCAGACCTAAACCCTATTGAGCATCTGAGGGGCATCCTCAAATGGAAGGTGGAGGAGTACAAGGTCTCTAACATCCACCAGCTAAGTGATGTCGTCATGGAGGAGTGGAAGAGGACTCCAGTGGCAACCTGTGAAGCTCTGGTGAACTCCATGCCCAAGAGGGTTAAGGCAGTGCTGGAAAATAATGGTGGCCACACAAAATATTGACACTTTGGGCCCAATTTGGACATTTTCACTTAGGAATGTACTCAGTTTTGTTGCCAGCAATTTAGACAATAATGGCTGTGTGTTGAGTTATTTTGAGGGGACAGCAAATTTACACTGTTATACAAGCTGTACACTCACTACTTTACATTGTAGCAAAGTGTCATTTTTTTTAGTGATGAAAGATATAATAAAATATTTACAAAATGTGAGGGGTGTACTTACTTTTGTGAGATACTGTACCTGTTTATCATGTCTCTGCTTTGTTTCAATGCAATAAGGCATAAGAGAGTGATCTATTAAAGATGGGTGTTCCAAGGGATTTTGGTGGCAATCCTGCTCCCAAAAGCAAAACTTTTTTTTTTTTATATATATATGGTCTTTTATGGTATTTTTGTGCATCAGCAGCTGCATCATATATTATGTTGAACGTTACAATGTTCCACTGCCATCTAGTGGTGAAACATAATACTAGATATTACCACTTTTTTAACATGAACTTTTACCTAAGCACATACCCTCCCCTCCTCTACCATTATTTTTTTTTGTTTTTTTAATACAAAATTTATTTTCAGAAGATCACCATACAAGGCTTGCTGAACACACCAGGAAAGTCTTAAACTAGGTATATCCCAGTGGAAATTGTTGCGAAAATTCTCTAATGTCATCTGAAAGATTTTATTTTATTTTTTTGCTTTTATCATTCAATTTTGAATGGACTTCACTGAACAAAAAACACATACACTGTTAGAAATTCATACATTCGAAAAAAGAAATTCCATCCTGCTGCACGAAGTCGAAAATGAATGCCAATTTGTCCTCAATAACGATTCGAAAAACACATGAATGTTCTTGCAACATTCCTACAATAAAAAATGTAATACGAAATTCTATTAACCACTTAAGGACCGCCTCCTGCACATATACGTCGGCAGAATGGCACAGCTGGGCACAAGCACGTACCTGTACGTTGCTTTTTTAAGTGCCCAGCCGTGGGTCGGGAGAGCTACGTGACCGTGGCCGCGGGACCAGCGGACCTCGATTGCCGCTGGTGTCCCGCGATCGGGTCACAGAGCTGAAGAACAAGGAGAGGTCTGTGTAAACAAACCTCTCCCTGTGCTTCCTACTGTGGCTGTCACCGATCGTCTTTTCCCTTTTATAGGGAAAGACGATCAGTGACGTCACATGCCAGGCCATGCCCCCTACAATAAAAAAACACATAACATCATACATAACACCTACACTGCCCCCTAGTGGTTTACTCCTTCACTGCCAGTGTCATTTACACAGGAATCAGTGCATTTAAATAGCACTGATTGCTGTATAAATGACAATGGTCCCAAAAATGTGTCAAAAATGTCCGATGTGTCCGCTGTAATGCCACAGTCACAATAAAAACCGCTGATCACTGCCATTACTAGTAAAAAAAATATATATTAAAAATGCTATAAAACCAATCAATAATCCGTAATTGCGATTTTTTTTACCAAAAATATGTAGAAGAATACGTATCGGCCTAAACTGAGGAAAACATTTTTTTTAATATATTTTTGGAGGATATTTATTATAGCAAAATGTAAAAAAAATAGCATTTTTTTCAAAATTGTCGCTCTATTTTTGTTTATAGCGCAATAAATAAAAACCGCAGAGGTGATCAAATACCACCAAACGAAAGCTCTATTTGTGGGGGAAAAAAAGGATGCCAATTTTGTTTGGGAGACACGTCGCACGACCGCGCAATGATCAGTTAAAGCGATGCAGTGCCGAATTGCAAAAAGGGGCTTGGTCCTTTGGCTGCAAATTGGTCTGGGGCTTAAAGAGGAAGTAAACCCTGATGAGTTTACTTCCTCTTTCATTCCCTGTAAAGGCAAAGCATAATGGACTACTATGCATCGCATAGTAGCCCATTATGTGTCACTTACCTGACACAGGAGCCAGCGAAGTCGCCGCTGTCCCCTGTAGTCCGCCGCATCCATCTTGTTGGTGGGGTCTCGCAGCTCCGCCGCTGTCATTCGGCGAAGCAGCGATGACGTCACTCCCGCGCATGCGCACGGGAGTCGACACGCACGACAGCTCCATTCTTGGAAATGCCCCGCTCAGTGCGCCTGTGCGCCGCTGTCTACGGCGCATGCGCCGTAGACAGCGGTGCCCGTTTTCGGGCAAATATCTCCCAAACCATATAGGTTTAGGAGATATTGCTTGGACCTACAGGTAAGCCTTAATCTAGGCTTACCTGTAGGTCAAAGTGGTTTGTAAGGGTTTACAACCACTTTAAGTGGTTAATGTATGCCAGCTTTAAATATCAGTGTTTGCAGCTGTTTTGGAGTGAAAAGAAGTATCCAGTATTTTACATAACACTAATGCCTAGTACACATAGGTCAAATGTCCGGAGACATCGCCCAGTTCAATAAAAAACAGCTGACATTTGTTCCTTGTATAGGTCAGCCAATCTGGCAGAAGCGGGCCGTGTAGCCGACTTCTGTCAGACGAGCATGCTGGAAAACCAGCAGGCGACCAGCTATCGATCAGCGCTCTCAGCCAATGGCTATCCTAGTTGGGGCGGCCAACAGCTCAGCAGGGGAGATCGCTGTACTAACATGGATCGTTAGTATAGCGGCTCCGACTGGTGCTTTCAGTTTTGTTTTCAACCGCTGGGTTGAACGAAAAAAAAATATATATATTAGTGTGTACCAGGCTTAAGGCCCCTTTCACACGGGGCAGATTCCATTCAGATAGTAGCAGAGTAGGACGGATGACACATCCTGCTTCGTTTCTGCAGAGTGGACACCGACAGAGCCCGCCCTGCTCTAAGGGAAGTCGGAAGTAAACTGACTTTGCTGGCTGTTTACACTCGACTACCCTCTAATCCAATCCCCCTTAAACAGAAGGGGACGGATATCCTGCCATTTTTTTTTTAGCAGACCATATCGGACTCGTAGGTAGCAGGCGTACCTAGAGCATTTGGCACCCAGGGCCCATCCTATACCTGTACATAGTACACATCTGGATTCTACAACCTGTATATAGCACACGCCTGGATTCTGCAACCTGTATACAGCACACGCCTGCATTCTGGAACCTGTACATAGCACACGCCTGCATTCTGCAACCTGTACATAGCACACGCCTGCATTCTGCAACCTGTATATAGCAAACGCCTGCATTCTGCAACCTGTACATAGCACACATCTGGAGTCTGCAACCTACACATAGTACACACCTGTATTCTGCAGCCCCCCCCCCATCAGGTCAGCTACACTATACCTGGGTGGTGGACACAGCAACCCCCCCCCCTTTCTATGACAGACCAGCACAGTAAGGATGGCAAGACAGACACACTCCTCCAGCGTCTTCTCACAACCCACACACCCCCTATCACCAGCTCACCTCGGGCACTCAGCTTCAGCTGGGGAGGTTTAGACTCCGGAAGATGGTGTGGACACAGTGTGTAAGAGCAGCCACCCCCGCGCTGAATGATGACACACTCAGCTGGCTGCTCAGCAGTGGTGGGTGGAGCTAGCACCACTGAAACCAGACAATACTATTTCGGCCGCAGCGCTGGGGGTGTTCCAGCACACAAAAAACAGAGTCAGGGATTCCCTTCAGGATTCTGTCAGACAGTGTCTGAGTGCAGAGTGAACCTCCATAGCAATGCCACCCAGCCACTGACACCCCCCTCAATGTGTGGCACCTGGGGGGCGTGACTGGCTGCACAATCATCTGGGACCTGTTACGTGTCCCAGATGATTGACAAGAGGGAGGGGGGAGAGGCGATCTCCCTTCCTGCGCCGAGGGAAGTGACGTCAGGAGCCCAGGCGCCAAAGGAGGCAGACTACAAGGGACCCACTAGCAACAGGCATTTAGAGGTGAGTAAAAAAAAAAAATTCTCCAAATGTTGATTTTTTTAAGCACATTAATATTTTTTTTTTTGGGGTGGAACTCCACTTTAACATTCATTAGGAATGTCAAAGGGATGTACTGTGCCATCTATCAACCTTTATGGGTGAAGTAGGAGGTGGAGAGGCACCGTTGTCACCAAGGGTTCCAAAAGAAGGGTGCACTCTGAGCGGTGATGGCACTGTAAGTAGTGGAATCAGTGATATTTTATTCCAGTGTCACCATTACACCCAAACCAACAGGGCTGGACTCAGTGCCTAATATATCAGGACTGCTTGCTGCAAAAGGTAGGGGGAAAATTATGTAAATATTGCTTCAGATTTAAAAAAAAAATGTTGCATTGACTTTTACTTTTATAGGTGTGACAGTCAGGGCAGCCATTAGCAATTGTTGGGCCCCTTACCACAGCTTTAGGGCAGGCCGTCCTGGGCCTGACCGCCAATATTCCCCAGGGCCCTCCCACTGGCTGTCCAGCCCACGTCCTCCTTCTCCATCCCATATTCTCTAACCCAAGTCCCTTTCATCCTCCTCCAGTCCCATCTCCTCCATCCCATTCCTGCTCCAGTCCCACCTCCTCCATCCCATTCCTCCTCCAGTCTCATCTTCTCCTGCCAAAGAAGGTGGGAAGTGGAACAGGAGAGGGGTAGTGGGTTGGGATGGGTGTCACAGGAGAAGACCAGCGTGACAGGTGGGAGGGAGAGGGGCAGGTGGGGGACAACAGGACAGCAGGAAGGGAGTGTCACAGGTGGGGGGCAGCGGGACAGGTTGGAGGCAGTGTCACACACACCTAAGGAAGCATCATTCTTCCCAGATCTCATCCGTCCAGCAGTGCCAGGTGTAGCTGAGCCTGTGTCCCATCTCCACCAGGATCTCCAGTGGCAGCTGCAAGAAAGTGCGGGGGGACTTCACCCTGACCTCCTCCTCCATGGGGCCCTCCGCTGGCACCAACTGACCTCACCCACCCCGCACAGCCCTGCGCACACTAGTACCTGACCATAGCGAAGTCCGTCTGACTATGACAGCATGCCCCAACCTGCATGCACAGAAGAGCGGGGGGCTCCTCCGTCCTGATGTCCTCCTCCATGGGCCCCCCTTTGGTAGCTGACCTCACCTCACCCCACCCCGCACACTGCCAGACAGCGGGCCCCGACCCGCACACATAGGATCCACCCACCTCTCCACCCTTTCCTGCATCCTGGAAACCGGTCCGCTTTGACGGCAGCTGCCTCCTGTTAAAGATGGCTCGGGTTGTGACCCGTGGTCCGGGGTCCCTCGGACACCCGGGCCCCTTACTTGTGTACTGGCTGTACCCCCCTGAATGGTGGCCCTGGTGATAGTACTACACTTAGCCCTCGTACACAGGATGAGGATATTGGACGAATGATTGTTGGAATTTTTTTTGCATGTTAGTCTCATATGGAAAATAAAGAGGTTACGTAAGTTATGAAAATTCAAATAGGACAGAATATAAATTCGGAAGCGATGTACCGTATATACTCGAGTATAGGCCGACCCGAATATAAGCCGAGGTCCCCAATTTACCCCCAAAAAACTGGAAAAAATTATTGACTCGTGTATAAGCCGAGGGTGAGACATGCCTGTCCATCCCTGTGTGTCGTCCATCCCTGTGTGTGTCCATGCATCCGTGTGTGTGTGTCCATGCATCCGTGTGTGTGTGTGTGTGTGTCCATGCATCCGTGTGTGTGTGTGTCCATGCATCCGTGTGTGTGTGTGTCCATCCATCCCTGTGTGTGTGCATGCATCCGTGTGTGTGTGTGTGTGTGTGTGTGTCCATGCATCCGTGTGTGTCCATCCATCCCTGTGTGTGCATGCATCCGTGTGTGTGAGTGTGTGTGTGTGTGTGTGTGTGTGTGTGTGTGTGTGTGTGTGTGTGTGTCCGTGCAGCCTACCTGTGTCCAGCCTGCCTGTGTCCGTCCGGCCTGCGTCCCGTCCCGGCCTGCGTCCCGTCCCGGCCTGCGTCCCGTCCCGGCCTGCGTCCCGGCCCGTCCCGCAGCTCTTCGTCGGTGGTCATTCTAGGATTCAAAAGCCGCGCCTCCGTCGGTGATAGGCGGAACACTCAATTTCCCACTGACTGCTGGGAAATTGAGTGTTCCGCCTATCGGATGTCCGTGATAGGCGGAACACTCAATTTCCCAGCAGTCAGTGGTCCGCCTATCATGGACGTCCGCTCATCCTCATACTACGGACGAGGATGAGAGGACGTCCGTGATAGGCGGAACACAGACTGCTGGGAAATTCAGTGTTCCGCCTATCACAGGCGAAGGCGGAGACGGAGGCGCGGCCTTTGAATCCTAGAATGGCCGCTGTCTGTCTGCTCGACACGCTGATCGGGCAGACAGACAGCGATGACTCGAGTATAAGCCGAGGGGGGCACTTTCAGCCTCAAAAAAGAGGCTGAAAATCTCGGCTTATACTCGAGTATATACGGTAATGTGTTTTATTGCATTGTAATTTATTCTGTTTCTGAACATGAGTGGTCTTGGTATTCCAATTTTTTTCAGATGAATACTGTACTGATTAAACTAAAATCGGACGTTCTGGTATCATATGGGAAAAATATTCATGTGTTGTCCCTCTGGATAATTTCACATGAACTGTTGTGATTGGTTCTCAAAAGCTGTGTACTAATGATCAGATTATCGTATGATTGCTTCGAAAGTGGTATTTTCCATTTGATTTTCTGATCGTGTGTACTAGGCATTAGTCTAATAAACTTAGCCAACTCCTTGGTTTTGGGAGAGTAAACATATACCCCCCCCTCCACAAATAAATGACAGCAATTAAAATCTTAGTTATCTTTGGCTAACTCCAAGAACTGTCAGATGGGGGGGGGGAGTACCTAAGCTTGTATGTATGCTCATTTGTATTATAACTTCTGCAGGGTGCAGTGATACTGTCTAAGGGGTGTAGTTAGAAAAAAAAGTGTATAGCTGTTTATCTTTTAAAACTGCATTTATATTTGTTTTGTGCGAAAGTGGCAAAATTGAGGTATCAAGATATGTTTTCTGCATATCAAATGTATGAATGGGGAAAATACTGTATTATGGCCACTAGACGGCGCTAATAAACATACAACATACTTATTTCCTAGTATACTCAGCACCATGTAATGGCTATAATGTGTATTTATTTTCCCAATTAGTATGCTAGTAAATCTGTAAAGAACATTCGATTTTACATTCGATTTTTTTACATTCGATTTTACAAAAGAATTAATTTACATGCAGTTAAGAGGAAGAGCTATGCATTTTTTATAAATACACCCTTAAGTGTTTAAGATGACAAGACAAGTACTAATTGTCTCAGAAAAAAGATCCAGTACATATAGGGAGCGGGTGGTTCTTCCATTACTTTTTGAGCCAGTTCACACCATTGAAATGCAGTCAGGATGCTTTTCTGCATGTGCATTTTTGATGCGTTTTTGGGAAGTTCATTGCATTTTTCCCTCTCTTTTTTTCGTAACCTTAAAGACATGTGAGTTCCAGTGCATTTTTAATACATTTTACAGATTTTTGGTACAGTCCAGTGCAGAAAAAAATGCAGCATGTTCTACTTTTGTTCTGGAACTGGAACACACTTGAATTGCAAGCACTGGCGTGAACTTTGTCATTGAAAACTATATAACCTTTTTTCCATGCCTTTTTGATGCAGAAAAAAAACCACACTGGACTGCATGTGGTGTGGTGAGTTTCCAGCTAGATAAAGGAAGGCCCGTAGATGTTGTGTATCTGGTTTTTGCAAAAGCGATCGACACAGTTCCCCATAAAATGTTTACTGTACAACATAGGGTCCGTTGTCATGGACCATAGGGTGAGTACATGGATTGAAAACTGGCTACAAGGGCGAGTTCAGGGGGTGGTGATAAATGGCGAGTACTCAGAATGGTCAGGGGTGGGTAGTGGGGTCCCCCAGGGTTGTGTACTGGGACCAATCCTATTTAAATTTGTTCATAAATGACCTGGAGGATGGGGTAAATAGTTCAATCTCTGTATTTGCGGATGATACTAAGCTAAGCAGGGCAATAACTTCTCCGCAGGATGTGGAAACCTTGTAAAAATATCTTAACAAATTAATGGGGTGGGCAACTACATGGCAAATGAGGTTCAATGTAGAAAAATGTAAAATAATTCATTTGGTTGGCAAAAATATGAATGCAATCTACTCACTAGGGGGGAGAACCTCTGGGGGAATCTAAGATGGAAAAGGACCTGGGGGTCCTAGTAGATGATAGGCTCAGTAATGGTATGCAATGCCAAGCTGCTGCTAACAAAGCAAACAGAATACTGGCATGCATTAAAAAGGGGATCAACTCCAGAGATAAATCAATAATTCTCCTGCTCTAAAATACTCTGGTCCGGCTGCACCTGGAGTATGCTGTCTAGTTCTGGGTACCAGTCCTCAGGAAGGATGTACTGGAAATGGAGAGAGTACAAAGAAGGGCAACAAAGCTAATAAAAGGTATGGAGGATATTAGTTATGAGGAAAGGTTACGAACACTGAACTTATTCTCTCTGGAGAAGAGACGCTTGAGAGGGGATACGATTTCAATATACAAATACCATATCAGTGACCCCACAATAGGGATAAACCTTTTTCGCAGAAGGGAGTTTAACAAGACACGTGGCCACTCATTAAAGTCAGAAGAAAAGAGGTTTAACCTTAAACTACATAGAGGGTTCTTTACTGTAAGAGCAGCAAGGATGTGGAATTCCCTTCCACAGACGGTGGTCTCAGCAGGGAGCATCAATAATTTCAAGAAACTACTAGATAAGCACCTGAATGACCGCAACATACAGGGATATAAAAGGTAATACTGACATATAATCAAACACATAGGTTGGACTTGATGGACTTTTTTCAACCTCGCCTACAATATAATTATGTGTGTGCTGACCCTTTATTACAGCCAAGAGTTCCACTTTAAATAAAATCATCAATGCATGCATTTCCCATGCTGAATTGAGACCTAGGCTGAAGAATAATCCCTACTCAGACTAAGGCTGTGCTAATATAGAATTAATCAGCTCAGCATATATGTATAAAAAATTGATATATCATAAAACGTGTCATTGTGTTTTAGAAAAAAAAAAATCACAATATGTAATAAACAAGACAACATTTTTTTATACAACAAGATAAACCTTTTATTGCTAAAAAAACATGTTGGTGTATCATATTGTACATAACAAAAGTCAGATTTCATCCAACTTAACTGATGTAGGTTCTATTAGGACCTTTTTACACCTTTGTGTGTGTTGAGGCGTGTTGTGAATTGGCAGGGCATTCAATTTAATGAAGGCTTTCAATGCCACTCAAGGCACCCACGAACACACTATTTTTGGCAAGGCACACGTGTGAGTTGTAGCGCAGTATATCGCGGTATAGCGCAGATCCATTTGGTAGTACAGTATATGTGCAGAATGAATGGCAGTGCACTGCAGTGAGCATATACTGTGTGTTAAGACTTTAAAGTGGAAGCTCAATCAAAATCTAACCAATACTAAACCTATTCCCACCCCCATTCAAAGCCTATTCTATCTAGCCCTGTCCAGAAAAGATGGCTATACTTACCTATTTTGAAGCCACTCAGGTCCCATGATCAGCTGTCAGCGGTGGGTTCGGTGTAAAGGAGGGTCAGGTGACAACAGATGCCCCATAGTAAGCTATTGGGTGATGTTATCTCCCGGGCTCTGCAGGCGATCTCTTCTCTACACTGAAGCCGCCGCTGGAGATATCATGTGACCGGAGCGCCTTTAGAATAGGTAAGTATACAGATCTTTTCTTTACAGGGTTAGATAGAATAGGCTTAGAATGGGGGTGGGAGCCTTACTTAGATTTTGACTGAACTTCCACTTTACAGCAAGATAACATAAAACAAAGAAAATAAGTGCAAAATGACACCTAATCATCAAGTGCAAACATAACACGGAACATTAAACATGAAACATATCAATACAAACAAAACGTAACAAGTAATCACTGGATGTGAGCCCAGGCAAGCAACCTATGGCCTGCTTCACATATTCATCAGTTTGGATAAAAGCAATGTGAACAGCAAGCTTTGACAAAGCATTTGCAGAGCTTTCAGCAAGCTTTGTTGAAGCTTCTAAAGTACCATTCTGCTCCAGTTTGTAAATGTTGAACGCAGATCCTAAAGGGAATGTTGATTGATGCTTTAAACAAGCTGCTAGCAGGCTTCAGCACTTCTAGAAGAAGATTGAAAGCCTGCTGAATCCTGCTATCAGCTTGCTTTATGTGACAATCAAAACTCCCATTAGGATCCGTGTTCAACATTTACAAAGTGCAGCTAAATGGTATGGAATGCAGCTGAATTGACGCTTTAAACAAGCTGCTAGCAGGCTTCAGCACTTCTAGAAGCTTGTTGAAAGTCTGCTGAAGCCTGCTAGCAGCTTGCTTACAGTGACAACCAACACTCCCATTGGGATCTGTGTTCAACTTTTACAAAGTGCAGCTGAATGGTACTTTAGAAGCTTCCACAAAGCTTGCTGAAAGCTCTGCAAATGCTTTGTTAAAGGTTGCTGTTCACACGGCTCTTGTACAAGCTGGAGGCCATGTGAAACAGGCCATATGTGACAAAATAATTGCTTAGCTAAAACGTTATTCGCGCATCCTGGCCAGTGAGAAGATGCCACTTTGCAGAGCTGCAGCATTCTACAACTGCATGCTGTTTGGGCTGTAGACTCATGGCTTAGGTGCTCCCTTCATCCAGTAGGCCTGTTTCACACAGGTTTCAGCTTGTATAAGAGCAGTGTGACCAGTAAGCTTTGATAAAGCATTTGCAGAGCTTTCAGCAAGCCTTGTTGTGGCTTTTAAAATACCATTTTGCTCCAGTTTGTAAAGGCTGAACACAGATCCTAATGGGAGTGCTGCCACTTTAAAGCTGAACTCCAGCATTTCATACATTTTACATAGCTTGTTGGGGCCAAGCTAGCCCAAACAAACAATGTCCCTCGTTAACATGTTTATGTAGCTGAGGCCACATACAGCATACCGCACTGTGTTCAGGGCGTGAGCCGAGACTTTCAGTCTGGTACCCGGAAAACAATAGTCTGATCGACGCTCAACCATTCAGAAAAAGCAATGTATTCTAGCAATGAATACAAAGCTTCCTCTGATTGGCTGGGCAGAGGTTGTGACATCAGCCTGCCTCTCTGACTCAGCCAATCAGAGGAAGCTTTGTATTCATTACTAGAATACAACTCTATGAATGGCTGGGCGCTGCTCAGATAAACTCTATTGTGTTCTGGGTATGAGACAGGATGTCTTGGCTTGAACCTGGAACACCTCATGCTGCATACAGTTTATACAACACAGAAAGAAAGTGGCTTGTTTAAAGTGACAGTCAGCACTCCCGTTAGAATCTGTGTTCAATATTAACAAACTAGAGCCGAATGGTACTTTAAAAGCTTCAGCAATCTTGCCGGAAGCTCTGCTCGCTGTTTACACTGTTCATATACAAGTTGAAGCCTCTGTGAAACTGGCTGTAAACTGCCTAAATGCTTCCCTGCAGCACCCAGTGTCTGAAACATGTTACAGTGACAGCGCCATGCAATGAAGTTGAGCCTGATTAGCTCATAGTACATAAGCAGCCATATAATGACACCAGCGCTGTTAAAGTGAACTACCACAGGGATATTACATGACTGGGGGCTGGGGAGGAAATGGGACAACTAGTCTCACATATAGGAAATTAGTGACACTGAGCCCTGTAAATGCTGCATTCAAAGACAGATCGATCAATGGCTCAGTGGCTTCAACTGTTAAAAGACCATATTTGGTAAATGTCGGAACTGACATTTCTAATATTCATTTCAAATTTCTGCCCGGAGTTCAGCTTTAAACTATTTTTGGTTTTGATTAGAAAACTTTGCTTCTTAAAACTGCTAAATAAACTTCTATCGTAATTAACAGACACAGCACATCATAGCCAGAACATTAGAAACGTGGCTCTTTGTTTGATGTCTCGCTTCTCTCCATCACATGCGACTGGTCATCTTCTGATCTCAAAGCTAGAACAGAAATACATCCGGGTTACAAAGGGTTAATTACATCTTCATAATCTACAAAAGTATTTCTCCCAAATGCTGAAATATATGCGAGGTCAAAATCTTAAAAAAATAAAAATTACTACATATCTGAAATAAATGCACATTTCTCAAGGTCTCTTTATAAACTCTGCAAGGACGGTTGTTCCCGACAGAAATCCATTGGAAGCAGAACTAAAAGCAAAACTTTTTTTTTCCATTTTAGATACAGTAAGAGGGTGATGACCCCTGTCATTTTTTTTTTTTTTTTTTTGCCATTCTCTTCACTTCCTGTCCCATAGCCAAAATAGGAAGTGAGAAAATCCATGCAAATTAAGGTAATCCCCTGGTGACCCCCACATCACCAGAATTAGTATCCCCATATTAAGATTTCTTTTCTATTACTTTTCTGGGGACAACCCAAAATTTGAGGCTTTGCTTAATTTTCAATGATAACGGTAAAAAGGACAAAAAGAGAGGGCGAATTTCCCTAGCGGGGGCACAGACAGCGTTGCCAACAAAGTTGGTCAGAAATTGCGTATGTCAAGAATGCGGTGACGTACAACACATATGACGAGCCGAGAAAAATTATATTGAATAGCCAGTGTGGCTCTTCTGCTTGATTCTAAGCATGCGTGGAACTTTGTGCGTCGGAATTGTGCACACACGATCGGAATTTCCGACAACGGATTTTGTTGTCGGAAAATTTGAGAGAAATTTGGTGTCGGAAATTCAGATGGAAAATGTCCGATGGAACCTACACACGGTCGGAATTTCTGACAAAAAGCTCCCATTGAACATTTTCCGTTAGAAAATTTGACCGTTTGTAGGGGGTATTAGTGTGAAAGGGGCATAAGGCAGCCCATACAAGACTTGACTTTCTTTCCTTTCACCACGGGTGGAAGGAAAGAAAATAATTTGATACACAGTCAGTGTTGATGGGGGAATGCCTCCCGCAGTGCTATTATATTCTGCCTCCAGGGGGGGGGGGCATGGGGAGTCTTTCTGGCCAGCAGGACACAATGATTACTACTAGCAGCTATAGCCATCAAGACTAATCAAATGTAAAGGATCCTACAAGCTGGTTCTACCCAAGTTGATCGATGGATCAACTTAGGTACAATCAGCCTGCCCATACATGGATGGAATCTTGCTCAGTCCCTGCTGAACTGGCCAATTTTTGATCCATGTATGGCCGGCTTTAGGGGTAATACAGTAAATAGCGTGACTGCAGAAACACTATAACAAGACGAGTCGGGAATCCCTAGACTACAGAATAACAGGATTAGTATTCCCAAAAGACCAGAGCGCCTACACATAGATGATACTATGCCGAATGGTGGTGCATTGTACAAAACAATGTTTAGACAACAAACAAAAACTCTTGATAAATCGGCTGCGTTCTTTATACTGAATTTTCAAATTTGAATGGCGTGTACCTTTAAAGCATTCATTCTTAACCCAGATTACATTGAACCCCAGGGGTTCCTCCAGAAGTTTCTAGGTGTTTCCTGAGCTATGGCTGACCTCCTATCTGATGGTGTCTGCACAGTTCCAGGGACAACACCATTTGGAAGAGCCAGCGGCATGACAACAATGATCTCTTTAGCTATAACCACTTGAGCTCAGGAAGATTTTACCCCCTTCACGACTAGGGCATGTTCTGTTATTCAGCACTGCGTTACTATAAACTGGCAATTGTACGGTCATGCAATATTGTACGCAAATTAAATTTTTATCATTTTTTTCACACAAATAAAGCTTTCTTTTGGTGGTATTTGATCACCGCTGGCTTTTTATTTTTAGCGATATAAACCAAAAAAAAAAATACAGAAAATAGTGAAAAAAACAATATTTTCTACTTTCTGTTATAAAATATCCAATAAAATCGAATTTTCGTCATACATTAAAGCCAAACTTTTAATTTTGCTACATGTCTTTGGTAAAAAAAAAATCCCAATAAGTGTATATTAATTGGTTTGCATGAAAATTATAGTGCCTACAAACTATGGTGTATTTATATATATATATATTTGAAAATCGATCAATTCTGATGTACTGACTGGCTGCCTATCTCATTCAAAATGCCAGGACAGGTCCTAAAATGCCAGGGAAGTACCCCCAAATGACCCTTGGAAAGTAGACAGTATTTAGTGAGAGGCATGGCAAGTTTTTTGAAGTTGTATTTTTTTGTCACAATTGTTTGAAAATGAATACATTGAATAAAAAAATGTTTTTACAATTTAATTTTTACATACTGTCACAAGGGTAGTACAGCGTCATCCTATGACTGATGTGATGGTGATCAGGGACGCTGACTGGTGACATATGTTAAAAAAAAAAAAATAATTAAAACATTTTTGTTTCATTTTTTTTTATATTGTTTTACTATTTATTTATTTATTTTTTTACATAATTCATCAGTTCAGTGCACTGTACTACTCTGTGGGGTGATGAAGGATTTTCTTTTACACTTTGTTTACTTTTACAATGAAGATCATTGTGACAGCAAAGTTTTCAACTGTCACGAATGGGTTAACCATTCTTAACAGCTGTGGTCACTAGCAATATGTGATTGGCTACACCTAATCACATGGTACAGGGTGCTATGATTGAGCCACATACCATGCGATAGCTGTGGGCTAATCACAGCATAGGAAACACAGCTGTTATGAATGAATTAATTCATAACAGTGTTATTGACATTGTGATCATGTGATCGCATAGTGCTTATTTGAAGACTGTGATTTCTGCAGGTATGAAGCAAAGGCACTTAGTGGTACCTGCCCAGGTGCGCTGACAGGAAAGGCTCCAACACTTCCAGGTAGCGTCAGAGCTTGCCACTAAACCTTCACACTTTCTACTGGCTCATCACTTAGAGAGACAGCCATACTGGCCAACAGGAATGGAGGTAAAGTTAGGCATACTTGATGAAGTGCAGGTAGACATTGCCTGCATTTCATAGCTGCAGCATCCCCCTTTTCATCATAGTTTAATCCAATAATTTCTGTATTATCCGTGGCTCCTGTTCTCATTTCCACCACTCACCATGCATGGTCCTGCTGAGCTCTGCCATCATGCTGGGACTCAAAGGCACTTGAGGAGGCATGTAATATATTCCTGGCAATAATGGAGTAAATGAAGGGTAGTAACCCTGGCCACGGAAATCTGCTCTTCCTTCATCTTGCTCCATCCTCCATGCAGTCTACAAAAACAGAAAACACACAGTTATATAATCGAATAACCAGGGGTACCCGCCCCTCCATCCATCAAGATGGAAGTCAAGATTTATCGGTCTGGTGGTTTCTGAGAAATTAGGGCCCTTTCACACAGGCTGTCCAATTAGGTCTGCCTGACAGTATTTCAGACGGACCTGATTGGACTGCCAGCCCAATGGTGGTCCTATTTTCCACATATGCGGCAGGTCGGACCGATTGGAAATGGACAGGCGGTCCAGTTCCATCTAATTTCCGCATAGAGGAGAGCGGAACTGTGTCTGTGCAGAGCGGACACGGACCTTTCATCCGCCTGCTCAGCGAAGTGAGCAAGAGGACTCTGCTACACGGAGGCACCTGTGTAAAAAGGGCCCTTACTCGGAATCCCCAAACATGATACATATTTTGAGGGGACAGAAAATTTACACAGTTATACAAGCTGTACACTCACTACTTTACATTGTAGTACAGTGTCGTCACATGAAAAGATATATTTTGCCACCCAAAATGTGACCACGACAGGGCCACTCCGTTGCGCCACCTTTATAGTTCCCCTTCAAACGTAGCCATGTAACAGGTCTTGTGATCTCTCTATTGAAAAAACTAGGGGATAAATAACGACCCAAAGTAGGTGCCCTCCGGGATACAATAATACCATCCCGCAAAAGATCAGCACACACCAGGTCAGCATGCAAGATGGGCAGATATTTGTGGATGATCTTTCTTCTTTTTTTTTGACAGAAATGTTTTTATTGGTGAAAAAGAAAACACATCATCATTACAACTTCATCATTCAATAGTAAGGCACATGTTTACACAGAGCTACATATCATACTATTTTCTTGAGATATTACTGCGAGTGAGTAGGCGAGATACATCCAGGTTAAGCTGGGAGAAGCGTAGCAGAATGGTAGACCATCAATGTTTCTGTAACCAGCACTTCTAGACATATTTTGCAAGCCTGTAGAGTGGGGGAATTAGCTGTGGGGAGAGGATCGATAATCTATGTTTCTCTATTCACACTCCCATTCCTAGACAGTAAGTGCTCAAACTTTTACCCATGCGTCCCATACTTTCTCAAATTTTTGTGGGCACTTCTGTCCCTTGTATGCAAGTTTGTACACAGGTAGGACCAAGTCCACTTGTGTGTGCCATTGAGCAATCTTTGGCGGGGATGTCAATTTCCAGTTTTGTAAAAGCACTTTTCTAGCATAGAAGGACAAGTAGAATATAAGGAGACCTTTGTGATTGGAATGTGTCATCGAATCTGTTATTCCTAAAAGTAGCACCTTGGGATCCATTGACACGGAGAGGTCGGCGACCATATTAATTTCGGCACATACCTGTTCCCAATAGTTTTGAATAATCAGGCAGTCACAAATTATGTGATAAAATGTCCCAACCGCCTGTTGGCACTTGGGGCATGCATCAGATTGTGCAGGGTATATTCTTGCTAAACGCTGCAGGGTATAGTAAGCCCTGTGAATAAATTTGAGTTGGATAAATCTATCCTTTGCAGAAATGACCTTGGGGATATAATGTTGTAGGGCTAGTTCCCATGCCTCCTCAGTTAGAGAGGGAATATCAACCCTCCACGCCTGGCATAGGGGAGACGAACGTGAGTCGAAGACATAGGGAGGAAAGCATCCTATCCACCCCTCGAGAGGTAAGAAACCTCTCCATCGGATGTGTTTCCACTGATATGTTGGCCGGGAATTGTGTTTGGGTCACATGTTTCAGCTGTAGATATCTGAACAGCATCCATGAGGGGAGTTGGTATGTCTCTTTTAGTTCTGGGAAGGAAAGAAGGGTCCCGGCTGGCATAATTTGTTGGATCTTGGTCACTCCATATCTGGCCCAAACATTAGGGTCCAGTATGGTACGAAAGTGTGGAAGTCTGGGGTTGCCCCAGAGTGGAGTGTGAGGGGAAACGGTGTTAGCTGCCCTAACCGCAGCAGTAACTCTGTCCCACACCTGTACTGTAGTCCACATTGGGGTAGTAGTCTGTGGGCTGGCTTTCAGCCCTCTATAGACCATATTCGTTAGGGCAGAATATGATCCCATTATAGCCGCTTCTAAGCTAACTGCAGGGTTGGATCTGGTTTGAGTGAACCACCATCGGACGGTGACCAGAACCGCTGCCCAGTAATATTTTTGAAAACAAGGTAATGACAGTTCTCCCAAAGACAGGGGAAGTTGCAGCTTGGTCCTGGTAATTCTTGGGGGTTTCCCTCCCCAGACAAAAGAGGAGATTATCCCATCTAGTTTATGGAAAAAGGCCACAGGCATTGGGACTGGGGTATTCATAAAAATTTGGGGAGGAAAGTCATTTTAATGAAATTAACTCTGCCTACCGGGGTTAGGGGCAGTGTCCTCCATGTCTGACATTTGGTTATTAGGGTCTGTAAAATTGGGTATAAATTTTCAATTAAATACTGGGAAAGGTCTCTGGTAATCTCAATGCCCAAATATTTAAAGCAGGAGACTCTCTGCAGGGGAGACAAAGATGCCAATTTCGTCTGAGAGACCAAGTCAGAGAGCATAAACAGATTGGATTTCTCCTAGTTTATCTTAACTCCTGAAAACCTACCGAACCCGTCTATAATTTTCAAAGGCGTTGTAAGGGAATCAGCGGCATCCACCAGGTAGAGCAAGGTATCGTCTGCGTATAGTGACACTCTCTCCACCAGGGGGCCCACCCGCAACCCCCCGACCTTGCCAGACGAGCAAAGAAGGATTGCCATAGGTTCAATGGCCAGGGCAAACAGGCCTGGAGAGAGGGGGGAGGAATAAAGCCGTTGGGGAGGAATAAAGCTGTTGGATCCAGGCAATAAACCTAGGGCCAAACCCAAATCTAGTGACAAAAATACCCATTCCACAGAATCAAAGGCCTTCTCAGCGCCCCCCCCGGCCACTATCTTTAAACTGCGCTATGTTTGTGTGGAGCCGGCGTATGTTGACGTCTGTGCCTTTACCTGGCATAAAGCCCGTCTGATCCCCATGGACAAGGGAGAGTATCACTGCACTCAATCTTTGGCCAGTATCTTAGTTAGAATTTTAGCATCAACGTTTAACAGGGATATGGGCCTGTAGGAAGAGCACAGCTCAGGGTCTTTCCCAGGTTTGGGTATAACAACTATTACAGCTTCGGACATAGAAGGTGGAAGGTCATTGGATTCTAGAGCTTTGGTAAGTGTCGAGTGATAGTGTGGGCCTACCACTTCTAGGTTAGTTCTATAAAACTCAGAAGGGAGTCCGTCAGGTCCCGGTGTTTTCCTTGCTTGCATAGATTTTATGTCTTTCCGGACTACTTGTAAAGTGATAGGAGTTTCTAGAGTTTGCGCCGCCTCAACAGTCAGGGCCAGGAATTCAATTGTGTCAAGAAATTATGTTAACTCGTCTAGGGTGTAGGTAGCCCTGGAGGCATATAGGTGGGTATAATTTTGTTCAAACCTGGCATTGATCGCGGCCAGCTCTGAGATTAAGGTGCCATCATCCGCCCTTATGTTTACTATACAGGGGCTTCCTGACCTCTCCTTTGCCAGCCAGGCTAGAAGTCTGCCGGGACGCTCTCCTTGTTTGAATATACGGTGAGTTTGGGAAAGAAGGAAGCGGCGACAGGCGTCAACACGAATCAATGACAGTTCCCTGTAAGCATATCAGTATGAGCACTTTCATTTGGGGAACTTGCATACAGGTCCTCTAGTCTCATGGCTTTAAGTTCAGCCACTGAGAGCTCGATTCTTGCTTCCTTCCTAGCCTTTGCAATGTTAAATTGATACCTGCCCCTGACATAGGCCTTAAATGCATCCCATACAAGGGCGTGGGATGCAGTCTGGCCATTATGGGTACAATAATCTTTCAACTCAGACAGCATTAATGGTTCCAGCTTTGTGTCAGTGATCCAGTATCTAGAGAGTCTCCAAAGCCCTGACCCGGCTGCTGAGTCAGTGCTCAACGTTACCATAACTGGTGCGTGGTCTGAGATGCCACACAACAGGGAGTCGCTGAGATAAATTAAGTCGATGCGAGACAGAGTAGCATGCGTCGCTGAGTGGCATGTATATTGTCTCACCTCCGGGTGTTTCCATCTCCACGCATCATGTAGACCAAACATCTCAGCCCATCTAGCCAGACTGGAGTCTGTCGCTTGACCCAGGTTCAGTTTGTCAATTCTAGAATTAGGGGTCATGTTAAAATCCCCTGCCATGATGATATTAGTCGTGGGATATTTAGCTACCACGGTGAAGATCTTGCCTAAAACCGTCAGGTTTGCCGGTGGAGCTACATAGAGGCCCATAATTACCATTTCTACTCAGTCACACATTTAGGGCTGAAACGATTAATCGATATTATCGATAATAATCGATAATGAAAATCGTTGACAACGATTTTCATTATCGATTAGTTGGTCCGCACCATGTGATCCGCGTAGCGGGCTGCGGCCTTAGGAAAGACCGCAGCTTCGGCCTAGCTTCGGAGCTGGCGGCCATCTTGGTACACCCAGCGGTGGCGAGCTGCGCGCTGACGTCACCCCCAGCGCAGCGTTCAGCCTGTGTCAGCCCAAGTGAATGAATTCTGGAGTCACGGAGTTCTTCTGTCCCCGCACATCCCCCGTCCTCTTCTTCTGTCCCCGCACATCCCCCGTGGCGGGACTACCGGTTGGTTCTCCCTGCTGTCTGTCAGTGTTATTGTACGGTGCAGGATGAGTTCCTCAGTCCTCACATTGCTGGGGTCTATGTATGGGGGGAGGGGGATTACTCTAACATTAACCCTTTCCATACAGCCTGCCTTGTCAAGTAGCAGACTGAATGAAGTTCAGCCCTCAGAGACTTCACATCTTCCCTCCAACTTTCCTAAAACGTCCTGACATCTTCTGTCCCCGTGCGGTCTCCTTCTTCTGTCCCCGCACATCCCTGTCCTTTTCTTCTGTCCCCGCACATCCCCCATCCTCTTCTTCTGTCCCCGCACATCCCCCGTCCTCTTCTTCTGTCCCCGCACATCCCCCGTCCTCTTCTTCTGTCCCCGCACATCCCCCGTCCTCTTCTTCTGTCCCCGCACATCCCCCGTCCTCTTCTTCTGTCCCCGCACATCCCCCGTCCTCTTCTTCTGTCCCCGCACATCCCCCGTCCTCTTCTTCTGTCCCCGCACATCCCCCGTCCTCTTCTTCTGTCCCCGCACATCCCCCGTCCTCTTCTTCTGTCCCCGCACATCCCCCGTCCTCTTCTTCTGTCCCCGCACATCCCCGCTTTCTAGCGCTGCCGTGATTGGAGGTTGTGCTCTGCACATGCGTGCATCCATCTCCCGGCTTCGGGGTGCCCTTCGCTCCATTTGGAGGAGTCGGCCGAGTCACGTGTGGCGGGTCCGGACTGAGACTCCGCCCCACACCACCCCGGCACACCGAGGAGGAGGGGAGGGGAGCACTGAGAGGAGGTGGGGCAGTGACACCATGTGAGAGGGGAGGAACGTGTCATCTATACTGGGGGGGGGGACACGTGTGTGTGTGTGTGTGTGTGTGTGTGTGTGTGTATATATATATTTCTCCCCCCCTTTTTTGTTTATCCGATTAATCGAAAAAATAATCGGGCGATTAATCGATTATGAAAATAATCGTTAGTTGCAGCCCTACACACATTGCATGTAAAATCACATATTGTCCCTCCGAGTCCAAGTGGAGGTCTAGCAGCACAAAGGGCCTTATGCACCAAAACACTGACCCCTCGGGAATGAGAGGAGAAAGTGGAATGGTAGTAAGAACCCACCCATGCCCTTTTCAGGGAGAGTACTTTGGATCCCATGAGGTGCGTCTCCTGTAAAATACAAATGTGCGGGTTTCCCCAGATATGAGAAAACCAGGGAGCGCTTAATTTTAAAGTTCATCCAGCGCACATTCCATGAAAGCAACCTCAGGGGAGCCATCCTAGAGGTAACAAGATAATCACCACTCCTCCTGTGTCCCCCCCCCCCCCCCCCCCCGACTCAGCAGCAACCTGGAAAACAGGAGTAATCTGTATCGATCTGAGCGCCTTTATCGGATCAAATTGTAATGACATAGACCAACTGAATACAGTAATATTGCAAAACCAAAAAACATAACTAACCAACCCACCCATCCCCCCCTCCCCTCGCTATCCCCCAAACTCGGGCACGATTGACAACCCAAACAAAACAGGACCATCAGTCTCTGGGAGGCAATGTAGCAACAAGGCCCCTAGAAGACACAGTGAAAGGTACCGCCACCTAGTCAGCAAATGTGCTGTCTATGCTTGCCTATTGCATAAAGGGGTAATATTAAATTTCAGTGGGGCCTGCAGCACACCCCCTACGATTGCAGGGTGAGTACAGGGATTCAGGGTCTCCCACAGGTCAGAGGTGGGAGTCCATGAGATGCACGAAAAAGTAAACCAAAATAACTAAAAAGTGAAAAACCAAGTCTAAGTGAAGTGAAAACCAAGTCATCACTCCCCACAGACAGAGGAAACCGAGGGGAGGGCAGGCGGTCCCGAGGGTCCAGAGGCTCTGTCATAGGGACAGTGAGCTAGTCCTATCCCTTCTTATGGAGTAAAAATCACAGGGCAAACGAACAGTAGACTATCTCACCCATCCAACATGAGAGAAGGAAGGAGAAAGGTCCCGTCGCAAGCTTCAGGGTTTATCTTCATGGCAGACTCCAGCCAGTTAGAAGCATCCTCAGGCGAGGTAAAGAACTTCAGGGTCTCGCCATCCTGGACTCTGAGGCGGGTCAGAAAAAGCATGCTGTATTTTAGGCCTTTCTGCCGCATGACAAGTTTAACCTGGTCAAAAGCTTTTCTCTGTTTGAGTTTCCACGGAGAAATCTGGGAAGATCATGAGTCGCACTCCTTCAAAGCGTAGGGATTCAATTTTCCTGCTCTCCCTCAGTACCGTATCCCTGTCCCTATAGTGTAGAAGACGAAGGATAAGTGTGCATGGGGGGGGCTCCAGGGGGGCCGTGGGTCGCCGGCATTCTGTGGGCCCGTTCGACTGTGAAAAATGGGGAGAACGCCGCCTGAGGGAGTAGCTGTCGGAGTAGGCTTTCAATAAAGGTGACAGGATTGGGGTCCTCCGACCCCTCCGGGAGCCCAATAATGCAGAGATTATTCCGCCCTGTTGTGGTTTTCCGCGTCCTTGGCTTGGTATTCCAGAGCCCGTCAGCGTCGTTGGGCAGGTGTTAATGGCTTGCATCAGGGCCATAAAATTATCCTGGTCCTGTATCGCAGGGGCAGCTTCTTCAGTCTGCGATGCCATATTGGAGAGCGTGCAGGCCTGGGATCCCTCGCCACAAGGCTGTGTGTGTAGTGTGGAGGCTTTCGGGTGTGCCGCCGACCTGCGCTTGTAGGGCATACCAGTCTAGGGACACTCCGGCAGTATTTCGGTGGCTTCAGAAGTATTTGTCTGCAGGGAATCAGGATGTTAGCACGCAGGGTTGTGGAGCTCTTTCACTATGCCTCTACTCCGGTCGCCATCTTGGACACGCCCCTGTGGATGATCTTTCTCTTGTGCAGAAATTTTTCAAATGCAATTTTTTGGAAAAAAAATTTTTTAATGCAATAAAACACATTACTATAATGCCCAATTTTTTGGGTAAAATATAAAAGAATGATGTTACGCTGAGTAAATAGATACCTAATATGTCACGCTTTAAAATTGCGCATGCTCGTGGAATAGCACTGAACTATGGTAGTTAAACCATCCAGTCCACGGGCAGATCTGCAGTAACCCGGCACCGCTGCTGGATCTGATCCTGGGCTCTCTGATCATGCAGGAGATGTCCCCTCCCGCTGTCTGTGAAAGCAATCCAGCGGCTAATCAGCCACTAGGATGGCTTTTACATTGTAGTGAATGGCCAGCTAAAATGATAGATATCTGGATGATGCCTGTAGCTGCAGTATAAAGGGGACCTGTCACAGCCCAAGCTATCACAAGGGATATTATTCATCCCTTGTGAAAGCAATAAGTTGAAAAATAAATAAAGGGATAGTGTAAAAAAAAAAAAAAAAAAAGTTTTAAATAAAAGATTAACCAAAAAAAAAAAATGTTAAAGCTCCCATGCTCACACACAAATGTAAACAGATATGCAAGTCCCACACACATATGTAAACGGTGATTGCACCAAACGTGAATTATCGCCACAAATGTCAGAGTGAGACCAATAATTCTAGCACCAGACCTCCTGTGTAACTCTAAACAGGTAACCTGTAAAGGGTTTTAAAGTATCACCTATTTTAGATTTTTAGGTACTGTAGTTTGGCGCCATTCCACCAGCGTACGCAATTTTAAAGCATTACATGTTAGGTATCTATTCACTCAGCGTAACATCTTTATTTATATTTTACCAAAAGATTGGGTATTATATTGTGTTTCTGTGCACTAAAATTCACAGACATGTATATTTCCCCAAGGAGTTGCACCTGAAAAATCACTGCAAATGCATGTGCAAATACTGTGTGATATAATTGCAACACCCATCATTTTATTCCCTAGGGCCTCTGCTTAATAATATAAATATTGATGGGGGGTTTAAAGTAATTTTGTAGCAAAAAAAATGTTAAGTATGAGAAATATGTCAGAATTGGCCTGGGTGGGAAGCGGTTAAAGAGAACCAGTCATAAATAGTCATCTGTAATAATAATAGGTGTGTGCAGCCTACTGCATTATTGGGTACACCCCAAGGCTCAAACACACACATGCTTTTCTCTGCAGCCTCAGCAGCATGGGACAGTGAATGAATGGGAAATAATCTGTGATGAGTGGCTTCCTGTTTAGTCATACACAGAAGCATAGTAAACAGTTTACTATGCTTCGGTTACAAATAGAAGCGGTGAGCAAGTGTTCATTTAGAAAAGGAAGGGGGTGGTAAGTTACATATCTACTTGCCTCTTCCCCTGCTCTCTATCCTGAAACATCCCCTGCAGCAGCCGGGGGGCGAGGAGAGTAGGGAAGCCAGCAGCACATTGGGGCGAGGGAGCCAACAAGGGGGAGGGGGGGCCCAGGCAGTAGGGGGAATCATCAACCCACATAGTGATTAGGGTGTGCCCAAGCATACCTGGCACCCCCTGCGCACACCTATGGTAATATTTGAAAATCAACTTGTAAACGGTTATAATATTTAGCTTAAAGTGGTTGTAAACCCTTACAAACCACTTTGACCTACAGGTAAGCCTAGATTAAGGCTTACCTGTAGGTCCAAGAAATATCTCCTAAACCTACACGGTTTAGGAGATATTTGCCCGAAGACAGGCACCGATATCTACGGCGCATGCGCCGTAGACAGCGGCGCGCAGGCGCATTGAGCGGGGCATCGGCGATGACGAAGATGCCGCGCGTCTCGGCTGCAGCGCGCATGCGCGGGAGTGACGTCATCGCTGCTCCGGCGAATCACAGCGCCGGAGCAGCGAGACCCACCAAGAAGATGGACGCTCGGAACTACAGGGGACAGCGGTGACATCGCTGGCTCCTGTGTCAGGTAAGTGACACATAATGGGCTACTATGCGATGCATAGTAGTCCATTATGCTTTGCCTTTGCAGGGAATGAAAGAGGAAGTAAACTCATCAGGGTTTACTTCCTCTTTAAGGTGGCAGAACAGAGCTTGGAGTGCTTTCAATGGTGGGGCTGTAACCCAGTCTATGAGGACCACAGAGGCCTTGGCCTAGGGTGTCATGGAAATCGGGCAATGCCTTGCACACTTGAAAATATTCCAATTTTCCTGCCTTGCCCACATTGCTATTTAACTAATAATCTGCTAAACTGGCACCTCCCCTTACATTCTAACTTCAATCTATGCATTAGGCCGCGTACACACGGGCGGACTGTCTGCCCAAACTAAGTTCGTCAGACAGTCCGCTCAAACTTTTGAATGAACGAACTTGCCCACACACGGCACTTTTTGAGCGGACTAATACGGCAGACTAAGTTCGTCGTACTAAGTCCGCGCAACTTTTGAAATGAACGGACTCGCCCACACACACGCATGTGACACCGCCCCATTGTCACTATATAAGTGGCAGCGCAGCGCGGCTCTGGCATTCCGGCCGGAGAGAGCGTCGTGTCAACATCTCCTGGAGAAGAAGAAGAAGAAGAAGAAGAAGAAGAAGAAGAAGAAGAAGAAGAAGAAGAAGAAGAAGAAGAAGAAGAAGAAGAAGAAGAAGAAGAAGAAGAAGAAGAAGAAGAAGAAGAAGAAGAAGAAGAAGAAGAAGAAGAAGAAGAAGAAGAAGAAGAAGAAGAAGAAGAAGAAGAAGAAGAAGAAGAAGAAGAAGAAGAAGAAGAAGAAGAAGAAGAAGAAGAAGAAGAAGAAGAAGAAGAAGAAGAAGAAGAAGAAGAAGAAGAAGAAGAAGAAGAAGAAGAAGAAGAAGAAGAAGAAGAAGAAGAAGAAGAAGAAGAAGAAGAAGAAGAAGAAGAAGAAGAAGAAGAAGAAGAAGAAGAAGAAGAAGAAGAAGAAGAAGAAGAAGAAGAAGAAGAAGAAGAAGAAGAAGAAGAAGAAGAAGAAGAAGAAGAAGAAGAAGAAGAAGAAGAAGAAGAAGAAGAAGAAGAAGAAGAAGAAGAAGAAGAAGAAGAAGAAGAAGAAGAAGAAGAAAGGAAGGCGGCGACAGAAGACCGGGCCACCGCCTCTAAAAGAGCTATAAGAAGGCGCGGTGGCCCGGCAGAAGAACGGAAGGCGGCGACAGAAGACCGGGCCACCGCCTCTAAAAGAGCTATAAGAAGGCGCGGTGGCCCGGCAGAAGAACCGAAGAGGGGGACAAGACCCCCGAAGTCGGGAGAAGAGGCCGGCGGCGGGGAGGAAGAAAGCCGGACTCCTCCGCTAGCAAAAGAGCTACAAGAAGATAGCGGAGGAGTACGGCGAGAAGACCCCCGAAGACGGAAGACCCCCGGAGCTGTGCAATAAAATATTTTACCCTGTGTTGTGTTTTTTTTTGTACTTTTTTTCACAGGTGAATGGGTAGGGGTACATTGTACCCCATACTCATTCACATAGGGTGGGGGGGCCGGTATCCGGGGGCCCCCTTATTAAAGGGGGCTCCCGGATTCCGATAAGCCCCCCGCCCGCAGACCCCGACAACCAACGGCCAGGGTTGTCGGGAAGAGGCCCTTGTCCTCATCAACATGGGGACAAGGTGCTTTGGGGTGGGGGGGCCGCGCGGCCCCCCCTTCCCCAAGGCACCCCCCATGTTGAGGGCACGCGGCCTGGTACGGCTCAGGAGGGGGGGGCGCGCTTTCTCGCCCCCCTTTCCTGGCCGACCGGGTAGCGTGCTCGGACAAGGGTCTGTTGTGGACTTTGGGGGGACCCCCACGCCGATTTTTTTCGGCGTTGGGGTTCCCCTTTAAGTCCATACCAGGAGGCGGGGCCCGCAACGTCTCCTTCGCGGGCCCCGCCTACCTGGAGACGCGCTCGAAATGAGCAGACTTTTCTTCGGGCGGGAACAGTCCGCTCATTTCGAAAGTACAGCGGACTGGCACACACACGGGCGGACTGTCCGCTCAAACCAAGTTTTAGCGGACAGTTTTACGGAAATTCCGTAAGACTTTGTTCGTCAGACAGTCCGCTGAAACTGTCCGCTGAAGCCCACACACGAGCGGACTGTCCGCTGAAACACTGTTCAGCGGACAAAGTTGGGCGAACAGTCCGCCCGTGTGTACGCGGCCTTAGTTGTGGCAGCGCCTATTACTCACACCCCTCGCTCACATAGAACATACTGTATTTATTGGCGTATAGCAAACATACTTTTTCACCCTGAAAATGGGGTGCAAATAGCATGTGCGTGTTATACATCAATACTTCAATTTTAGCTGCCTCTGAGGGGACAGGGAGGGGGGCGGGACAAGCGCCGTCATATTTCATGTAGTGAGAATCTCCTGTTTACTTGGTGGCCTCTGTAATATGAAGTCCCTTCTCCTGGGCCGCCATTGGACCACTGCTCTGTGTATCATAGGAGATTCTCACTGTATGTAATCTGTCGTCGGTCCTCCCGCCCCCTCCCTGTCCCATCTAGGCTGCAGATGAGCATCTATCAGACTGCACTAATGGCAATGGTGAGGCTGCTGCATTGATGGAAATGGTGAGGCTGCTGCATTGAAGCAATGGTGAAGCTGCATTGATGTGGACTGATGAGGCTGCATTAATGAAACTTGTGGATCTATATATACTTTACTCACTGGGAAGTATACATACTGGATCTTTATATACTGTACTCACTGGGAGGTATACATACCGGATCTTTATATACTATACCCACTGGGAAGTATACATACTGGATCTATATATACTGTACTCACTGGGAAGTATACATACTGGATCTATATATACTTTACTCACTGAGAGGTATACACATACTGGATCTATATATACGGTACTCACTGGGAGGTATACACATACTGGATCTATATTTACAGTACTCACTGGGAAGTATACATACTGGATCTATATATACTGTACTCACTGGGAGGTATACATACCGGATCTTTATATACTATACCCACTGGGAAGTATACATACTGGATCTTTATATACTGTACTCACTGGGAGGTATACATACCGGATCTTTATATACTATACCCACTGGGAAGTATACATACTGGATCTATATATACTGTACTCACTGGGAAGTATACATACTGGATCTATATATACTTTACTCACTGAGAGGTATACACATACTGGATCTATATATACGGTACTCACTGGGAGGTATACACATACTGGATCTATATTTACAGTACTCACTGGGAAGTATACATACTGGATCTATATATACTGTACTCACTGGGAGGTATGGCCGGACAGAAGTAACCGGCATGCCAGGCGGAGATGGGGTTGCACTTCCAAATGCTGGTGGTGAAAAGCCCATGGGTAAGGCAGAGTAGTGGTACAAGGGTGGGATGCCTAGGTACATCCTTGGGGGTTCTCGCTCATAGTTAACCAAACTCGACACGCATTCAGAGGAACGTATGGTAGTAGATGCGGCTACAAAATAAAACAACACATTAGAAACATTTCTTATTTAATAGATAAGATGATGTTTAAAAGGAAAACAAAATAGTAAAATACATTTTTTTTATATACAGTAGTCTATACAATTACTAAACGCGTCATATTGTAATTGAATATTATTGAAAATGACCTTTGCTTTTCATTCTGCAAAGTCAGATTTTTGGCATCCCCTGCAACAAAAATGTCAGTTTTGGTGACATACTTCCAAAGGAAAATAAAAGGTCTTGTTTACACTAACTTTCATCTGTGGGATTACCACTTGAGCTCCGGAAGGTTTTACCCCTTTCCTGACCAGGCCCTTATTTGCAATACTGCACTGCGTTACTTTAAATCACAAATAGGACTAAAACTAAAATGGCATTTTAGTCAAAAGACTATGACTAGAAGTAAATCAAAATCATGTTCTCCTGCCGATGATCTCCAAACACAGAGAATCCTCATTGACTGACACAGAAATGGGCAGTTTATGAAGCTGCGATCTCAGCGCTTCATTGGTGATCTGAGTCAGAATTCACATTCCTGATTCACCAGCTCAGATGTGGAGAATGGGGGAGTGAAGAGAGAATCCCGGGGGATCTGAGGGGGAAGGAGGAAGATTATTAACTTCCTTCCTCGATCAGACCCCCCCCAAGACAGTAACCATGCCCCCGTCATATTTATGTGTATACACACGCACACACTATATTATATATATATAGATTTTATCCCCTTCCTGACCAGAATACTTTTTAGGATTCGGCACTGCGTCGCTTTAACTGACAATTGTGCATTTGTGTGTACTCAAACAAAATTGATGTCTTTTTTTCCCCCCACAAATAGAGCTTTCTTTTGGTGGTATTTGATCACCTCTGCTGATTTTATTTTTTGTGCTATAAACAAAAAAAAAACGACAATTTTGAAAAAAATAGCTATTTTCTTTTACTTTTTGCTATAATAAATATCCCCAAAAAATATGTATAAAAAAAAAAAAAAATTTCTTTCTCAGTTTAGGCCAATATGTATTCTTCTACATATTTTTGGTAACAAAAAAAATTAAAATAAAATCGCAACAAGCGTATATTGATTGGTTTGCGCAAAAGTTATAGCGTCTACAAAATAGGGGATAGTTTTATGGCATTTTTATTATCATTTTTTTTTTATTAGTAATGGCGGCGATCTGCGATTTTTATCGTGACCGCGACATTGCGACGGACACATCGGACACTTTTTTTTGGGACTAGTGACATTTATACAGCGATCAGTACTATAAAAATGCACTGATTACTGTGTAAATGACACTGGCAGTGAAGGGGTTAAGCACTAGGGGCTATCAAGGGGTTAAGTGTGTCCTAGGGAGTGATTCTAACTGTGGGGGGGAGGATGGGCTCACTAGAACATGACAGAGATCGCTGCTCCCGATGACAGGGAGCAGTAGACCCCTGTCATGTTGCTAGGCAGAACAGGGAAATGCCTTGTTTACATCTCCCCGTTCTGCCGCTCCGTGTCACGATCACGGGCCCCCGGCGGACAACGAGTCCGCGGGACCAGCGGGTACGCTCACGGAGCCACGTCTTAAAGGGGACGTACAGGTACGCCCTATTTGCCCAGCCATGCCATTGTACTGATGTACATCGTCGTGCACTGGTCAGCAAGCAGTTAAACGGACATCTCGTGTTTCTGTGAATTTCTGGTACTGTAATCTCGTAAAGTCTCACAAGATTCCAGTATCAGGGGCCGTTCTCGACTGTTTGAAGCGTTTGTAGATCGCTTCACTCCTCCAAAGGAGAAGCGATCTACAAAGCTTCATAAACAGGCACACAGAGGAGAATGCTGGGGAATGAGAATGATAAACGGACAACTTACACACAACACAAATCCATCCTGTGTGCCCGACAACACTATTCCCCACCCATGGCATTGGGTGCCCACAGACACCGGACTTCCTTCTATAAAGAGAAGTGCTCATTCTAACGTTCAGTAACCATTTAGAGTGTAAGATGGCTTCTGTTTACAGAAATGTTTATAAGCCGCCCGTTCACATCAGTGTGTACCCTACTGTCAGCAATGGAACCATTCAAATCAGTGTGATGCCGCGCCGATTTTAAAAATAAGTTCCTGCACTATTTTTGGCAATTTTAGCTGCGGCTTGCATAGAGATCTGTGCATAAAATCGCACAGATGTCAGCCAAGTCGTACCTTAAGTCACTTACATGCGACTTGGAAATTGTGCGATTTCAAAGCCGTATTCAGTGTGAACCGGGATAAGGATAAATTTAGACATGCATCTAAATCTCCCTTGCCTCTGAACCTAAATCAGCGCTTGGAACGCACTCCACAAACTGGTGACAAGAGGTGAGGAAGTGATGCGAGGCCTCCTTGCCTCGTTTTTTTTTTTTTGCTATTCTTTATTTATAATTTTCATGTTATACAGTCGGCAAAAATACTGCAAATGTGCTGCGTTTTTACCACCCCCAACCGCAAGTGCCAAACAAACCGCTGATACCATGGGATTACATCATAGCGTTTTCTTTTTCTGCTCTCTATATTTGTATAAGAATAAAAACAGCTAAGCCTGGGTTCACACTTATGTGATGCGAATGGGTGCGATTCTGCTAAAGACAGTGCGATTGTAATGCGAATTTAATGCATTTTTGGATGGGATTGGACACAGCTGGATTTCTGCGAAGGTGGAAATATATAAACATCTACACAGAAAAAGAAGTATTCACACACATCTGAACACAAGATGTGATTTCATGTCAGTTTCCATTGATGTCTATGGAGAGGAAAACCGCACGGCAACACAGTAAACTCACACAGGACCTTTCTGTTGCCGCATCGCATTCGCATAGCAATCGCAATGCATAGATGTGAACAACTTTTACTGAACACAATTTGTTTTTGGATGAAATGCGAATCTTGATACGGCTTTTGGAACGCATCAAATTCACAACAGACTTGCATTAGTGTGAACCGGGAATGAACCGGGAATGAAGATTGCCTTAATATGCCTTTGATCATTCTAATAAAGTGCGGTATATATGAAATAAAATGAAAAAAAATGGCTGCTGATTGGTTGCTGTGGGTGACTGTACCTAGCAACAAGAACACTTTAGGCCTCATTTACAATACTGTGTTCCTAATACATGTGTATCAATAGAATGCATCAACTTCCCCCTAATAAAGATCTCATTTGTTCTCATCCCAGCACCTCAGTGTAGTACGTTTTAAAAAATATGCATTGTTTTTTTTCCTGTGTTTTAGGGCTCGGTCACACTTGCTTTGGTCCCTGAAGAGAGATCTGTGTTAAAACTGACAGCTGGTGAGGAGGCACTGGAAGCCCTTGATCTCTGCACTAGTGCGCACTGCACGCCATTGCAAAGCGTTTGCAGGGTGGCGCCTTTCATTTATAGAAATGCTATAAGAAACCAAAATAAAAAGGAAAAAAAATTAAAAAACGATGGATAAGAAAAGATCGGATGAAGAAAGATAGACGAAAGCAAATCACATAATGTGGAGCGGACACAGACCAAAAAATGCTTTTGAGTTCATGCCTGATCAATGTTATATACCAAATACAATCGGCTAAATTGGCCGATTGATTGGTAAATGTAATGTATGTGGGTGCACTCATCCATAGATCAGCCCTTCACAAACTGCCCGCATTTGACAACAACTTAACCACTTCAGCCCCGGAAGGATTTACCCTCATCCTGACCAGAGCACTTTTTGAGATTCGGCTAGGGCTGCAACTAACGATTATTTTCATAATCGATTCGTTGGCCTATTATTGTTTCGATTAATCGAATAATCGGTTAATAAACTTTAAAAAAAAAAGTAATATTGCTGCAGTTCGCATTTTTTAATGTTTTTTGCCCAATTTGTTGTTGGGCAGATTAAAAAACACAAAATTGGTCCAAAAACGCATTATTACATGCTTTTCTGCAGCTTCTCCATTGAAGTATATTGAACCAAAAAAACAAACCAGCACCGTTTTGCGTTAAAAAAAAAAGTCCTTGTCTTTTCCAAATACACAGCAGCTGAAAAAATCATGCATGTGAACGTGTCCCATAGGAAGCCATGTAAATGAACTGTAGCGTGTTTCTGCAAAAAGCACCAAAAAACACAGAGGTGTGACCCAGGCCTGAGATGTTTAGTAACATAATGGGGTTAAAAAAAAATACGAAAATTAGTACAAAAAGAGCAAATAATCGTTACTGTAAGGGGTTCATTTTTTACTATGGGACAGTGAAAGTAATATTTACAGTAGCGATTTGCTCTTTTTGTACTATAAAGGGCTAATCTTCTTTTTTTTTTAACCCCATTATGTTACGGGCCGATTAATCGATTATGAAAATAGTAATCGATTAATTTCATAATCGATTAGTTGTTTCAGCCCTAGATTTGGCACTGTGTCTCTTTAACGGACAATTGCATGGTCGTGCGACGTGGCTCCCAAACAAAATAAACAAGATATTTGGGGGGCACACCCTAAAAAAATGCATAAAGATGGTGCTGCCATAAGACCATACAACAGAACAAAAATATTACAGCGCACACATGCAAAACTAACATTTACCTCCAGCAAGGCTTTTTTTTAAAACCTAGACATTTTCAAAAAACATTATCAAATCCTTTTGGGTGGAGCACCCCACTCCCTCAGTAAGTACCTCTCATTAGTGACCATGGTGGAGACCTCATGTTCTCCCATATAGAGGAGTATAGCGCCCATGGTTCAGAGAAGCAGGATCTCCCAATCTATGGATAGTGTAGGACCCACTAATCATGGAGTACTTTGTCACAGTAAGTGTGCTTAAGCACCATATAGCAATATGGTGTGACCAAATCCCCATATTTTTTTGATAATGTTTTTTGAAAATGTCTAGGTGTTTTTAAAAAGCCTTGCTGGAGGTAAATGTTAGTTTTGCATGTGTACGCTGTAATATTTTTGTTCCCAAACAAAATTGGCGTCCTTTTTTTGCCCACAAATAGAGCTTTCTTTTGATCATCTCAATGGTTTTTATTTTTTGCGCTATAAACAAAAAAGCGTGACAATTTTGAAAAAAAAAAAGCAGTATTTTTTACTTTTTGCTATAATAAATATCCCCCAAAAAGATATAAAAAAACTATGTTTTTGCTCAGTTTAGGCCGATATGTATTCTACATATTTTTGGTTAAAAAAAACAAAAAAAAGAAACGCAATAAGCATATATTGATTGGCTTGTGCAAAATTTATAGCATCTACAAAATAGGGAATAGATTTATGGCATTTTTATTTTTTTTAATTTTTTTTTGTAATAGTGGCGATCTGCGATTTTTATCATGACTGCGACATTATGGCGGACACATAGGATACTTTTTACACTATTTTGGGACCATTGCCATTTATACAGCGATCAGTGCTATAAAAATGCACTGATTACTGTGTAAATGACACTGGCAGGGAAGGGGTTAAACACTAGGGGGCAATCAAGAGTCAAGTGTGTCCTAGGGAGTGATTCTAACTGTGGGGGGGTGGGCTTCAAGTCACATGACAGCGATCACTGCTCCCAATGACAGAGAGCAGTGATCTCTGTTATGTCACTAGGCAGAATGGGGAAATGCCTTGTTTACAAAGGCATCTCCCCGTTCTTCCGCTCCATGACACAATCGCGGGCACCCGGCGGACATCGAGTCCGTGGGATCCGTGGTCACGGAGCAGCGCCCACAATGCCGCTTCTTAAAGGGGATGTACCTGTACGCCCTTTTGCCCACCCATGTCATTCTGCCGACGTATATCGCCATGCCGCAGTCATATTGTGCAAATGCGGTAAGTAATGCCGTCAAATATCAAGACATCAAAACATGGGATGGGAGGGAAACAGGAAGGAGGATGGGGTAAATGGGTAGTGGTAGGGTCCTTTCACACGGGGCGGATCAGTTCTGATCCGCCCCGTGGATATCCGTTTGCTCAGCGGGGATCACTCCGTCGATCCCCGCTGAGCAGGAAGATGACAGGTCCGTCTCTACACACTGCGCAGGGACAGACCTGTCACAGCGCCGCTCTCCCCTATGGGAGATCAGATGACGACAGACCGCAGTGCCCGTCGTCACCCAATCCGATCCGCAGATGGATGGAAAAATAGCTTTTTCCTCCGTTACACTTTTTCGGATCGGAGCGGGTCAGATGTCAGCGGACATGTCACCGCTGACATCCGACGCTCCATAGAGCTCTATGGAGCACCCGTTCAGGTCCGCCTGAAAAACTGACAGGCGGGCCTGAACGGTACGTCAGTGTGAAAGGGGCCGAAGAAGGAAAAAATTTTTTGGGGGAAGATAGAAATAAAGAACTGCTAATGAATAAGATTTTAATATTTACATTTTGGATAATTTTATTATAGAAAAAAAAAATCAACAAATCCCTGCAAAAAAAAACACTCATCACCACCATTACTAGTAAAAAATAAAAAAAAATCCTCCATTTTGTAGACACTATAACTTTTGGCGCAAACCAATCAATATCCACTTATTGTGATTTTAGCACCATGTAGCAGAATACATATTGGTCTAAATTTAGAATGGCATTTGATTTGTTATTTTTTTATTGGATATGTTTTATGGCAGACAGTAAAAAATATATATATATATTTTGTTTTCAAAATTGTCAGTCTTTTTTTTTTTTTTTTATAGCGCAAAAAATAAAAAAACTCTGGGGTGATCAAATACCAACAAAAGAAAGCTTTATTTGTGGGAAAAAACAGGACATCAATTTTATTTGGCTACAGAGTCACACAACTGCACAATTGTCAGTTAAAATAACGCAGTGCTGTGTCAAAAAAAATGGCATGGTCATGAAGGGGGTAAAACTTTCCGGGGGTTGAAAAAAATCATTAAATTTCTTTATATGTATTTAGAAATGTCCTCTGCATATAAACACAGGTCTGATAGTGTCAGTGCGAATAGGGCCTAAGTGTTCATACCACAAATGTGCAGCATCCCCTAGCAACACCCATAGCAACCATATAAAATCCAAATAACTTGAGTAGACCACACCAGTCTTTTAATGCCCCGCTGATCTCATAAGCCTAAAGGCCTCATGTACACTGCTGCTGGTAAACGGATATTTAAGAGCAGTTAGACATTTTTTTTTTCAGCTGCCCCTGAACTCTCCTCTGTTATCTTATCTGAAAAGCTTCTAAAACACAGCGGTTTTTAAACGTTGGTTAATCTGTTAATTGTTTAATGTGATTGTAGCTGTAGAAGGGGACATACCCAAAAGCTTGTCCTGAAAAATGGTATGTTAGTGCAAATAAAAAAAGTATCACGGACAGTACTCAATTTTATCTGTTAATTGAAATCCTTCAGGGGAGGTTTTAAAGCATCCCGGGTACATTAAGCCTTAAAGAGGAAGTAAACCCTGGTGGGTTTTACTTCCTCTTTGTTCCCTGCAAAGTAAAAGCATAATGAGCTACTATACATTGCATAGTAGCTCATTATGTGCCACTTACCTGCAGAAGAAGCCCGCAATATCAGCGGTGTTCCCTCTCTCTCATCGCGTCCATCTTCAACCCCTCTTCCTTCCGGGGCTGCCTACTCTGGCTTTGCTATTGGCCAGAGTCGCGTGACGTCACTCCTGCACATGCGCGCTGGAGCCGACGGTCACAGGCACTATAGAAACGGCACGGATCGTGCCCTTTCTTTAGTGCGCATGCGCCGATCATGACGGCGCCCGGTTCTATGGCGAATATCTCCTAAACCATAGAGGTTTAGGAGATATTTCTAGTACCTAAAGGTAAGCCTTATTGTTGGCTTACCTGTAGGGAAAAGCGGTTGTACAGGGTGTAGAACCACTTTAAAGGGTTACGAAAGTCTTGCGTTTTTATTTTAATTTTAAAATAACAAATATGTTATACTTACCTTTACTGTGCAGTTGGTTTTGCACAGAGAGTCCCCATCCTCCTCTTTTGGGGTCCCTCAGCGGCACTAGTAGCTCCTTCCCGAATCGAGTTCCCACATCGGAGAAGCGCTCTCCTATGGTGGACACGAACTCGCTCCCGAGTCCTGCTTCTGCCCCACGTCACTGGATTTGATTGACAGCAGTGGGAGCCAATGGCTAAACTGCTATCAATCCATCCAATCAGGACCTGAGACACCGGCTTTTGCTGGTGTGCTTGTCCCCAGAGATAGAGGGGGTACAGGTAAGTAAAACGGGGGGCTGGGGGGGGGCTGCAGCATTGCAGGAGAGTTTTCACCTCAATGCATAGAAAGCATTAAAGTGAAAAACCTTGAGGGTTTACAAACCCTTTAATCTATAAAAGAAAGGAAGTCCATGGTTGCAGCAATTATAAATGTAGAGGATTTGCTGTGACATGACTGGTGGCGATGTGTACAGAATGTCTACCGGCAATGATAACTCTAAACTGGGCAGTGGGGGGCCTAAAAATGCGGATCAAATTCCTATTTTCACGACCCGTGTGAACAAGGCCTATTGAGATCAGTCAATTTAAGCCCCTGTTCACACTGGAGCGACTTGTCATGTGATTTGACGCATGACAAGTCGCACCCTATGTTGGCAATGGCACTGTTCATATCGGTGTGATGCCGTCTTTGCGATGCCGCATCGATTTGAAAAAGTCGTTCCTGCACTGCTTTTGGGGATTTCAGGTGCGACTCGCATAAACATCTGTGCATGAAGCCACAAAGTTGTCAGCCAAGTCACACCTGAAGTCGCATTGACATGCATTCAATGTGAACGAGGGCTGAGGTTTGTTTTTTCTCTTCATACCAATCAATACAAATGTACAAAATGTCTGCCAATCACAACACAAATCCACCCTGTTGCTGATAACAGACATAGGGCCCCATTCTATAAAGAGAAGTGCACGTTCTTCAGTTCAGTAATCACTTACAGCCGGCTTCTGATTGGTCACAATTGGTTACTGCGCTTTAGAAACTCTTTAGGCTCTATTCACACCTAGGCGATTGGAAGTGCGGGCGGAAACGCAGCGATCTGCCCGTGATTCCAAATCAAATCAAACATGGGACACGTTTACTTGTAAATAGCACCCCAATCGCAGTGCAATAAATCAGGCAGCAAACATGGCAAAATTGGAACGTGCAAAGCTTGTTGCTCAAAAAGGAGCTTCTTTTGACCGACAGTGTCGTGCAGATCCCCCCCCCTTCTGTATACAGTGAGTGGAGGGAGATCCCCCCCGTCTGTTCTGTATACAGTGAGTGGAGGGAGATCCCCCCGTCTGTTCTGTATACAGTGAGTGGAGGGAGATCCCCCCCCCCTCTGTTCTGTATACAGTGAGTGGAGGGAGATCCCCCCCCCCCCCTCTGTTCTGTATACAGTGAGTGGAGGGAGATCCCCCCCCCCCCTCTGTTCTGTATACAGTGAGTGGAGGGAGATCCTCCCCCCCTCTGTTCTGTATACAGTGAGTGGAGGGGGATCCCCCCCGTCTGTTCTGTATACAGTGAGTGGAGGGAGATTCCCCCCCCCCCGTCTGTTCTGTATACAGTGAGTGGAGGGAGATCCTCCCCCCCTCGTCTGTTCTGTATACATTGAGTGGAGGGAGATACTCCCCCCCTCGTCTGTTCTGTATACAGTGAGTGGAGGGAGATCCTCCCCCCCTCGTCTGTTCTGTATACAGTGAGTGGAGGGGGATCCCCCGTCTGTTCTGTATACAGAGAGTGGAGGGAGATTCCCCCCCCCGTCTGTTCTGTATACAGTGAGTGGAGGGAGATTCCCCCCCCCCCGTCTGTTCTGTATACAGTGAGTGGAGGGAGATTCCCCCCCTCGTCTGTTCTGTATACAGTGAGTGGAGGGAGATCCTCCCCCCCTCGTATGTTCTGTATACAGTGAGTGGAGGGAGATCCTCCCCCCCTCGTCTGTTCTGTATACAGTGAGTGGAGGGAGATCCTCCCCCCCTCGTCTGTTCTGTATACAGTGAGTGGAGGAAGATCCCCCCCCCCCTCTGTTCTGTATACAGTGAGTGGAGGGAGATCCCCCCCCTCTGTTCTGTATACAGTGAGTGGAGGGAGATCCCCCCCCTCTGTTCTGTATACAGTGAGTGGAGGGAGATCCCCCCCTCTGTTCTGTATACAGTGAGTGGAGGGAGATCCCCCCCCTCTGTTCTGTATACAGTGAGTGGAGGGAGATCCCCCCCCCCCTCTGTTCTGTATACAGTGAGTGGAGGGAGATCCCCCCCCCTCTGTTCTGTATACAGTGAGTGGAGGGAGATCCCCCCCCCCTCTGTTCTGTATACAGTGAGTGGAGGGAGATCCCCCCCCCCTCTGTTCTGTATACAGTGAGTGGAGGGAGATCCCCCCCCTCTGTTCTGTATACAGTGAGTGGAGGGAGATCCCCCCCCTCTGTTCTGTCTACAGTGAGTGGAGGGAGATCCCCCCCCCGTCTGTTCTGTATACAGTGAGTGGAGGGAGATCCTCCCCCCCTCGTCTGTTCTGTATACATTGAGTGGAGGGAGATACTCCCCCCCTCGTCTGTTCTGTATACAGTGAGTGGAGGGAGATCCTCCCCCCCTCGTCTGTTCTGTATACAGTGAGTGGAGGGGGATCCCCCGTCTGTTCTGTATACAGAGAGTGGAGGGAGATTCCCCCCCCCCGTCTGTTCTGTATACAGTGAGTGGAGGGAGATTCCCCCCCCCCCGTCTGTTCTGTATACAGTGAGTGGAGGGAGATTCCCCCCCTCGTCTGTTCTGTATACAGTGAGTGGAGGGAGATCCTCCCCCCCTCGTATGTTCTGTATACAGTGAGTGGAGGGAGATCCTCCCCCCCTCGTCTGTTCTGTATACAGTGAGTGGAGGGAGATCCTCCCCCCCTCGTCTGTTCTGTATACAGTGAGTGGAGGAAGATCCCCCCCCCCCCTCTGTTCTGTATACAGTGAGTGGAGGGAGATCCCCCCCCTCTGTTCTGTATACAGTGAGTGGAGGGAGATCCCCCCCCTCTGTTCTGTATACAGTGAGTGGAGGGAGATCCCCCCCTCTGTTCTGTATACAGTGAGTGGAGGGAGATCCCCCCCCTCTGTTCTGTATACAGTGAGTGGAGGGAGATCCCCCCCCCCTCTGTTCTGTATACAGTGAGTGGAGGGAGATCCCCCCCCCTCTGTTCTGTATACAGTGAGTGGAGGGAGATCCCCCCCCTCTGTTCTGTATACAGTGAGTGGAGGGAGATCCCCCCCCCCTCTGTTCTGTATACAGTGAGTGGAGGGAGATCCCCCCCCTCTGTTCTGTATACAGTGAGTGGAGGGAGATCCCCCCCCTCTGTTCTGTCTACAGTGAGTGGAGGGAGATCCCCCCCCCCCATGTTCTGTATACAGTGAGTGGAGGGAGATCCCCCCCCCTCTGTTCTGTATACAGTGAGTGGAGGGAGATCCCCCCCGTCTGTTCTGTATACAGTGAGTGGAGGGAGATCCCCCCCCCTCTGTTCTGTATACAGTGAGTGGAGGGAGATCCCCCCCGTCTGTTCTGTATACAGTGAGTGGAGGGAGATCCCCCCCCCTCTGTTCTGTATACAGTGAGTGGAGGGAGATCCCCCCCCCGTCTGTTCTGTATACAGTGAGTGGAGGGAGATCCCCCCCCGTCTGTTCTGTATACAGTGAGTGGAGGGAGATCCCCCCCCTCTGTTCTGTATACAGTGAGTGGAGGGAGATCCCCCCCCCTGTCTGTTCCAAGCTTCAGCTAATTCAGTTAAGTTTTTAAAATGAAAGATAAAAGGTGATTGGAGCAGCTGTACACGGCAACCATTCTTCAGTCTTGTACACAAGAATATTGCATGAATGATTGTTTTTTTTTGCTGGTCTCATATTGAAAACCGAGAGGTTACTAAAGTGATGAAAATTCTCCTAGGACAGAACTGAACTTCAGAAATTCTATATTCTTTTTTTCATGTAGTATTTTATTTCTGAGCATGCGCGGGCTTCTGTTTTAATTTTTTTGAATGAAAGCTGTTAAGCCGAAAAAAAAAAAAAAAAAACGCACGGCATTCATCCCGTGTGTATGACGGTCTGTCTGGAAAACCAGCAGCCGACTGACTGCCGATCAGTGTGCTCAGCCAATGGCAGTGAGGGCAGAGCGGAGTGTTGGGGTGGGGAGATCGATGTACTAACATCTGATCATTGGTACAGCGCCTCCAACTGTTTTTGTGAATAAATTAATGTGGTACGATCGTATGATCATCGTACAGTACAACACGAGGAAGATTTTCGTGTTTGTTCCATCAGATAATTTTACATGAACTGTACTGATTGGCTGTAGAAAGCGCAGTACTAATAATCAGAGGATCGCAGCATTTTCTCGTGGTTTGTACTGACAGTCAATTCCCTCTAATATCTGTTATCACAACAAATCTACATCGCCCTATTGGCCTATGTGTGATAGAGGAGCCCCGATCACAGCCCAGGGAGGTGATCCGGGCTGTGCAGTGTATATGAGTATAGAGATTACCGGCTCCGGGGCCACTGGGACCGGCGGGTGCGGCCTCCTCCTCCTCCTCCTCGGGGGTGTTGTTCTGGTTGTTGGACGCTTTGCGGCTCCGCCTGTAGGAGGCCATGGCTCGGTGTTTGTCGGCCAGCAGGACGCACTTATCACACGAGCACCGCTTCCATCCGCAGTGCTTGGAGTGACCCCGGACCGGGACCAGAACCCCGTGATTGCGGCACCGAGCACACCTCGGGATCCTACTGGGGAGGCCCAGAGAAGAGACGTCATCCGACATGATGGAGGATCCTGATCTCCGCACCCACCACCGACTGACACTCCCCTCCCCCACATCACACGGTTATATCTCCCCCTCCCCCACCCCAACATTACTCAGTTCCCCTAAAACATTTCACCCTATGCGGATACCTCTCCTTCTATATATTGACACCGCCCCAATGTATAAACCTCCCAATATACTGACACCCCCCAATATATTGACACCCCTAAATAGATCAACACCCCCAATATACTGACACCACCCCAATATATCAACAACCTCAATATATCAACGCGACACCCCTCAATATATTGACACCCCCAATATACTGACACCCCCAAAATATCAACACGACACCCCTCAATATATTGACACCCCCAAAATATCAACACGACACTCCTCAATATATTGACACCCCCAATATATCAACACGACACCCCCCAATATACTGACACCCCCAATATACTGACACCCCCAATATATCAACACGACGCCCCTCAATATACTGACACCCCCAATATATCAACACGACACCCCTCAATAGATTTAAAACCCCCCAATATATCAACACAACACCCCTCAATATATTGACACCCCCAATATATCAACACCCCAATATACTGACACCCCCAATATATCAACACCCCCAATATACTGACACCACCCCAATATATCAACACCCTCAATATATCAACGCGACACCCCTCAATATATTGACACCCCCAATATACTGACACCCCCAAAATATCAACACGACACCCCTCAATATTTTGACACCCCCAATATATCAACACGACACCCCTCAATAGATTTAAACCCCCCCAATATATCAACACAACACCCCTCAATATATTGACACCCCCAATATATCAACACCCCAATATACTGACACCCCCAATATATCAACACCCCCAATATACTGACACCACCCCAATATATCAACACCCTCAATATATCAACGCGACACCCCTCAATATATTGACACCCCCAATATACTGACACCCCCAAAATATCAACACGACACCCCTCAATATATTGACACCCCCAATATATCAACACGACGCCCCTCAATATATTGACACCCCCAATATACTGACACCCCCAATATATCAACACGACGCCCCTCAATATATTGACACCCCCAATATACTGACACCCCCAATATATCAACACGACACCCCTCAATAGATTTAAAACCCCCCAATATATCAACACAACACCCCTCAATATATTGACACCCCCAATATATCAACACCCCCAATATACTTACACCCTCAATATATCAACACCCCCAATATACTGACGCGACACCCCTCAATATACTGACACCCCCAATATACTGATACCCCTCAATATACACTGACACTCCCCCAATATACTAACATCCCGTCTATATAATGACACCCCCAAATATACTAACATCCTTCAATATACTGACAGACCCCCAATATACTAACATCCCTTCTATATACTGACACCCCCAACACACACACACACACACACACACACACACACACACACACACACACACACACACAGCACCTGTACTGACTATTACATACTTACCAAGTTTATAGAAATGAAAGCAGTCACCCCTCCCCCAGCTTGTAGAGAGTTCAATGTAACAATATACAGACACCCCCCAGGGGGTGATACATTGCAGAGCTGTGATTCTCCATCCTGGGATCACAATCTCTACACTGATAAGACGGATCAGAGGAATGAAGAAAGTTCCTCCATAACAATCTATATCTGGATGAAGAGATCTCTTTATTTATTTATCTTCCAATAAACTTTTCACATCAAACAATCACATTGCTGGTCACACATGTCCCTCCTCTCTCCTCTCTCCATTATTCACTGCAGACAAGTCATGACTCCCTAAGGATCGCTGTGCCCAGATAAGGGGCTCATTCACACCGGCGGGCATGCATCAAGGCATTTATAAAACAATGCAATGTAATAGCATTGGAGGAGGGCCATCCTAAAATAAAAGATAACATTAACATTCTCAAAAAAAATATATATCTAAATAAAAAAATTTTTTTTTTTACTTACCAGAAACCCCTGTTGCTAGGCAGTCTTGCTAATCTGTCTATTCCTATTCCACAGCGCTTCTTCCTCTTCGGCGAGCTGCCCCGTTGTCTTCTGGGACCCGTGTGTGTCCCAGAAAACAACGGGGACATTGACAAAACGCAGTGCGACTCGTGCATGCGCAGTAGGAAACGGGCAGTGAAGCCGCAAGGCTCCCCTGCCTGTTTCCCTTTGTTAAGATGGTGGCGCCGACAGCCGATCCGATGGACGGATCAGCCGGGGGGGGGGGGGGGGGGGGTGGTGGGTGGGTGACATCTCAGGCTCGCCAGACAGGTATGTGTCCTTATTAAAAGTCAGCAGCTACAGTGTTTGGAGCTGCTGACTTAAAAAAAAAAAAAAAAATTTACATGACACTGTATGTACCCCTATACCTGGCAGTGTATTGCTGTGCGTTCCATCGTATTGGAACGCACTGCGCTGCAAAAAAATCCAACATGTTCTACTTCTCTCCTACCGCAAACCAACATTGGTGTGAATGGAGGCAATAGGACACGAGGGAGATTAGCTTGTCAATGCATGTAGCAACACAACCAATGGAGGTCAGTGTGAATGAGCCCCCCACTCCACAGCCACAACCCCCCACTTGCCATTAACCCCTTCACTGCCAGAGACTTTTTTGCACACATGATTAAAAAAATCATTTTCGGTCTGAAGATTCGTTAAAACCCCCAAACTATATATTTTCTGGAAGCCGGAGGCCCAGGGATGCGCAATTAGCGGACCTCCAGCTGTTGCAGAACTACAAATCCCAAGAGGCATAGCAAGACTCTAACAGCCACAAGCATGACACCCAGAGGCAGAGGCATGATGGGACTTGTAGTTTTGCAACAGCTGGAGGTCCGCTAATTGCATATCCCTAGAGGATAGAATGATGTTAGCGCAACAGTTTATCAAATGCAAATTTTCAGTAAAAAGAAAAAAATAGTAAAATTTAAAAGATGAGTATATGCCGAGTAAGAGGCACCAAATATGGCAAGCTTTAAAGTGATTCTAAAAGTTTTAATTAACCACTTCCTACCCCGCCCATAGTCAAATGATATCCGCAGGAGGGATCTCCCATCCTGGGTGGTTGTCATATGACATCCTGGGCTTCCCGGTCATCTAGGGGGCGCTCAACTGCCGCGTCACTCGGGAGCAGGTGCGCGTGTCCAGTGGCCCCGATGTCTGCCAGGCACCCACGATTGCCGGTAATAGAGCCGGGACGTGGATCTGTGTGTGTGTAAACACACAGATCCACGTCCTGTCAGAGGAGAGAAGACCGATCTTGTGTTCACAGTACAGAGCAACACTGATCGGTCTCCTCCCCTTGAGTCCCCTCCCCCTACAGTTAGAATCACTCCCTATTTAACACATTTAACCCCTTCATCGCCCTCTAGTGTTAACCCCTTCCCTGCCAGTCATATTTATACAGTAATCAGTGCATTTTTATTGCACTGATCGCCGTATGAATGTCAATGGTTCCAAAAACGTGCCAAAAATGTCTGATCTGTCCGATGCAGTGTCACAGTCCCGCAAAAAAATCGTAGATCGCCGCCATTTCTAGTAAAAAAAATAAATAAATAAAAATAATAATAAAAATGCCATAAATCTATCACCAATTTTGTAGACGCTATAACATATACTTATACTAAACTAATAAATATAATAAATATAAATAATAAATATACGATTATTGTAATTTTTTTTAACCAAAAATATAGAAGAATACATATCAACCTAAACTGAGGAAAAAATCTTTATTTTTTTTTTATTAAATGGGATATTTATTATAGCAAAAAGTAAAAAAATGTTTTGTTTTTTTCAAACTTGTCACTCTTCTTGTGTTTATAGCGCAAGAAATAAAAACCACAGAGGTGATCAAATACCACCAAAAGAATTATAAAAATTCATTCATTTGAGTACAGTGTTGCATGACCGCGCAATTGTCATTCAAAATCCGACAGCGCTGAAAGCTGAAAATTGGCCTGGGCAGAAAGGGGGTGAAAATGCCCTGTATTGAAGTGATTAAAAAATAAATATGTAATACTTACTGTACCAGCTCTGTGTAATAGTATTGCACAGAGCAGCCCCAGTCCTCCGCCGGCAGTCCTGGCTTGTTTAGGCCCCATTCACATCTAAAAGATTTTCAGCTTGTAAAACGCTTGGTTCTGAAGCTCCAAAATGCCCAACAAGCCAAATCCCATTCATTTCAATGGCCCCTGTTCACATATGGGCATTCTATCACCTGAAGGAAAACGCCTGAAGCTCAAAAAATTACACAAGCTTCTTTTTAGCAGATGACAAGCATTTTTGGCCCCATAGACTTGAATGGAAACGCCTGACTTGAGCAGAAAAACGCTCATAAAATGTTCAAATAGCAGCTCTCCATCCCTAATTTCCTCTTCCTGAAAGCGGGGTTCCACCCTAAAGTGGAACTTCCAATCATCGGAACCCTCCCCCCCTCCGGTGTCACATTTGGCACCCTTTAGGGGGGAGGAGGGTGCAGATACCTGTCTAAGACAGGTATTTGCACCCACTTCCGGGCATAGACTCCCATGGGAGTCTATGCCGTTTCCTGTCCCGCCACGCTGTCTGCTGGGACACACATGGGCCCCAGAGACAGCGTGGGCCACTCCTAGTGCGCTGCGTGACTCGCGCATGCGCAGTAGGGAACCGGGAAGTGAAGCCGCAATGCTTCACTTCCTGATTCCCTCACCTAGAAAGGCGGCGGCAGCAGCCGAGACCCGAGCAATCGATCGGTCTCGGCTGCCGACATCGCTGGACCCCGGGACAGATGAGTGTCTATTTATTAAAAGTCAGCAGCTGTAGTATTTATACTACAGCTGCTGGCTTTTAATATATTTTTTTGCATGTGGAATCCCTCTTGAAGCTGTAAAACGCTTGTAATACGCTTCTAAAAATGCTTTAACCACTTCCCGCCCAGCCTAGAGCAAAATGACGGCCGGGCGGTGGTTCAGTTATCCTGACTGAGAGTCATATGACGTCCTTCAAGATAACAGCCGCTGCCAAAGTAATCAGTGGTGCGGTTTGTCAGTACGAGGAGGCTCTCCCGCAGAGACTCTTTACCACGAGATCAGCCGTGTCCAATTACGCCTGATCATGATGTAAACAGGAATAGCCGTTAATCGTTTTTTCCTCACTCATGTCTGACAGACGCGAGTAGAGGAGAGCCGATCAGTGGCTCTCCTCACGGGGGGGTAGTCTGTGCTGACTGTTTATCAGCGCAGCCACTCAGGGCCGCTGATAGGCCAGTACAACTGGCCCTGCTGTACCGGGCCTGACCAGCAGGGGGGCCCGGGCAACCTGAACTGCAAAGTCAATTTTTAATGAAAAAAAAAAAGATTCTCCTCCACCGATCACCGTCCGCACCCCCCGCCATCAACACAGTGCTGACTCTGCTCACCGCTACATGGAGAGATAGCGGGTTGTTTACTGATTGATCGGAGCTCACTGATAGCTCCGAATCACAGCCAGGGACAGCTGCTCAGAGCCAGCGCTGACACTTCCATCCTCCCCTCACAAGCAGGAAAGGAGAGAGAGCTGCTAATGCTGCTGCTCCTCTTCCTTCCGCCCCCTTCTCCTGTCTGCCCCGCTGACCCATCAGGGGATGAAGCCAGTGTCGGACCAAGTCCCGAACTTCCGGCACTGCGCTCCACTCAAGGAGGATTCTTAGCTAGGCCAGTCTGTTCCTCCGCTCGGTGCCTCTCTCCCCGCTCCACCTCTCAGCTCCGCCCCCCCATCTTCGGCTCTCACGGTACCTTATTCATGCCGGTAAGGCAATACAAATGATGTGGATCTTAAAGAGGGCAAGGGGTGCTGCTATAAGGGGGGTCTCTGGGGGGGGGGGGGGTACTCTGATGTAATGGGTATCTTTCTTTCCTTCCACTCCCCCTGTACCACTTACCCTCCCTCTGTGCTGTGCCCTCCAGCTCCCTCCTTTACCTTACTCTTTTGTCCTGTGCCCACTTACCCTCCCATGTACTGTACCCTCCTGCTGCTTGGTCCTGTGCCCACTTACCCTCCCCCTGTGCTGTGCCCTCCTCCCCCCTGTACTGTGCCCTCCTGCCCCCTGTATTGTGCCCACTTACCCTCCCCCTGTGCTGTGCCCTCCTGACCTCTGTACTGTGCCCACTTATCCTCCCCATCTTCTGTGCCCTCCTGCTCCCCTGGTACTGTACCCTCCTGCCCCCTGTATTGTCCACTTACCCTCCCCCTGTGCTGTGCCCTCCTACCCCCTGTACTGTGCCCACTTACCCTCCCCTCTGTGCTGCGCCTTCCTGCTCCCCCTGTACTGTGCCCACTTACCCTCCCCTTGTGCTGTGCCCTCCTACCCCCTGTACTGTGCCCACTTACCCTCCCTCCTGTGCTGTACCTTCCTGCTCCCCCTGTTCTGTACCCTCCTGCCCCCTGTACTGTTCCCACTTACCTCCCCTGTTCTGTGCCTTCCTGCTCCCCCTGTACTGTACCCTCCTGCCCCCTGTACTATGTCCACTTACCTTCCACTGTACTGTGCCCACTTACTCTCCCCCTGTGCTGTGCCCTTCTGCTCCCTCCTTTACTATACCCTCCTGCCCCCTGTACTGTGCCATCCTGCCCCCTGTACTGTGCCCACTTACCCTCCCCCTGTGCCGTGCCCTCCTGCTCCCCCTGTACTGTTCCCTCCTGCCCCCGTACTCTGTCCACTTCCCCCCCCCCTGTTCTGTGCCTTCCTGCTCCCTCTGTACTGTACCCTCCTTCCCCCTGTACTATGCCCACTTACCTTCCACTGTACTGTGCCCACTTACCCTCCCCCTGTGCTGTGCCCTCCTGCTCCCTCCTTTACTATACCCTCCTGCCCCCTGTACTGTGCCCACTTGCCCTCCCTCTCTGTGCTGTACACTCCTGCCCCCTGTACTGTGCCCACTTACCCTCCCCTGTGCTGTACACTCCTGCCCCCTGTACTGTGCCCACTTACCCTCCCCTGTGCTGTACACTCCTGCCCCCTGTACTGTGCCTTCTTACCCTTCCCCTGTGCTGTGTCCTGCTCCCCCCTGTACTGTGTCCAACTACCCTCCTTATACAGTTATTTATCACTTGAATTATTTTTCCCATTGTGGGTGTGAGTGGGGCCTCATGCCTAAGTTTTGCCTAAGGCCCCACAAAGCCTAGAGCCGCCTCTGCCCTGCCAATACACCTGAAAACTATCTACAGTAAACTATCTTTAACGAGACCTGGCTTGTTGTTTTTTTCAACCTTTATCATTTGTTTAATCTCCCTAATTCAATTTCAAAATACCATTTTATTTATTCATTAATGGTTTGTATTACATATAGATATTAAAGAGGTCTGTTCTCATCTGAAAACAGTATTTCTTTTGGATAATCAAACCTATAACTGGCTGGAGAAAAACAAATATTACTTGTAGACAAACCTACACTTTGTGTCAAGGCGGGGTCTGGGGAGGGACAATAGGTGGGGCCAGGGGTGGGGCTGAAGGAGGGACCATGGGCGGGGCCAGGGTGGAGCTGAAGGGGGCCCCATCAAGTAGGCTGTACGGGGCCCCATGATTTCTATCAGCGGCCCTGCAGCCACTCCTCGGATGACCACACTGGATCACCAGGGCCATCCACATGTTCAAATGGGCACTGATTGGCACCAGTATGTAATAAGAGAACAGTGATGCCCAGCAATGCCACCCATCAGTGCCCATACATGTCCATCAGTGCCATGATGTGGCTATGCCCTTGTACACACGGTCGGAGATTCCGACAACCAAATCCGTCTGAGTAATTCCGACGGATTAATTCCGGAAGAGGTCCGGAAGTGATGTTGCATACACACGGTCGGACAAAGTTGTCGGAAAATCCGATTGTACATAACGTGATGACGTTATTCCGTTACAGTAAGACTATGTTCAGGCTAGCAGCCAATAGCTTTGGTCTAGGAATCTTGATCTGAGCATGCGTGGCACTTTGTCCGTCGAAGTAGGCTACACATGATCGTATGTCCGATCGGAGCATTTTGACGGAAAATTTTACCGTCAAGTTGGAAAAGTTGGTCCGCCGGATATTCCGACGGAAACAGTCCGATGGAGACCACACACAGTCGGAATATCCGACAAAACGGTCCGATAGGACACATTCCGTCGGAATCTCCCACCGTGTGTACAAGGGCTAAGACGCTTTCAGCAGCGGTTGCATCTTCTATGTACAATGTAGGGTAAATAGCCCCGCATTGTATATGATGATGCTAAGGGACCGCCCACAGCCCAGAGCTTCAGATATAAGAGAACAGTACTGGTGGCTGCTGCAATGAGGGATATGGCAAGTAATACCCCTTGTCCTGGCCTGCACCCCTATACTAGACAAGCATTTGTATCTTGCAACATGGGGGGAAGGGGGGTGGGCGGGGCACTCAAACTCAGCTTTAGCACCCGAAATGACTTGTCATGGTATCTGACAGGTTAAATCCCATGACAAGTCGCACCTTATTGTCAGCAATGGCACTGTTCAAATCGGTGCAATGCCAACTTTGTGGTGCCGCATCTGTTTGAAAAAGTAGTTCCTGCACTACTTTAGGTGATTTCAGGTGCGATTTGCATAGGCATCTGTGCATGAAGCCACACAGATGTCTTCCAAGTCGCACCTGAAGTCGCACTGACATGCGGCTTTGAAATTGTGCGATTTCAGAGGACTTAACAAAAATATTAAAAGTAAATGATCCCCTACACAGAAAACATGGAATACTCACCTATTACTCCCTTCTGCTCATGCTGCTCCTGTAGAGTCAAGAAAGTGCTGAAGATGCTGCTGAATCTGACACTTCCGGGAGGGCTGACATCCTGATCCTATGGTTCCATCTGACAGCTCATTCTTAATTACTGTGTCCTGCTCATGCTATCACATAGGAGGCTTGTTAGGCCCTTTGTGATAGCAATAAAGTAAAAAAAAAAAAAAGTTTTAGGGCTGACTCACACCACAAAAACGCACTTCAGCTCCATTCCGGGTGCGTTTCTGCATGCACATTTTTAAACACGTTTTTGATGCGTTCCAGATGTATTCCAGGTGCTTTTTTTTCTTCACTATACTAGAGTCCAGTATGTTTTTTAATGCGTTCCAGTGCGTTTTTGATGCATTTCAGTGCAGTCCAGTGCAGGAAAAATGCAGCATGCTCTACTTTTTTTCTGGAACTGGCTGCACCGGTTGCACCCCCGATGTCATTGGAAACCATATAACCTACTTATTTCCAATGACATCGGAGGTGCAACCGGTGCAGCCAGTTCCAGAAAAAAAGTAGAGCATGCTGCATTTTTCCTGCACTGGACTGCACTGAAATGCATCAAAAACGCACTGGAACGCATTAAAAACCATGCTGGACCCTAATATAGTGAAAAAATCAGGAAAAAGAAGGGGGGGGGAAAAAAAGCACCTGGAATGAATCCAGAATCACTTAAAAAACGCACCAAAAACACAGTGGAATGCATCAAAAACGCATAGAAATGCATTCGAAACGGATCTGGAGTGCTTTATTTGGTGTGAACCAGCCCTTTTATTACCCCCTACACACTTTATATAAAAAGGGTGGCGAAGGGCGAGCAAATATATGGAAACAAGGATTGTACCACACATGTAAGGTGTTATCATGAATGTCAGAATGAGAGTAATATTTCCAGGGCCATAATTCACGAATAATGCTAAACTCATAACCTGTAAAGCTTTTCAAAGCATCACCTATGGAGAATTTTAGTTACCAACGTTTCTGGCGATTCTATGGGCATGCACAATATTTAAGACTTGACGTGCATGGTATCTACTTACTTGTGAACAATCCAATCTATTATATTTTACAAGTCAAATAGGTATAATGCAGTGTTCGTTTACAAAAAATCAATAATAATTTTAGTGTATTTTTTCCTAAAAATATGCAAATATCGACATAAGAAATTGGAACTACCACCATTTTATTCTCCAGGGTCTCTGCTTTCAGAAAATATATACTTTTATGAGAAGGAGGGGGTGAATGCAATAAGTTCTATCAAAAAATTCAGCTTTTAACATGTGTGCTAAAAAATTAAAAACTTGCCCAGGTAGACAAGTGGTTAACAAGCAGACTGCTCTGAAGAGCAAAAGAAAAGAAGACTGCTTGGCTGCTGATTGGTTGGTAAGTTTTGGCACACAGTGTTGCAGATTTGCTGCATGTGGACACAGAAATAAAAAAACAAGATTGTGGAACCAGGTGTTCATGGTTTGTATAATGCAATGGTATAAACTGGATGAAACTTTTTTTTAATTAATTTGAGGACAGAACATTGTATTTATATTTTGAGTTTCACAAATGATAATGTTACAAACCACAAAAACTGGCACGCTATCCATTGCATACATGTTTTAATAATATGGTAAAAATACAAAAATGAAAGCAGTACTAAACCAAAAAAAGAAAAAAACAAACCTTACCAGTTCTAAGCCCTTGTACACACGGTCGGATAATCTGTCGGATTGCGTTTTATCGGACCGTGTCGTCGGATAATCCGACTGTGTGTGGTATGCATCGGACTGATTCCGTCCGACCCAATTGGGCCGGACGGACCTAATCCGATCATGTGTAGAGCATTTTCATCGGACCAAGTGCCACGCATGCTCAGATCAAATTCCTACATCAAAGCTATTGGCTACTAGCCTGAACGTAGTCCCATCGTAACAAAATGATGTCATCACGTTCTGAAAGATCGGATTTTTCGCCACTTGGCCCGACCGTGTGTATGCAACAGTTTCGGACAAGATCCGACGGACAAAATCCGACAGGCAAAATCCGACGGATTTGGTTGTGGAAATCTCCGACCGTGTGTACAGGGGCTTAGACTTGGTGGCTGCATTGTTTTTTTTTTTTTTCCTTCTCCTTTATTTTCGCCCAGTGATTTGACCAGTAGCACACTTCTTGTTAGTCAATGTTCACACTATTGCGTTTGCGTGTGTAAATCGCACTCATTTCCATATCCACAATTCTAACACTCCGCTCTTTAGCAGACACATCACAACGACATCTCCTGGTCCCCACTATCGATTGCTTGTCAGTGACACTGACTCCTGATCATGTGACCACTATGATAGCCAATCACAGTGGTCACAAAACTGCTGATCCTTTACACGTTCAGAACCTTTTAACTACTTCAGCTCTGGAAGATTTACCCCCCTTCATGACCAGTCCAGTTTTTGCAATACGGCACTGCGTTATTTTAACTGACAATTGCGTGGTCGTGTGACGCTGTATCCAAATAAAATTGATGTCCTTTTTCCCCCACATATAGAGATTTATGTGATCACCTCTGCGTTTTTTTTTTGTTTGTTTTTTTGCAATATAAACAAAAAAAAGACCAGCAATTTTGAAAAAAACTATATTTTTTATTTTCTGCTATAAAACATATCCAATAAAAAGTCAGCGATCAGCGACTTATAGTGGGACTGCGACATTATGGTGGACAAATTGGACACTTTTTTGGGGACCAGGGACACTAATACATTAATCAGTGCTAAAACTAGGCACTGTCACTGTACTAACGACACCTGAAGGGAAGGGGTTAACATCGGGGTGATCAAAAGGGTTAAATGTGTTTCTAGGGAGTGCTTACTAACTGTGAGGGAGGTGCTTGTAACATGGAAAGGCAGAGATCTGTGTTCCTTACTAACAGAACAGCGATCTGCCTTGTTTACAACTGCAGACAGCTGTTCTGCCTCTCTCAGGAATGATTGGCATGTCCTGGCAGACATCGAGTGCTGATTGGCTCCTGCTGTTTTCCAATCACTGCGTGAGTGCTTTGCCTGCAGCGCGCGTGTGCGCCCCCCGACCCGGAGATGCAAAATCATGTACCTATATACAGTCGGCAAGCGGTTAAAGGGATGTGAAGGCAGGCAGGAAAGGGTTAACACTACCTGGGATCTTCAAAACTGTACTGTCCTCATATACTTTGTACATCTGTTTATCATTGCACAACCTCTGTATACCTGAATATTTTAATAAAGACTATGGGAATGTTTGACAATTCTTCCAGAAGCACATTTGTTACGTCTCGTAATTTATTCTGCGCATGCGTGGCACTTTGTCCATCGGAAATTGTCTACAAACGAACAGAATTTAAACGAATGGATTTTGTTGTCGGAAAATTTTAGCTCCTGCTCTCGAACTTTGTGTGTCGGAAATTCCAACGGAAAAAGTCTGATGGAGCCCACACACGATCGGATTTTCCATCAACAAGATCCGTCGGAAAGTCTGACTGTGTGTACAGGGCATTATGCTGTATGGCTTCTTTTATTTTTCTTTCTTTTTGTTTTCTTGCCTGTTATAAATCATATATATATATAGCACCCTGGTCTTAAACAGGGCTGCTAATAAATCTAGTTGCGCTAGGTGGTAACCAGCCTGGCTAATTGGTAGGTTGATCCACTGATTCGTGTCCTAAGTCTGAGTTTGGGGTAGTCTCTCTCTTCTGTCAATAGGTGGCACTGCTGCTTTTGGCGTTAGAATGATGGATTATCATCAGTTCAGGTAATGGGTAACTAGGTTGTCTTAGCCAATCAGCAGGAGTTTTTTTGACCGCTGTGTGTGGTGGGAGGCTATGCTTTTGGGAGGAGTCAGGTGATCAGGGTTCTTCCCGCCTGAGGCTGCGGCGTGGGTGTGTGTTGAGAAGCTCATCGTTGCTAGGCCTCAAGTCTGAGGCCTATCCAAGAGGCATGCTGACTGCTAGGTCCACTTAAGGCCTATCCAGCAGTTCTGAATGAATTAATGAAATACTTGTATAGCGCACAATGCGAACTGAATCGCCTCTAGTTCTGGGTTCCACAAAGGAGGAGCAGCCAAGGTTAAGCCCAGAGCCTGGGGCGGAACCACATGTGTTAGAGGCTCGGCCTGAAGGGAGCCTGATCATTGCCGGAGGTAAAGAAGAAGCAGTTGCCACAAAGGGATGACCACTCCTGTTAACGGAGACAGGTTTGGAAGGGATGAAGTTCTGAAGGAGTACCAGAACAGACGCTTCACTAGCCGGGGACAGTGAAGTAAGTGGGAAAGCTTCAGTGGAGACTCATCCAGGAAGGCAGCGGGTAGCTGTGAGTAAAGCTTGAAGGAGTACGGCAGGTGGCTGTAAGTAAAGTTTGAAGATAAAGTACAGCGGTTAGCTGTGGGTGAAGCATGGGGAATCCAGCAGGTGGCCGAGAGTCCAAGAAGTCTAGTGAGCAATGGCGTCCCGTGCATTGTAGGCACACGGGTGCCATCCCCCTTATCCTTGCTGCCGCCCCTCTATCCATGTGCCCAGCCCCTTTCAGGACGCCGGACTCATAGACTCCTATGGCGGTGGCGAGAGCTCTCTTTCTCCCCTTTGTTCCTGTTAAGAAAAATAAAACTCTCTTTGTTCATTCTTAAAAAAAGTGACTGGCGCCCATCTTTTCACCTTGCACCACACCCACTATGCCTAGTACCCTGCACCCTGAGGAGGAATGTCAGTTCTCCCTGACTCTGGGGGGTCACCATCAGGCCCTTGGTAGTTGAGGAGACCGCTACACATACTTTACTACATACCAGTTTGTGTTTTTTGTATACAGATGGGTACACTGTTCTTGTTGGATCCCATATTAACTCCTTCACTTTTAGCAACCTATTTGCTCTTTCTTGTAATATTTGATATGTTAAAACCTGAATAAACATATATTTGATTTTAAAGTGACTCTGTCATTTATATAAGTAAAGCCTTTGAAAGAACACAATTAAAGTGGTTGTAAACCTCAGACATGAAAAATGAACAAAGCATATTCCTCTATAGTGTGTACTTGTCTCAATTAGCAGCACTAAGTGTCATTTCTGTTTGCTGCTTCATTCCTCTGTTATCAGCATGAGTCACTTCTGACAAGTTTTACTGACGCCAAGAGAAAAATGGTGACAGGGGAGGGATTTCCAGCAGATTGACAGCCTCAGCTCTGTTCCTGTGTGCTGTGTGAAGGGGGGGGGGGGGAATGTCTCTTCCCTCCAATCAGCTCTCTGAGCTCTCCTCATTGAGCTTTACAGAGTGTAACTTCAGCTCTCTGTCCCCTTTTTCAGGCAGCTCAGACAAGCTTTAAAATGCAGCGTCTTGAACAGCAATTGTACACCATCACCCCACGCCTTCTCTTGCCCCCCCAGAGAGAGACAAATGGCAGCGAGAAGCTAACGTCACAACCCCCCCCCACGTGCCATCCATCCACCCCCCTCTGTAGGTGACGAATGACAATCAATGGGCCGGCTGGTGGTGGTGCTGGATCTAAAGTCATAAATATTGGTCAATATTGTGACCTCAACATATTCAGTAGACTTCTCCTAAACCATAGGAATCCACTACCCACTGGAGGCTTGGAGAATAATTTTGAGGTGTAAAACATTCTCCAAAAGAGAACATATCAGTAGAACAAAATGGTGTGATTAAATTGTTATATATTTGACATCAATAGACAAGGTTGTGTTTTCAGAGTAATGTCATTGGCCTATTTAGTTAGGAATTGGCTCTTCTATCAGAGTCCCCATACAAACCTTGTGGAACGTTCCTCCACCTTGCAGTTATACTTTTCTGCCATAAGGTGATGCTGTTTCCCATGTTTGATGCGGAATACAGAAGTTATTCGTGAGAACAGTCTGAATTTGGAAAAGTAGAAAACAGTTTTTCGAATAGTATTTTGTAGAAATTTAGGCAAAAAGATCACATACTGTATATAAGCTTAACTCTGCAATTCCTATAATTTTGAATAACTAAAATTTTTCCAATGAAAAATGCACTTTGGAAGTAGTGTCTCCTTTAACCCTACCTATGCGAAAGGGTCTTCTATGCTGGATATATTTCCTTCCATAGTTTATCATAAAAAAGGTATAAGGGCTCTTTCACACATATGGCCGGGGGTAGTAACAGGCGGCAGAGCCTCTGCGTTTTTTAACTCAGGCTGCAGAATTTTACAGACGGCCTGAGCTGTCAAACTCACCTATTGAGGAGCCGCGACACAACCGAAAGCAATGCACACAATTTCAGCGCCGTAGTGTGGCATTACGGGGCCAAATCAGGTGGTGAGTAGGCAATATAATACTGGGGAACAGAACACGTTACTAAAGATGGAAAATAATACTTTTTCTATAAAACTTAACCCTCCATGTGCTGATCCTTAACCACTTCACTCCTGGGCCGTTTCTGATGCCGCGTACACACGACCGGACTTTTCGACATCAAAGGTCCGGCGGAACGATTCCAGCAGACCATTCGATTGTGTGTGGGCTGCAGCGGACTTTTGATTTGCAAAAATCCATCAGACTTTAGAAATGGAACATGTTTCAAATTTTTCCGCCGGACCCAGTTCCTACCGAGAAATCCGCTCATGTGTATGCTAGTCCGACGGACAAAAACCGACTCGAGGGCAGCTATTGGCTACTGGCTATGAACTTACTTATTCTAGTCCGGTCGTACGTCATCACGTTCGAATCCATCGGACTTTGGTGTTATTGTGTGTGGCCAAGTCCGTTCATTCGGAAAGTCCGTCAGAACTCTGTCAGAACTCCGCCGAATGTCCGTCGGACCTAGTCCCTCGAAAAGTCCGGTCGTGTGTACGCGGCATGACACTTCGCTCCTAAATGTAAAAATCAACTTTTTTTGCTAGAAAATTACTTAAAACCCCCAAATATATATATTTGCATCCAAATTGCATCCAAAATATAAAAATATATCCAAAATGACAAAAACAAAACTACCTTCAGTTCTACTTTAAAGCGTATGTAAACCCTCACCTTGTAAAATAACCCATTCAGTTTAAAATAGAAATGAAAGTCAAAACATTTGTGTATAGATATAAAAACATTATAAAAAAAAAAAACGTTTTTTCCCTCTGTTCCTAGCAGCACAGAGAGGTGAGGGAGGTGAAACAGAAGCACACAGATTTTCCCAGTAAAAGGGTGAGCAGAAGTATGAGCATTGGAGGAGAGCACACTGAGTTCCCAGTACAGCTAGAAAACTGACCATAGTGGGCGCTCTTGTTTGGTGTGGTCAGTTTATAATAAGAAAGCAGAGGGAAGAGCAGGAACACCAGGGATTTTACACAAAGGAAGCAATACAAAGAAACAGAATACTTTTTCATACAAGTACATGGTACAGCAAGCACATATCAGGAATTTGAAATGTTGGGTTTACATATTCTTTAAGGAATATATATAAATTAGACTTTGTGCCCGAAGTTCAGCTTTAAGGTCCACCACACAGGAGCCAGTATTAACAAGCGCTGTGACCTATATAAGACTCGCAATAATCAGGCAATTTTGGGGCTCCTTTGCAAGTGATAACAAGCTCACATGGGTAAAGGAAGAACTAATTATTGCTTTCTAGGACTTTCCAATGAAGGGAAAACTTCACACTAGTTCAAAGACCTTTTACTTTTCTCAGTAGAAATGGAAATTAATTGCTTGAGTGTCTTAAAGCAGAACTATAGGCAAACGTTTTTCCTGATGCCAACATGGCAGCATACCCAGGGGCGTCTTTTTTTTTTTTTTTTTTTTTTTTACAAAAAGTCCCAGGACCGTCTTTAAGGCAGGGCAAAAGGGGCAGCTGCCCTGGGCCCTGTCATTGTTGTGTGGCCCTTAGCCTCATACTTGCCAACTATCCCAGTTTAAATTCCCTTGTCCCTTGAAGTTTTAGCCCCTTGCTGTGTCCCGATATCTCAGTGTGAAGTTCTGTTACTAATGCTGCTTAGCTCTGCCCTATTGCTGTGTACAGATGACTCAACTGCAGACACTGTGTTTACATGTGAATAATCTGCATTGTTATGTAAATAGCCACAGACCAGCGCATTGATATGTAAATAGAGGAATCATTCATATCCACCATCATTTCTGCTAAATGCTGCCCACTGGTATGGGTCTGGTATGGATTTTGGGGGGGGGGATCCCTACGCCATTTAAAAAAAAAATTGGCGCAGGGTTTACCTTAAAGCGGAGGTCCACCCTAAAATGGACCTCCGCTCATCGGAATCCCCCCCCCCTCCGGTGCCACAATTGGCACCTTTCAGGGGGGAGGGGGGTGCAGTTACCTGGATAATCCAGGTAACTGCACCCACTTCCGGGATAGCTGTTTGCGGAAAGGGGCGTAGATTACGCCCCTTTCCGCAACTGCCCGCCCCTTTGCGCAAGTGCCCCGCTGCCTGCTGGGAAACACACAGTTCCCAGAGGCAGCGGGGACCGTCCGGATTGCGCCGCGCGGCTCGCGCATGCGCAGTAGGGAACCGGGAAATGAAGCCGAAATTTCCTGATTCCCATACCCAAGATGGCGGCGGCAGCACCCGAGTGTCGATCTAGAGCGCTGGACAGGTAAATGTCACCATTTTAAAAGTCAGCAGCTGCAGTATTTGTAGCTGCTGACTTAAAAAAAAAAAAAAAAACGCGGAGTCCCGGCGGACTCCCGCTTTAATATTCATACCAGACTTGAAGGGCCTGGTATGGATTTTGGGATTTTTTTTTTTCATTTTTTGTTTGGAGTCCCCCCTTAATATTCATACCAGACCCAAAGGGCCTGGTAATGGACTGGGTGGGGGGGAACCCATGCCGTTTTTTTCAATAAGTTTTATTTATGCTGAGACCTGACAATTCATTATAGCCGCGATCTGTTTTAAAGTACTTTTTTTCCTTTAGAAATGTAATTTTGCTGTGGTACTGTTCTAAACACGACAAAACTGCGGCACTTTACAGGCATACTACAGACACCCCCCAGGCACAATATTTAAAGGAATATTTAATTTTTATTGTTTAACCATTATTAAAATCGCTGCTTCCGAAAAAACTTCTGTTTTTTAAAACTTTTTTTTGCATTGATACATGTCCCCTGGGGCAGGATTCGGGTCCCCAAACACTTTTTCTGACAATAACTTATAAAACGGGGGTTTGGGACTTTAAATGAGGCACGGTTAGGCGCTCCATCCCTGTATCTGGTGTATTCAAAAGGAGATTGGGACTTTAGATGAAGCAGTTGAAATGTGGAGGTAAGAGTAAAAAATATATATATTTTTTTATAACAAGTATAATAGAATATATATATATATATATATATATATATATATATATATATATATATATATATATACACACACACATCTTTATCCCTTTTGCGCCCCATCTTGCGGGAACAGGACAGACTTCCTGTCACTCCCGGTATGGCCGTGTTGAGTTTCCTACCAAAACAGAGATTTCATGTTATAAGGTATCTTACACCAATTTTTCTTGAGGAAAAAAAATGCAGTCCAAGGTTTCAAACATCGCATTTACTGCGGGCAGGCATTAAAGCAATACTATATCCAATCTCTAACGAGGATAAAAACCTGTATTGACAATTGAAGGAGAATCTTTCTCGTCTTTGCTTTGAAGAAAGGGTGAATATTATTATTATTATTATTATGTAGTGGCGGCTCCTGAAGAGCAAGCGCTATGCGTTTTTCAAAGTTAAAGTTATACCTGAACTGCAGTTTGGTTTGGGTACAATTGTGTAAATTTAGACTTCAGCATCAGTCTGACTGGACTGTGAGATGTTCAGCCTGGCCACAGGGGGCACTGTCTCTTCTGGAACTATGGTCTGGTTAGGTGCTTAAGCTGCTCTCTCGGAGCCCGCCCAGGGTGAGTTGCGCTCTCGCTGTGCTTTCTGGGAGAGGGTATTTAAGATGCGGACATCACGTGGTTTGGGGTTCCAGTCCAGATTGATTTACTGACTTCATGGTCCTGGTCTTCCTGACCAGCCCCCAGGAAGGCTATGGCCTGGGGTGCGGATCCACCCGATTTTGATGTCTCAGGGCTGACTAGCCCGAGGCAAGGAAACTAAAGGAGGATTCTGAGGTGGCTGGGTGCCGTCTCTGGTTTGGGAGAGACCCAGTGACTTCAAGCATTCCAGGGGAGGACTCTTCAGAAGAAGACCACATACGGGTTGGTTTCTTAATAAGAGCCTGGAAGGGCTGAAGTACCTAAGAGAATCCGGTCTAGTGGATATCGCCAAGCTGGCTGAAAGATCCAGGTATCCTATGAGTGTTCTTCAAGTTTAGTTTCCCTACTTGTTCTACAACAACGTCTGTGGCAGAGATTTGTTCCTGAGTAGGCCTTGTGAGAAAAGGACTGTTCAACTTGAGTGAACATCCAGTTGCGAATGGCTATTCTCTGGATGCAGTCAAAGTAAGCAAGTTCTTCAACATTTTGACTTTGACACTAAGCATTTGTACACACGGTCGGAGATTCCGACAACCAAATCCGTCCGATTTCGTCCGTCGGATTTTGTCCGACGGATCTTGTCCGAAACTGTTGCATACACACGGTCGGACAAAGTTGTCGGAAAATCCGATCTTTCAGAACGTGATGACATAATTTCGTTACGATGGGACTACATTTAGGCTAGTAGCCAATAGCTTTGATGTAGGAATTTGATCTGAGCATGCGTGGCACTTTGTCCGATCGGAATTCTCTACACATGATCAGAGTATGTCCGATCGGAGCAGTTTGTCAGAAAATATTTCCAGCAAGTTGGAAAATTTGGTCCGACGGATATTCCGACGGAAACAGTCCGATGCATACCACATACAGTCGGAATATCTGACAAAACGGTCCGATAGGACACATTCCAACGGAATCTCCGACCGTGTGTACAAGAGCTAAGAGTACCTGAACTTCCTTTCCAACCCTCTGATCCCAATTTAAGAGACTGTTCATTGTCTACGTTTTGCAAATAAAATCCATTCAAGTGGATCGGTTGTCAGTCTCTCGAGTTACTGGGCCATTTACCACGGGACACCCCTAGACGTGAAACGAGGAGAACAGAAGGTAACAGTAAGACCAAATCTAACCAGTAGTGCTACAATTATTATACATGATTTATATAGTGTGAACAGTTTAAGCAGCGCTTTACAATGTAGAGGGGGGACAGCACAATTACAGTACAGTTCAATACAGAAGGGACGGGAGGGCCCTGCTCGTAGAGCTTATATTCTAAAGGGAATATGACTTTTACCCAGATAATTGGCCTGCTATCCTTCTTTTTCAGCTGGCCTTCCTATTTGTTCTCAAACCATGAGTCAGTCACCATTTATGCAAAAGACCCTCAAAGTCAAAGGTGTGAGACCATCATGTGGTAAGTTTTAGGAAAAGAGTGCCTCCTTATGTGGATTGCTTTGATTTTTTCAGCTCAGCATGCTCGTGCTCATGCTCTCAAAGTTCAAGAGCCACAAAAGGCAGACACTCTTTGGAGGAACATAGATGCTACTCCCATTCAAGGGGAAAGTTTAGGGTTGCCACCTGTTTGGGATTCACCCGGACAGTCCGGGTTTGGAATCATGTGTCCAGGTTTCAAGCTACTTGAAACCCGGACACATTATTCAGAATGGACTATGGCCTCCCAGCAGGGTTGCTGGCTGCAGTTGTCTAAGTTAAGAGTGTCTGTTACAATTTTTTCACACTGCCCAAAGCCAGCACTAACAATCCCCCCCTACACACACACATACACACAGGAGAGGAGAGAGGGCTCAATCTCCTCTTCTTCCTCCTGCCCCTACCCCTCTGTGTCTGCCCACACTCCAATCCCTGGTGCTGTGCCTCAGAAAAGGAAAGTGGGGGGCTGGAAATTTGAAGTCCAGCAGCCTTAGATACATCTGGATGAGAGGTGCCAAGGCGTGAGTGAGCTCACCATCAATCCCTGTCTGTGACTAAAGTCTCCCCCTTCTCTCTCCTGCCTCTGAGTGAGTACACTAAGGTAAATCAGAGTTCTCAGAGCACCCCTTATATTAGAGTTCCCCTTTACACCAGAGTCCACAGTGTTCCCCCTTACATCAGAGTCCTCACCGTGCATCAGAGTTCTCAGTGTTCCCCCTTAAATCAGGGTTCCCAGAGCATCCCTTATGTTAGAGCCCCCAGAATTCTCCCTTACATCAGAGTCTGCAGAGTACCTTTTTACAGTGTAAGGGAACTCTGCAGATTCAGATGTAAAAGGGGAACTCTGTGAACTCTGATGTAAAGGGGGACTCTTGTGATTAACTTCATATGATTAGAAATGTTATTTACCATAATTGCAAAATATAGAGTTTATACTATAAAAAAAAATTAGCTGTGTGCCGCTAAAGTGTTCAGGTTTGACTTGAAGAAAAGGTGGCAACCCTAGATGTATGTGACAGGGGGCGCTGATCTGTTTGGTCACTGCTGGGAGGGAAAGGGAGCTGCTCAGTCAGTTGTGGGAAGGGGAGCTGAGCTACTGATCACTGGGGAGCTGTGGAGTCACTGCAGGGAGAAGATGAAGGATGAGTCACTGCTGGGAGGGGAAGCTGAGCTGCTGAATCGCTGCTGGAAAGGGGGAACTGCTGGAACGCACATAGGTGTAGGTCCCAGTGGAACACAAAACTTGAAAGAGTGCCAAAGCTCAAAATATAATTATTGTGTATATTCATGAAATAATAAAGTTCTCAAAAAAATAAATTTATAAATAAATAACAATTTTATCAAAAATAATAATAATAAATTGTCTTTGTGCTTTCTTCTAGTTGCTTAATCACACCATAAAACATGAACGTTCCCTTCAAGGATGATGCATTTTACTTCTGAGTTACTTAACCCCTTCAGTACCGGGCACTTTTACCCCCTACCTGCCCCCGGTCCATTTTCAGCTTTCAGCGCTGTCGCACTTTAATGCTCGGTTCCCATTAGTGCGATGTGAGAACCCTGCGAATCCAGTGCAGGTTCCCACATCGCACCCGACTCGCAGGCAATTCACACTGCCATATGCAAACTGCTGGGAGTGTCAATACAAAGTTAATGACACCCCCAGATTGGTTCGCAGATCTCAGTGCGAACTGTCAATTCGAACATAAATCGGATCGCAGGGGCTGTGAACATCCATGCGATCCGATTCTGAATTAAAAAAATGGTCTTGTGCAAGTTTGGTCCGAATGGAATGCAAATTCAGCTGTACTAGCTGTATGGCTGAAATCGCATCGCACATGTGATCTGCACTGCAGTGCAACACTGTATCCATATGAAAGTTTTATTATTTTTTTCCCACAAATAGAGCTTTCTTTTGGTGGTATTTAATCACTGCTGGGGTTTTTATTTTTTTGTAAAAAAATGAAAAAAAAAGATTGAATAAAAAAGAAAAGTTTTTTATTCCTCCGATACACCACATCACCAAGCACGGTAACGAACCTATCACAGTTATGGCAAACCTTGGCACCCCAGATGTTTTGGAACTACATTTCCCATGATGCTCATGCCCCCTGGATCGTAGTTGAGCATCATGGGAAATATAGTTCCAAAACATCGGGAGGGGGGGTGCCATGGTTCGCCATCACTGGCCTATCACGTAGGCTCTTTACCATGTGATTAGCTGTGTCCAATCACGGTTGATCACAGCGTTACTCGGAAGTTCCAGCTATCGGCTTTCCTCTATTCACGCTGACAGGGCGTAGAGTAGAAAGGAGAGCCAATAAGCAGCTTTCCTAACATGTGGGGGATCTGCGCTGATAATCAGTTTTGCTCCTTTTGGGATAAAGGTTTTACATGCATAAATAAAATCTGATCATTGTAAGTACCCCTGTCAGTGTTATAGGGTTTGTCTCATCCCTCTAACTGCTACTTCTGCAGGACAGATTGACCTTTTGGGAGAATAACAGACTTACTGGCTGGATCACCAGATGAAAATAAATGAAAGAAAAACCTAAAAAAAAAAAGGAAAATGAATGCAGCCCCCACATCTTTGGAAAGCTGCAATATAATAAATGTTTGTTTTTGGGTTTAATGCGGCTTTAAAGTGACAGATGTATTTTATATTGATAATGATTTGCTATCAATGCAAAAGACAACCAATAGCGTTGTCTGTAATGACAAGGCGCCAATACGTAGTAAAGCAGCTTCTGATTGGTCAGTTTTAAAATGTCAGGTAAGCTCAGCAGTACAGCCAACTGTCAGTTCAGTGGAGACAGAGACATGTCACGGAAGGACACAGCAGGACCTCCAGGCCTGGCCATGGATTGGGATTTCAGGGCTCTATCCGCCTGTCCCAATACTGACATCCTGGAACAGACAATTAGAAGAATGGCCTGGACCACATTCCATGAGCTGCGGCTGGAGGACAAATTCTGTGATGTTATCATAAAGGTGGACGATGCCGAGTTCAAAGCCCATAAGATCATTCTCTCTGTATGCAGCCTTTATTTTAGGTAAGTGTAGATAAATCATTACTGGCACACAAATTAGACCCGTTTAGCTCTAATCAATCTGCTATAACCTTGTCCAAGAACTGCAGCCAACATTAGTACTCAATGGAAATTGACCTCCATGGTATAATGGCCTCCCATTGCCTTCCCCTGTCTGGTGACAGTTGGCCTCCACTGGTCACAGAGACCGTTTTGCTTCAATGGCTGTTGGGCATGGCCTAGCCATAAGGTCAGGGAGGATTAGGCCCCAGCAACTAAGTGAAGCTAAACCTGAGGGCAAATTAGAGACTTTTCTGGCCAATAAAGGTGAATGTAGGATCTGCATTCAACACTCCCAGACTGGAGCTGAAGGCTTGCTGAAATCTCATGCATTGCTTTGTACACTTCCCCTCTATGAAGCTCCTCAGCTTGGCATTCCTAAGCCTTATCCCAACTTTTGAATCAGCATTTCATCCAAATACATAGCTTAGCTTGGCTTAGCTCTGAGGATGGGGGTGCGCCCCCGAAACACGCAAGCTGTACCCCGTGTTCTGTGCATGTCCATGCATTGTTTTTATGGCCTTTTGTCAGTACCCACTTTTATATAAAACATTTTTATTATTAAATTGTATGTCTACAATGCGCATACAACATTCACTTTACCTGGGCTTCCATCAACTACAGACCTATGTGTAGCATTTGTGCTACTGCAAATCCCCCCCCAAAAAAACAACATATTAAATGATGAAAAACTTTATTTTAATAAAAGAAGTCTAACATTAATTCTTCTCCTCCTCCCAGGGCTCTGTTTTCTGGAAGATGGACAGAGAGAGAAAATAATGTGTGTCATATACCCGGAATTTCCCCAGACATAATGAGCTTGGTCCTCCAGTATATCTACACCAATGCAGTATCCATCAATTCCGAGAACGCACAAGCATTGTTAATGGCCGCAGAGCAGTTCAATATCCTGGGTCTAAAATGGCGATGCTCGGATTTCCTCATTGGCCAGCTATGTCCTGAGAACTGCATTGGCATTGGCAGGTTCTCCAGACAGGTTCATTGCCCCAAGCTGCATGAGAACAGCCATGCGTACATTCTTCACCACTTTCACAAAATAGCATTGACCTCCGAGGAGTTTCTGGATCTGTCCCTAACAGAGTTTGAGGATCTTATTACCAAAGACAATCTTGTTGTTAAAAGAGAGGAATTCGTCTTTGAAGCCATCATCAAGTGGATTGAGCACAACCCCAACAATCGTAGGCAATACATCACCAACCTACTGCCTAAGGTAAGGTGGGGAACTCCATTTACTCATTGGGGTTGATTTACTTAAACTGGAGAGAGCAAAATCTGGTGAAGTTTTACATGGTGTCCAATCAGCTTCTAACTTCAGCTTGTTCAATTAAGCTTTGACAAAAAAAAACCTGGAAGCTGATTGGTTTCTTTGCAGAGCTGCACCGGTTTTAGCGAATCAAACCCAAGGTAAGAAAAAAAATATTCCATATTTTGTAGGTGCATTCTCGCACAGTGCAAGCAGCACCCCTGTTGAACTTCTTTGAGAAAAACAGAGAAGGTTTTCAATTTCTCCCAGCCCATAGTTTGTACAAATGTATGCAAAATGTTATAGGTAATCGTAAATCGGAATGCCACCCTACAGGGGAAGTTCTGCTTTAAGTCCTTCTCCACTGTCACTTTTTTTGCACTTCATTTTTTGGGGAGGGGGGGGGGGGGGAGCAGGTACCTAGTTTTAAAGGGTACCCGCTCCCACTTCCGTTCAGATCTCCTAGGTGATCTGAGCAGAAGTTCTCCTCTCCCACCCTCCCCACAGTCTTCTGGGACACATCACAGGTCCCAGAAGACTGGGACCACTCACAATGTGCAGCACAACTTGTGAAGCCAAGCTGGCTGTGAAGCCAAAAGCGAGGGGGCAGAGCTGAGCCCTTCCTGCGCTGAGGGGAATTGATGTCACCAGCCCAGGCACTGAAGGAGGTAGACTACGACAGACCTCCTAGCAACAGGCATTTAGAGGTGAGTTTAAAAAAAGAATAATATTTTTTTTAGGAATTTTTTTTTTGTGGAGCACCACATTAAGTACCAGAAGGATTTACTCACTTAATGATCAGGCCATTTTTTGCGATACAGCACTGCGTTGTTTTAACTGAGAATTGCGTGGCCATGCGATGCTGTACCCAAACACAATTGTTGTTGTTTTTTTCCCACAAATATAGCTTTCTTTTGGTGGTATTTGATCACCTCTGCGATTTTTATTTTTTTGCGCTATAACCAAAAAGCCCGACATTTTTGAAAAATAAAAAAACAATATTTTTTACTTTTTGCTATAATAATTACCCCCCCCCCCCACCAAAAAAAATTAATAATAATTTCTTCATCAATTTAGGCCATCATGTATTATTCTACATATTTTTGGTAAAACAAATCGCAATAAGCGCATATTGATTGGTTTGCACAAAAGCTATAGTGTATACAAAATAGGACAAAGATTTATGGCATTTTTATTATTATTATTTTTTTGTACTAGTAGTGGCGATGATCTGCGATTTTTAGATGGACTGTGACATTGCGGCGGATAGATCGGCACTTTTGACACTTTTTTGGGACCATTGACATTACAGTGATCAGAGCTAAAAATAGCCACTGATTACTGTATAAATGACACTGGCAGGAAAGGGGTTAACACTAGGAGCGATGAAGGGGTTAAGTGTATCCTAGGGAGGTGTTCCTAACTGTGGGGGGAGGGGACTGACTGGGAGTACAGAGAGATCACTGTTCCTGATCACTAGGAACAGACAATCTCACTGATCTCTACTGTCTGAACTCTACTTTGTTTACAATGGCAATTCGTTCTGCCTCTCTGAGGAGCTATCGCAGATAGCAGGCGGACATCGCGTCCGCCAGATCCGCTCATCGGCTCCCCTGCTGTGCAGCGGGCTCGCACGTGCGCCCACAGTGACTCATACACAAAACGACATACAGGTGTGTCGTGTCTTGCAATAGGACCGCCCTGACGCAGTATATATGCGGTGGGTGGGTTAAAAAAGTCAGCAGCTACAGGACTTGTAGTTGCTGACATTTCTTCTTTTTTTCCAGAGTGAACCTCCTTTTTAAACTGAACAGTTTAAAGGTATCTTTCTTTATCTGAGAGTGTTGTCTATCTCAACCCATTTATGGTTAGATCATTTTTGTTTCTCTATAGCAGCCTTTCTCAACCTTTTCAACAAAGAGGAACCCTTGAAATAGTTCTCCGGTCTCAAGGAACCCCTGCTAAAAATTAGAGCTCTACAACTCATGATACATTAGCTTGATGGTCAGTGAGAAGAATGGTCCTTACACTTGTGGTCATTGGGAGGAATTACCTAAATAGCTAAAAAGATCAATGGTGTCAGTGGGAACTTATCTGAGAGGCAGAAATTTCTCAGTGCTGAAGGAACCCCTAGCAACCTCTGGACGAACCCTATGGTTCCAAGGAAACCCTGGTTGAGAATCACTCCTCTATAGGCTCCCTGATAAGGATGAGCCGAACACCCCCCTGTTCAGTTCGCACCAGAACCTGCGAACAGACCTAAACTTTGTGTGAACTTTAGAACCCTATTAAAGTCTATGGGACTCGAACGTTCACAATCTAAAGTGCTAATTTTAAAGGTTAATATGCAAGTTACTGTCCTAAAAAGTGTTTGGGGACCTGGGTCCTGCCCCAGGGGACATGGATCAATGCAAAAAAAAAGTTTTAAAAACTGCGTTTTTTTCAGGAGCATTGATTTTAATAATGATTAAAGTGAAACAATAAAAGTGTAATATTTCTTAAATTTCGTACCTGGGGGGTGTCTATAGTATGCCTGTGAAGGGGCGCATGTTTCCCATGCTTAGAACTGTCCCTGCACAAAGTGTCATTTCGCAAGGAAAAAAAGTATTTTAAAGCGGAGGTCCACCCTAAAGTGGACCTTCCACTCATTGGAATCCTCCCTACAGGTCCCTGTACAGTACAGGTATCTGCACCCACTTCCGGGATAGCTCTCTGCGGAAAGGGGCGTAGATTACGCCCCTTTCCGAAAATGCCCCGCTGCCTGCTGGGAAACACACAGATCCCAGAGGCAGCGGGCCCATCCTTATTGGGCAGCGCGACTCGCGCATGCGCAGTAGGGAACCAGGAAATGAAGCCGAAAGGCTCCACTTTCTGATTCCCATACCCAAGATCGCGGCGGCAGCACCCGAGAGCCGATCGAGAGATCGGCTTCGGGTGCCGACATCGCGGGCGCGCTGGACAGGTAAGTGTCACTATTTTAAAAGTCAGCAGCTGCAGTATTTGTAGCTGCTGGCTTTAAAAAAAAAAAAAAAAAACGCGGACTCCCGGCGGACTCCCGCTTTAAAATCACTTTCCATTGTCGGCTCCCGTAATACAGAGAACACTCAATAAGTGTTCTCTGTATTAGCCGACAATTCATTCATTGATAAAAAAATAAATAAAAAAAATAAAGCGTGGGGGTTCCCCTAAATTCAATTACCAGGCCCTTCAGGTCTGGTATGGATATTAAGGGGAACCCCGTGTCAAATTTAAAAAAAAATTGACGTGGGGGTCCCCCTAAATATCCATACCAGACCCTTCAGGTCTGGTATGGATATTAAGGGGAACCCCGCATCAAATATAAAAAAAATTTGCCGTGGGGGTCCCCCTAAAAATCCATACCAGACCCTTTATCCGAGCACGCAACCTGGCAGGCCTCATGAAAAGAGGGGGGGGCGAGAGAGCGCCCCCCCTCCTGAACTGTACCAGGCCACATGACCTCAACATTGGGAAGATGCTTTGGGGGTCTGTGACCCCTCAAAGCACCATGTCCCCATGTTGATGTGGACAAGGGCCTCATCCCCACAACCCTTGGCCGGTGGTTGTGGAGGTCTGCAGGCGGGGGGGCTTATCAGAATCTGGAAGCCCCCTTTAACAAGGGGACCCCCAGATCCCGGCCCCCCTGTTTGAAATGGTAAGGGGGTACAAAAGTACCCCTACCATTTCACAAAGAAAGTGTAAAAATGTTTAAATAAGACAACACACTTGAAAAATTCCTTTATTAAAAATAAAAAAAATAAAAAAAAGATTCCAGCGGTGGTAATCCACTCTTGCGATCAGCGATGGCTGATCTGATCCAGCGACGGGGATCTCACAGTCCTGCGCTGTCCATACATGCATCAGTCTTCTGTCTCCACTGCGGAGACACTGCGGGGATCCCAGCACTGACGTTTCTTATATTAGGAGGGCGGGGCCACCTGTCACCTGACCCCGCCCCCTCTGACACTGGTGAGGGAAGCCATGGGGTTCCCCAGTGACGTATGGGTGACCCCGCCCCCTCTGATGTAACGCACCTGCGTTACATCAGAGGGGGGCGGGATCACCCATACGTCATTAGGGAATCCCTGGGTCAAGAGTCAAGAAAAGTCGATAAGGCCAACAAAAAGTAAATGCAAGAATCTAGAAGAGTATGCTCTTAAAGCCCAACTCTAAGAACAATAATAAAAAAAAATACAGTGGGCCCTTCCACACTGCAAGGGTCACATGCTATATTCAGCCATGGTCCTTCATGTTAAGGTGACCTTTAAGACCATACCCATCATCCTTGTGAAACCTGTTTGCCACATGAAGTAAACACGGTAACACGTGTTGTCTCTTACAGGTCGGAGGATCTAATGCAGGCGGCAAACTGCGCAGTGCCGAGGCCTATAACCCAGCCAACAACATCTGGACCGAGATCGCCTCCATGTTCAGCCCACGCAGCAACTTCGGGATTGAAGTACTGGAGGATCTCCTTTATGTGATTGGAGGTTTCAACGGTTTCGAAACAACCTTTGAAGCAGAGTACTATGACAGGAAGTGGTACGGCGTCCACAACATGAACATCCATCGCAGTGCCCTGGACTGCTGCATTTTGCCCGGCCTCCCCAACGTCCGGGGATTATGCCGCTAGTCGAGACACATTCTACAGAGAGGGAGAAAGGCAGGCATTATCCGACAGCTCTTTATAAGTGTAACGGAATGAAGTGACTCCTTAAAGCACATCAATATAAACTGTAGTTGGGAATAAATTACAAAACTGAACTCAAATGTTACTGTTAGGGGAGGGGCTAGGACGGTGAAGGCACTCGGGCTCTATAGCGATTTGAGGAGCTGATCGAGATTTTGGATGTGCGGCTCGATGTTGCATTTTAATTTCATGTCCGTATTAGTGTGGTGCGCTGGAAGCACCCACACATTTATTGTGAGTACACTGTACATTTTAATAAACGCATGTTAAAGTGTTTTAAACAACTCAAGCACTATTGGAGTCTTTTTCTCTGTATATACTCTGCTGATGACATACTGAGGAGGAGATCTTGGGAGAAGTTTAGGAGCCATATGTGTTGGATTCTCACTGCGTCCTGGGGGGGCTCACAGGCATTGTCTGACCCTGCTTAGTTTGGGGGCTCGCACTCCCAGAGGTGAGCCTATACCCATGGGGGGGGGTCACAAGTGAGGTGATTCGTTGGTGGTCTGGACGTTTTACATAGGATTTCAATATTTTTATTTGTTCATCAATCAACATCCATTTGTGGAATTCAATCAATAAGTCCCTCTTTTTTTTCTCCACCCAAGGGTGGAACACAATTTTTGACTGCAGCAAACACAGAAATTCATTTTTTGTACACGGGGTTTTGGGCACATATCAATTTAATTATACACAAATATATTTATTGCGCCGTTGGCTCACATATTTCACATTTGTGGAATTTTCCCTTTTTTTAATATGGACTTTTCTGCACATTATTGAATGGACATTTAATTTTGCACTTTATGTGTTTTTTGATTCAATGATTTTTGATATTTGTTTATATTTCACGATTCAGCGCTGCACTCTTATATATTGATTTTTATGCATATGGGGATGTGATCAGTGCTAGCAGCTGGTCTTTTGAATACCTTTCACACACGCATACTGGGGGTTATTTACTGAAGGAAAATCCACTTTGCACTGCTCGTGCACTTGGAAGTAAAGTCACTGTAGATTAGAGGTAGAGATGCAAGGAAAATAAAAAAACAGCATTGCATTTGCACTTGATTGGATGCTAAAATCAGCAGAGCTTCCCTCATTTCAGATCTACCCCTTAGATTTAGAGCGACTGCACTTCCAAGTGCACTTGCAGTGCAAATTGGATTTGCCTTTCATAAATAACCCACACTGTGTTTCTAGTACATACATAATTCGTTTTGTTTTTTGGGTAGCAAGACTCTATCACATATACAGTAAAACCTTGAATTGCGAGCAGAATTCGTTCCGGAAACATGCTTGTAAGCCAAAGCACTCGCATATCAAAGCGAATTTCCCCAAAAGAGATAATGGAAACTCAGATGATTTTGTTCCACAACCATTTATTCATAAGTCCTTCAGTTTACAGTCCATATAAAAAGATTATAGCAATGTGATCAGGTTTTGTAACTATAAAAATTCTATTAACAAATGGAAGCCTCCACAAGGGGATTGGAAGCAAAATCCATCAGGAGCTCCAGAGTATAAAAGAGAAGAGAGGCACCTCTAAGTGTAGCAATATGGTTACATTTAATGAAGGTACAACATTTAGCAACTCACGCTGTTGAGAGAGGCACCTCTAAGTATGCAGGGATCCGGGGTAAAGCTCCACATAGATCGTCCTCCGCATCGCTGGCTTTCACCGCTGTCGGTCTGCAATTGTGACCGGGAAGACTACCCCGCAATAGAGTGATCTGAAAGTGAGGCTTCAAGCGCTCATGGAGCACAGCATGGAAGGGATGACGTCGATGGCGTTGCGGAGGACGGTCTATGTGGACAGCTTTAACCTGGATCCCTACATACTTAGATGTGCCAGTTTTAATCATCAACCATGTGAGTTACTAAATATTGTTCCTTCATTAACTGCTTCAGCCCCGGAAGATTTTACCCCCTTCCTGACCAGAGCACTTTTTGCGATTCGGTCACTTTAACTGACAATTGCGCGGTTGGGCGACGTTGCACAGAAACAAAATCGGCGTTCTTCTTTTCCCACAAATAGAGCTTTCTTTTCTTTTCCAATAATTTTTATTGGTTTTAACAGATAGGATATACAATAAACATTTAGAAAATACAGAACATGGAAACATGTCTTGGCTGACACGGCCTAACAGAGCTTTCTTTTGATAGTATTTGATCACCTCTGCGGTTTTTATTTTTTTGCGCCATAAACAAAAAAATAGCGACAATTTTGAAAGAAAATCAATATTTTTTACTTTTTGCTATAATAAATATTCCCAAAATTTGATAAAAAAAACAATTTGAATTGTTTATAAAATTTATAAAAAAACTATTTTAATTAATCTATAAAAAAAACAAAAATTTATAAAAAAAACTATTTTTTTCCTCAGTTTAGGCCGATATGTATTCTTCTACATATTTTTGGTAAAAAAAATCGCAATAAGCGTATATTGATTGGTTTGCGCAAAAGTTAGTCTACAAAATAAGGGATAGATTTATGGCATTTTTATTCTAAATTTTTTTTTTTTTACTAGTAATGCCGGCGATCTGAGATTTTTATCGGGACTGCGACATTATGGCGGACACATCGGACAACTTTGACACATTTATTGGGACCATTGGCATTTATACATTGATCAGTGCTATAAAATTGCATTGATTACTGTAAAAATGTCACTGGCAGTGAAAGGGTTTACACTAGGGGGCGATCAAGGGGTTAACTGTGTTCCCTGGGAGGTGATTGTAACTGAAAGGGGAAGGGAATGTCTAGGGGAGATGACAGATCGCTGTTCATACTTTGTATGAACAGATGATCTGTATTTTCTTCCCACAGAGAACTGGAAACTGTATGTTTACACACACAGATCACGGCTTTCCGTGTCTCAGCGGCGATTGTGGATTCTGTTCAGGTGACCTAAGCAGACTTCCTGACACAAGGATGGGATGATGTAACTAGAACAAGGTATCTTCACCACTTTCACACCTTCTCATACAATTTTTGGACAATCACCATCTACCTTGACACATTCCATAGTGATTGGATTTATGTATTGGTGCTACCTGTGTGCAGGGCTGGACTGGCCTACCGGGATACCGGGACATTTCCTGATAGGCTGTCTGCCCTGCAGCCACAGCATAGCTCAAAGCAGGGTCACGCTGTGTCACGGAACTCAGTGTGTGAAATGTTCAGCCGCGCTGTTTCAAAAGTCCCGCCCTCCTCCTAGACCAGCTCGTGTGATAGACGCAGTGTTCTGTCTATCACACAAGCTGGTCTGGGAGGAGGGCGGGACCTTTGTAACAGCTCTCCTCCTAGACCAGCGATGGCGAACCTTGGCACCCCAGATGTTTTGGAACTACATTTCCCATGAAGCTCATGCACTCTGCAGTGTAGTTGAGTATCATGGGAAATGTAGTTCTAAAACATCTGGGGTGCCAAGGTTCGCCATCACTGTCCTAGACCAGCGAACATTTCTGACGGAGCTCCGTGACACAGCTGAAGATGCGCACTGTGCGTAATCCACTGGCACAAGCACTGACTGGTGAGGCGGCAATGTTTGGCACGGTAAGGTGGCAGTGATGGGCACAGTATAGCTGCAATGATGGGCATGGTGAGGTGGCAATGATGGGCACGGAGTGGCGGCAATGATGGATACAGTGAGGTGGCAGTGATGGGCATGGTAAGGCGGTAGTGATGGGCACAGTATAGCTGCAATGCTGGGCACAGTGAGGCAGCAGTGCTAGGGACTGTGAGGCGGCAATGATGGGTGCGATGAGGCGGCAATGATGGGCACGGTGAGGTAGCAATGATGGACACAGTGAGGTAGCAATGATGGACACAGTGAAGTGGCAGTGATGGGCATGGTAAGGTGGCAGTGATGGGCATGGTAAGGCAGTAGTGATGGGCACAGTATAGCTGCAATGATGGGCACAGGTAGACAGCAATGATGGACACGGTGAAGCGGCAGTGATGGGCACGGTAAGGCGGTAGTGATGAGCACAGTATAGCTGCAATGCTGGGCATGGTGAGGCGGCAATGCTGGGCACGGTGAGGCGGCAATGCTGGGCACGGTGAGGTGGCAATGATGGTCATGGTGAGACAGCAATGATGGACACGGTGAGGTGGCAGTGATGGACACAGTATAGCTGCTATGATGGGTATGGTGAGGCGGCAATTTTGGGCACAGTAAGGTGGCAATGATGGGCATGGTGAGGTGGCAATGATGGGCATGGTAAGGCAGCAATGATGGGCACAGTAAGGTGGCAGTGATGGACACGGTGAGGCGGCAACGATGGGCGCGGTGAGGTGGCAATGCTGGGCGTGGTGAGGCGGCAATGATGGACACATTGAGGCTGCAATGATGGACACGGTGAGGCTGCAATGATGGGCACGGTGAGGCTGCAATGATGGGCACGGTGAGGCTGCAATAATGGGCACGGTGAGGCTGCAATGATGGGCACGGTGAGGCTGCAATAATGGGCACAGGGAGGCTGCAATGATGGGCACGGTGAGGCTGCAATGATGGGCACGGTGAGGCTGCAATGATGGGCACGGTGAGGCTGCAATGATGGACATTGTGAGGCTGCAATGATGGAAACGGTGAGGCTGCAATGATGGACACGGTGAGGCTGCAATGATGGACACGGTGAGGCTGCAATGATGGACACGGTGAGGCTGCAATGATGGACACGGTGAGGCTGCAATGATGAACACGGTGGGGTTGCAATGATGGACACAGTGAGGCTGCAATGATGGACACGGTGAGGCTGCAATGATGGACATGGTGAGGTTGCAATGATGGGCACGGTGAGGCTGCAATAATGCACTGAGAGCAGGAAGATCAACGGACTATGAGAACACTCACCAGCAAGTTCGCTGAGAAGTAAAATAAAAGAGCTCATAGATGAGTTTTGCTGGTAAAAAATATTTAAAGCAACAGACAGCATTGATTCATAAAAGACAGTTGTCAAATAAATCTGTGTTCTTTTTATGAGGAGGTAAGTAAAACCTTGGACAGAGGGGTGGCTGTGGACGTGGTATGCTCGGATTTTGCAAAAGCGGTTGACACCATTCCCCACACACAGCTAATGTGTAAGGCAGCCTTCTCAACCTTTTCAACACTGAGGAACCCTTGAAATATTTCTTCAGTCTCGGGGAACCCCTGCTAAAAATTTTAAATCTATAACTCATGATACATTAGTGTGATGGTCGGTGGGAAGAATGGTCCTTACACTTGTGGTCATTGGGAAGAATTACCCCCCCCCCTACCCCCCGAGGTACCTCTAGCAACTTCTGACGGAACCCTATGGTTCCATGGAACCCTGGTTGAGAAACCCTGGTGTAAGGTAAAGTCTACACTCAGGCTTGAAAAAAATCCATTTGTAAATGGATAGAAAACTGGCTAAAAGACCAAATTCAGAGAGTAGTGGTTAATGATTCTAATGCCGCATACACACGATCCGAATTATGGTCATAAAAAGGTCTGATGGTTTTCCCGACGGAATTCCGACGGAATTCCGACAGAATTCCGCTCAAGCTGTCTTGCCTACACACAGTTACACCAAAATCTGACCATCAAGAAAGCGGTGACGTACAACACATACAACGGGATTAGAAAAAGGAAGTTCAATACCCAGTAGCCAATAGCTTCCATCTCGTAGGTGGATCTGAGCATGCGTGAGTTTTTTTTGGAGTCGGAATTGCATACACATGATCGGAAAAATCAACGGAAAAACTGACAACATGCTCTCAAATTTTTTCTGGCAGCTCTCATCTGTATTTTGCTGGCTGAAATTCCGATCATGTGTGAGTCAGTGACTTGTATAGCGCTTCCTATGCGAACTTATTTTGCCAGGTCGCACTGCGCATGTGTGAAACGGAAAGCGGACGCATGCGCAGTGGAGGGCGGATTTCCTCAGACCGCACTGCGCATGCGCGAACCGGAAATCGGACGGCATGTGCAGTGGAAGGCAGATTTCCCCAGGCCGCACTGCGCATGCACGAAACGGAAAGCGGACACATGCGCAGTGGAGGCCGGATTTCCCCGGACCACACTGCGCATGCGTGAAACGGAAAGCGGACGCATGCGCAGTGGAGGGCGGATTTCCCCGGGCCACACTGCGCATGCGCAAAACGGAAATCCGATGCATGCGCAGTGGAGGGCGGATTTCCCTGGACCGCAATGCGCATGCGCGAAGCGGAAATCCGACGCATGCGCAGTGGAGGCCAGATTTCCCCGGACCGCACTGCACATGCGCGAAACAGAAATCTGACGCATGCACAGTGGAGGGCGGATTTCCCCGGGCCGCACTGCGGTCATGCGAAAGTTGCCACCTGTATGGGAATGACCTGGATAGTTGGGGTTTTGACAGCTGTGCCCGGGTTTCTCTCCTCTTGAAAACCTGACAAAGCAACATAGGCTCCCCATCTGTCAGCCCACTCCGTTCTGTCAGCCTCTGTCAGCCCTCCCTCCTCTTCATCGGCCTCCCTCCTCTATGTCGGCCCCCCCTCCTCTCTGTCAGCCCCCCTCCTCTATGTCAGCCCCCCTCCTTTCTGTCGGCCCCCTCCTCTATGTCAGACCCCCTCCTTTCTATCGGCCCCCCTCCTCTGTCAGCCCCCTCCTCTCTGTCAGCCCTCCCTCCTCTCTGTCGGCCCTCCCTCCTCTCTGTCGGCCACCCCCCTCCTCTGTCAGCACCCCTCCTCTCTGTCAGCCCCCTCCTCTGTTACCCCTCCCCCCTGTCAGCTACCCCCTGCTCCTCTGTCAGCTACCCCCTCCCCTCTGTCAGCTCTGTACCCCAAAACAGCACACACCTCCCCCCCTTCTTCCTCCGCTCCAGTGGGGCTAATGTCCTGCACCCAGGTCACATTGCACTGTCTGTGCACTCTCTTTCTCCCACCCAGCCACCAGCACTGATGCCACCAGAGACAGTGAATGGAGGGCCACTGGACTGGTGTCCTAGCAACCAGGGACGCTTTTGCAGGAGAAAGCATGGTATTACAGACTCCGCCCCCTAACAGGTTCACACACACATCTTTTCAGCGGCTCCTGGAAGGTAAGGTTTTTTTTTTGTCTCGCTGTAATGGAGGTCTCTATTGGGGGAGCACAGGCACTGTCTGATATATAATCTGTTACTTTGCACTGCCCTACTGACAACGCCCACTGCCCTACTGACACCGTCCACTGCCCTACTGACACCGTCCACTGCCCTACTGACACTGTCCACTGCCCTACTGGCACCGCCCACTGCCCTACTGACACTGCCCACTGCTCTACTGACACCGCCCAATGCTCTACTGACACCGCCCACTGCTCTACTGACACCGCCCACTGCCCTACTGACACCGCCCACTGCCCTGACACTGCCCACTGCTCTACTGACACCGTCCACTGCCCTACTGACACCGCCCACTTCTCTACTGACACCGCCCACTGCTCTACTGACACTGCCCGCTGCCCTACTGACACCGTCCGCTGCCCTACTGACACCACCCACTGTTCTACTGACACCGTCCACTGCCCTACTGACACCACCCACTGCCCTACTGACACCATCCACTGCTCTACTTACACCGCCCAAATATTCAGGTTTTCCTGCAAAACAGGGAACGAGCGTGCCTTGTTGGTTTGTACATGTGTGGTGGTAGAAAGCTTCTTTCAACAGGAAAGGAGTGTGAAGGATACTCTAGAGGGTCATCAAGAGGATTGCTTTCCTCCCATAGCTCCATTAAATTGTTCAGAGCCTTTATTTCATTTTTCCAAATCTCTTTCAAAGAAGATGCTACTTGCGAGGTTTTGTAATCCTTATCAAAAAATATTTTGTACATAAGTTTCCTAGCAGACAGATTTACATCCTTTATGACCTCAAAACCATCAACCTCTTGATTGGGACAAAAGGTCAGATCCAGACTCAAAACCTGGATTTGATCATCTGTTAGTGAATAAGAAAGCATCACTTGAAGCATGTCTTGTTCAAATTCTTGATTGGTATTGTGAATACATTTAAAAACTTTTTGGGATCTGGTGTGGGTTGTAGAGCAAAAATTGGTGCCCCAAAGGGGGCGTGACGTGCATGTCCCCAGAATTAGTATTGGTCAAGGATTGGCTTACTAGGTAGAGTTGAAACATTGTGTGCTGAACAAGAAGAAAGTGCAGAAACATTATCACCAGATACAGTGAAAGAAAGAAGTTTATGTGAAGTTTTACTCTGAGAACGAAAACCTTGCCCTGTACGATCATGTGAAGTATGCGTAGAAGCCGATAGATTAGATGGCAGATCATCACATTCACCTTTTTGAGGACCAGCTTTTGCTCCCTGTGTCTGGATAGAACACGCCTGAGAGGAAAAAAAAGAAAACATAGATGAACCATCAGAGTCATTAGGATCCTGATTAGAATAATTCTTTTGATGGACAGATTTTTATTCTCAGAGAATTCATTATAGGTAGTATTAGAGTCATATGCGATTCTATCACGACAGTATTTTTTGTCTTTTGTTTTTAGGATATCTGCGACAAAGGTTTATATGTGTGTAGCACCGACCCCCGAAGGAGCGGCTGGTTTTGTTGGGCTTACCGTTACCTTTCTGACCTCGTGTGCGTCTAGGGGTTTCCCAAGGTAGGTGGCCCAAAGAACTGTAGAAACTGACACTGGGTCCACTTTAAGTATATTTATTGGACAACAAGTAGACAGAACAGTCTCTCAATGAAGGGTAGAGGGTTACGTAGGAAATTCAGGTACTCTTGGAACTGTACAAGATAGGAAGTCTCTCACTATAGAAATCCAGAGAATTGCCACTCACAACTGGATTCTCACAGCTACCGGATAGACCTCCTCTCACTAAGCGAAGCCTCTGCCACAGACTTTTGTATAGGACACTTGAACAAAGTCTCTGCCACAGACTTGATATAGAACACTTGTGAATAAAGTCTCTGCCACAGACTTGTTGTAGAACACTTGTGAATAAAGTCTCTGCCACTTAGATGTAAATGAAGGATGTAGACAAATTTAGAGAGCCATCATATGGTACCAGTATCTCGCAGCCGGTCCGGCGATACCGTTCGAGTGTAGATTCGCTAGGTGTCTTTCAACTGAGCCTCCAGGCTCTTTCTGAGAAGCCAGCCTTCAGCGTGGCCTTCTCCCGAAGTGTCCTCCCCGGTTGCTTCTCCAGTTGCTGGGCCTCTCCACAGATGAGACGGCACTGGACCACCTTTGAATCCTCCTTCCAGTTACTTTGCCTTGGGCTAGCCAGCCCTGAGACTCGGAATTGGATGGATCCGCACCCCAGGCCATGAGGGCCATGGGGGCTGGTCAGGAGAACAAGGACCAAACAGACAGAAAGATCTTCTGGACTGGAACCCAGAAGCACGTGATGTCAGTACCTTAAGTACCCTCTCCCAGAATGCACAGCAAGATGACACTCCCACTGGGCTGGTTCTGAGAAAGAATGGCACTCAATGCGCCTAGCTAAACTGCGTTCTCACACTTGCCAATGGTGACAGCACCACCTGTAGCCAAGCAGAACATAGTGCAATCCAGCTAGACTGGTACTGAAACCATAAATTGGTATAATTGACTCCAAAACCCAACTGTGGTTTTAGGAAATTTAAATAGAAAAAAAGACATAACATGTGCTCTTCAGGAGCCGGCGCTACATGTGATTATTAAGGGCAATTTCCTTCTGGTTCGAAAGAGGTTTCAGCGGTCAGATTGCCAGTATAGACATATCATTTTTCAATATCATTGTGGACAATTTCAATCTTTTTGGTACCGTTGGTACAGGGATTCCATAATTTTGAAGGAACAGGATTGGAGATTGTTTTCCCATACATTCTTATATTCTAATTCTATCTTGTGTAAAGTAGGAAAAATTTTAATCCTCAGACCCCATGTTACAATCTTATCCCCAATATATTTCTGGAAGTATTTTTTATTCCAAAATAATTAAGCATTTTTTCTCCAAAAGTCTTTTTAGGCTAATAAAGAAGCGATCCAATATGATTCCTCCAAATGAAGCCCCCTGGGCTTGGTGAATTTTATCCATTAGGCCATCAAAAGCGGCCCCTCTATAATAGGCCATCTTCAATTGTAAAGAAAAAACACAATTTAAAAATATAACCAAAATGAAGCAAAATTAATATAAATATGAGTTCAGACAGTCAGCAGAGAAAAAAAATGGATGATGTGGATAGAATTCTTCTGCAGCGCGAAACTAGATGGATTCACACCCTGGCAACCACTAGTCATTCAGGTATGAATGAATCCATTAGCTTCCAGCCCTTTCTATAAACTTTATGGTTTTCCATGAAGTGGCCTTAATTTACATTTACCTACCGTACTTTTGTAATTTGAAAAAATATTTGTAACTTTAGTGTACAGTGTTATGCCTGCTACATTGTTTGCTTTGTTTCCAATAGATAATTCTTAATGGAATTGGTTATGTTAATATCAATATTTTCATATAAATGAATTTTTTTATTTTTCAATTAGGCTCCTTAATCACCGTTTACTTACCTGATCCTAAATTTAGAGACATTTGTCTCAAGCTTTGGGGAGAAAACTCCCCGGTACACATCAGGTAGAGTCCTTGATGGGACTACAATTGGCTTATAGACTGGGATTAGGTGATCACACGGACGCCCGGGGCATCATTCATTGGTGAGCATTGGGAATCCTGTATGGCTCACTGGGGTGGTGCCATAGAGCGGTGCTTCTTGCCTGGTCCCTATAGTGAAATGTCACTGTTCAGATGGTTTTTGATCATTTCTTCAGTGATGTCTCATTAGGGGCGGTGGCTATTTTCTGCAGCCTATGGGCTTGTTTCCAGCATGGCGCCTAGTCCGCATCATCTGACACGAGATTTTTTGTATCAATGGATGTTTGACGTAATTTCCGATGTGGCTCTGGCATGTGTACTTGCTCTTTATTGGCATCTGCCCTGCCACCGGCGCCATTGGAGGTGGAAGGGATGTAAAAATTTGCCAGTCAGTGGTAAACTAACCGTGGCTCTGTACAGAAGAGGTAGAGGAATTTTTTGCTTGGTATCCTGTAAGGTAAGCAGTTTTTTTTTTACTAAAAGGGGATTCTCATTAAAGGCAATAGAAGGAGGTATTTAGTAGTTATAATTAGCTCATATGCCATTCTTTGACCTAGGTCCAAGGCGGTTCTTTTGAACCTTAAATCTAGTTATCTAGTTGAAAACTATCCATTGCTCACTCTCCCATTGTGGAACAGGAAAACAATTGGGAAATTTTTGGATCTACTACCTTCCAACTAGGATTCATTGCTGCCCACTGTTTTTACAGGTAGGCAGAAAACAACTACTTTATCTCTGTTGATGGTTTAGTCTTATATGGACCACTTACACCTGCAATCTCCTTCTTAGATGGGCCAATAGGGGGCGTCTTTGTGCCTCGCTCAGTGATTTCACCAATTTATCCATATTGGTCTATCCTTGTGGTTCTTGGAGCCAAACATCTATTGGATTGTAATGCAAAATACTTATCAACATCCAGGTAATGGAGACCTATGAAATAATGCACAGGCCTTTGCACACTTGAGAAATTGGTCTAATATTGTGATGCAGTGTTTGTTATTATTAAATCATATTTTTTTACTATTTTGTCTAAATTTTGTTATTTTCAATTTATAGTGTTCATACATGCAGTGCCTGATAAAAGTTCTCCACAGGAAGCCATCGTTATGGCAAAACATGTAGAGATCCAATCTGTTGCATCTGTTCCATGTATTGTATGGGTATTTATGACAATAATATGTTTATTTTTAGATGTTTCTAATACAATGTTTATTTTGTTATTTATTATATTATGTGTTTTCGTGTTTTGGCACCTTAAAAATCCCATATCTTTGGTTCTAATATTACATTAAATCGATGGGTTTAAATGTAGGGGGCGGCAACAAATCTACTGGCAGGACTAAGCCCTTGTACACACGGTCGGAGATTCCGACAACCAAATCTGTGGGATTTTGTTCGTCGGATTTTATCCGATGGATCTTGTCCGAAACTGTTGCATACACACGGTCAGACAAAGTTGTCGGGAAATCCGATCTTTCAGAACGTGATGACGTAATTTAGTTACGATGGGACTACGTTCAGGCTAGTAGCCAATAACTTTGATGTAGGAATTTGATCTGAGCATGCGTGGCACTTTGTCCGATTGGAATTCTCTACACATGATCAGAGTGTGTCCGATCGGAGCATTTTGTCGGAAACTATTTCCGGCAAGTTGGAAAATTTGGTCCGATGGATACTCCGACGGAAACAGTCTGATGCAGACCACACACAGTCGGAATATCCGACAAAACGCTCCGATCGGACACATTCCGTCGGAATCTCCGATCGTGTGTACAAGGGCTTATAGTTACTAAATATATGTTACAGGAGAGACTTAGAACCAAAAACTGATGATGTATTAATCCTATAGACAGACTGCAGCATACGGTATATGTCACTTTCCCCCCCCCCCCATAGTTCCACATTATTCATAAATCAGTTGGGTAAGAGTGAGTAATCCAATGCCCTGAAGAAAAATATAGGATCTGTGATAGCCATTTTTTTGTCCTTTTGAGGATGCAGTTCAGTGTATACAGAGAAGAGACCGGGGACTGCGGCCTGCAAAGATGCTGGTATTTTACATGGTTGTCAATGGAGCATCACATCTAATTTACAAAGAGTACTACAATTTTGAAGGCCTTTTTTATGTCTCCTTCCTGTCTTCCTTTTTGCCATCCCTATTTCCTTCCATAAGTGGAAAAATCTAATTATAAGCTCTTTATGGTTCCTTGTCAGCTAGTTTGTGGAAAGGAATGATAATCACTGCGGTTTTCCTACAAGCTTCAGATATTCTTGTATTTTCTATCCTTTCTTCCTTTCCTTCCTACCTTATTATTATAATCATACAGGATATATTATATATATATATATATATATATATATATATATATATATATACATACATATATATATATATATATATATATATAGTGCCAACACTTTTCATCTTGTTGTACAGTATAATGGGAGACAGCACAGTTACAATACAATTTATTCAAGACAAGATGATTAGAAGGGCCCTGTACCCTAAAAAGTGGACAGAGGAGGAGATAGTTGATCACACTGAAGTAGGGAGCTCCAGAGGATGTTAAGCTGGCCATAGCAGATGTTAAAGTGGAGTTCCTCCCAAAAGTGGAAGCTCTGCTTTCTCCCCCCCCCCCTCCGGTGCCACATTTGGCACCTTTCGGGGGGAAGGGGTACCTGTTTTTGACAGGTACCCTTTCCCATTTCTGGGAGACCTGGCTGCGGAAAAATGCAGTGTGGTCCCCCGGACATTTGTCCCCCCCCTCCTCCTTGCCCCATCGCTGGGCCATTCACAAAGCACAGCGCAATTCGTGCATGCGCAGTATGGAACCGGCCGTGAAGCCGCAAGGTTTCCTTTGCCGGTTTCTTGCCTGTAAAGGAAACAGCTGGGGTGCCGACATCGCTGGATTCCAGGACAGCTAAATGTCCTAATATTAAAAGTTAGCAGCTAAAGTATTTGTAATAAAAAAAATTCGGGGGTGGGGGAGCAGGGCAGAATTTCGATCTACGCATGGCCGTTTTCACTCAGTAGAAATCAATCTAACGATCGATCTCTGTTGAATGAAAATGTTGGAAAACTTTTGTGGACAATTGGCTGCAGCTGCTGAATTAGTGTATCCTGACAGTGGAGAAGTCCCGCTGTCAGAATACAATGGCACAGCGGGTAGGATTCCTCCAACCACCTCGGTTGCGACAAGCCATTGATATCCATCCAGTTCAGGTCACTCTCTAATGGTCTCTTGGAGTGATATCAATGGCTTGTCGTTCTTGTTCATTCCACATAAGATCAGCTGAGATGACTTCAGATCGTTGGATGGAAGTGTCAATGACCAGATCAAATCACCAGTTGAAAATAAAGGGGAAAACAAGCCTAAGCAACAAAACTAATACAGCCAAATTATCAAAGAATTATTATTTGATATACTTACCATTTACGAGGAGGAGCAGAGGAAGAGCGTTGTCCTACTATATTGGAATCCAGTTATTGGGATTTCTGTTTGAACTTTGATTGCCTATCTGAAATAAGAGAGACAATATAAGCCGGTGAGTGCAATTAGATCTGGTGGAAGAATATTCACTTTAGATTTTATTATTTTTTAAAATATTTTTATCTTCATGTTTGGTGACACTATTGACCTTGTTAGGGCCGGTTCACACAGCGATGCGCGGCGAGGCGTCTCCGACTTGCCTCGCCGCGACCTGCACGGACCTCAGCGGCGACTTGCAGAGGACTTCTGTATAGAAGTCAATGCAAGTCGCCCCCGAAGTCGCCCCAAAGTAGTACAGGAACCTTTTTTCTGAGTCGGAGCGACTCGAGTCGCTCCTCTCAGAACGGTTCCATTGTACAGAATGGGGGCGACTTGCGGGAGCGAGGCGAGGCGAGCCGTGTCGCCTCGCATCGCCTCGCTGTGTGAACCGGCCCTTATGATGAATTTTTTAAGCACCTTTTAATGCACATATTGTTTTTACAGTGCTACTAGTAACTAAACACCTTTGTGTTTGGTATTTATATGCCTTGCCTATGATTTTAGGGTTTCCTCTTAAAAAAAAAAAACCTGTTTGTTTTTTTAGTTGAACCTAGAGTGTTTGATTGTGCCAAGAGCATTAAATCATAGGTAGGGATTGCTTTAAATGGTGCTACCTGTAACACAGGTTGTTACTGATTGCAGAACTCTTTTTCTTCCACAAGAGGGCAGTGAATGCTGCAGGAGCACTCTTGGAGATGTAGTCTAGAGGAGGATGCAAGCCATAACCATCACTGGGGAGCAACTACAATACCCATGTGCTCCTGAGAGCAGGAGGGGGTCGTATAAAATGGAAAGCCCAGGGAAGAGTGGGGCAGTTGGGGAGCAAGGCAACCAAAGCAGGAAGGGATAATAAGTGCTGCGCTGTGTTGTGTATGCTGAATGGTTCCTGTGCTGAGTTTGCAGGACACTGCTGTACCCAAGAGCCAGGAATCCGCAAATGACTTACAGTCACCTGCTGTTGTGTGAGTTGTTCATGCTGTTCTTGGCAGGGCCTAACACAGTCCAGCTATCTGCTCTGTACTCCAGAGTGCTGACACTGTGCCTACCAAACTATTGCAGCTATGCCCGCCATTTCATTCAACTATTGCAAATGTGCACTTCATGGCACCTTGAAGGCCTTGAGTTCAACTGGGCCTGCCTCTCTCAAGTATCCATCCACACCAAAAGAGTTCCCTCTTTCCTTAACCACTTGCCGACTGTCTCATTTACATTTACGTCAGCAGAATGGCATAGCTGGGCAAAAGGGCGTACAGGTACGTCCCTTTGAATTTGCCGCCGTGTGGTCAGATGCGCGCCGCTGGTGGTGCGCGCGCAACCCTGCCGGGAGCTCTATGAGTTGGATCCTGGGTCCCACGGACTCGATGTCCACGAGGATACCCGCGATCGCCTCACGGAGCTGAAGAGCGGGGAGATGCTAATGTAAACAAGCCCTGTGATCGGAAGCTATGATCAGTGATGTGTCACACACAGCCCCTCCCCCTAACAGTTAGAAAAATTCCCCAGGACACACTTAACCCCTTCCTAACCAGCTAGTGGTTAAACCCTTCACTGCCAGTGTAATTTTTACAGTAATCAGTGCAATTTTATAGCACTGATCGCTGTAAAAATGACAATGGTCCCAAAAATGTGTCAACATTTTCCGATGTGTCCACCATAATGTCGCAGATCGCCGCCATTACTAGTAAATAAAAAAATTAATAATAAAAATGCCATAAAATGGACCCCTATTTTGTAGACACTATAACTTTTGCGCAAATCAATCAATAAACGCTTATTGTGTTTTTTCTACCAAAAATATGTAGAAGAATACGTATCGGCCTAAACTGAGGAAAAAAAATTGTTTTTTTATATATTTTTGGGGATATTTATTATAGTAAAAAATAATGTGTTTTTTTCATAATTGTCACTATTTTTTGGTTTATAGCGCAAAAAATAAAAACCACAGAGGTGATCAAATACCACCAAAAGAAAGCTCTATTTGTGGAGAAAAAAATGTAAATTTTGTCTGGGAGCCACGTCGCACGACCGCGCAATTGGCAGTTAAAGCGACGCAGTGCCGAATCGCAAAATGTGCTCTGGTCTTTGGCCAGCAAAATGGTCTGAGGCTTAAGTGGTTAAGTCAACCTCCTTAATTATCATTATCCTGTGAATCATTATCCTATGCATCAATGTTCTTAAATGGCCCCAACGTAGCCAGCAGAAAATCCATCACAAAAGACTTTTCTAAACCACATTACCCTGAGGTCAGAATTGCATTTAACTCTAATGCCGCGTACACATGATCGGAATTCCGGCCAGAAAAAGACCGATGAGAGTTTTTCATCGGAAAATGTGACCGTGTGTATGCTCCATCGGAATTTAGCTGTCCCAATTTCCGCCAGCCAAAAATTTATAGCATGTTCTCAATTTTCCCAACAGAAAAACTTTCTATCGGTAATTCCGATTGTGTGTATGCAATTCTGACACGCCAAAAATCACACATGCTCAGATTCAACTACGAGACAGAAGCCATTGGCTACTGGCTATTGAACTTCCTTTTTCTAGTGCTGTCGTATGTGTTTTACGTCACCGCGTTATAAACGATCGGAATTTGATGTGACCGTGTGTAGGCAAGACAGCTTGAGCCGAATTCCGTCGGAATTCCGTCGGGAAAACCATCAGAGCTTTTTCCGATGAGAATTCTGATCGCGTGTACGCGGCATAAGGCTTTTTACTGCAGGCCTAAATCTAGCATCTTTGAGAGCTTACAAATGGTATAGTTGGTCTATGTTTGTTACTCCAGTTGGTTACTTGGGGGGTTTCATCTCATATGGAGAGCTACTGTTTATGCCCTTGGGGGGGGGGGGGGGGTCACAGTGTATGCTTGAGTTTGAAATATCTTCAAGAAGACCTGCAAGGTCAATCATACAGGCACTATTGTGTTCATACTACTTATTGATATTCATGTGCCAATATACCCTGTTGTATACTTTTATGATTCTAACCTGCAAATGCAGTCTGTTTTTCTTTTAAAGAGTTGTGAGTATAATTCTTGTGTGCCTGCTGGGGTTTACAGAAAGATATACTGGTGTTGTCAGTGAAGGCCTCAAAGTGCTGGACCAGAGCCAGCGACTCCTGCAGGAGTAGTTCTACATAGCCATGATTAAGGAAGTAATATTTTGTCAACATTTTTTTCTCAAATATGTAAAAAGGGCCTCGGGCTAAGAAAAGCGTTAAGTGCAGGGTGTTTTTAGGTTCTTCTGAGTAGCTTTTGCCGTCTTGTTATCCTGTATGAGGAGGAAAACAGCTCAGATGCAGAAAAAAAAAAAAAGGTACACAGGCCAAGAGAAAAAAAACATATATTTATATATAATTATGTTTCCCAGACTGACCCAGAGGGTTGGCTTTGCAAATATATCACAGTGGTAACAATGTATTGCTTGGGAGAACGAATTGCATGCTGTTTGGAATAAATTGCATATGCGGTACCTCGGGCAGTTAGCCGATTCTGTGTAACTGGAGAATGAGAATACTTTATTCCTGGGATTAATCAGTTATCTGAGTACAACTGCTGTATATCAAACTTTAATCCTAGATCCGCTCAGTTCTCTTTTACTGGATTTTTACAATCTGTCAGCATCAGTCATTGATCTGTCACACAGTCCTTGTTTTATCTGTCACAATCATGACACAGTGCTTCACATAGACAATGTCGTCTCTATCTATCTATCTATGAACTATCTGTTCATGTAATGCACATAAAATAAAAATACTAATAAGATCTTTAATGAATGTATTGAAATGCACATGACAGAGGGCTATTTTTTCAGACCGACTACCATTTATCTAAGGCACATCTCTTTTGCTGTTCAGCATTCATGATTGTTAAACACTTGCCTACAGTACACTTACACCCCCTTCCAGGGTTGTGTTAATGAGTGGGCACACCTGGGCACTCCCCAGGGGCCCCAGGTGCCTGGGTGTCCCCTGCACTTTCCCCAAAGCAGCTGATCCTTGGGCCCACGCTGCCCCAAAATTGGGGGCCCTATGATGGCACTGAGAGTGATGGATACACAGGGGAGGCAGGCTGGCAGCGGTACGCCATGCTGTGCAGAATGATACCCATTATTTCACAGCCAGCAGGGAGGGGAAGGGCAGGAGCGCCAGTGATGCTCTGACCCCACCCCATGCAGCTTGAATGCTCGGGACTCGAAGGCTGCGGGGTAGGACCTGGAGTGGGAGCTGCTGAGTCAGCAGCACTGAGTGCCCATCTGAGGAAGTAGCATTGTGGATGGTGTCATGGTGAGCCCAGCTGCCCAGCACTGTTTGCACGGAAGGGCTTGGAATGCCCGGAGGGATGCGCCCTCCTCCACCCATCCTTCTGCCTGCTTGATTGGTATAGGTGAGTCCAGTGCTGGAGGTGGGCAAAAGTTTACATGCACTTTATCTCCAATGGAAAAGGGGGTACTACATGGATGGAATAATGGTGCTATCAAGGGTGTATAGGGGAAAATAATGCTGAGGTGGGATCTGGGGTTTATAGGGGGTAGCAATGCTTGGGGTAGTTTGGGTGGTAGAGGTTGTGGGATGTAGAGAGGCCACAGTGTATTGGGGTATCAGGGATGTAGTGGGGTCACAATACAAGGGGTATCTTATGGTATGTGGTAACAGTGCTGGGGGGATATCTAGGGTGTAGAGGGGTCAGAGTGCTGGGTTAATATCTAAGGTGTAGATGGGTCAGAATGCTGGGGGGCGGGATATATAGGGTGTAGAGGGGTCAGAGTGCTGGGGGGATATCTGGGGTGTAGAGGGGTCAGAGTGCTGGGGGGATATCTGGGATGTAGAGGGATCAGAGTGCTGGGGGGATATCTGAGGTGTATAGGGGTGAGAGTGCTGGGGGGATATCTGGGGTGCAGAGGGATCAAAGTGCTGGGGGGATATCTGGGGTGTATAGGGGGGTGAGAGTGCTAGGGGGATATCTGGGGTGTAGAGGGGTCAGAGTGCTGGGGGGGATATATGGGATGTAGAGGGGTCAGAGAGCTGGGGGGAATATCTGGGGTGTAGAGGGATCAAAGTGCTGTGGGGATATCTGGGGTGTATAGGGGGGTGAGAGTGCTAGGGGGATATCTGGGGTGTAGAGGGGTCAGAGTGCTGGGGGAATATCTAGGGTGTAGAGGGGTCAGAGTGCTGGGGGGATATCTGTGGTGCAGAGGGGTCAGAGTGCTGGGGGGATATCTGGGATGTAGAGGGGTCAGAGTGCTGGAGGGATAGTTGGGGTGTAGAGGGGTGAGAGTGTTGGGGGGATATGTGGGGTGTAGCTGGGTCAGAGCGCTGGTGCATATCTGGGTTGTAGAGGAGTTGGAGTGTTGGGGGGATTTCTGGGATTTAGAGGGGTCCGAGTGCTAGGGGAATATCTGGGGTGTAGAGGGGTCGGCGTGCTGGGGGGATAGCTGGTGTGTAGAGGGGTTAGAGTGCTGGGGGGATATCTGGGGTGTAGAGGGGTCAGAGTGCTGGGCGTTATATAGGGTGTAGAGGGGCCATAGTGCTGGGGAGGCATCAATCTAGCAGATATATTATATGCACAGGACAGCTTTGTTACTTTATGTATGTAGTATTTTCCCACTGTCTCTTTGCTGTACAGAATGATTGTTCATTTGGTTAATGTGGAGCTCCATCCAAAGGGGGAAGCTCCGTTTGTCTGCCTCCTACCTACTTGATGTCTGTTTACTTGCACTGTATCCATTGTAGGGGCCCCAGAGCATCACTTTGTCCAGGGGCCCATGATGCTATTAAGACAGCCCTGCCCTCTTCCTGCCCAGGCCAATGCCAAAATTTAAATGACAACTGCGTGGTCATGCAACGCTGCACCCAAACAAAATTATTATAATTTTTTTGAGAAAAATAGACCTTTCTTTTGGTGAATTTTATTCACCACTAGGGTTTTTTTTTTTTTTGAAAAACATTTTGAAAAATAAGTGTTTCTTTTGCCGCGTACACACGATCAAACAATCCGGTGGAAAAGTCCGGCAAACTCAAGTCCGCCAAACATACTTTTTTGACCCGAAAGTACGGCGGACTTAGAATGCCGTGTTGCACACCAATCTTGCCACCGGACTTTTGAAATGAGCAGACTTTTCCCGCCCGGAGAAAAGTCCGCTCATTTCGAGTGGGTCACCAGGTAGGCGGGGCCCGCGAAGGAGACGTCGCTGGCCCCGCCGCCTGGTATGGACTTAAAGGGGAACCCCAACGCCGAAAAAAATCGGCGTGGGGGTCCCCCCCAAGTCCACAACAGACCCTTGTCCGAGCACGCTACCCGGCCGGCCAGGAAAGGGGGGGCGAGCGAGCGCCCCCCCCGAGCCGTACCAGGCCGCGTGCCCTCAACATGGGGGGTGCCTTGGGGAAGGGGGGGCCGCGCGGCTCCCCCACCCCAAAGCACCTTGTCCCCATGTTGATGAGGACAAGGGCCTCTTCCCGACAACCCTGGCCGTTGGTTGTCGGGGTCTGCGGGCGGGGGGCTTATCGGAATCCGGGAGCCCCCTTTAATAAGGGGGGCCCCCGGATACCGGCCCCCCACCCTACCTGTAAAATAAAAGTACAAAAAAAACACAACACACGAGATAAAATACTTTATTGCACAGCTCCGGGGGTCTTCCGTCTTCGGGGGTCTTCTCACCGGACTCCTCCGCTATCTTCTTGTAGCTCTTTTGCTAGCGGAGGAGTCCGGCTTTCTTCCTCGCCGCCGGCCTCTTCTTCCGACTTTGGGGGTCTTGTCCCCCTCTTCGGTTCTTCTGCCGGGCCACCGCGCCTTCTTATAGCTCTTTTACAAGCGGTGGCCCGGTCTTCTGTCGCCGCCGCCGCCGCCTTCCGTTCTTCTTCTTCTTCTTCTTCTCCAGGAGATGTTGACTCGACGATCTCTCCGGCCGCAATGCCAGGGACGCGCTGCGCTGCCACTTATATAGGGACAAGGGGCGGTGTCACATGGGTTGATCACATGGGTTGATGTCACATGGCGACAGTCCCAGCATCCTCCGGGACTTGGGGACAAGGTGCTTTGGGGTGGGGGGGCCGCGCGGCCCCCCCTTCCCCAAGGCACCCCCCATGTTGAGGGCACGCGGCCTGGTACGGCTCGGGGGGGGGGGCGTGCTCGGACAAGGGTCTGTTGTGGACTTGGGGGGGACCCCCACGCCGATTTTTTTCGGCGTTGGGGTTTCCCTTTAAGTCCGTACCAGGCGGCGGGCCAGCGACGTCTCCTTCGCGGGCCCCGCCTACCTGGAGACGCGCTCGAAATGAGCGGACTTTCCTCCACGTGTGTGGGCGAGTTCGTTCATTTCAAAAGTAGGGCGGATAGTACGGCGGACTTAGTACGCCGTATTAGTCCGCTCAAAAAGTGCCGTATGTGGGCTAGGAAGCCCGTTCGGAAAGTCCGACGGACAGTCTGGCGGGAAGTCCGCCAGACTAAGTACGTCGGACATACCGCTACGTGTGTACGCGGCTTTAGTTTCTATCTTTCTCCTTCAAGGATGTGCGCTGAGGAGTCTGCACTGATGGCCACGGATAGGCTGCACTGATGGGCACTGATGAGGTGGCATTGATAAGGAGGCACTAATAGGCAGCACTGATAGGTGGTACTGATAAGCGACACTTATGGGCACTGATAGGCGGCATGGATAGGTGGCACTGATTGGCGGCACTGATGAGCAGGCACTGATGGCAGCACTGACTGGTATCACTGCTGGGCATCAATGCTGGGCACTGACTGGCATCACTGCTGGGCACTGACAAAGCTGCAATGATAATCAGGACACTGATTATCTGTGCAGATCTCCCCTGTGAGGAAATGGAGCTGATTGACTCTCCTCCCCTCACACTCTGTCAGTGTGAAGAGAGGAATGCCGACAACCAGCATTTCCTTGTTTACATGTGATCAGCTGTGTTTGGACACAGCTTTACACGTGATCAGCTGTGATTGGACACAGCTGATCACATGGGTAAAGAGCCTTGTCATCGGTTCTTTACCAAGATCGTGATGCACTGGCGAGAGTGGAACGACGTCATATGATGTCATCCCAGAACAATAGAGCCACCACTCACCCGTTATTTCTGCAGGCGGGAGGTGGTAAAAGTGTAACTGAAGACAAAATTTGGAAAGGATGTGAAGGGAAATCTGCCCTATGGGACGCAGACGTAAAAAATTAACAACATAAATTTTGCCTTTAGTTCTGGTTTAATGTATTAATGTTACTTTTTTACCTCTGCGTTTTTTTTTTTTTTTTTTACTTTCTACTATAATGTATATCCAAAAAAAATATATAAAGTTTAGGCCGATATATATTCTTCTATATACTTTTGGTAAAAAAAATTAAAAAAAATCACAATACGCGTATATTTATTGGTTTGCGCAAAAGTTATTGCGTCCACAAACTATGGGATAGATTTAGGGACTTTTTTTTTTTCCGTTTTTACTGGTAATGGCGGCAATTTGTGATTTTTTAGCGGTACTGCGACATTGCGGCGGACAAATCTGACCCTAAATGACTCTTTTCTCTGACGTGTCATCTGGCACAACGGGGAATCACCTTGTCTTGAATCACACTGCAATCGCGAGTGGAAATGTGAGATCTGAGGTCTTTTTGACCCCAGTTCTCACATTAAAGAGGCCCTGTCCTGCTTATTTCTATTACATTCTTTTGTCGCCATTCCACGAACGTGCACAATTTTAAAGCATGACATGTTATTTATCAATTTACTCAGTATAGCATCATCTTTCACAATATACAAAAAATACAGATTTTAACTTGTAAACAACAAATGTCAGAAATAGGCTTGGTTAACCACTTCAATACAGGGCACTTATACACCTTCCTGCCCAGACCAATTTTCAGCTTTCAGCACTATCATATTTGATGACAATGATAATTGCGTTGCCGTGCGACGATGTACCCAAACAAAATTTTAACAATTTTTTTCCCACAAATAGAGCTTTCTTTTGGTGATATTTGATCACCACTGGGGCTTTTATTTTTTATGCTACAAATAGAAAAAAACAATATCTTTTAAAAAAAGAAAGGTTTTTCAAAACTTTGTAAGTAAGTTTTCTCCTTCACTGACAGGCACCAATGAGGCAGTACTGATTGGCACTTATATGCAGCACTAATAGGCGGCACTGATATACAGCACTGATGGGCACTTATAAGCGGTAATGAAGGGTACTAATGGGCACTGATAGGTGGCACTGCAGGGCACTTATAGGCAGCACTGATAGATGGCACTGATAGGCAGCACTCATCAGGAGGCACTGGCAGGCATCACTGATTTGCATCCCTAATTGGCATCCCTGGTGGACTCTAGTGGGCTTACCTGGTGGTCATAGCTGGGCATCCCCGGTGGTCATAAGTGGGTATCCCTGGTGGCCATGGATGGGCATCCTCAGGGGGCTGAACTGATAATCAATCAGCACAACCCCCTCTGTCAGGAAAGCAGCCAATCAGCTCTCCTCTACTCGCGCAAGTAGAGGAAAAGCCAATACGCGTCTTTTCCTGATTGGATACAGCTGATCACATGGTAAAAAGTCTACGTCATAGGCTCTTTACCTCGATCGAAGATGCAGTGTTTCAGACTGACACACCACGCCACCAATTGCTGCACTGCGCGCTCCTGCGGGCACGCAATCACGACTCATCCTGCTTGTCATATGACACCCAGTCAGGATAACAGACCCACTTCTCAGCCATAATTTTGCTATATTGCGGGCTGGAAGGGGTTAAAGAGCAAGGGTTTATTAATTTCATTGACATGAGGTACAGCTACACATACCGTACAGTACATTAACAATATCCTAACACATTGTATAGTGAGACCTTATTTTTGGAAGAACAGTGGGCAAGAAAAAAACTATCCCTATGGGTGCATCCATTGTATACTCTGTTAAGAGGTACTACTATGTGTCAAGTGGCAGATTTTTTTTTATAGTAGACCTGAGACTGCACAGGGAATGGATCTCGTTTGTGATCATTAAGCATCCCTGCAAGAACACCTCGGCATGATTACATGGTTCTGCCTTACAGAAGACGAGAGGGAACAGTAGACAGATGGAGGGAAGGAAAAGTAAGGGAGTAATGCCGCGTACACACGACCGGACTTTTTGACAGCAAAGGTCAGACGGAACGAGTCCATCGGACAATTCGATCTTGTGTGGGCTCCATCGGACCTTTGCTTGCCAAAAATCCGATGGACTTTAGAAATAGAACATGTTTTACATTTTTCCACCAGAACTCCGCCGGACCGAGAAATCCATTCGTGTGTATGCTAGTCCGACAGACAAAAACCGACGCTAAGGCAGCTATTGGCTACTGGCTATGAACTTCCTTATTCTAGTCCAGTCGTAAGTCATCACATTGGAATCCGTCGGACTTTGGTGTGATTGTGTGTGGCCAAGTCCGTTAATTCGGAAAGTCCGTCGGAACTCCGCCGAAAGTCCGTCGGAAAGACCGTCGGACCTAGTCCCTCAAAGTCCGGTCGTGTGTATGCGGCATAAGAGCCAAGTGTAGTTAGGGGAAAGACAGGAGTTGGGGGCAGAAGGGCGTGGAGACAAGCCTCCAAACACTTTGGTTTGTTATTGGTTTGGCATTTATGGAATAAACATTATAAACATTTGTGAACAGATAAATAGAATATCAAAAAATCAATACCTGATAGTATATGTGCAATTCATATATTAATAGTCCATAAAAGTTCCAAAAAACCCAATGAGGTGAAAACTGTAGGAAATCGTCAGCCGAATATATATGTAGTGAAATAGGTCCACCACCTTAAAAGTACAAGATGGCTGCTCGCCTTATAACATAAACTCTTAAATATTCAGCCTAGGTTCACATTGCTGCGGGTTAGAAATTGTGCAAGTTCAACTGAACTTGCACATTGGACACCCAGCACATAGCACAATGGCATCAAAGGTATCTAATGTGTTCCCTCACCAATATTACATCAGTAACAAACAACTGGCCACTGCCCTCACCAATAACTGGCCTTCACAGCAAGGAACACATGGAAGGGCGACGCAAGCAGTGGTGGCTGGTGAAGTTTTAGGATGGGGGGAGGGGTGCCAGACCCCACCCTTCCTTTTTGACCCCTCCCACTTGGTGAAAATCGGCGTGGTTTCAGTGAAATAGTGGGAGTGGCTCTAAGGTGGTGTGGTTAGTGTCTGAGATGAATGAGAGAGAGGGATGGAGGGACAGCAGGCCCAGATCCTACACAACAATAGAAATGTGTGTATTCCAGAAAGTTTAACAATCAGCAGATAAAGATATTCCAAACACCTGGTGTTAGCGCTTCAATCATCCTGGCACCATGGTTGTTATGGTGTCAGGATGATTGAAGCACGTTATTTCTATTATAACATTGTAATATAAAATGAAATCATTCAACTCACCATAATGCAGAATCAGTGGGAGCCCTGAGCGTGTCACTAGCCACGTCGCCTGCCCCCAGCAGAGTCCCTCCTTACATGCAGCCTGTGTCCCACCAAATGCAGCCTGTGTCCCACCAAATTGAAGAAGCCTGTGTCTCCATCAATTGCAGCAGCATGTGTCACCACCAAATTGCAGCAGCATATGTCACCACCAAATTTCAGCAGCATGTGTCACCACCAAATTGCAGCAGCATGTGTCATCATCAATTACAGCAGCATGTGTCACCACCAAAATGCAGCAGCATGTGTCACCATCAATTGCAGAAGCATGTGTCACCATCAATTGCAGCAGCATGTGCCACCATCAATTTCAGTAGCATGTGTCCCACCAAGTTGCAGCAGCATGTGTCCCACCAATTGTAGCAGCATGTGTCCCACCAAGTTGCAGCAGCATGTGTCACCACCAAATTGCAGCAGCATGTGTGCCACCAAATTGCAGCAGCATGTGTCCCACCAAATTGCAGCAGCATGTGTCACCATCAATTGCAGCAGCATGTGTCCCACCAAGTTGCAGCAGCATGTGTCACCACCAAGTTGCAGCAGCATGTGTCCCACCAAGTTGCAGCAGCATGTGTAACCATCAATTGCAGCAGCATGTGTCCCACCAAGTTGCAGCATCATGTGTCCCACCAAGTTGCAGCAGCATGTGTCCCACCAAGTTGCAGCAGCATGTGTCCCACCAAGTTGCAGCAGCATGTGTCTCACCAAGTTGCAGCAGCCTTACATCAAACCCCCCTCCCCCTTACCTTGAGTGTGTTGTCCTCTCCAGCGGTGTTTCCTGTGGAGAGGTCCATCCTCTCATACTTCCTGGTTCCTCTCTCCTGGGTGCAATTGGAGAGAGAAAACAGGAAGTGATATCAACTCAGATGTCAATCAAATCGCCTGGCCGTAGTAATATGTACTAAGAACGGGCGGAAGCTACTCAGCGCTTCAGAAAGTGCTAAACGCCCGCAAATGAAGCGCCACGTCTGCAATCTCGTGATTGCATAGATGTGGCGCTTTCCATAGGTGCACTGTGTCCGGCGCCCGAACACAGTGCACTTAAGGACCTTTTTTTTTTAAAGGGGCAGCTTTTTTTTTTCCAACTGCCTGGAGGGGGGAGTGGTGCCCAGGCGCCCCCTATGAATGAGCCGCCCCTGGACGCAAGTCAAACAAAAACCAAAGAAAATTCCCAGCTCAACTCACCAGCCAGTCTGCTACTAACCAAATTTTGCTGTCTAACAGTTTGTAATAAAAACAAGGGTTTAGTTTGCACACATGCGTAAGCCACTTCACGGCTAGTATGATAAGCAATCCTAACTCTGTAAATTTATGAGAGCCTCCATAGTAGAAGCACATGCATTATAATAGATAGATAGAGGGTAGGTGATACCACCATATATTTAGTATTGTTCCCGTAGCCTATCCCACATCTCCAACACAACCCAGTCAAGGGAAAAAATCACATGTATTGTTAGGGGGCATTGGTACCAGTGCAAAAGAATCTTATAGCTTTTTTTCTGTCTGACGCCAAGACACAGGCCTTGTGTGTCAATATAAAAGCTTTTTAAATTCACAAAATTGCATATACAGTTCCCATTTCCAGGCAATGTCGTCTTTATTATAGATTGGACCCTGGGCAAACATTTTGTTGCCCCCCCCCATGCAATTTCCTTCTCCACTTACTGTGAGACATACAAAAAAAATAGCAGTTTACTGAATCAAATTGTCAGGGCTGGGCTCAGCCCTTCCTTCTCTGAGCTGGCCACTCAGCTGTCGGCTAATTGCCAGCTCTTATCTATCCACAGTGGCTCACCTGTTGATGATATCCTGCTCATCAGTCCTGCCTACTTAAGCCATCCAGTCCAGATGATCTCACCCTTCACCTTGGTCTCATCTCTAGAGACGCTCTCCTGTGTTCCTGTTAAAGACTTGATTGGCTGACATTCCTTCTGGCTCCAGATCGTGCTCGCTGTTCTCTGGCTCCCTGGCGTTTTGGCTTGTCTGACTATCCGTTCCTGAACTCTGGCTATGTTTTGACTACGTTTACTCTGTTTACCTTTTTTTATTAAACAAATGTGAATTAACTGTACTTCTGTCTCAGTTTGATTCATTGTTTCTGACACAAACCAGGCAGCAAATGCAATTGTTTGCCAGAGGTTACAGTGTATCATTACCGCTCACTGACTGGCTGCTAGAGGTTACAGCACACATTTTGGCTCACTTATTATTTGATAGCGGTTACAGCACATTACTTCTGCCTGTTTATTGGTTGCTAGAGGTTACTGTACATCCTTACCACTCACTAATTGGTTACTAGAGGTTACTGCATATCCTTACTGCTCAATGATTGGCTGCAAGAGGCTAGTGTACATCATTACTTCTCACTGATTGGTTGCTAAAAGTTACAGCACATCATCTCCTCACTGCCTGCACACCATGGACTGGGGAGGTGAGGGAACCCGTCAATAGACAGAAAACTCCTAGAGATCCTAGGACTCCTGGGATCAGTGGCAGTGCTAAGGGAGGGAGGTGTGATCAGTGGCAATATTGGTGGGTTGATGGGATCAGTGGCAGTGGTGGGGGTGGGATTAGTTAGGAGGCAGTACACTGTGGCAAATTCTGAATCATGTAGAGCAAAGCTTGAAATCTTTGGGGAATTTGCAATGACAACCAATCTGAGGGGGGATTTACACAGACTAACATGTAATGGGGATTTTATGCCACCCACAAATATAAAGAGGGATTTCTACACTGACACCGATGTAAGAGCATTTACACCAACCACCAGTGTAAGGGGGAATTTACACTGACAACCATTGTCGAGATTTATACTGACCACCAATGTAAGGTGACACTTCTACACCAACCACCAAACTTAGGGGCATTTACAATGACCACCAATGTAAAGGGGGATTTACACTGACCACCAGTGTAAGGGCAATTCAGCACTTACCACCAATGTAAAGGGAAATGTATACCGATTACCAATGTAATGAAGAATTTACACTGACATCCAATGTAAGGGAGATTTTACATCAACAACCAATAAAGGGGGATTTTTACACTGCCCGCCAATGTAAAGAGGGGATTTACACTCACCACCGATTTAAAGGGGGCTTCTACATGGACCACTAATGTGAGGATTCGAAAGTGACCACAAATGCAAGTTTGGATTTTTTTACCGATTACGAATATAAAGAGCATTTTCTACGCTGGCCACCAGAGTAATGGGGACCTTCACACTGGCCAATAGTGTGAATGAAATGATTGTACACCAAGCCCCAATGTAATGAGAAGATTCACTCTGACCACCAATGTAACTGGGACATTTAGTCTGCATTTACATTTGTGTGTGTTGGGAATGCATGCAAAATCGCTTTCCTGGCACCACAGAAACATGCTGCCCTAAGGCAAATACACAGCAGTTCCATTAAATTGTTAATGACACCCTCACCAGGGGTGTACTAAGTGGGGGGGCGGGGGGCGTGCCGCCCCGGGTGCCACACACTGGGGGGGGTGTCAGGCCAGCGCCCCCCCCTCCCCTCTCCGCAACTGAAGTGTCAGACAGCGCCGTGAGGAGCCCGAGGCACTGGCAGTGGGCGGCATTGCGGGGGGGGGGGGGTGCGAGCAGCACCCGAGTGGAGTGACATCTGCCGGCTCAGTGATCCGGGACCCGGCTCCCCTTCTCTCTGTGGTCGCGTCGCGCTGCCGTTCTGATCAGTCTCGGGCAGCGGCTGTCACTCACAGCCGAGCAGAGTGAAGCCGCCTCCCCCTCCTCCACAAGGAGGGGGAGGCGGCTTCACTCTGCTCGGCTGTGAGTGACAGCCGCTGCCCGAGACTGATCTGAACGGCGCGATGTGAGTCACGTGACTACAGAGAGAAGGGGATTATTGCGCCGGGTCCCGGATCACTGAGCCGACAGGTGACACTCCACTCGGGTGCTGCTCGCACCTCCCCCCTGCAATGCCGCTGCCTTGGGCTCCAGGTACACTAGGGGTTCTTTACTGTGGTGGGTCCTGCACTGTAGGGGGGTCCTGCACTGTAGGGGGTCTGCACTGTAGGGGGGGGGGGTCCTGCACTGTAGGGGGGTCCTGCACTGTAGGGGGTCTGCAGGGGGGGTCCTGCACTGTAGGGGGGTCCTGCACTGTAGGGGGGTCCTGCACTGTAGGGAGGTTCTTTACTGTGGTGGGTCCTGCACTGTAGGGGGGGTCCTGCACTGTAGGGGGGGTCCTGCACTGTAGGGTGTCCTGCACTGTAGGGTGGGTCCTGCACTGTAGAAGGGGTCCTGCACTGTAGGGGGGTCCTGCACTGTAGAAGGGGTCCTGCACTATAGGGGCCCTGCATTGTAGAAGGGGTCCTGCACTGTAGAAGGGGTCCTGCACTGTAGGGGGGGTCCTGCACTGTAGGGGGGTCCTGCACTGTAGAAGGGGGTCTGCACTGTAGGGGGTCTGCACTGTAGGGGGGTCCTGCACTGTAGGGGGGTCCTGCACTGTAGGGGGTCCTGCACTGTAGAAGGGGTCCTGCACTGTAGAAGGGGTCCTGCACTGTAGGGGGTTCTGCACTGTAGAAGGGGTCCTGCACTGTAGAAGGGGTCCTGCACTGTAGGGGGGTCCTGCACTGTAGGGGGGTCTGCACTGTAGGGGGGGTCCTGCACTGTAGGGGGGTCCTGCACTGTAGGGGGTCTGCAGGGGGGGTCCTGCACTGTAGGAGGGTCCTGCACTGTAGGGGGGTTCTTTACTGTGGTGGGTCCTGCACTGTAGGGGGGTCCTGCACTGTAGGGGGGGTCTGCACTGTAGGGGGGGTCCTGCACTGTAGGGGGGGGGTCCTGCACTGTAGAAGGGGTCCTGCACTGTAGGGGGGTCCTGCACTGTAGAAGGGGTCCTGCACTGTAGGGGGGGTCCTGCACTGTAGGGGGGGTCCTGCACTGTAGGGGGGTCCTGCACTGTAGAAGGGGTCCTGCACTGTAGGGGGGTCCTGCACTGTAGAAGGGGTCCTGCACTGTAGGGGGGTCCTGCACTGTAGAAGGGGTCCTGCACTGTAGGGGGTCCTGCACTGTAGAAGGGTTCCTGCACTGTAGGGGGGTCCTGCACTGTAGAAGGGGTCCTGTACTGTAGGGGGTCCTGCACTGTAGAAGGGTTCCTGCACTGTAGGGGGGTCCTGCACTGTAGAAGGGGTCCTGCACTGTAGAAGGGGTCCTGCACTGTAGGGGGGGGGGTCTGTACTGTAGGGGAAGATTCTGCACTGTAGAGGGGTCTGTACTGTAGGTGAGGATTCTGTACTGTAGGGGAGTCTGTACTGTAGGGGGGTCTGCGCTGTAGGGGGGTGGGTCTGTACTGTAGGAGGGTCTGCACTGTAGGGGGGGGTCTGCGCTATAGGGTGGAGGGGTCTGTACTGTAGGAGGGTCTGCACTGTAGGGGAGGATTCTGTACTGTAGGGGGGTCTACACTGTAGATGGGGGTCTGTATGGTAGGGAGGGGGGTCTGCACTGTAGGGGATCTGTGTAACATGCAGAGGGTCCAGAGCTGTGAGGGGCTGTGTAATGTAAAGGGGTGCAGAGGTGCAGGGTGCTGTGTAATGTAAAGGGGTCCAGAGGTACAAGGGCTGTGTAATGTAAAGGGGTCCAGAGGTTCAGGGTGCTGTGTAATGTAAAGGGATCCATGGGCTGTGTAATGTAAAGGGGTCAGGAGGTTCAGGGTGCTATGTTATGTAAAGGGGTCCAGAGGTACAAGAGCTGTGTAATGTAAAGGGGTCCAGAGGTGCAGGCTGCTGTGTAATGTAAAGAGGTCCTTAGGTGCAAGGTCCTGTGTAATGTAAAGGGGTCCAGAGGTGCAGGGCGCTGTGTAATGTAAAGGGGTCAGGAGGTTCAGGGTGCTATGTTATGTAAAGGGGTCCAGTGGTACAAGAGCTGTGTAATGTAAAGGGGTCCATAGGTGCAGGCTGCTGTGTAATGTAAAGGGGTCCAGAGGTGCAGGGGGCTGTGTAATGTAAGGAGGTCCTTAGGTGCAAGGTCCTGTGTAATGTAAAGGGGTCCAGAGGTGCAGGGTACTGTGTAATTTAAAGGGGTCCAGAGGTGCAGTTGTGGAGAGGGGGGGTACACAGTAGTGACAAAAAGATATTGAAGGATGCAGAGGTATGCAGGGGACACGGTGGGTGTTTTTACATTTTATGGTTGGAGGGGGGGGGTGCCAGATATAGGATCCGCCCGGGTGCCAAATGCTCTAGGTACGCCCCTGACCCTCACGCATCGGCTGATATGTGCGTATTCACATGCACCAAAATTCACAGCGCTGTGGCACCATGTTATTTTGTCCAATTTGCTTACATTTGCACAACAGACTAATGTTAGGCTTAATGGCCACAGTTGTGGGCAAGACTTGCAACCATGCCCCTTTACCTCCCAAGTGGGCAACATTCAGCATAAATTATGATGGATATGACCTAAGGGGGCATGATATACATATGAATGCCGCCTCTATTTACAAATCAATGCCACTGGTCCTCGGCTATTTACATATTAATTACGCTGCTATTTACATAACAATCCAGGTTATTTACATGTAAACATAGGGTCTGCAGGGGAGTCATCTGTATACAGCAATAGGGCAGAGCTAAGCAGCATTAGTTACAGAACTTCACACTGAGCTATCAGGACACAGCACGGGCCTAAAACTTCAAGGGACAAGGGAATTTAAACTGGAATAGTTAGCAAGTACGAGGCAGCTGCTAAGGGCCCCACAACAATGACAGGACCCAGGGCAGCTGCCCCTTTCGCCTTGCCTTAAAGACGGCCCTGTTCCCAGGGAATACCAGGTAGGCATGTCCAAGTATTATGCCATAAAAGGTGTGATATAAGGTTTCTCTTTCTTGAGGCACAAGGCTTGAAACAGGATCAGACCACAGTGAGGAGAGGCCTTTCTGGTGGGGGAGATGAGGAAAGTTGTAAGTTCTACCGCCACCAATTGTGGCACAGTGACAGACTCAAGGTTAGCGCAAAGAGGGTTTTTAGTTCTTTGTTACAACTATCTTACTTTTTAATGTTCTGTCCATCCCTTTTCTCTTTTTTATGTTTTTTTTTTTCTTTTCCTGATCTTTTTTAAGATTAATGCAGAGAGAAATATCAAATGTTGCACAAGTAATTTTTAAGAAGGCTATAGGGATCACAAATGTGGAAGCACTGACTTGTAAAGTGGTTGTAATGGCAGCAAACTCTAGTCTCATGTCCCCAGTCTCCAACAACTCCTATAGCATGTCTGCAGTGTCTTTATGTGTGGCCCTTGGTGATCCCAAGGGCCACACTTGAGGCCCCCTATATCAAGTAAGTTGATAAATACTGGTCTAGGCCAATAGTCTAGGTGTGCTTTCAACTCACTTAAAATAAATGGCCTGCCTTGGTATAGTGCAAAAATACATTTGATCATGCGTAAACAATAACACAACGAATTGTGTGAATGGGCCCTAATACAACAAATTCTTCTTCTGTTTTGCTCCATGCAAGCTGTGCTGCAGTCAGGATAATGTAATAGATGGGGGGGGGGGGGGAGAAACAAATTTTTTTAGGGTGTCCGTTTTTGGACCATGCAGTAACTTTTTACCTATGCCAAGGCACATCATTATATATAGTAACTTCACTGTGTCCTTATTTAAAAAAAATACCTGAATAAAACTTCTGTTTGTGTTTAACACAGTGAAGGATAAACACATAACGAACTGTGTTCTTGATTTACGCTGTTTTAGGCAATAATGTCGCTTCCAAGTTACTTTGCCATATACAGAGATTTATTCCGGGATTAAAGAGAATTAATGAAATCCTCGGATAATAAGAAATTTCGCCTTTTGTGACCAGAGAGCGCTAAAACACATGGTTATTGTGGTAAAACACAGGAGGAATTGTTCATATTAAGCCGCTTGTGGTCTGTCAAAAGGAAATGATTGGGTTGGTTCTACCCCTTGTGTTCACCACTGGAAGCTTGCGACTAGTGATGGACGAACTTCCGACGGGACGTTTCGCGAACGCGAAACGCGAACGGACACAAACGTTCGCGAAAACGACCGTTCGCCGCGGGCTCCATTGACTTCAATGGGAGGCGAATTTCGCAAACCTTTAGGTCGAATTTGCGGCCACGGGGTAATTATTAGGGGGTAGCACGTAGTCCCACCACCTGGACAATAGCATAATACATGTATGAGGTGAATTTGGGATCGATAACTACAAGCATTTTTTTTTTATTTGGGAAATTGTTCTGACAATTCAGGACTATGGAGCTAATGAAGGCAATGGAGGAGAGGGAAGGTCAGGGACCAGGGTAGGCAAACAAGAGGGTGCAGGAGATACAGAGCACTGACAGCAGCACCGTAATACAGAGCACTGACATCAGCACCGTGACATACAGCGCTGACAGCAGCTCCGTGACATACAGCGCTGACAGCAGCTCCGTGACATACAGCGCTGACAGCAGCTCCGTGACATACAGCGCTGACAGCAGCTCCGTGACATACAGCGCTGACAGCAGCTCCGTGACATACAGCGCTGACAGCAGCACCGTGACATACAGCGCTGACAGCAGCTCCGTGACATACAGCGCTGACAGCAGCTCCGTGACATACAGCGCTGACAGCAGCTCCGTGACATACAGCACTGACAGCAGCTCCGTGACATACAGCGCTGACAGCAGCTCCGTGACATACAGCGCTGACAGCAGCACCGTGACATACAGCGCTGACAGCAGCTCCGTGACATACAGCGCTGACAGCAGCTCCGTGACATACAGCGCTGACAGCAGCTCCGTGACATACAGCGCTGACAGCAGCTCCGTGACATACAGCGCTGACAGCAGCTCCGTGACATACAGCGCTGACAGCAGCTCCGTGACATACAGCGCTGACAGCAGCTCCGTGACATACAGCGCTGACAGCAGCTCCGTGACATACAGCGCTGACAGCAGCTCCGTGACATACAGCGCTGACAGCAGCACCGTAAGCAGCCCCAGGAGGAAGTCAGCACAGCACAGGGATGGTGTGATCCCCTCATAATAAGAACCCCCAGGAGGAAGTCAGCACAGCACAGGGATGGTGGGAGCCCCTCATAATAAGAACCCCCAGGAGGAAGTCAGCACAGCACAGGGATGGTGGGAGCCCCTCATAATAAGAACACCCAGGAGGAAGTCAGCACAGCACAGGGATGGTGGGAACCCCTCATAATAAGCAGCCCCAGTAGAAATATGACACCGCTCAACCTCTTCAAAGAGGAGGGTAGGGGCATATAGTACGGTGTGCTTTTTTGGGTCAGGGAAGTGAGCCAAATGAATTAAGAAGGTCTGTGTGCTTGATTCCAAAAATTGTTTATAGACATATACATGGTCTACTGATCACATGTGTTGAATTCCTCCGAGATCCATGCCTCATTCATTTTTAGAAATGTGAGGTAGTTAACACTGTCGTGAGCTAGGCGAGTACGCTTATCGGTCACAATCCCCCCTGCTGCGCTGAACGTCCTTTCGGACAGGACACTGGATGAGGGGCAAGCCAACAGTTCGATTGCAAATTGGGCAAGCTCTGGCCAGAGGTCAAGCCTGCCCACCCAGTAGTCTAGGGGTTCATCACTCCTCAGAGCGTCCACATCGGCCGTTAACCCAATGTAGTCGGACACCTGACGGTCTAGGCGTTCCCTGATGCTGGATCCGGATGACACCTGTCGATGGGTCGGCTGAAAGAATGACCTCATATCCGAAGTCACCAACACATCTTCAAACCGGCCTCTTCTTGCAGGCGCTGTTGGATTGGTACCCGCAAATCCTTCTCTGGGAGTGGGAATTGCTCCTCTGCCAGCGCACGCAAAAGCAGAATGCAGCATTTCTCGAAGCAAGGCCTGGAAGTGCTGCATTCTGACAGCCCTCTGCGACGGCGGTAACATTTCCGCCATTTTGTGTTTGTACCGGGGATCTAAGTACGTTGCCACCCAGTACTGGTCCTTGACCCTCATGCTTTTTATACGGGGGTCCCTATTAAAACACTGGAGCATGAAGGCCCCCATTTGCACTCAAGCGGAAGGTATGTGGTGGTGGTGGTGTTGTTGGTGGTAGTGTCTTTGGGGGTGCACATAGCAGAGAGTGAAGAAGAGGGTGCAGATCGAGAGGATGAGGAGGGTGCAGAAGAATAAGGCTGAGTGAGCCACTCAACCAAGTCTGGTGCGTCCTTTAAAGTAATTGAACGCACCTTCTGCAACTTCCCACTTTGGCTCAAGGCTGTTGCTCCTGCCCTACCCCTACCACCCCTGCGGAAGGGCCTGCCTCTTCCTCTGCCTGTCATTTTTTAAATCACCCTGTGACAAAACTCTTAGTCCCTATACCGCTGAAGGACTGCTGCAGTATAGGGCAGCGGTCAGCAGTAGTGCACGTCAACCCTATGTATTGTGGACCGATAGCGGTCCTTACAGAACAGCAGACTGTAACGCACTCAGGCCTATGTACCGTAGCACCCTATACCAAGTTACCAGTCCTTATAAGAACTTTTGTGGACCAAGCAGGTTGTGTGTTAGTGATTAGCAGACTGTACGTCAGTCCCTATACCAATGAAGGACTGCTGCAGTATAGGGCAGCGGTCAGCAGTAGTGCACGGCAACCCTATGTATTGTGGACCGATAGCGGTCCTTACAGAACAGCAGACTGTACTGCACTCAGGCCTATGTACCGTAGCACCCTATACCAAGTTACCAGTCCTTATAAAAACTTTTGTGGACCAAGCAGGTTGTGTGTTAGTGATTAGCAGACTGTACGTCAGTCCCTATACCAATGAAGGACTGCTGCAGTATAGGGCAGCGGTCAGCAGTAGTGCACGGCAACCCTATGTATTGTGGACCGATAGCGGTCCTTACAGAACAGCAGACTGTACTGCACTCAGGCCTATGTACCGTAGCACCCTATACCAAGTTACCAGTCCTTATAAGAACTTTTGTGGACCAAGCAGGTTGTGTGTTAGTGTTTAGCAGACTGTGCGTCAGTCCCTATACCGCTGAAGGACTGCTGCAGTATAGGGCAGCGGTCAGCAGTAGTGCACGGCAACCCTATGTATTGTGGACCGATAGCGGTCCTTACAGAACAGCAGACTGTAACGCACTCAGGCCTATGTACCGTAGCACCCTATACCAAGTTACCAGTCCTTATAAGAACTTTTGTGGACCAAGCAGGTTGTGTGTTAGTGATTAGCAGACTGTACGTCAGTCCCTATACCAATGAAGGACTGCTGCAGTATAGGGCAGCGGTCAGCAGTAGTGCACGGCAACCCTATGTATTGTGGACCGATAGCGGTCCTTACAGAACAGCAGACTGTAACGCACTCAGGCCTATGTACCGTAGCACCCTATACCAAGTTACCAGTCCTTATAAGAACTTTTGTGGACCAAGCAGGTTGTGTGTTAGTGATTAGCAGACTGTACGTCAGTCCCTATACCAATGAAGGACTGCTGCAGTATAGGGCAGCGGTCAGCAGTAGTGCACGGCAACCCTATGTATTGTGGACCGATAGCGGTCCTTACAGAACAGCAGACTGTACTGCACTCAGGCCTATGTACCGTAGCACCCTATACCAAGTTACCAGTCCTTATAAGAACTTTTGTGGACCAAGCAGGTTGTGTGTTAGTGATTAGCAGACTGTACGTCAGTCCCTATACCAATGAAGGACTGCTGCAGTATAGGGCAGCGGTCAGCAGTAGTGCACGGCAACCCTATGTATTGTGGACCGATAGCGGTCCTTACAGAACAGCAGACTGTACTGCACTCAGGCCTATGTACCGTAGCACCCTATACCAAGTTACCAGTCCTTATAAGAACTTTTGTGGACCAAGCAGGTTGTGTGTTAGTGATTAGCAGACTGTACGTCAGTCCCTATACCAATGAAGGACTGCTGCAGTATAGGGCAGCGGTCAGCAGTAGTGCACGGCAACCCTATGTATTGTGGACCGATAGCGGTCCTTACAGAACAGCAGACTGTAACGCACTCAGGCCTATGTACCGTAGCACCCTATACCAAGTTACCAGTCCTTATAAGAACTTTTGTGGACCAAGCAGGTTGTGTGTTAGTGATTAGCAGACTGTACGTCAGTCCCTATACCAATGAAGGACTGCTGCAGTATAGGGCAGCGGTCAGCAGTAGTGCACGGCAACCCTATGTATTGTGGACCGATAGCGGTCCTTACAGAACAGCAGACTGTACTGCACTCAGGCCTATGTACCGTAGCACCCTATACCAAGTTACCAGTCCTTATAAGAACTTTTGTGGACCAAGCAGGTTGTGTGTTAGTGTTTAGCAGACTGTGCGTCAGTCCCTATACCGCTGAAGGACTGCTGCAGTATAGGGCAGCGGTCAGCAGTAGTGCACGGCAACCCTATGTATTGTGGACCGATAGCGGTCCTTACAGAACAGCAGACTGTAACGCACTCAGGCCTATGTACCGTAGCACCCTATACCAAGTTACCAGTCCTTATAAGAACTTTTGTGGACCAAGCAGGTTGTGTGTTAGTGATTAGCAGACTGTACGTCAGTCCCTATACCAATGAAGGACTGCTGCAGTATAGGGCAGCGGTCAGCAGTAGTGCACGGCAACCCTATGTATTGTGGACCGATAGCGGTCCTTACAGAACAGCAGACTGTAACGCACTCAGGCCTATGTACCGTAGCACCCTATACCAAGTTACCAGTCCTTATAAGAACTTTTGTGGACCAAGCAGGTTGTGTGTTAGTGATTAGCAGACTGTACGTCAGTCCCTATACCAATGAAGGACTGCTGCAGTATAGGGCAGCGGTCAGCAGTAGTGCACGGCAACCCTATGTATTGTGGACCGATAGCGGTCCTTACAGAACAGCAGACTGTACTGCACTCAGGCCTATGTACCGTAGCACCCTATACCAAGTTACCAGTCCTTATAAGAACTTTTGTGGACCAAGCAGGTTGTGTATTAGTGTTTAGCAGACTGTGCGTCAGTCCCTATACCGCTGAAGGACTGCTGCAGTATAGGGCAGCGGTCAGCAGTAGTGCACGGCAACCCTATGTATTGTGGACCGATAGCGGTCCTTACAGAACAGCAGACTGTACTGCACTCAGGCCTATGTACCGTAGCACCCTATACCAAGTTACCAGTCCTTATAAGAACTTTTGTGGACCAAGCAGGTTGTGTGTTAGTGATTAGCAGACTGTACGTCAGTCCCTATACCAATGAAGGACTGCTGCAGTATAGGGCAGCGGTCAGCAGTAGTGCACGGCAACCCTATGTATTGTGGACCGATAGCGGTCCTTACAGAACAGCAGACTGTAACGCACTCAGGCCTATGTACCGTAGCACCCTATACCAAGTTACCAGTCCTTATAAGAACTTTTGTGGACCAAGCAGGTTGTGTATTAGTGTTTAGCAGACTGTGCGTCAGTCCCTATACCGCTGAAGGACTGCTGCAGTATAGGGCAGCGGTCAGCAGTAGTGCACGGCAACCCTATCTATTGTGGACCGATAGCGGTCCTTACAGAACAGCAGACTGTACCGCACCCAAGCCTATGTACCGTAGCACCCTAGACAGACCAAGTTACCAGTCCTGATAAAGAGCTTTGTGGAACAAGTGAGTTGTGAATGATTAGCAGACTGCAGCAGAAGGGCAGCAGTCAAGTATAATATTCTTTCTATATTTGGAAGAAAGAATATTATACGTGTACAAGCCTATTACCGTACCACTGATACCAGTCCTGAAAAGAACCTTTGTGGAACTAATAGTAACAGCAAGTCTTTAAAATTATCCTCACTGCCTGACACACTGCTTCCTGCCTGTCCCTATACAAATTGGCAAAAAAGAGTAGGCTGGAACGATTAGCTGGAACAGCTCTTTTGTGGACCTGATAGTAACAGCTAATGATGATGATGATGATGATGATGAAGAAAGACTAATCTGGCTGAGCTGTCCCTAAAATAGCAGCATACAGCGCTCTGTCCCTTTATCTAAACTGACAAAAGAAACTCAGGCTGCTGACCTAACACCTATACCAGTCCTGAAAAGAACTTTTGTGTACCAAATAGCTAGCGTTTTCTCTGTCCCTACTCCACACAGGATCCTTTCCCTACAGTGACAGAAGAAAGAATGTAAAATGGCCACCGGATCGGGTGTATTTATAGGTTAGGGGGAATGTCCAAGTGTCCATGAGCTGTCATGTCTCAATTGGTTGTCCTGTAACACATGATAAACGTGTCACGAAAGGTTAAAGTTCTTGTATACATTAAACACGTAAGTCCGCCGGGGCGAACGACGGAAAAAGGCGTTCGAACCCGCGGACGGCGAAAGTCGGAAATTCGCCGCGAAACGACCGCCGGGCGAACCGTTCGGCCATCACTACTTGCGACATCCCTATGCTTGAGATTCGGCTTCTTACTGTAAAGGTCTCTAAAGCAGGTCTTGAAGAATCACAAATCCCAGCATACCCTCCAAGCCAGGAGAAGATCACTGGAGTGGGAAAACTCCTTTCCCAAACTGCATACTTTAAACAGTCAGTATGTCACACATTTCCATTTGAATATTTAATTTATATTGCAGAGACTAAAACAGGAGGAGAAGGGAAATTGAGAAAATCTTTTTAATTGAAGGTAAAGAGAAACTCTGGGGTCTACACGAACAGAGCTCACTGCTGGAATTCCAATTTTTTTTGAAGGCAACAAGTCATCCAGGGCAGCAGAATCTGTCTATACGTCAAATATCTATATTAAATGTATTGATACTTCTTGTCAGGGCTGGGCTCTTAGCCCTCTCTTCTCAGTGCTCAGGTTGCTCAGCTGTCGGTTAATTGCCATCGCTCATCGTTCCACAGTGGTTCACCTGGTGATCATTTCTTGCTCGTCAGTCCAGCCTACAGCGAGCCCCTTCTGGCTATTTAAACTGCCTGTTCATGCCTCCCGTGCCTTCGCCTTGGTCAAACATATCTGGAGACTCTCTGCTGTGTTCCTGTTGAAGACTTGCCCTGTTGATGTCCCTTCTGGTTCCTGATCCCGTTTGCTGACTCTGACTATGCTGATCTCTGACTTGATTTACTGGCTTGTTCTGACTACTTTTACGGCTTTGGCTACTGTACCCTGGCTACGTTTTGACTACATTTACTTTTTGTACAATTTTTACCATTATATTAAAAGATGTAATTTTAACTGCATTTTCTGCCTCCGTCTGATTCATGGTTTCTGACACTTCTGTAGTGAACTAGGCAGCATTTGTCAGGTTGTAGTCACCTTCTGCCCCTTGGTTCTGACTCCAGCTAGAGGGACAGAACTGTAGTGCAGGAGAGTGTAATCGGGTAAGTAGACACTGGACACCAATGTTTTCACAAAACTGTTTTTATAGGTGTAATGCAACCTTATAGGATCCACTGAATGACCACGCCCTCTGAATATAACCTGACCCCCAAACACCTAATATTATTACGGCAGCCACTCTGACACACCATGGCAAGAAATCAACAACACCAATTTATGTGAAACTGTAATTATATTAACAAAAGGCAGCTTACACAGGATAACAAATCCAGCGAGAAATAGAAAAATACAAACCTCCTTTATGATACAGAGATCTGCTATGCTAACAGTGACAGGTGGGACAATGAACGACTGGGCTTGGATACTGATTCCATTTTGTAAATCAGTTTAAACTGTAGCAGGGACACCAAGGGCACAGTGGTGACAAGCAGACTGTAGAACAAGACCCCTATGTGACCCTGATAAGTCCAAGTCTGCCTGCAGGTCTTTAGAAAGAAAACAGAAGAAAACTGATTCCCCGTGTAAAGAATACCAAATTCAATATTGTCCACAAATTGGACAGGAAAAAGAAAAAAAATAACTATTGTGACAGAGGACAATTATATTCTGCTGGCTTTGTTGGGGCCCTTGCGGTGATGCACGTCTGATGGAGTTCACTGGTTCTCTCTTGAAAAAAAAAAAAAATGAGTAGGCTTTGAAGCAGGTTAAACTATCTAGTGCTTGTGCAGACTACTGAAGTTTTAGTGGTATAGCAAGTTTAGTAAAAAAAAAAAAAAAGAAAAAAGAAAGAAAGGAAAACAGGTGGGTAGGAAGGGGGAGATTATTCGTGTAGTACTATGAAGGTCCTGGTGATGGATCAAAGAAGTCAATACAATTAGCTGTAAGTTATCTGACTGGAAGGATGGGATCTTGAAGGGATAGTAGAAGCAAATTTGTGGTAAACTAAAATTTCAGCGTCTGTTAAACAATGGAAAGAACAGGTAGCAACATTAACCAGCTCCTGCATTTCAGTGGCAAGTCCTGTCCATGGAGGGGTCTCTCACGCTGATGCACTGACTTGAGATGAACTTGCTTGTGTCTTCTGCACACTCAGGATGAGTCCATGACTGACTTGATTAGCGTACCTATGTCTCTGTAGGTACAGAACGATGACTCTGCTATGTGACTCCAGAACACTGCCAGTAGGCTGCCGATACTGCTCTGAGATTTGAGGGGTTTATTTTACTCCCACTGACTGCAACGATATGAGGCTAATTTTACTCCCCCTAACAGCAACTATATGAAGCTTATATTTGACAGACGAAATATATGGGACAACTATATTCGGGGCTTCTTTTACCAACTGACAGAAATGTTAAAGCGGGAGTCCACCGGGACGCGTTTTTTTTTTTTTTTTAAAAGCCAGCAGCTACAAATACTGCAGCTGCTGACTTTTAAAATAGTGACACTTACCTGTCCAGCGTGCCCGCGATGTCGGCACCCGAAGCCGATCGCTAGGTCGTCTGTCGGGTCCTGCCGCCGCCATCTTGGGTATGGGAATCAGGAAATGGAGCCTTTCGGCTTCATTTCCCGGTTCCCTACTGCGCATGCGTGAATTGCGCTGCGCAATAAGGACGCTCCCCGCTGCCTCTGGGAGCTGTGTGTTTCCCAGCAGGCAGCGGGGCACTTGCGGGAAGGGGCGGGCACTTGCGGAAAGGGGCGTAAGTTACGCCCCTTTCCGCAGAGAGCTGTCCCGGAAGTGGGTGCAGTTACCTGGATTATCCAGGTAACTGCACCCCCCTCCCCCCTGAAAGGTGCCGATTGTGGCACCGGAGGGGGGGAGGGTTCCGATGAGCGGAAGGTCCACTTTAGGGTGGACCTCCGCTTTAAGTTGAGTTAAATGATATGGGGCTTATTTTACTTCCACCTTCCACCGACCAAAACTATATATGAAGGTTATTTTTCTCACGCTGACAACAGTTATATGGTGCTTAGTTTACTCCCACTGACAGCAGTGTTATGGGGCCTATTTTACTTTACACCAACAGCAAGTATACAGGGCTTGTATTACCCACATTGGTACATACAATATGTGGTTTATTTTACTCCCAATGGCAGCAACTATAAGAAGCTCATTTTACTCCCACTGACCCCAATGATGAGGCTTATTTTATACCCTAACACCAATGATGGGGTTTATTTTTCTCCCACTGATGCCAACAATGAGGGATAAAAGGAATACTGCAGCAATATACAAGTGAGCAGAGGAGCCTCTGAGGATGACGTTTCCTGGAAGTGGGTTATCCTTGTTATATACGTGTCTCTTCCTGATTTCTGTTTCAATCTTTTTATTAGGATTTCAAAAACGAATAGAACATTATAGGTAGACAAAGTCAAGTACAAAAACAGAATGGTCAGCATAGGCAGTGTACACACAGTGACAACCAAACATATGCAGATATGTTTCCAGAAAAGGCTAGACCAAAAAATGGGCCTTATTTCAGGACAGCATTGTAGGCCCAGCTGAAGAGTCAAGCACCCCACTACCCCACCCAACCCCTTGACTGGGCAAGTGAAGTTTTTTCCTGATTTAATTACAATGCGTACAGTATGGTTTTTGACAATTTGTCCCATGAGGTTTTCCAGCTGTGCACGGATTTTGGGTAGGTATAGCAGATGTGCTGAGTTAGATGTGGTCCTCCACTCGACTTTTGGATACAGATGTGACCCTTGGAGCCTTTAAAGTAGTACACCACTGGTCTAAAATAATAACCCAAAACATGTACTCACAAAAACACCCTTTTATGACCTCTGTCAATGGGCTTGTGATTGCTTAAAATTAGTTTTTCAATTCCATACAAGTTTAGAAGCATGCAAAAACCACTTACAGGAGGTCAAAAGGAGGCCAACTGCAGGTCAACTGTACCTGTCAAATAATTCTTAATCAACTCAGAATGGTCTCACCTTGCTGTCAAACGGACGCCATAAAAAATAGCCCAAGGCCCATCAACCAAGGCCTTTGGTCCCCTAAAGCATTAAATTATTTCTGCTCAGGATCAGTAATAGAGGCTGTTAAACACCATTTGAATGCAGAGTGCCTTGGTTTCAGACGTAGAACGTGTAATAACAATTAAATGGATTTCCTGGTTTTTATCTTGGCTTTTTGCAAAGACTGCAGCAAGGATTTCATGTGGAGTATCTTGGATTGGACAGTGGGTGGTATCAGGTGTTTTCACATACACCCGAAGAGGTACAAGAGGCCCACACGGAAAGACTCTTTGTTTCAGTTTGATTTTAACAAATCCTAATCCCCCCTAATCCTGCCATTATAATTGTGCATTTTGGGAGGTAATAACATAGAGGGCATACAAGTTAAACCTCCTTGTTTTAATGAAAGGGACTTAACACTAGTAAAATGACTTTTCTGTATTGCTGCCTTGGTATAGTGTGAATCTGTGCCAAGATTCCTGTGGTAACCAACCTCGCTTTCTATATCATGAAAAGGAGCAAAATAAAAAGAGATATGTTTCTGCATGGGGGAGTTTTATCTTTCTTGCTAACCTTGTGATAATAGATGCTGACAAATGTAACTGTGAACTAGAGACAGAAAAAGGATCCGTTGGGAGTTGGGTACAAAATACACACATTATTTATAATATTTATACACCAACATATAACTATACTTGTAGCATCCCCTATGGACAGTTGGTAAGCCAGGTGTCAGATCAGGTGCCTAGTGTATCATGAAAATTAGAGATTGGGTTACCTCCAACTTGTAGCTGGGGAACTCATAGTCATGCTGAGACCTCTGGGGCTTGCCAGGTTGTGAATGGCCATGTGGCCAAACCTCAGGAAGGTTACCTGATTAACCTGTATCTATACAGAGACTTAATGTGCACTATGCTTTGACAGGTGAATCTCACACTATTACGCTCTAGGACAGTGGTCACCAACCTTTCTGACCAGAACTGACACAGAACTCCTAAATGACCAGGTTAGGTTAGAACTGGGGCCTGTTTACATGTGGTTCTCTTACCCCCACCTGTTGAAGTTCTTCATGAGTGTGCTTTTACCAAATACCACCCCACCATCAACTGCACCCCCAGTATATAAACTCTGCAAGGGGGACAGAGGGCTAGCCCAGACTTGTTGGAGACACAGGGCAGAGCCCCACCATAAAAAAGATACTAACCCCCTCTCGCATATTCATCCAACATACACAACCCTACTAACCACCAGACTGGGGGTGGAACTAGTGGAGAAAGACTTCAGACTAATGGTATGGGCAACTTATAAAATTGTCTCTAAAAAAGGGCACAAAAGGCAATATTCAAAGTTTGTCTTTATTATTTAAAATAAATTGGAAGCCAACACATTTTGGGGGTTTTAGAATATCTACTTCTTCAGGGCTCCAAAGTTGAAAAGTCAGCTTAGAATCAATGTGTGAACTCATCACAGCAGCTGTTTATCCACAAGGAAACCAACTGTGGAAGCCAGTATGCAAGTATGCACTGGACATTTCACACTGTTCAGCCATAGGGGCACACAGAGAACGTTTTTCTGGTTGATATTGGTAAGAGTAGACAGCTTGCAGTGCATGCCCATATGGCAAGCTTTTGCTTTTAGATGTTACATAGTCTGAAAGGTTCATCATATTGGGGACTCCATAGTGCTTTGTAGACATGTGCAAACTGAAATAATTTGTTTCGGAATTTTGTTTTCGGGCCGAAAAATTAATTTATTTAGTTACTCCCAAAATGTATTTTTATTTATTTAATTTTTTGTAAAAAAATTGCATTCGTATGAAAATCCAAAATGAATTAAGGTTGAATCTGTCATTGAAGGCTTATGGTGTCTGTCGAATGTTTAAAGAAGATTCGACAGAGCAGCGAAACTCACTTATGATGCTGCAATCATACATTACGGTCATTAATCATACGGTTCCATGCATCAGAGGGGGCGGAGTCACCGGGTGGCCCCGCCCTCCGTTATATAAGAACTGTCAGAAGAAGAGAAGCGTCACACAGCAGGAGCCTCCCATTGTGCGGAGCGGGCCGAGAACAAAGAAGAGACACCGTGGAGGAAAATGCCGGACGAGAACACCGGAGCAAGAAGAAGCGGATCGGAGGAAGAAACCGAAGGATGAAGAAAGGAAGAAGGAAGAAGACCAGAAGAAAGAAGATGAAAGAAGACTTTAATAAAGGACTTGTCAAAGACCGTCTCCTGTCATTTTTAACACTTTTGTCACTTTTTTGGGGAAATGGTAGGGGTACTTTTGTACCCCCTTACCATTTCACACGGGGGGGAGGCCGGGATCTGGGGGTCCCCTTGTTAAAGGGGGCTTCCAGATTCCCATAAGCCCCCCGCCCGCAGACCCCCACAACCACCAGCCAGGGTTGTGGGGATGAGGACCTTGTCCTCATCAACATAGGGACAAGGTGCTTTGGGGGGACCCCAAAGCATCCTCCCAATGTTGAGGGCATGTGGCCTGGTATGGTTCAGGAGGGGGAGGGGTGCTCTCTCGTCCCCCCTCTTTTCCTGCGACCTGCCAGGTTGCGTGCTCAGACAAGGGTCTGGTAATGATTTTGAGGGGGGGCCCCACGCCAGTTTTTTTTTTTTTTCGCGCAGGGATCCCATATAGGTTTTTGTTTATTTTTACATTAAAGTCGTGTTGTAAGTCGCGCTGTGATTCACACTCAAGTCGTGTCCAAGGTGCCTCCCAAAGTCACGCTGGAAGTCGTGTTGCCCCTGTGTGAATGGACTGTTATGATACAAGTTCAATAGACACAGATTGTTATTGTCAGAGTCACATCAAATCTCCTATCTGTATCGAACTGTGTCAAAATGAAAATGAAGCATTTATTTATGTCGGATCTTTCGTTTTTCGGATTCTGTGCTTTCGTTATCGTTTGCCAAAACGATAATGCAAATACCTGAAATTCGGACGAAAACGAATGCATATGTCTAGTGCTTTGTACGCTGTGACTAAGGGGACTCATAGGTTACACAGAACTTTGCTTTTGCTCTGTGGCTGACAAGAGCGGCAGAGGAATGAGAAGGTAAGTTTGGGGTGCCGGGGAAGATTTTATGGTCTGCATAGGCAAAGCACATGTCCACTTTAAGCTTTCATGTTAGAATCATTCTTTGTCAATACTTATGTGTTTCTATATTTGTGGACAGACTTGTTCCTTCCTTACTCTTTATCTAACTCTTGCAAAGTGCACTCCAATGTGTCAGTAGGAAAAGGAGTAGAGCAAGGCAGCTTTTTAAGGCTTGTACACATGGGCCAAATCAGGCCCCTGTGTACAGTAGCTCTATCCAACAGAAGGCCATCTAATGATTGCCTTTTGTTGAATGGCATGCTGGAAAACCAGTGTCTGATCAGCAATTGCAGCCAATGGCTGTGAGATGTGATCAGTGTCTTCTGGCGGGGGGCAGTCCCCGTGTAGGACCACAATGGCAAAGCAGGGGAGATCATTGTACTAACTTCACTTGTGTTAGTACAGCGATGTCAGTTTTTTTTTGTGCAACCCGCTAGGTTGACCATAAAAAAAAATAACGCCGTGTACCTGGCATTAGAGCTAAAAGTAGCAGAACTAATGAGTAGCTGCTACTGCTTTACTCCTAATGTTTACTACTCTCTGGGTATTTGTATTTTCTTTATCTCTACTCTTGAAATTACACACTGCCATATAATCCATTTAAACCTGAAGCTGGCTTGCCTTGCTTCCTGATAAAGATAACCTCTCTCAGGTAAATGATAACTTCCACTCAATTGTCAGCTTATCAGAGATCAGAGAACATATGCAATTCTTGCATCACACTTGGGTTCAGAAAACAAGAAAACATTTACTATCTCTTAATAGTCACTTCCACATTTAGGACTATTATGCAACCACATGTTGTCAATGACATAACAGTTAACTCTTTCATGCAGATGATATTTTTTAAATGTATTGTATAGTTTTTGTAAATATATATTTTTTTATTTTTATTTTATTTAAAGTAGAACTATATGCAAAACTTTTTTTGGATAGAGGAGGGTTATAACCCCTGTCAGATTTTTGTTGCCATCTGTGTCCCATTTTGGAGATTTACCTTCACTTCCTGTCCCATAGCCAAATAGGAAGTGAGAGGAAATCCTTACAAATAGAAGGAATTTATTGGGACCTTTAGGTCACCAGAACTAGTGTCCCCGTTGGAAGATTTCCCCTCTATTACTTTTCTGGGGACAACACAAAATTTGGGATTTTCTTTCATTTCACTTTCAATGATAATGGTAGACAGAACAAATAAAAAGGGTGAATTTCCCTAGCGGGGCACACGTGACAATGGAGACTGACAGGTGTTCCAATCCCTCTCCACTCTATTTAAAACTAAAAAAAGTTTTGCCTTTAGTTATACTTTAACTCTGGCATATATAAATTATTATGTTGTTTTTTATCCAGGCAGCAGGCGGAGCTCTCAACACATTTTTTATGTTTTCCTCTACCACCTTGCTTTTGTTTTCCAATATACCTCCCAACTTCATGAGATAAGAAACAGGGACATATAGGGCTTAATGTACAAACCTCTTCTGAATGCTCCAAACTTGACAGCTAGTAACCGACGGTTAAAAACGTCTGTTTTGCCATTTTTACAAGCTACGTTTATGCACATTTAGCTGCATTTATGAGCATTTACATTTAGAAGCGTTTTTTTACAGATAACCTCAGTAGACCCTTCCAAATGGCCACAATGCATAAAAAACAAGTATAGCGCCCTACTCCTAATGGGCAGACGCAATTATTTTTCAAATTTAGGTGTCTGAAGCTGCAGTTGGGCTCAGGCAAATTTTTTCCAAAAAGTTCTGGTTTCTGTGCCAGTCCAGCTGGGTTGCACTGGTTCCCACTTGACCGTAGGTGTCGCTGTCACCGCCGGTAAGTGTGGAAATGCAGCAGGCTGGATGTATTGAATACCACCTTTTGCTCGTAAATGGCTCAGTGGGAGTGGTGTACCTGCTGTGCATGCTGGGAGAGGGCATTTAAGGTACCAACGCCATTTTTGGAGGTCGTTTTCCGGGGTCCGCTATCCCGACCTCATGGCCCTCCTGGCCAGGGGTCTGTGTCGCCTGGTCCTGCGCCTCGGGGCCGGCTGGCCTGATGCTCTGCAACTGAGAGGGTAGGCCCAGAAAAGTCTCGGATCAACAGCCATACAGTATCGCTGGGTCGGCTAAAAGAAACTGGTACTGTATGGTAGTTCTTTAAAACTCTCAAGATTTCTTAGTTTAATTAAGTCTGTGGCGGAGATTTTGTTGAGCATCTCATTGGCTATTAGGTCAAGTGAGAGAGGCCTATCCGGTGGTTGCTGGATCCAGTCTGTGGAGCTGTTGGTCCTCTGGATCTGACCAATACCTCTAACCCGCAGTTACTAGGTGCCTGAACTCCCCCTTTATCCTTTGACTTTTGTGCTTATCCTGAATAAATGTTAAAAAAAGGACTAAGGCCGCGTACACACGCGGGGACTGTTCGCCCAACTTTGTTCGTCAAACAGTTTGAGCGGACAGTCCGCTCAAAATTAGCATGGACGGACTTGGCCACAAACGACGAACGAACAGCCCGCTGAAACTTGCGCGATGACGTGAACGGCACGTACGACGGGACTAGAAATACGACGTCCTATACACTGCAATGCAACCTTCGCCGTGTAAATCCTTTCTGAGCATGCGCGGAACTTAGTTTGACGAACAAGCCTACACACGGGCGGACTGTCCGCTCAAACCAAGTTTCAGCGGACAGTTTTACGGAATTTCCGAAAAACTTTGTTCGTCAGACTGTCCGCTGAAACTGTCCGCTGAAGCCCACACACGAGCGGACTGTCCGCCGAAACACTGTTCAGCGGACAAAGTTGAGCGAACAGTCCCCGCGTGTGTACGCGGCCTAAGTGTCAGATTCAACATAATTTGGGCTACTTTCCAACGGGACCCTTGTGACGGAGAAGCGAGCAGGTGAGGTAAAGGTAAGCACAAATAAAACCAGCAGCTCGTTTGGGGGTCAGTGCTACACAAGTATTATTAACTATTTCAGCCAATCTGTAAGAGAAAATCTCTCTTTCCCTCTCTCTATCCTCTCTCTATCCTTGCCCCTCTCCCCCCTCTCTCCATCCCGTCTCTCTCTTTCTTTCTACCCTCTCTCTCCCCCTCTCTTTCTCTCTCTCTCTATCGCCCCTCTCTTGCTCCCTCTCTCCCCCCTCCCCCTTCCTCTCTTTCTCCCTCTTTCTCTCCCCCCTCTTTCCCTCTCTTTCGCCCCTCTCTCTCCCCATCCCCTCTCCCTCCCTCTCTCCTTCCTTTCTCTCTCCCCTCTCGTTACTTTCTTCCTCAACCTGGGAACCATCTTTAGAGCCTTCGAATTGCTGCGCATCCTTCATCAGCATGTAACCGACACTGTGGTCGAATAATTCTGGTGACTCCTTTGTGCATGATGATGGGGCTACGGAAGGAGTAACTGGACAAGGTGCTGGTGGAATAGGCCGCTTTGGCAGTTGCGTTGGAGGGTAAACTACTATTAGCATGGGTGACAGAGGATGAGGATGAGGATGAGAACGGCTTTTTTATCCACTCCATTAGAACTTCTGCATGTTGTGGCTCAATGATACGGCCAGCAGTAAACAGAAGAAAAGGACAAGCGTGACCTGCCTGCAGAGGATGAACCACGTCCATGACCACCAATGTTCACTGTAGACACAAAGGCTGCTTGTCCTTTTTTAGTGGCCTGTGAGCGTCTGCCTCTCCTTGGTGGCCTTTCCGGTCAAGATGGGAATTATTTTGTTTAACACCACACTACACTGTATTATATACTGTACACCGACTGCACTGTATTAGAAACTGTACACCGGCTGCACTGTATTATATACTGTGTACACCACCTGAAGTGTATTAGAAACTGTACACACTGTATTATATACTGTGTACACCACCTGAAGTATATTAGAAACTGTACACACTGTATTATATACTGTATACACCACCTGAAGTGTATTAGAAACTATACACTGGCTGCACTGTATTAAAAACTGTAAACACTGTATTGTATACTGTGTACACCACCGGAATGTATTAGAAACTGTACACCGGCTGCACTGCACTGTACTGTGTACACCACCTGAAGTGTATTATATACTGTACACCGTACATATATATAGTCTACACTGAATGCAAGTATATATATATAAAAATACATCATCTGAAGTGTAAACCACTGATTGCAATGTATATATAGTCCACACTGAATGCAGAGTGTGTATATATATATATATATATATATATATATATATATATATATCACACACTGTATGTATATATATATATATATATATATATATATATATAAAAAAAAATATATATATATATATATATATTGATACACCACCTAAAGTGTATTATATATTGTACACTGCCGAATGCACTGTACATATAGTCTACACTGAATGCAGAATATACAGTATCTCACAAAAGTGAGTACACCCCTCACATTTCTGTAAATATTTTATTCTATCTTTTCATGTGGCAACACTAAAGAAATGAGACTTTGCTACAATGTAAAGTAGTGAGTGTACAGCTTGTATAACAGCGTAAATTTGCTCCCCCCTCAATATAACTCAACACAGCCATTAATGTCTAAACTGCTAGCAACAAAAGTGAGTACACGACTAAGTGAAAATCTCCAAATTCGGCCCTATTAACCATTTTCCCTCACCGGTGTCATGTGACTCATTAGTGTTACAAGGTTACAAGGTCTCAGGTGTGAATGGGGAGCAGGTGTGTTAAATTTGGTGTTATCACTCTCTCTCACATACTGGTCACTGGAAGTTCAACATGCAAACTCATGGCAAAGAACTCTCTGAGGATCTGAAAAAATAATTGTTGCTCTACACAAAGTTGGCCCAGGCTATAAGAAGATTGCCAAGACCCTAAAACTGAGCTGCAGCACGGTGGCCAAGAGATCATACAGCGGTTTAACAAGACAGGACTCAGAACAGGCCTCGCCATGGTCAACCAAAGAAGTTGAGTGCATAATTTATCAAACACGGGGCCCTTATTAAAAGAAAGCGGACTGAACACCTTACCCTCTTGCTTGCCAAATTGGCTACAGTGGAAGCCCTGCACAAACGTACCCCCACGCCGCCGTTAGAGGCGGAACTGCTGACCCTTCGCACACAAATAACCGAGATTCTCCAGTATAAAGCGAAAGCAGCGGTACAATTCTCCAGACGCATATCCTATGAAAGCGGTGACAAATGCGGGAAAACGTTAGCCAAGGCGGTCAGGGATATCAAATCGGCATCCTATATCCCGCAAGTAGTTACCCCGCAAGGCTTGAAGGTCTCTACCCCGACGCAGATTTCTAGCGCCTTTAGAGACTTCTATATGGGTCTCTATAACCTGCCTGACTCCACCCGTAGCCAGTCTCAAATAGACGAGTACATTGCCACCTCCCAGCTTCCCTCACTCCCGCCGGAGACACGGGTTCTCCTGGAGGAGCCCATCTCTCTAGCGGAACTACAACTGGCAGTCAACGCTTTAAAAGCTGATAAGGCACCAGGGCCGGATGGCTTTACTGCCCAATATTATAGAACTTTTTTCCCGATACTGGGCCCACGAATGGTGACCTTCTTCAATGCGCTGGGTGCAGATACCTCCTTCCAGAGAGACACTCTACGGGCACATATCTCCCTGATTCCTAAGGAAGGGAAGGACCCTAGCCAATGTGGTAGCTATAGGCCGATCTCACTCTTAAACCTAGATCTGAAGCTATTCTCCAAAATTGTGGCCACTAGACTAGCGCACCACATACAGTCACTTGTACACTTGGATCAAGTGGGGTTTATACCCAACAGAGAAGCAAGAGACAACACCATTAAGGTGTTGAACCTGCTTCACATTGCAGAAGCCCAAAAAATCCCCTGTGTATTGGTAAATACAGATGCCGAAAAGGCTTTTGACAGAGTCAATTGGCGCTATATGTTCTCTGTCCTCCGCCACATAGGTTTGGGGGACACAATGTTGCGGTGGATCACCAATATCTACTCTACCCCTACAGCTCAAGTAAAGGCGAACGGAGTCCTCTCAAGTCCCTTCCCCATTGGGAACGGAACGAGACAAGGCTGCCCCCTCTCGCCCTTGCTTTTTGCCCTCTCCCTGGAACCGTTTCTCTGTAATATTAGACAGAACCCGGATATCTCAGGCTTACGGATTGGTGCCTCTCACTACAAAATATCAGCTTATGCGGATGATCTTCTATTTTCCCTGACTAATCCCAGAATCTCATTGCGAACCTCCTCAGAGAATTCCAGCTCTATGGTGCGATTTCCCACCTGCAAATAAACTTTACTAAGTCCGAAGCAATGGGCATAGCAGTACCGCCTCGAACCCTCTCTGATTTACGAGACAATTTTAGCTTTAAGTGGACCGACAAAGCTTTGACATACTTGGGCACGAAAATTCCGGCTAGCATTGCCCAGACATTTGATCTTAATTTTCCGCCTCTACTGACTAGGTCTCGGTTACTCCTAGAACAGTGGCAGGGAGGGCTCCACTCCTGGTTTGGGAGATGTAATCTCCTGAAAATGAACATCCTACCCAAATTTATTTACCTCATTCAGGCCCTGCCCATACATATACCACCTCTTTTTTTTAGACAAGTGCGGTCTCTTTTCACCAAATTTGTCTGGGCACATAAGAAACCTAGGCTGCGATATACGCAGTTGACACTCCCTAAACATCGGGGGGGCCTCGCGCTTCCCGATGTACGTAACTACTACTTGGCGTCCCACTTGGGGAGGATCATTGACTGGAGGCGTAATGGGGCATCCAAACTCTGGGTACAGCTCGAACAGGCCCAGACCCGCATACCCTTGAAAGGAGCGCTGTGGTGCTATAAGGAACTCCCGGCACCCCTGAAACTGCACCCCCTTATTGGCGCTACACTGAAACATAGTCATGGCGCCGCCGCCAGAACCGCCCTTATTTCTGAAATCTCTCCCCTGCTTCCCATCTTAGGTCATCCGAGTTTTGAACCGGGTCTCCACTATGCTACCTACGTATCTCTAGTTGACTCCGGCCGCGACAATGCTGCCACTTTCTTGACGGAGGGGAGATGGCCCTCCTTGACGGAACTCACTATAGCATCAGGGACATACCGCCTCCCGTTCTGGACAGCTTTACAATTGCACCATTTCCTACACTCACTACCACATCCACGGGACTTTGCACAACACCTGACGCCATTTGAGAACCTGTGCTCAATGACTGACCCATTGTCCCACGTACTTTCCCAGACCTATGCCCTGTTATCCTCACCTGTGGACCCGCCTGTTCTACCCTGTCTACTCAAATGGGAACGGGACCTTGACCGTGAATTCTCACCGCTCCAAACAAACCGTATTATCACTTTGGCTCTCAAGTCTTCTCTTTGTACCAAGATGCAGGAGACCAACTTTAAAATCCTTACCCGTTGGTACCTAACACCTTCCAGGCTGAGCAAGTGCTACCCTTCGTCCTCAGATCGGTGCTGGCGCTGTAAAGAGGAGGAGGGTACTCTGCTCCACGTGTTCTGGTCCTGCTCTGGGCTACGGTCATTTTGGGCAGAGGTCCGTCGTATATCCCAGAAGTTCGCGGCCTACCCCATCCCGGAAGAGGCCGCTTTCTTCTTGCTTCATCTATCAGGGATTCCCCTTAAAAAATATAGGAAATCCCTTATGTGTCACCTTCTCAATGCAGCTAAGGCGTATATTCCCCTTCACTGGAAGCACAGTGCCCCGCCAACAGTGGCGCACTGGCTGCGGAAAGTAGAAGACATACGGAAACTGGAAGACCTCATCCTTACTGCACAGCACAAACAAGAGACATATAAAAAAATAATGGGACATCTGGTGCTTGTTTATTTTCTCCGCGGAAGGCCAATCTTTGCTAAGGTCCTGATCCTCCCTCGGTTCCCTTTGTGGAGCGGATGACCTGAACCACCGCCATGTCTGTCGGTCTACTCTTTTTCTTTCTGTCCCTCCTCTCTTTCCCCCTCCCCCCCTCCTTTCCCCTTCCTTTTTTTTTCTTCTTTTTTCTCTACTACCCCCTATTCCTGCCCCTCCTACTCCTTACCCCTATCCCCCTCCGGTAACTCTGAGTTTCCTCCCCGTGGTTGGTCGGAGGAGGCTCAGACATTGTACCCCACTCCTGTACCATTTCACGGAGCTTGCAGGTTCCTTGTGCTTACCTTCTGCAAATGCAAAGACCTCCTATATATTCTGGTGTTTTAATATGTCTTGTTCACTGCATTATTTGAGTGGCTACGCTCTCTCGATACCACAGTGCTTTCTGTATTTATGGCTCTAATTGTTATTTGTCTTTTTACTGTCTGTATTATGGGGTACTCTCTACCGGAGTTAAATAAATAAAATAAAATATATATTTGAAAAAAAAAAAAAAAGAAGTTGAGTGCATATGCTCAGCGTCATATCCAGAGGAGGCTTGGGAAATAGACATATGAGTGCTGCCAGCATTGCTGCAGAGGTTGAAGGGGTGGGGGGGTCAGCCTGCCAGTGCTCAGACCATATGCCCCACACTGCATCAAATTGGTCTGCATGGCTATCATCCCAGAAGGAAGCCTCCTCTAAAGATGATGCACAAGAAAGCCCACAAACAGTTTGCTGAATACAAGCAATCTAAGGACATGGATTATTGGAACCATGTCCTGTGGTCTGATGAGACCAAGATAAACTTATTTGGTTCAGATGGTGTAAAGCGCGTGTGGCGGCAACCAGGTGAGGAGTATAAAGACAAGTGTGTGTTGCCTACAGTCAAGCATAGCGGTGGGAGTGTCATGGTCTGGGGCTACATGAATGCTGCCGGCATTGGGGAGCTACAGTTTATTGAGGGAACCATGAATGCCAACATGTACTGTGACATACTAAAGCAGAGCATGATCCCCTCCCTTCAGAGACTGGGCAGCAGGGCAGTATTCTAACATGATAACGACCCCAAACACACCTCCAAGACAACCACTGCCTTGCTAAAGAAGCTGAGGGTCAAGGTGATGTACTGACCAAGCATGTCTCCAGACCTAAACCCTATTGTACTCACTTTTGTTGCCAGCGGTTTAGACATTAATGGATGTGTGTTGAGTTATTTTGAGCTAACATAGCGCTCTAGGGATTCTTTTTACTATATGAGAGCTGCACTTAAGCTAAATAAATAAATAAAATATATAGTCCAGTAATAATTATTAAATAAAAAGTAGCCTTTACTATGATACTCACTTTTTCTACTCACTTATTTTTCCAGTAAATCCTTCTTGGCACTAGATTTTCTCAATTGTTTACGTTAGGCCGGGTTTACACTGGTGAGACAAATGCTCCGACATTGGGAGCTCATGTCGCATGACGTGTGAAAATCCTGGTACGGCCTGGTAAGGTTCAGGAGGGGGGCGCTCGCTCATCACCACCCCCTTTTCTGACCTGTGTGTGCTTGCATAAGGGTCTGGTATGGATTCTGGGAGGACCCCAGCGCCATTTTTTTGACACGGGGGTTCCCCTGAAAATCCATACCAGACTGAATTGTGTGGTATGCTCTTGGAGGGGGAACCCATGTCAGTTTTTTATTTAAAATTTGGCGTGGAGTTCCCCTTCAAGAACATCAGAGCACAAGTCACATGCCAAAGTTGGATCAGTCAAGACAGCGATCTGACTTTGATCCGACTTCAATGATATTCAATGGGTTGAAGTAGGATCAAAGTCGGACCAAAGTAGTGCAGGGAGCATTTTTAAAGTTGGACTGACTTGCGTCAGACCAGTTAAGACGGCTCCCATAGGGAAAAATAGATTTTCACACTTCATGCTTCAGCTCTCAATGTCGCAGCATTTATCGTACCAGTGTGAACCCGGCCTCAACCCACTTCCTTTGAGCCCAGGTTATCATGGACCTGCCCCCTGGGCCACATCATTAGGGCTTGTTTACACCAATTCAGTTGAGCTGCAGTGATCTGCAACATGGGCTGAGCTCCATGGCACACAGAAAACAATTGTGCCCTGTTCACACCACAACACTACCTTGAGGTGGGTTGCAATGCAGACTTGCTGCATATTTCCACAACGCACACAAGCTCACCTGACATCACCATTGGTCACTGAACTGGTGCATAAAATAAAAAATGTCATTCTGACATTTCAATAAAGGTAAAAAAAAAGAAAAGAGGTAAATAAAATATGTAATTTACCGGCCCATTCCTTTTCTAAATGAACACAGTGAGTGAACGGTACCAATCAGTCCTAGGTCCATTCATAACTGAAGCATAGTAAGCTGTGGTAACGTCAGCTGAAAACAGGTTACAGGGGGTCACAGGAGTGCAAAATAATCTGTACTGCTGTGATCCACAGGAGAAGTACAGCCAAACCAGCAAAAAAATGTATCACATGACCTCTGCTCCTGTTTGGCATTACTTGCCACAACTGATAAATATCACTATTTATGTTGTGAACTCACCCTCCAGGGCCCAGGCAGGCTCTTCCTCAGCTCATGTTTTATATCCAGGCTCTTTCTCCCTGAAGCTGGTAGGTACTTAATGCACCCTCTTTCCTAATCCAGAGGGCTTCCACTAGTTTCTAATCCAGGGCCTCCTCTGCACCTCCCCAGTCCAGGGCCTCCTCTGCACCTCCCCAGTCCAGGGCCTCCTCTGCACCCCCCAAGTCCAAGGTCTCCTCTGCGACCTCCTCAGGTCAGGGCCTCCTCTGCACCACCCCCATCCCCCAGTCCAGTGTCTCCTCTGCACCCCTCATCATCCCAGGGCCCCCACTGCAACCCCCAGTCCAGGGCCTCTTCCACACCCCCCTTCAGCCCATGTCCTCCACACTACACCCCCCCCTCAGTCCAGGGCCTTCTCTGCACCCTCCCACCCCCGCCCCCAGGTCCCTCAATTCTTTGCCATACAAACCCCAACTTCCTAGTCCAGGGTGTTCTGCACACAAGCGGAAGCGTCGCTCTGGAATACCTTTCTATAGTTCTGGCGGGTGGGAGGAGCAGAGAGATTCAGCGCTAGTGTGCCTGTGTAGTCTCCCTCCTGTTTGCTTCTCCCGTGTTTGGCAAACTATGTAGCGGTCGCTGCCTGTCCATTACACTTGATTGGGCGGCAGTGACACCCTTAGATCAGCACTTCCCAGTGGGGGTGGGGGTGATGAAACCCCTGGCGGTGTCCCCCAAGATGCTCCACCCGGGGGGTGTGCCCCTCCTGCCCCCCCCCCCCCTAGTTTCGGCCCTGCAATAGGAATGTCTTTTAGACATCAGGGAAGAAAATACATACAGTATACACACACTGATCAGCCATAGCATTATGATGACCCATCTATTATTGAGTAGGTCCCACTTTTGCTGCCAAAACAGCCCTGACCTGTCGTGACATGGATATCCCTAGACCTCTAAAGGTATGCTGTGGTATCTGGCACCAAGCCATCAGTAGCTGATCCTTTAAGTCCTATAAGTTGTGAGATGGGGCCTCCATGGATTGGACTTGTTTTTCCAGAACATCCCACAAATGCTTAATGCATTGAGATCTAGAGAATTTGGAGGCCAAGCCACCATCTCAAACTGAAAGAGGCCACTGCCATCAGGGATCAACATTTCCATGAAGGTGCGTACTTGCGCAGCAACAATGTTTAGATAGATGGTACATATCAAGCAACATCCACATGAATGGCAGAACCCAATCCTTGTCTCAGATTTTGTACTGGGGCCCAGATCAAATGCAATGAATTTGCAGATAATTGCAGATAATATAAATGTTGTAAGAACACTTCCTGCCAAACCATATAATCCTTTCATGTTAATATTATTATATACGGTAATCTAGTAGCAAAGCTTTTGTTTGCCTTATGCCGCGTACACATGATCGGAATTTCGGTCGGAAAAAGCTATGATGGTTTTTCCGAAGGAATTCCGCTCAATCTTGTCTTGCATACACACGGTCACACCAAATTCAGACCATCAAGAACGCGGTGACGTACAACACATACGATGGCACTATAAAAAGGAAGTTCAATAGCCACTGTGCCACCCTTTTGGCTCCTTCTGCTAATCTCGTGTTTATCTTGTGTTAGTAGAAGTTTGGTTAGAGATGAGTCATGCTTTTCAGACTCGTGCTTTTCAGATCGTTTTACTGCTGTACAGTTTGTGTTTGTGGGTTTGTATCTGTTTTTCAGTGGGAGCAGTCAGTTCATATCTGTTTATCAGTGCGTTCTTGTCCACTCATTTCTGATTTTCAGCTAGCTCTTCACAGGCCTTGCTGTTTTCAGTGCGTTCTGTTAGTTTGTTCTGACCAGCCGACCGTTTTGAAGCCATGTTGCGGGGATGTACTCATCGTAGAGTTCGTGCTGTGCAAGGGCTTGGTGTTGGCTTCTTGCTTTGACCCAAGCCCTGTCCATGAAGAGGGTGAGGAATAGTTAATGGACCAAGAATTGGTTGCCCCAGCGTGACCAATTCGCTCATATACCTTTGCTGCCTGAGATCCAGGCGAATAACCCTGATGATTTCAGGAATTATCTCCGGATGACGGACCCCGTTTTTCACCATCTGTTGGCTTTGCTGTCCCCTTATATTAGCAGGCAGGATACCTGCATGCGGCAAGTCATCACTCCGGAGCAGAGGCTCATCACCACGTTGCGTTACTTGGCGACTGGGAGAAGTCTGCAGGACCTCAAGTACTCGACAGGCATCTCCCCCCAGGCTCTGGGGATCATTATTCCAGAGACCCATTCTGCCATCATTCAGGTCCTGCAGAAGGACTATATTAGGGTAAGTTTTATCCTTTAACATCACATTCTATTTATTTAATGTTTGCTAATGTATTGTATTTCTTTCATCATTCCCTAATTGCCATGATTATAATATGCTATGAATGTCCTCTTTGTCCTCATGCATGCAGGATTTTTTTTAATGCTCCTTTTTTTGCCTACATGCATATGTGCCTTCACTAACCTCCCCAGCATGCTATCCGGGGCCCATACACACCTATAGCCTATTTACTTAACAATGTATTTTTATTTTGTACTGCTTTACCCAAAACACCCCCTAAAATGTGTACAAATGTTATGTGTGTGCTTAAATTCATGCAGAGTGCCAGAGGGTTTTTTTTGGGGGGGTCCCAAAATCATTTGGAACCCTCCCTCCCCCCAACCGCTAAGTCAACCGGTATCAATTCTTTATCTGCTGACTTTGCCAAACCCATACACACTATACCTACCTCTTTTGTGGTCCGATTTAGGGATGAATTCCACAAAGCATGTAGTGCAAGGGCCTGCCTGAATACTTTCAATTGGTACTGTTTAAAGTTTTGTTCTCCTATTATCTTGATAGGTAATTACAGAATGTAAAAATGTGCTTCCATTTGTACAGTGTGTATTTTTTATTTTGTATTATGGCATGTCTTACCTGTCCAGTGGGCTGGCAATAGTGTAAGGAGGGGCTGGCCAAAGTAACACACATTATGTATGCATTCAGCTCTCAATGAAGTGGAGAGGTTTTTTTTTACAATGGGCCATCAGAGGGAGTGAGGAATCTGATAAGTGGACCTTATATTTTTGTCTTTAAAGACTCCTTAAAATAAATGTTATACTGATGTTGGCCAAGAATGTTTGTATCTAATCTGCTTGAAATGTTATGTGCAATTTTTTTTTTTTTTCTGTTTTGACTCCACAGTTTCCTTCAATGCCACAGGAATGGCAGACTGTGACATCCCACTTTCCCAACTGTGGAGGGGCAATTGATGGGAAACATGTCCACATAGTCCCACCACCCCATTCGGGGGCATACTATTTTAACTAGAAGGTGTTTCATAGTATAGTGTTGATGATGGTGGTGTCAGCGACATATGACTTCCTCTATGTGGACGTGGGGAAGAATGGCCGGATGTCGGATGGTGGAGTCTTTGCCCAGACAGAGCTCTACCAACATCTCCTGAGTGGTGGCATGGGATTGCCCCGGAGGAGAGGGTTTTTAATTACCGGCTGGCCAGAGCCGAAGAGTCGTGGAGAATACCTTTGGGATAATGGCCAGCCGGTTCTGCCTAATTTTAACTCCAATAAATCTTGCGGAGTACAAATTGAGCCACATTGTATTATACTGCTGCATCCTGCACAACTTTTTAAAAAGAAATGCACCAACTTATGCAGCCTCATTTGGACCTGAGGCTGTACTTCCAGAAAATACCATGACGGTCCCTCCAAAGTCCATATCAGACCCTTATCCGAGCACACAGCCTGGCCTGTCAGGAAAGGGGGTGGGGACGAGTGAGCGCCCCCCCCCTTTCCTGAGCCGTACCAGGCCGCATGCCCTCAACATGGGGGGTGCTTTGGGGAAGGAGGGCCCTGTGACCCCCCACCCCAAAGCACCTTGTCCCCATGTTGATGAGGACAAGGGCCTCTTCCCAACAACCCTGGCCGTTGGTTGTTGGGGTCTGTGGGCGGGGGGCTTATCGGAATCCGGGAGCCCCCTTTAATAAGGGGGCCCCCAGATACTGGCCCCCACCCTATGTGAATTAGTATTTGGGTACCATGTACCCCTACCCATTCACCTGGTGAAAAAAAGTATAAAAAAAAACACAACACATTTTTAAAATAATCTATTGCACAGCTCCGGTAGTCTTCAGTCTTGGGGAGTCTTCTCCCTGGACTCCTCCGCTATCTTCTGCTAGCTCTTTTACTAGTGGAGGAGCCAGGCTCCTTCGTCGCCGCCGCCATCCGGGGGTCTTCTTCCGACTTCAGAGGGACAAGACCTTTTTTTCACCAGGTGAATGGGTAGGGGTACATGGTACCCAATAACCATTCACATAAGGTGGGGGCCAGTATCTGGGGGCCTCCTTATTAAAGGGGGCTCCCGGAATCCGATAAGCCCCCGCCCGCAGACCCCAGACAACCAACGGCCAGGGTTGTCGGGAAGAGGCCCTTGTCCTCATCAACATGGAGACAAGGTGCTTTGGGGTGGGGGGGGCGCAGGGCCCCCCTTCCCCAAAGCACCCCCCATGTTGAGGGCCCACGGCCTGGTATGGTTCAGGAGGGGGGCGCTCGCTCGTCCCCACCCCTTTCCTGACCAGTCAGGCTGCGTGCTCGGATAAGTGTCTGATATTGACTTTGGGGGGGACCCCCACGCCGTTTTTTTGGCGTAGGACTTTCCCTTTAAGTCCATACCAGGTGACGGGGCCAGCAAGGTGTCAATCTCGCGTATGAGGACAGCGACATTGACTTCTTTCGCTAGTCCTGTCTACCTGGAGCTGCGTTCAAAATGAACAGACTTTCCTCCGTGTGTGGGCAAGTCCGTTCATTTCAAAAGTCAAGCGGACTAGCGCACAGACGGCCAGATTGGCAGTCCGGTAGACAATTTTGAGTCAAAACTTCTTTCTAAGTCTGCCGGACTTTTGAAAAGAAAAAGTCAGCCGGAGCCCACACACAGGCGGATTGTCCAGGACCAAGTCCACTGGATAACCAACTTAATCCAAAACTGGTATTGAGCATTGAAAGAAGAAGCCACACATTGTTGATTAGAAAGCCTTTTACTCCGTGCACATTCACATGTGTGCTCTAAAACATTTTGTGGTAAAAAAAAAAATCTTTATATTTTTTTTTTACCATGAAATTTTTGAAAAAGTACATAAACAGGCATGTTTCCAAAAATAGCATAATGAAAGCAATATCAGACATTATAGTGTGAAAAATGTGTTGTGCCTTCATCAGATGGGGTGAAGTCACCCCTGTAAAAGCCAAATTTAAAACATACACACAAATTGTGAGTCAAAATGGGGATTTCCTTTCTGATCCCATACCTCATGTCAACATGTACTATCTCCCATCATGGGGGATCAATTGATGTGTTTTGGGGGTGCAACCACTTCCTCTCACCTACTAGAGCTGTCTGGACACACTGTGTACATCTTCAAAATCTGGCTTTTTAACTGTATTAAAACTTTTAGATAAATTTTCGAAAAAATAAAAAAAGGTGTAATCTTTATTTGATTTATATTCTCCCTAGTACATCAATCATGTTCTTCTGTCTTTGTTCAATCTCCTTGTTTTTTTTCCATGATAAGGTCTAAATCCCGACTGCAACACATTATGTCCTGGTTAAGCCATTGTGTACTGTCACTGGTGAAATGAGGAGATTGTTCTTCCACAACCCACACATCACCTACAAAAAAAAATACACACCATGTATTATAAATATGCAGGCATACATCTTTTACCTGAATCCCTGGTGTCAGACACTCATCTGTTTTGGTGACAATCTCAACCACCTCTCCTTCCTCCACATCCTCAGGTTGGGGTGTCCTCTGTTCCCCTTCTTCAGGAGGTGGGGGGCCCCTAGTGTCCTCAGGCGTCCCGAGTCTTTCCTCCAATATGAGAATGAAACAAAAGGTATACTTAGCACACGATATTTGATGACAGAAATAGGAATATGAAACATTGTTTGGAAGTGGGGTATAATTGTCTGTTTTGGCAGAGTTCCAAGCTGAAGACATGATTTTTTTCAACTACCAAAGCTGGAATACTTACCTTTTTTGGACAAGTATCACACATGGAGACACCCCAAGTATTCACTGGAGCACCTGTGTGGGACACCCTAAAAAGTTTGTTCTTGTGTCCCACACTAGTGCTCCTGGGTCCAGATGTGTAAACAGCTGCTGAGTGTCCTCTCCTTACATTACACTGAATCAAGTTTTCAATTCTTTCTAGTTTCAAACACATCTAGACAACAATGTCCTAAACTTCTTTTAATACAAATTATCTGCTCAAAACATTGTATTTAGTTGGCAAAAGAATGATGTTTTCTACGACCAATTACTGTGCCCATGAACATGAAAGTAGTCATTTTAAACTTTACAACAGTAAAGAAAAGCACATGGAGCAGCATGCAAGTAATAATAATTGGAACACACATCAACTACTTTCTTTTTAGAAGCACTCTCTTGATTCTCCTATACTGATCCTGCTTGCTCAATTTGAGGTCTGCCCATTGTTTCCTTAATTGCTCCTTGGATCGTAGTACCCCAAAATTCCGGTGCAGACTCTTCACAACTTTAGTCATGATTTTGGCCTTTCTCACATTTGGGATTAGGTAAGGTCCATACTTTCCATCATATTCGGCCCTCTTCAAGATGTCCACCATCTCTACCATCTCACTAAAGGACATATTTGAGGCCTTAAATCTCCTCTGGGATCGGGACGTTCCTGGCTCCGGGCTTTCCTTGCTGCTGCTATCCTTTACATGCACCTGCTCTGTCTCTGCTACCCACTGCACGGAAAGAGAAGGGGTGGGTAATAGACTAGAAAGAACATCAGGGGCGGGCGGAGATTCACGCATGCGCAGTGTATATAAATCAGAACATGCGTGCATCGTATGTACGATCTCTGAGCAAAGGAGGAAGTAACAGAAGCGACGATCATTATAACGAAGGTACAATTTTAAGCTGGTGCATCAATGGCCTATACTGCTTATAGATTGAGGCCTATATTGGGTCAAGATTAAGAGAGTTTCGCCTGAAATTAGGGTTGGTCTTGTGTTGTGTCTTGCAGAGAAAATGGATCTATTCAATGACGAGGAGTTTATGCCCATATTCATTGATATGTACAGGGAGCTGGCCTGTTTGTGGCAGGTAAACCACCCCTTTTATAGCAATAAACCAAAGAGGAAGGTAGGTGAACCCCACGACAGACATCCCTTATTTGAAGTCCCTAATTGGTGGCATGAGGAACACTTTTATTAGGGAGCTCAAGAAGGTCCAGGATTCCCTGAGATCAGGAGCTGCAGCAGATGACATTTATGTACCCAGGCTGTGGTACTATGACAGACTGCATTTTCTGGCAAGCCATACTGAACCCAGGCCAGCACTCTCCAGTCTTCCTTCAAGGCTTCCTTCCACCTCAGCTGAGGCTTCTGATGTCCAACTTGGGCCTTCCAGGCTGCAACATGTGGAGGAGCCCAGCTTGAGTCAGGTATAGCATTCTTCTAAATATTTTTTGTTTGCCAAATTAACAATGTTAAATATATGTTAGTTTTGATCACTAATTTCTGATTTCACAAAGTGTTTTACATATCAATAGACAGTAGTGGCCACAAATAATTGGGACAAGAATGAAAAATGTTGGGGTCAGAATGATAATCTTTTCTATTTGTTATCATTCAATTTGCAACAGTCATCAGATGAAAATTGTGTGTGATTGATGAACCAAAAACTACAATTATGTCCCTTTTTCATACACAGGAAAGCCTCAGCCAAGCCGTGGAAAGTGGCAGCCAGGAGGTGCCCGGGCCCAGTTGCCTACCAGAATCGCAGGTCCCTTTCCTCCGCCTTCCACCAAAAAGTGCCAGGAAGAGGAGTAACCTGAAGGAGGCAACAATTGGCCTATTTATGAAGGCTATTGCAGCCCTCAGAACCTCACCCCCCCCCCCCCCCCAGCCCAGTGTTCAAGAGGACTATGCCTACACGACAGCCTGCAAAATGTTGGAAATGGAGGAAGGCCAATGCCTCTTATGTGAGGAAGTCATCTTGCAAGCCCTAAATAAGGGGTTGAGGGGCAAACTCACAAACCAAAGCCACATTTGTGAGTTCAACCATGGTCCTCCTCCTCCTTCTACTGCCACACCTCCAACACCAGAGCCACAGCCTGGAAGGAAGCATCTAAGGAAGACAAGAGAGTAATGGCCTGGGTTCAGTCTGGTTTGGCAAAAGATGCAGGCTGTTGTATGACCACAGCCTGGGGACATATATGTCATCTGCTGCTGTTCCTGATCTCTTGTAGTCCTGGACCGGATTGTGCTCACTATTATAAGGACTCTTCAGGCCACCAATTTTGACTGTAAAATAATTGTGTGCCCTGTAGTACAAAGGCTTTGCAAATTTCACCAGTTTCTCCAGTGTTGCCTTCCTCTTTATTTTGTTATGACCCAGAATAAATGGCTATTTTGTTTTGCAAAAATACTTGCCTATGTGTTTTAGTTAAAAAAGGACAGTTTGTGAGTAGGCAGGTACATTTCAAAAATACAATGTCACACTGCTAGCACTGCTATGATGGGGTCTTCTCCTCTTGTGCCTTACTCAATCAGCAAGGTTAGCGAATTTGAGTTGTTGAATCCATGCTGTAATCCTATCTGAATCCCTAACCTGACTCTTGCTTTGTACCTATGTTGATTATGCCAATTTTTATGCACTTTTTTCTGAAAAATAAAGAATTACAAAAAAAAAAGTCAAATTAACAAGGGACACCAACCAACCTCATTGAGGTAAAAAAAATACAAGATTATAATGGTGTTGTGCTAACTTGACACACAAAACAAGAAATAATACTATGGAGATCACTAGAAAAAAAAAAAAACATTTAAAATAAAAACATTATTATGGAGATGTGACAAAAAACAAAATGAATATGATTCATGAGATCACGAGAAATAATAAAGAAATCAGTTTGTGAGAACTCCATGTGAATATGAGCAGCAAAACAACTTAATTCTTTTAGCATTCTAAAGAAGAAGAGAATGTGCTGCATTAAACATTTTAAAAATTGAATTCAAAAAATGTCAGGGTGATGAATGCGCCATCTCCATTACCATACCGAGTCCTTCCGTCTCGTACTTGATTCTGAGCATGAGTGATTTTTTTGCGCGTCAGGATTAGGAACTTTTTCCAACCGAAAAATAGAGAACCTGCTCTTAAACTTTTGCTGGCGGGAATTCGGTGAGCAAAAGTCTGACAGAGCATACACACGGTCGCATTTTAAGACCACAAGTTCTCATCGGTCTTTTGCTGGCCGAATTTCCGATCTTGTGTACGCGGCATTATGCGGTTGTCTCGATGCTCTGCAGGTTAATGGACGTTATTTGCACTTCTGTTCATATGACTTATCACTTATTTGCACTTCTGTTCATATGACTAGAATTTCAACATCAGATGCTTAGCAAGGAAAACTTTTAATAATGTTAGTCTGAAATAATAACACATTTAATTGTGAGAAAAGCAAATGTTGCCTCTGTCACATCATCTAATAGAATGAATAAGACCTTGAGTTGTATCTGTAACCTGCATCAAGGATGGAGGGGTGGGCAACCATTTAATTCACAAGGGGCATTTGCCAAACCAATATTTGTGATTAAAAGGCATGTATCATGTCTTTGTATATTTTTTATTTATTATGATCATTACTAAGAAATACAATTCTTAAATGCTCAGGTAAATATAAAATAATTTATAAGAATATTTGTGTGTTTTATATAGCCAGTAGATAAAGCTCTGGCCTCCTTATCATTTGTTTTGTTGGCTTTCCTTATGTGTTCTTTGCTTAAAGAGTTGAGGAGCTCAATCTGAAATGTACACACATAAGTGAATAGATCAGTACAGCGGCTCTTCTCTCCTCCTCCCTCTACAGCTCCATCCAGGATTTCAATTAGAGAGTCTGAAAGAAAACTGTTTCTACTGTGCACACTCTTTAACCGCTTGACCTCTGGAAATTGATCCCCCTACATGACCAGGCCATCTTTGGCGATACAGCACTGCGGCACTTTAACCTCTTCCCGCCCGCCCTATAGCCGAATGACGGCTATAGAGCAGGCGCTTTGGTCCGGGAGGCTGTCCCTGGATGTCCTGGTGTTTATTTCCGCAATGCGCGCCGCCGCGGGTGCGCATTGGGGAAGTTCTGTGTTTGCCGTGTCCCCCGGAGACAGGCAAACACAGATCACTGTAAATGGCCAATCACAGCGGCTGTTTACAGCGCGATCGAAGTGTCCAATGTGAGATGATCTCATATGTAAACATATGAGATCATCTCTCAGCACCGCTCTCCCTCCTCACACAGACAGCCTGTGAGAGGGAAGAGATGAACGGCTGCAGCGCCGTAAGTGGGAAAATAAAAAAATACATTTAAAAAAGTGCCATCTGCCCCAGTGCCATCCTCCCCCAGTGCTATCCTGTCCCAGTGCCATCCTGCCCCAGTGCCATCCACCCCAGTGCCGTCCGCCCCAGTGCCATCCACCCCAGTGCCATCCACCCCAGTGCTACCTGCCCCCAGTGCCACCTGTTAGTGCTATCTGTCCCCAGTGCCACCTGTTAGTGCTATCTGTCCCCAGTGCCACCTGTTGTCAGTGCCATTTGTCCCCAGTGCCATCTGTCATCAGTGCCACATATAAGTGCCATCTGTCATCAGTGCCATGTGTCATCAGTGCCACATAGTGCCATCTGTCATCAGTGCCACATATTAGTGCCATCTGTCATCAGTGCCACGTATCAGTGCCATTTGTCATCAGTGCCACCTGTCAGTGTCACCTGCCATCTGTTGTCAGTGTCACGTGTCATAAATGCCACTTATCAGTGCCATCTGTCATCAGTGTCACGCATCATCGGTGCCACATATTAGTGCCATCTGTCATCGGTGCCACGTATTAGTGCCATCTGTCATCAGTGCCACGTATTAGTGCCATCTGTCATCAGTGCCACGTATTAGTGCCACGTGTCATCAGTGCCACGTATAAGTGCCATCTGTCATCAGTGTCACGTGTCATTGTCCTGGTGCTCCAGGGCCTTCAAAAGTGTAATAGATAGTCAACAAGTTAGATGTGTAATTTATGCTCCTAGAACACGTGACGGTGCTCCCTGCATGTTGGGCCTCTCTATGTAGCCAGGCTGTGAAAAAGTCCCACACATGTAGTATTGTAATACTCAGGAGGAGTAGCAACATTTTTTGGGGGGTGTCATATGTGGTATACACATGCCATGTGAGAGAAATAACCTACTACAATGACAATTTTGTGGAAAAAAAATAAAAAAAATGAAAAATCTTAATTTTGCAAAGAATTGTGCGAAAAAAATGACAACATCAAAAAGCTCACCATGCCTCTTACTAAATACCTTGGAATGTCTACTTTCCAAAAAGGGGTCATTTGGGGGGTATTTGTACTTTCCTGACTTGTTCGGGTCACAAGAAGCGAGATAGGCCACCAGTACATCAGATGTGATCAATTTTGTGTGATTCGCACCACAGCTTGTAGACTCTTTAACTTTCACAAAGACCAAATAATATCCACTAATTTGGGTTATTTTTACCAAAGATATGTAGCAGTATAAATTGTGGCCAAAATTTATGAAGAAAAATTAATAATTTGCATAATTTTGTCACAGAAACAAAAGAAATATGCGTTTTTTTTCAAAATTTTCGGTCTTTTTTCATTTATAACGCAAAACATAAAAACCCCAGAGGTGATCAAATACCACCAAAAGAAAGCTCTATTTGTGGGGAAAAAAGGACAAAAAAATAATTTGGGTACAGTGTTGCATAACTGAGTAATTGTCATTCAAAATGTGAGAGCACCGAAAGCTGAAAATTGATCTGGGCAGGAAGGGTGTTTAAGTGCCAGTAAGCAAGTGGTTAACTGGCAACTACGCAGTTGTGCAACACTGTACCCAAATAAAAATGTATGTATTGTTTCCCCCACAAATAGAAATTTCTTTTGGTGGTATTTGATCCCCTCTGCATTTTTAATTCTTTGTGCTATAAACAAAAACAATTTTGAAAAAAACCCAATATTTTGTACTTTCTGCTATAAAACATATGAGTTCCCATTATAGCCTACCTGCAAAAAAGATATGGAAGTAAAAAAAAGCAGGTTATTTACAGCTACCAACCAAATGCATATGTGTCTGGACAGAATTGGTAATATATTATATAAAGCAAACCGAAATTACAGGAAATGCCACTGGAATCTAGAATGGATTAAAGGGCTGTTTGATTGTTTACAGAATTGAGGAGTTCAATCTGAAATGTACAAAAATATGTGAATGACTCAGTACAATGACTCTTCTTTCTGCCTCTACAGCTTCATCCAGATTTTCAATTAGAAGCAAGGTGAGAACATTCTTTAAAAAAATATACAGTACTTCTCTTTTAAGTACTTACACTGCTCATTAATGAGCTGTATTAATGAATAAAGAGTTGCAATAATTTTGTGTCTTTTATATCTGTCTAGAATTCACCTTTAAAGCGGTTGTATACCCGCCGGAACAAAAAAAAAAGAATTACAAAAAAAATAAAAATTACAAAAAAAAAACCTGTATGCGGATACCAGCGCATAATAGCTCATTATGAAATACTTACCTTAGAACAAGGTGTTAGTATCTCACCCGGTCCACGCCGAGGAGCTGACATTTTGCCCTCAGCGTCTTCTGTGTTCACGGCTCCGGCGCTGTAAGTGGCTGCATCCCCGTTGTGTGGCCAGCAAATGTGGGGAAGGCCTTTTTCCTGACGCCTTCATGGCAGCACACACTGGGTTGTGACTCCGCCCCCACAACCTGACAGGATTGGTTAACTATAAATTTGAAGGGGAGACCTCCTGCTGCATTCTCTTTTTTATCCTCACCTGACAGGTTGGATCGTTCGAGTTTCTAGATACCTACAGATGAATAAGCCTCTTACCGCCTCACCCCAGCAGGTTCAAGCCTCTCCTGTTTGGAAGTCCCTCCTGTACAGTCTCTAAATGAGCTTTATGGAGGGAATCCCCGTTCTGGTGGTCTCAGGGGACGTCGCACGGAGTTTTTTATAAGCTTTAAATAAGCTTTTATTGTGCAGTGGACTCTCCTTTATGTATCCTATCCTTTCCTTATTTTAATGGTACCTTTTTTTTCCTGGAGGAGTTGCTGGGTCTTGCTGTCCTCCAGACAGCTGTCATGGCCGCCGCTAGTGTCCTCATCGCTCTGCGCATGTCTATTTGCAGCTGGATCTTTTTTTCTCCCTGAAGTGAGGGTTTTTCCCTCTTCCAAGATGGCGCCGGTATCCTCGAGTCGTTCTGCGCGTTTTTAAAATTACAGCTGTATGCTTCTGCATGCTGCTGTTTACCAAACACTGCCCTGTATCTCTATTGCTCGGCTGGATAAGGTAAGAATATTCTTTTTATCTACTATATCTGCATAGTCTTTGTGTTTGTTCTGCAGGCCTCTTGTTCAGATACTAGTTCTTAAAGGGGCAGGTTTTAAAAAAAAAAAAAAAGTTTTTTCTTTAAAAATAAAATAAAAAAAGTGTGTGTTTTTTAATATTTATTTGTTATCGGTATTGCAAGGAAAATTCTTTTTTTCCCTTCAGTCTACTCTGTCTACCTTTTTTCATGGAGTCCACTGCCCACGCAGACCATCGACAACTAGAAAGGTAAGGGGCTCTACTCGTCGTAGGTGAGTATTGAAGAAGGGGAGAAAAAAGAGTGCCGACTGCTAAAGATGCTGTTTTTTTTTTTGGCAGCCCTACCAGATCAAGAGGAGCAAGTTCCAGGCATGGAAGAGGCTCAAGTCGCACTTCCAGTAGGAGATCGCACAGAAGTCGCTCCAGGTCCTCATCTCGTCAGAGACATGGTCGCTCCCACCACGGTCGCCCTCGGCATAGCCGCTCGGACCACAGGTCTCCTTCCTCTCATCACAGCCATCACGCCAGACCCGCAGCTAACGCCTGCTGGATATGTGGCGCACCGGCCCTTCCGGAGAAGCTTGCCTGCCGCTCTTGCTTCAATGAAGCAACTAAGGAGAAGGAAGCAGACGCTAGAATTGCGACTGACCTTATTAGGGAATCAGTACGTGAATCTATTTTGGCAACAGCACCCCCTATGGAGGTGGCAGGTCCTAGCACATCCACTGCAAACCCATATCACTCCCAGGCTTCGGAATCATCTTCAGATAATGACGGCCAGGAGATGTCTGCAGGATTTGATTTTTCTTTGGTAGAGCCATTTGCAAGATCAGTCAAAGAGGCTATCGGCTGGGAGGATATTATTTCTGAGCCTCAGAAAACCCGCAAATATTTTCCCAATTTAAAAAGACGACCAGAGTCCTTCCCATTTATTGAGGAACTCGGGGATCTTATTAAAGACGAGTGGGAATCAGACAAACGACCAAGCATCGCTAACAGATTAGCGAAAATGTATCCTCTGGACGAATCAAAGGTTAAACCTTTAGTTAATGCTCCCATAGTGGATTCCTCCCTGATGCATCTGGCCCGTCATGTCACTTTACCCATCGAAGATGCGGTCTCTTTTAAAGACGTACTGGACCGTAAGATGGACTTGGAATTAAAGAAAGCGTATTCCATGGCAGGGGGCTCCTGCAGGCCGGCTATTACCACGGCAGCGGTGGCTAGAGCAATTTCTGGATGGGCTACTAAATTGGAGAAGGATCTTCTAGAAGGTGCAGAAATTGAGAAATTAGTCTCTTCTTTGCAAGAGATTAGATTGGCAGGTGACTTTGTAGCAGAGGCCTCAGTGGACATCATAAGGTCCTCGGCCAGAACAATGTTGGCATCAGTGACAGCAAGGAGGGCCTTATGGCTGAAGCCATGGATGGCCGATACAGCCTCCAAAATTAATTGGTGCAAGATCCCTTATGATGGTTCTAATCTCTTTGGGGCCAAACTGGACTCGGCTATTTCCAAAGTCACAGGAGGGAAGTCTGGGCTGATTCCCTCTGATAGAAGACCCAAGGCTCAGAAAGGGCCTTCTTTTAGGCGAAACCTTCCGGATAAGTATAGGGAGTCCAGATCCTACCGTCCCGGCAGAGAATTCAGGAGGGATTGGAAGAATACTAAGCCTTCCTTTCTGAGAATGCAGAAGACCAAGGCTACACCCGCAGGGGAGCATCCAAAGTCCTTTTGAAAGTTTGCCCGCTCACCCAGCCCAGGTGGGCGCCAGGCTAAGAGGGTTTCTTCAGATCTGGACAAGACATATACAGGACATTTGGGCACTGTCCACAATCAAGTGTGGGCACAAATGGGGGTTCATGAACGGGTTTCCAGGAAACCACTTTCAGCCTACCAGACTGCCTTCCACACTATTCAGGAAGAATCTCCTCATAGAATATGTAGCAGTGTTCGGGGGTATTATTTGGCAGTGCATCTCGGCAGGGTTATTGACTGGCAACGACACGGGGAGCTGAAGTTATGGGTACAGATGGAGCAGGAGCAGTCGCCCATTCCACTGGCTAGAGCTTTGTGGTGCTGGGAGGACACACCGCCCACCCTTAAGTCACACCCCCTGATTGGTAATACCCTGGCGCAATGCATGAAAGCCACGCTTCGAATACAGCAAACGACCAGATCGTCTCCTCTGACCCCTGTTCTGGGGAACCCTGGTTTTCGCCCGGGCCTGCCGCCAGCGTCTTTCCAGACTCTGCGGGACTCTGGGAGCGTCATTGCTGCTAAGTTTGCGATGGGAGATAGATGGCCTACCATAGCTGAACTTACTGACCCCCTAGGGCGTTTTCATCTGCAATTCTGGCCGGCCTTGCAGCTACATCATTTCCTGCAAACACTTAAGACACCAATGGCATACACGAGACACCTCACTACTTTTGAGGAATACTGCTCGGGAATGGAACCCCTCCCGCAAGTGCTGTCCAAGACATATGTCCTGCTTAACACACCCCCGAATCAACCGGAGCTACCCAGTATAAGGAAGTGGGAAACGGACCTGCAGCGCACATTCTCCGCCGTACAAATACGAAATATGATTCATTTATCCCTCAAATCCTCAATCTGTACCAAGACTCAGGAACTTAATTACAAGGTTTTGACGAGGTGGTACCTGACACCCAGCAGACTTCGCTCTATTTTTCCTGAGGCGTCGGATGGATGCTGGAGGTGCGGGTCGGGCATAGGGACGATTTTACACATTTTCTGGGACTGCCCTAAGCTGACTCCCTTCTGGACAGCAGTCCGCGAGATATCGCAAAAATTTACGGAACTCTCACTCCCAGACGACCCAGCTTTTTTCCTGCTGCATGTCTCTACCATGCCCGTCAAAACCTACAAAAAAGCCGTTCTCCGCCATTTGGTGAATGCAGCTAAATCCTGTATCCCTTTGCTTTGGAAACAACGACATCCACCAACTATAGCAACCTGGTTGCGAAAAGTTGAGGAGATTAATCGGATGGAAGATCTGATCATGACTGCGAATAACAGAAGGGAGGTATATCAAAAAACCTGGACCCATTGGAATTTATTTAAATACTCCCTGGAAGGCAGGTCCCTTATGGGAACCAGCCTCCGCGCTTAGGGACAATGAACGACGAGCCGACTCGCAGGATAGCTGAGTCCTGCCTGTCATGTCTGTGGCCGTTTCCCATCCCTTCTTTGCCCTTAGTTTCTCTGCCCTGCTACCCCCCCCCCCCCCTCCTCCATTTCCCCCCCTTGCCTCTTGCTCTCTCTCTTTTCTCATGCTTTTTGTTTCTCTCCTTGTGGTCGGACCCGCAGGTTACCGAATCTTGATAGCAGACAATGCTCGGAGAGGAAAGTGGTATACTATGCTGGGCTACATACTATGGTTTTTTAGGCGGTATATGTGTAGTACTTATGAGCCAATATCTCCTGGTCGGCTGACCTGGCAACGCTTGATCCTCTGGGAAAGGTATATGTATATTTCTGTGTTCTGCTGTACCAAACCATATGAAAACCCCACGTGTGGGCCCGACTGTTGGGAACTGTCTATGTATATCTGTTATGAAAACTCAATAAAATTATATTTGGAAAAAAAAAAAGAATATGTAGCAGATTTAAAACAGAAGGGGGCTATTGTGGAGGTTCCATCGACTCAAAGAGGGAGAGGCTTCTACTCTCCGTTATTTTTGGTGAAAAAAAAGGACAGGAGATTTTCGTCCAGTACTGGATCTCAAGAGGCTCAACAGGAACATCAAAATAGAAGCCTTCAAGATGGAGAGTCTCCAGTCCATACTCTTAGCAATAAGTCTGGGCGATTGGATGCTGTCCGTAGATTTGTCGGACGCCTATCTTCACATCCCAATACATCCGGCCTTTCAGAAATTTCTTCGGTTCGCCATCAATCATTCCCATTTCCAGTTTCGGTGCCTTCCATTCGGCATTTCGTCAGCTCCCAGGACTTTTACCAAAATTCTCCTACCATTAGTAGCATTCCTCAGGGGGAAAGGTCTTCGAATTCACCATTATTTAGACGACATCCTACTGTTAGCAAAAAGTCGAGAGTTATTGCTTCAGCATCGGGAAATTCTTCTTTCAACTCTCCACAACTTCGGATGGATCGTCAATTTGAAAAAAAGCAGTTTACAACCCACTCAGAAGATGGTGTTTCTAGGAGCACATCTGGACACCGAACTGAACAGAGTTCAGCTCCCACAGGCAAAGATTCAGCTCCTAATTCAAAAGATGCGGAGACTGCTGTCAGCAAGTCATCTGTCAGCCAGGGTCTGTCTAAGCATGCTGGGATCCATGTCAGCCACCATACCCATGGTGCAATGGTCCCAATGGCACATGAGGACTCTGCAAAACTCCTTTCTCAAGCAGTGGAATGGAGTGTCCATGCATCAGACCATTGTCATCTCCAAGTCGGTGAAATGATCAGTATGGTGGTGGACACACCAGAACAATTTAGAGAAATACAAGCCAATAGTCCCTCCAGACCCAGAAGTGGTGACTTCGGATGCTTGCCAGAGCGGCTGGGGAGGACACTACCAGGATCCAGCAGTCCAAGGCCAGTGGCAGTTCCAAGCCCTAGGAGTAGTTTCCAATATTTTGGAGCTCAGGGCGGCCTTTCATGCCCTAACGGCATTCACGTCTCTGCTCTCTGGGAAGAGTGTGCTTATCAGGATGGACAACAAGGTGGCAGTATCTTATGTGCAGAGACAGGGAGGTACAAGAAGTGTTACCTTGATGGAGGAAGTTCGTCCCATTTTAGAATGGGCCCAAGTTCACCTAACGGACTTAAGAGCAGTATATGTCCCAGCAACGCAGAATGCATTGGCCGACTATCTGAGTCGGAAGCCGTTGTCCAACAACGAGTGGTCTTTGAGTCCTCACATTTTTTCTCTCCTGACGGAAACCTGGGGGACACCGGAGATAGATCTAGCGGCCACTCCTTTAAACACCAAATGTCACAGGTTCCTGTCGAGGAATCCGTTTCCATCAGCCGAGGGAATAGACTGTCTGATACATCCATGGAGTTTCAAGTTGGGGTACATATTCCCGCCTACTCCTCTAATTGCGAGGTTCCTGTCCAGACTTCGGAGGTCCTCAGTAACGGTAATCGCAGTAATCCCATTCTGGCCGAGGAGGCGGTGTTTTACAACCCTTCTACAGCTCAGTGTCCAGCCACCAATTGTTCTGCCACTAGAACCAAACCTTCTCTCACAGGGACAGTTCCTTCATCCTGCTCCCGAGAGGTTACATCTGATGGCCTGGAAGTTGAAAGGTCTAGGCTGAGGGCGCAAGGCTGTTCCCAGGAGGTCATTTCTACCTTAATGCAGGCTCGGAAAGTTTCCACGAATTCCATCTATGCTAGGATTTGGGGAAAGTTCTGCCTTATGGCCCGAGAAAGAAATTGGAATCCTCTTGCTCCGGGACCACCTCAAATTCTGGAGTTCCTTCAGTCGGGAATTAACAAAGGCCTCAGTTCAAGCACCCTCAAGGTGCAGGTTTCGGCTCTCTCTGCTAAAACAGGCACAAAATGGGCTTTTCATCCCCTGGTCTTTCAATTTCTTAAGGCTAGTCTGAAGATAAAGCCTCCTAGGAAGCCTATGTTTCCATCATGGGATCTGTCGGTAGTTCTTCATGCTTTTTCTAATCCACCGTTTATTCCTGTGGAATCTATTTCACTATGGGACTTGACTTTGAAGCTTGCTTTTCTAATTGCCATATCATCAGCCAAGAGAGTGTCGGAAATTCAAGCCCTGGTTATTTCAGAGCCTTATCTGGTTTTCTTTCCAGACAGGGTAGTTCTTAGACCCTCAGATCATTTCATACCCAAAGTGGCTTCTTCCTTTCACTATAACCAAGATATTGTCCTTCCATCCTTCACTGATGATCAGGGAGATCCTCATCCGCTGGACATTAAATCCACCATCACCAACTACTTGTCAGCTACTATCTCCTTTAAGAAGACAGACTCTCTCTTGATTATTCCTCATGGAACTAGACGCGGACTGCCAGCTTCCTCACGCACTATTGCGTCCTGGTTGGTAAGAGCCATTAAAAAGGCATATTCCACGCAACATTTGGCGATTCCAGAAGACATCAGGGCTCATTCTACTAGGGCAGTGGCTACTTCTTGGGCGGCATATTGCAGAGTTTCTCCAGAGACGATTTGTAGGGCAGCAACATGGTCTTCTGAGCATACTTTCATTTCTCACTATAAAGTGAACTCTGCCCATTTGTCCTTGGCAGATTTTGGTAGATCTGTTATTAGAGCCAACTCTTCGGCATTGTAGGAATTAAATATTTTTTGCATTTACCCACCCGTCTGGCGAGTTATTTCCCAGTGTGTGCTGCCATGAAGGCGTCAGGAAAACGGAAAATTGTATACTCACCTTTCCGTAATTTTCCTTTCCTGACGCATCTTCATGGCACCACACAATTCCCTCCCGTTTGTTTAGTTTATGATGATATTTACAGAGAATGCAGCAGGAGGTCTCCCCTTCAAATTTATAGTTAACCAATCCTGTCAGGTTGTGGGGGCGGAGTCACAACCCAGTGTGTGGTGCCATGAAGATGCGTCAGGAAAGGAAAATTACGGAAAGGTGAGTATACAATTTTCCGTTTTCTCACTCCTACTGGAAATTATCAAGGGAGACAATTTTATGTATTAAGGTTGGTTTATATATAATCACCCACTGCGATACAATCCTCCTTTTTGTTTTGGGGTACCCCTGGACTGTTGCATCTGGAGGAGTACAACCCTTGGAGAATTATCGGGTAACGTCTTAAAATTCTTTTTTATTCCTTTTTTGGAGTTTCCTGTCCCCTAGCAGTATGCCTTTTAAAGCTTATACTACTACTCCCACCTCTGTATAGACGACCCTCGTTTATCCATGGGGAATGAAAACGCCATAAGCTCCTGATGAAGCGTTTTATAGAACGAGTAACATGTAGAGCATCCCTCTGTTTTTTTACTCTTTTTTATCCTCTCCCATGTTATATATATATATATATATATATATATATATATATATATATATATATATCATAACAAAATGGAAATGTATGAATCATTTGTCTAACTGTGATGTAATTAGATCATACTAGACAGTGTAATCATTATGCTCTGAGGCATTTAATGTATGTTTTTTTTTATTAATAAATATTGTTAAAATTATTTTAAAGAATTTGTGTCTATGCCTAAAAAGTCCATCACCGTCAACAATAGTTGTCTTGTTTTTTAGTAACGTCACTTTGTTTATGCACAAGGTTGGTGCGCCCTCTTAGTTTTCTCTACTGTGTTTCCATTGGGTTTCCCCCGACCCCTGGAGGGCAGCAAGGTCTGTGTATTTACCCAGAGCCATAGACATCCTACGCCATATCCACCACCGTCAGGAGATTTTGTTTGTCATAGGCTCAGTTGTGAAGGTTGTGAAAGTGCTGCTAACAATAAAAAAAGTAGAAAGTATTAAAAAGCTTTTGCTTGTACAATAAGGTCAAACAAAGCATTGTGATATAAAAGAGAAGTTCTTCCTCTTCACACAGAGGACATTACTCAGCTGTGAAGACATATTTGTTACTCTGGAAAAAACAAAATGTTACTTTCTTCCTCTGCCCCTCTCCAGTCCAGAACCTCCGCTGCCCTGCCACCCCGCCAGTCCAGGGCATCCTCTGCACCCCCCAGTGCCTCCTCCACACCCCCTCCATCCCAGGGCCTCCTCTGCACCCCCCCCAAGTCCAGGGTCTCCCCTGCGACCTCCCCAGGTCAGGGGCTCCTCTGCACCCCTCCTCCCCCAGCCAGGTGTCTCCTCTGCACCCCTCATCAGCCCAAGGCCCCCACTGCAACCCCCAGTCCAGGGCATCTTCTGCACCCCCCTCTTCAGCCCAGGGCCTCCACTACACCCCCTTCAGTCCAGGGCCTCCTCTGCCCACCCCAGTCCAGGGCCTTCTCTGCACCATCCCACCCCCCCCCCCCCCCCAGGCCCCCCAATCCTTTGCGATACCAACCCCAACTTCCTAGTCCAGAGTGTTCTGCACACAAACCCCTCTCCTTGTCCTAATAAATGCCTTCCAGTTCCACAAAGGCTCTTCCATACGGAAGTGTCGCTCTGGAATTCCTTGCTATAGTGCTGGTGGGTGGGAGGAGCAGAGTAATGCAGCGCTAGTGTGCCTGTGCAGTCTCCCTCCTATTTGCTTGTCCATTACATCAATCGGGCTGCAGTGACACCCTTAGGGCAGCGCTCCCCAGTGCAGGTGGGGGTGACGGAACCCCTGGCGCTGTGTCCCCTAGATGCGTCACCCGGAGCGTGTGCCCCCCTGCCCCCTCCTAGTTTCGGCCCTGCAATAGGCATGTCTTTTAGACATCAGGGAAGAGAATACATACAGTATACACACACTGATCGCCAATAACATTATGATGACCCATCTATTATTGAGTAGGTCCCTCTTTTGACACCAAAAAACAGCCCTGACCTGTAGTGGCATGGATATCCCTAGACATCTGAAGGTATGCTGTGGTATCAGTAGCAGATCCTTTAAGTCCTATAAGTTGTGAGATGGGGCCTCCATGATTCGGACTTGTTTTTTCCAGAACATCCCACAAATGCTTGATGGATTGAGATCTAGAGAATTTGGAGGCCAAGTCACCATATCAAACTCGCTCTTGTGTTCCTCAAACCATTCTTGAACCATTTTTGCAGTGTGGCAGGGAGCATTATCCTGCTGAAAGAGGCCACTGTCTTGAGGGATCAACATTTACATGAAGGTGTGTACTTGGTTAGCAACATCCACATGAATGGCAGGCCAAGCCTTGTCTCAGATTTTGTACTGGGGCCCAGATAATGTTAACTTTTCCCCAGAGTTGGGTGTCTTTAAATGCTATTTATTTAGATATAACAGACATGAATATTATTTTTCTAATTTCATAAGATATTCTGATTCTGAAAATCAAATGGAATGAATTTGCATATAACTGCAGATAATATAAATGTTGTAAGAACACTTCCTGCCAAACCATATAATCCTTTCATGTTAATATTATTATATATGGTAATCTAGTAACAAAGCTTTTGTTTGCCTAATGCTGTTGTCTCGATGTTAATGGAAGGTATTTGCACTTCTGTTCATATGACTACAATTTCAACATCAGATGCTAAGCAAAGAAAGCTTTTAATAATGTTAGTCTGAAATAATAACACATTTAATTGTGAGAAAAGCAATTGTTGCCTCTGTCACATCATCCCATCATCTAATAGAATGAATATGACCTTGAGTTGTATCTGTAACCTGCATCAAGGTTGGAGGGGTGGGCAACCATTTAATTCACTAGGGACATTTACCAAACCAATATTTGTGATTAAAAGGCATGTATCATGGCTTTGTATATTTTTTATTTATTATTATCAGAACTAAGAAATACAATTCTTAAATGGTCAGGTAAATATAAAATCATTTATAGGAATATTTGTGTGTTTTTATATAGCCAGTACCGTAGATAAATCTCTGGCCTCCTTGTCATGTGTTTTGTTTGCTTTCCTTATGTTTTCTTTGCTTACAGAGTTGAGGAGCTCAATCTGAAATGTACACACATAAGTGAATAGGTCAGTACAGCGGCTCTTCTCTCCTCCTCCCTCTACAGCTCCATCCAGGATTTTCAATTAGAGAGTCTGAAAGAAAACAGTTTCTACTGTGCACACTCTTTAACCACTGGACCTCTGGAAAATGTACCCCCCTAAATAACCAGCCCATTTTTTGACGATACAGCACTGCGGTATTTTAACTGACAATTAGGCAGTTGTGCAACACTGTACCCAAATAAAAATGTATGTATTTTTTCCCCCACAACTAGAACTTTCCTTTGGTGGTATTTGATCACCTCTGCGTTTTTGCGCTATAAACAAAAACTATTTTGAAAAAACACCAATATTTTGTACATTCTGCTATAAAATATAGCCAATAAAAAAAAATGGAAAAACTCAAATTTCTTCATAAATTTAGGCCAATATGTATTCTGCTACATATTTTTGTTAAAAAAAATCCCAATAAGCGTATATTGATTGGCTTGCACAAATGTTATAGCGTCTACAATTTATGGGATATTTGTATTTCTTTATTTTTTTACTACTAATGCGGCAATCAGCGATTTATAGCTGGAATGTAACATTGCGGTGGACATTCTGATACTAACTGGGAACTAGTGACACTAATACAGTGATCAGTGCTAAAAATATGCACTGTCACTGTGCTAGTGGCACTGGCTGGGAAGGCGTTAACATCACGGGTGATCAAAAGGTTAACTGTGTGCCTAACCAGTTTTTATGTGAACTGTTTGTATGTGAATTGCTAAGGGAAAAGATGGAAGGGACACGAACTCCATCCCTTTCCCCCTGTCAGGATGGTGATCTGATTTGTTTACATAGGCAGATCACAGTTGTGCCTCTCTGCCTACTGCGACAGGGTGGCAGATGTGCACCGAAGCACGTATATATACTTCCGGGTAGGGGGAGCTTGCTTCCACTTTCATTACACACAGCGGAAGCCGATCGGTGGGTGCCGGTGGACATCGAGTACCTGTCACACGCCAATCGGCTACAGCTGTGTGTAATGAAAGCAGAAGCAAGCTGCTCCCTACCCGGAAGTGTTGGATCACTTATATATACATGACCTGGTGCTTAGTAGATGCCCTATAGTGGTAAAACTACTATAGGGTGGATGGGAAGTGGTTAAAAAAATATAGTGCTCTGGGAATCCTTTGTCACCTGAGTTCCCATTATAGCCTACCTGCAAAAGATATAGAAGTAAAAAAAGCGGGTTATTTACAGCTACCAACCAAATGCATATGTGTCTGAACATACAGTAATTGATTTTATATATATAAAGCAAACACAGAAATGACAGTAAATGCCTTTGGAATCTAGAATGGATTAAAGGGCTGTTTGAATGTTTACAGAGTTGAGGAGTTTAATCTGAAATGTACAAACATATGTGAATGACTCTTTTTTTCCGCCTCTCTCTACAGCTTCATCCAGATTTTCAATTAGAAGCAAGGTGAGAACATTCTTTAAAAAATACACAGTACTTCTCTTTTAAGTACTTAAACTGCTCATTAATGATGAAACTGTATTAATGAATAAAGAGTTGCATTCATTTTGTGTCTTTTATATCTGCCTTGAGTTCACCTTTAAAGCCTTTTAACCAGGATCCCTTTCTGCATATCTGACATATCCAGAACAGCCTCAGTTGTAAAAAAAAAAAAAAAAAAAAAAAGAGGACGCACCAACCTAGCGCATTACCCAAATTAAGTTTATTTGTATAAAAAGAAGGGAAATATATGTAGCGCCCTCTACTTTTAGGTAGGTGCTTAGTGATGTTTTTTGACAGTATAGGACAGGGATCTGCAATTAGCGGACCTCCAGCTGTTGCAAAACTACAAGTCCCATCATGCCTCTGCCTCTGGGTGTCATGCTTGTGGCTGTCAGAGTCTTGCTAGGCCTCATGGGACTTGTAGTTCTGCAACAGCTGGAGGTCCGCTAATTGCATATCCCTGGTATAAGATATAGAGACAAGTAAATTTAGCCAGGGTCCTGCTCTTTACTAGGCCTGGTTGTTTATTTAGGGATGGGAGTGTCAGAGTAGAAGGGGGTGTGGCCGCCTACACTTGGGCTCAGGGATACTTACTCTGCTTGACAGTGGATTCTGCTGGAAAGAGAGGAAGGGCTGAGACCTGAGTGGCAGGAAACCCATGTGAGGGAATTGACCAATGGTTAATTTATATGGTCAATGGGAGGTCTCTCATAAAAGAGGGGGTTCACATGCTCAAGGGAGTTCGAGGTCCAGAGGTTCAGGTCTGGAGGCCCGGGAGTTCAGAGATTCCGGAGCCTCTGGGAGGAGGCTTAAGGCCCGGAAGTTCAGAGATCCCAAAGTCGGAGAGCTGGAGGCGAGTCCAGGGAGGCCGAAGTCTTGCCCCTGGAGAGGTCAGCATGTAGCACTGGAGGAAGACTGGGCTTCCCATGCAGGGATGTGCCGGACAGCGTGGAGGAGGAGGAGGAAGTAGGAACTAAGAGGAAGAAGACTGGGGAATCGACTTTCTGTGAGTAGAACATGGACTGTTGATTGGGAGAGAGCAATGGGAGTGAAACCCAGTAGAGCTACTCAGTAACTTCCTACTGTGTATCCAAGGACCACAGTATCAAGCACTATCCAGGTTTGAGGGAACTTGACAACACAAGTCATGGAAATAGGCAGTGTGGCCTGTGACTTTGAGGTCAGCACCCACAGCATTATTCAGAGTAATGTTTATCTGTCCATATTGGAAGTGCGACCTAAGAGAGAATTGGAACCAGGAAAAGATCGCTTTAAGGGACTTAATTAACAAAGCCACGGCTACAGATTAATACCCTTTGACCTAAAACTGGGGTCAGATGGGGCATCTCATATACCCTATTGAACAGCCCACCGATTTATACCCAGAATAAAGCATTATAAAATCCAGACTCTTGACTGTTTGGTGTCATGTAATAGCATGGTGGATCAGAAGCGGGCCCATCTGACAAAAGGTAATGAACAAACTCAGCAGCCCCCATGGGGGTACCGCTACATATACATATAACAAATATGTCAATCATAAAAGCATTTCAAAGTCCACAATGGACACAAAATGACCAGGTCATCTGGACCGTGTCCAGCACGCCGGTGGGCCATTCAGATGGCTGATGTGTTTCGAGGGGAGATTGTGGATTTTGAAATGCTTTTATGATTGACTTGTTTGTGATATGTATATTTACCTTCTTTTTATACAAATAAACGTCACTCGGGTAATGCACAAGGTTGGTGCACCTTCTTTTAATTCTCTCTACTCTGTTTCCCCCGACCCCTAGAGGGCAGCAAGGTCTGTGCATTTACCCAGAGCCATAGAGATCCTACGCAATATCCACTACCGTCAGGAGATTTTGTATGTCAGTTGCGAAGGTGCTGCTAACAATGAAAAGAGTAGAAAGTATTAAAAAGTTTTTACTTGCATAATAAGGTCAGGCGAAGCATTACAAAATAAAAAAGAAGTTCTTCGTCCTTCCTCTTTACACAGAGGGCATGCATTACTCAGCAGTGAACACACATTTGTTACTCTGAAAAACAACCTTACCTCCTTCCTGTATTGATTCATGACTAACAGTTGTAAAGTAACCATATACAGTATACATATACAGATTGTGATACAGTAATAATGCTTTAGAAGCAAACAGTATTATATTTTAAATTACAGCTTTTAAATGTCACCCTCCTTGATAAACTGCCCATGCTAAATAAATGTATTTAACGTATGGTACTTGTAAAGGTAATAAAAAAAAAAAAAAAAAGTTTAATCATGTTTATTAAGTAGACAATACAGACTTGCAGTACAAATACAAATTGTGTCTGAACAAATGCATACAAAATCGTACAACCCACACATGATGATCAAAATACAACGTGAACATTTTTTTTTGTGTTAAACAATACTTATAAAAGTAATAATATAGTATCAAAACCATTTAGGACACCAAAAGCCAATGGGATATATTGAAGAAGCAGCAAGTGTAAAAAAAAAGGTATGCACCATTTGGGATACCGAAGAGCAAGTTCAACTAGGGGTATGATATCTTGACATGTGCATTCGTTTTCGCCTGAATGCATTTTCATACGAATTTCGGGTATTTTCGTTATTGTTTTAACAAAAATCCGGAAGATCCAACATAAACAAATGCTTTATTTTCATTTTCGTTGCAACAGTTCGATATATATATAGGAGATTCGACATGACGCTGACAATAGCGATCTGTGTCCATCGAACCTGTGGTCGAATGTGCATAACCTTAGCTTTATTAGTTCACAATTATTCTGCATAGAGAGAAAAGATTCAACATTATAGAGACAATAGCAAACAAGGTTGAATGTGCCTAACCTAACTCTATTAGTCCAAGATTATTCGACATAGAGAGAAAGGATTTGACATGAAGATTCAACTAATCAGTCACCGCGAGTGGATATTTAAAGCGGGGTTCCACCCTAAAGTGGAACTTCTGCTGATCGGAACCCTCCCCCCCTCCGGTGTCACAATTGGCACCTTACAGGGGGGAGGGGGGTGGAGATACCTGTCAAAGACAGGTATTTACACCCACTTCCGGGCATAGACTCCCATGGGAGTCTACGCCATTTCCTGCCCTGCCGCGCTGTCTGCTGGGACACACACGGGTCCCAGTGACAGCGCGGACAATTCCTATTGCACTGCGCGACTCGCGCATGCGCAGTAGGGAACCGGGAAGTGAAGCCGATTCGCTTCACTTCCTGATTCCCTCACCTAGAATGGTGACGGCAGCAGCCGAGAGCCAAGCGATCGATCGGCCTCGGCTGCCGGCATCGCTGGAACCCCGGACAGGTGAGTGTCCATTTATTAAAAGTCAGCAGCTGTAGTATTTATAGCTGCTGGCTTTTAATATTTTTTTTTTTAGGTGGAATCCCTCTTTAACCACTTCCCGACCAGTGCACGACGATGTACGTCGACAGAATGGCACGGGCAGGCATATTGGCGTACAGGTACGTCCAATATTCGATGCCGCCCTGCCATCGGGAGCGCGCCGCCGGCGGCGCGCTCCCGCGCTGGTCGGGACCCCCGTGAGTCCGGTCGCGGGACCCGCGGACTCGATCGGCGCGGGCATCCCCGCGATCGTCTCACGGAGCGGCCGAATAGAGCAAATGCTGTGTAAACAACATTTGTCTATTCTGCCTAGCAACTAGTGACGCTGATCTCTGCTCCATGTGATTGGAGCAGAGATCAGTGTACACTAAATGAAAGCCCAACCCCCCCACAGTTAGTAACACTCCCCTAGGAACACTTAACCCCTACACTACCACCCACTGGTTAACCCTTTCACTGCCAGTGTCATTTACACAGGAATCACTGCATTTATGTAGCAGTGATTACTGTATAAATGACAATGGTCCCAAAAATGTGTCAAAAATGTCCGATGTGTCTGCCATAATGTCGCAGTCACAATAAAAATCGCTGATCGGCGCCATTACTATTAAAAAAATAAAATAATAAAAAATTATTAATAAAAATGCTATAAAACTATCCCTATTTTGTAAACGCTATAACTTTTGCGCAAACCAATCAATAATCGCTTATTGCGATTTTTTTACCAAAAATATGTAGAAGAATACGTATCAGCCTAAACTGAGGGAAAAAATGTTTTTTTATATATTTTTGGGGGATATTTATTATAACAAAAAGTAAAAAATAATGCGTTTTTTTCAAAATTGTCGCTCTATTTTTGTTTATAGCGCAAAAAATAAAAACCGCAGGGGTGATCAAATACCACCAAAAGAAAGCTCTATTTGTGGGAAAAAAAGGACGTCAATTTTGTTTGGGAGCCACGTCGCACGACCGCGCAATTGTCAGTTAAAGCGACGCAGTGCCGAATCGCAAAAAGTGGTCTGGTCTTTGACCAGCAAATTGGTCCGGTCTGAAAGTGGTTAAGGTCAAATGCTCCGCCCATAGGCTATAGAAGAATTCTAATGATGGTTGTCTTGTAATAATATTTAATAAATATAATTATTACTAATTCAATCATTACTCAATTATTACTACCTTCAATGACAGATTCAACCTTAATTATTTCAGATTTTCGGACTAATGCATTTTTAAACAAAACAAAATAAATAAAAACGAATTTCAGGAGTGACTAAATAAATGTATTTTTCGGTCAAAAACGAAATTCTGAAACAAAATATTTCAGTGTGCACATGTCTAATGATATCTGAGTTAGCCACTCCTCTACTCCGGTCATCCACCAGTGCACCTGGCTGCTCCTGCATTCTGAGTATACCCCCAGCAAGCCGCTTATTAGGGGGCTACTTCTTCATGTTCAATCCCAAGCTGCACTGTGTGCATCGATTGACATACACAGTGTGGCTCGGCCCCACCCCCCACTCCCTCATCACTGGATTTGATTGACAACAGCAGGAGCCAATGGCTCTCACTGAGTCCAGTGAGGAGGAAGAGAGAGAGAGAGAGAGAGAGATAGAGAATCGCCGCTGCTCTTGGGCACAGCGCTGGATCAAGCTTGGGCTTAGGTGAGTATTTGGGGAGGCAAGGGGAGAGCTAGGGGAGTACATACAGGGGTCACCATTGAGACCTGGCCCCATGCTCCCCCTGTATGCCTGGATAGAAGGGCGGTGGCATGTAGAGGAACTGATCCCTCCATGCAGCCAATGAATGTAATTTCTCCTCCTTTCCTTCCCGCAGATATTCAGTGGCTGCAGGTGGAAAATGGAGGATATAGTTTCCTCCACATGCTGCTCCCGCTGCCTCCCTATCACTGTCCTGCTGCCCCGGGCTCCCCCCCCACATCCCTGCCGGGTTTCCCCCTCCCCGCTGCAGCTCTACCAGGTCTCCCCCTCCCGTACTTGCAGCTGGGCTCTAGTGTTCCACCACCGTGGAACACGGCCCCCCGCCCCAAGACAGCAAAAAGGTGGCCAGCAACGTGACCGTAATAAAGGGTCCCATGATGGGAGTAAAGGCATAAAGGGCCCTGGTCGGGGGCCAGGGGGGCCCCTTCATGGTTTCTTGCACCGGTTCTGAAGATTGTACTTACGCCTCTGGGGAGAGCTATAGCTAAAAGGTTTTTTCCCTTCATGTAGAGAATGCATTAGGCTATAACACTTTCTGTCTTTACAACCACTTTAAGTAAACCAGTAAACCTACAAATAGGAACACGCTTCTTTCTTTGTTAGCTTGTCCCTTTCCCACAGGTCTTTACCATCAGTGCTTTACAACCTCAACCACCATTAAAAAAAAAAGAAGATATTTGCAGGTTGACTTCTTTTTTCTTGATCTATCCCAGCCCACCAAAGACATTCAGGTTTGATCTAAACTCTGGTGGGGCTTATCCAATAACAAGCCATGCCAGATCTTGTACATCTCATGCACCAGATCAGGCCAAGTCTCCATGGAAGGCACTGGTGATGTAGCCTTCCCAGGGGGCATCTTTGATCTCCTAGTTACGTTGCCAGTGCCTATAGAAAAGCAGGTAGTAAAAAAAAGAGTGTAATTTAAACAAAATATAAGATAAGATATACTGTATATAAGATAAGTCTAGGATCCCCTGCTTGAGAGAGAACAAATAGGGTCAGAACTTTTTTTCAAAACGTTTTGGGATAATGCTATATTGATATTTTGGATGAAAACAGTATTTAATTCAGATCTTTTTTTAGTAAAGAGGAAAAAAGAACATATGACCCTAGCCCTAACAGCCATGGCAGTTCTGGAGCTTGCCATGATGTTTACAATATTAAAATGAAAATGCACACTTATTTATTAAATCACATATCAAAGATAGTGTAATGTTGGGGTGATTAAGCACAATTGGTAGATGCACGTTTTAGTCTACATCAGGCAGGCGTTTTATGGTTAAGGGCCTGGTAGCCCACGTTTATTATAAGAAAACAAAAATATTTAGTTCATCCAGTAAACCCACGCAGGGGTTTAAATTCATTCAGCACACAAATGAACATACCAAGCCACCTGGCTCTCAATTGTCAACAGTTCCTCTGCTTGCTCCCAACAGATTTGTCAACTCTTTCCAGCCCCCTGGACTCACCGACTTCCTTAGTCTTCCTGACTCTCAAGGTTGTCAGCCTTTCCCAGTCCCTTACACGGACTACAGTCTCCCACAGGGCAAACCACTCTTCAGCCAGCAGCAAGCTGTTCACACTCCTCCACCTTCCACACCAACAGCCCTTCATTTATATGGCTTATATGCAGCTGGGCACACACCCTGCTCGTTAACATCAAGACCCAGACACAGGGCTGGAGATATGCAAACTCTGTGTCTGCGTCTCGTTTTCCTCCAATTTCATAGGGACAGAGCCTCGCTCTGTCACATATCCCCCCCCTTTGTTTCGATCCGGAGGGAGGAACACCAGCACCCATCATGATGGTTGGGACACCTCTGTGCTGGCTGTCAGCCACGTAGGCCCAACCTTTTTTCCGGGTGCGCTTCCAGGAACATTCCCCCCTGGATCTTAACAGGTTCCTATATTTTCCTATACTCAGCCTTCCTCTTCTTTTGGGGTCCCTGGGCTTATTCACTTTTCTTGGGGGAACTCTGCCTTCCTTGAGCCCTCCTTTCACCTTACAAATACCCATTTTACCCTTCACCATCGGTATTTCAGGTTTAAAACAGTTTCTCTTGGTACCCACTGCAACCAAATCATTGTTTACAGAACGAACTCTTAACAGATCACAGCTTTCCATATCATCAGTGCTTTCCAACTCAGTGTTTGTTAGAAGAAGACCCGAGGAGGGACTACATCCGACGGGACCATAGCACAGCTCCACCTCACCCGTTGTCCAACACTCCATGGGTACCTGTTCTAACAACCTACCCTGACCCAAGCATAAACCATTTTTTCCATGTGAACACATTACATTGTTACGGCAACCAACATTAACACTTTCTCCCATAGTGTCTCCGGGCCCTTTAACTTGTACCTCTGGGCCAGTGACAGAAAGCATCTCTGCTACTGCCGAGTCCATTCTGGGCCGTTCTTTCTCATGAGGCCTAGCGGGTAAGGCAGTATCTGCGCCCTCTACTGACAACTGCTCCGCCACACCTCGGACCACACCAGCAGAGATGTTTCTAGTCACCGCATCAGACGGAGAGACCTCTGATATCTCAAGCAGTTCTCTCGCGTGCCTTCCATACCAATCAATAACTAGAAGTACGCTCACAGAGAATCTGGAGATCCTGTGCCAAATGGGTAACCATTGGTCCCACCAATTCCACTGTTGGTCAAGGTTTCCCAGCACTGCCTGTACCACTTGGCTCCACCCATTGGTGCTACGCAGCACCACCTGGTCCAACTGCGGTGGAGATACCCAAGAATACAGTAAGTTCATCTTTACCAACTCTAGCATTTCTAGTAAAGTTTCTGTCATCTCTAAACATCCCATGTCTAAACACCAGAACTTTCTAGGGTCTTCTACCCTGTCCAAGACATGGAGGGGCGACTGCAGGTTGAGAAGGTGAGACATTTGAAGAGACCTCATCCTCCTTGGAGGTACTCATCATCACGGCCTGTTGCTCCCCTGGAGAGCCGTCAGACACATGTCTCACACTTATCCCTTCTGCACCAGTGTTGGTGAGCCTCTGCAGGTCATTATAAGTCACACTATCACTTTGATACTCCATATCATTTAGCTGTGGGGCTGTGGACAACACATCTGCGATGCCAGTGCCCTGAACTGTTTCTTCAGAGGGGAGGGCAGCAAAATTTGCAGGGACCAGGATGCCCTCAACCACCGGCGGCTCTGCGATCCCCCTGTCTGGCATAGCAGTTGTGTCCACACCCTTGCTACTTAAGCTAGCCTTATCCAGCATGGCTAACAATTGTTTGGCCCAGCTGTCCCAGTCCATGGTGGTTCCACCATGGGTGTTCCACAGCGTTGCATCACCTGCTGTAGAAAGCCGCACAGAAACCTGGGATTCATTAGCTTTAACTGCACATTCCTCACTTCTATATACATCATTTTGTAACACCACACTTTTATCAACGTTGCATTGGGGTGATGCTTCATCACCTAAAGCTTGGTGCAGCACACCATTTTGAACACCTTTTTCTGGTGGCATTACAGACACATTCAGCTTTGTACACTCAACTTTTGCAGGCTGAATTAACCCCTTGCCCACTGGGCTACCTGTAGGGTTGAGGGGCTGCGCCCACACGCTCTCACTGTGTGAATTAGTCCCCCCTTGTTCCACCAGCATAGCACCAGAGCCATCCTGGGCAGCCTCTGACTCCAACACATGGAGACCCCATGAGACTTCCATGGACAATCCTGTGCCTCTGCCTGTCATGGGAGATCTCCTACTCTTATCACTGGTAGTGAACACATTACCAACTTCACTCTCAGATATGACATTACAAGAAATACATGTTTCAATGTCATTACACTCATCACGTTTAGCAATAGTATCCCTTTTGTTAGTACGATCATTAGCATTCTCATTACATGTAGACACAACTGCTGTTTTTGTGGTTTGTTTATGAGCCACCATAACCTCTGAGCGACTCTTCACAGCACCTGCTCTCTGTAAAGGGGCACTTTTGCCTATTTGGGCAGCTCCATAGCTGACCTGGGAAACTCTCTGCTCCAACACTGCAAGCTCCTTGGAAGTTTCCCTGGGCAACCCTGCAGCAGCTGTCACTAGGGAACATGGTACCAGCACTGTTTTGGTCACCCCTAGCTCAATTTTCCCAGCCATCTGCTGGATCATAGCAGGCATATGCAGAGTCCCCATGTCCTTTTCAGTCTTTAGCCCTGCGTCTAGTTGGGCTTTACGCTGCGCCTCCCCACTGCTCTGGGTAGCACAATGCAGAAAGTCTATGTCCATTTGTACTGCGGATCTCCCCACTGGACATACTCCCACTTCACTGGATTCAACATCATAAACTGAAACAGTCTTACCAGTTCCTGCAGCTGATGTCATAGCCTTCACTTGAGTGCGTTGTCTCACTGGTGTGGTGTCTCCACAGGCTGACTCCCCCATGTGGCCAGGGAGCAAAACTGCAGCCTTTCTGGACCCACTGACGCCCCCTGTAGGTAACACAAGATCCTTGTTGCTAGGGGTAACTGCAGACTTGCGCTCCAAAGCTGGTTGGCTATACCTCATGCAGGATTCAGGCTGATATACTCTCCTTTCTGGACTGACCCCTTTGCCTAAGTGGCCATGACAGAAAACCTTACGTTTCTCTGGATTTCCAATTCCTAGGACTTCCGGCGACACTTCTCCCATCCTGGAGCATTGCTGGCGGCCCATGATACGATGGAACTCTCCTCTAAGAAGGATTTCCTCTTTAAACTTGCGATAGTCATCCTGGCCCCCATCCATCAAATGGTAAACCGACCGGAACTCTATCCGCAATAAGGTTTGCAGCAGTTTTGGCCACCGGTCCCTAGGCCATTTTCTCTTTACAGCAACTTTTTCAAATCTTACAAGGAAGTCTCCCACCTCCTCTGTAGGCAGCATGGGTTGCACATAGTCAGAGGCCAAGATCTCAGCCCCTTGCAGTGCACCCGACTCTTTGCGATTCCGCTTGAACCATTCATTTTCTGTCTCACATGTCACTGGCCCCTTTTTACTGGTCCTACAAGGTGGAGACATCTTCTCAGGCCATGCTGAGCTCACTTCTTGGCATCTCCTCCATGACTGGCTCTCACTCGTTGCCATTGGATACCACTTCTGAGGACCCAGCTGATCACAATCATTAGTAGATGAGCTCCAGAATTCATCAACCTCCCATCCAGCTTGGTTATTCCACAAACATTCCTGTGACAAGGGGCAATGGGCAACAGCATGTCCCCACTCACTACAACTAATGCAGCGCAGAGGCCTCCTTGCGTCATGCTGTGGCACCTTTGGGCTCAGGCTGCCAGGAACAACATCCTCTTTAACTTGATTAAACATGAACTTCTTGCTTTTTGACTGCCTCATCCTTGCAATCACATGCACACAGCAGCTTGTAACAGTTCTCAGCAAAGAAGGAGAAAAGGAAAAAAAAAAAAAAAAATCTGATGTTTGATTCTTCCTTCACAGGTACACAACCCGCATTCAACACAGTCCATCAAATAAACGTATACGCAATGCTGTTCGCCTGGCTGCCACACACAGCTAGCAGCAGTTCCTGATGCGACTCACTGTGGAGCAAGGACCCGGATTCCACCGTCTACATGCCCGCATTCAAGCACCACTTGTAATGTTGGGGTGATTAAGCACAATTGGTAGATGCACGTTTTAGTCTACATCAGGCAGGCGTTTTATGGTTAAGGGCCTGGTAGCCCACGTTTATTATAAGAAAACAAAAATATTTAGTTCATCCAGTAAACCCACGCAGGGGTTTAAATTCATTCAGCACACAAATGAACATACCAAGCCACCTGGCTCTCAATTGTCAACAGTTCCTCTGCTTGCTCCCAACAGATTTGTCAACTCTTTCCAGCCCCCTGGACTCACCGACTTCCTTAGTCTTCCTGACTCTCAAGGTTGTCAGCCTTTCCCAGTCCCTTACACGGACTACAGTCTCCCACAGGGCAAACCACTCTTCAGCCAGCAGCAAGCTGTTCACACTCCTCCACCTTCCACACCAACAGCCCTTCATTTATATGGCTTATATGCAGCTGGGCACACACCCTGCTCGTTAACATCAAGACCCAGACACAGGGCTGGAGATATGCAAACTCTGTGTCTGCGTCTCGTTTTCCTCCAATTTCATAGGGACAGAGCCTCGCTCTGTCACAATAGTTAATTAAAATACTGTTTAATCAATTTTTCACATTTTATATTTTAATTATCCCATGCATGTAATTGGGGATATTACTAAAATGTATCCATATACTGTCGAATGCCATAACCTGTGACTCCAGCATTTCACATGATTGAAATCCTATTTCATAGACAGCCCTTTGATATTGCATTTCTGCCACTTCAAAGGCAAAAGGAGCCTATGCCACAGTAAAGTAATACACATTTACTTGAAAGAAAAACAGATCACAGTGTTGGGGCTAAATCCTTTAAGAGAAAAGTTTCAAAGTAAAGGTATTCCCAGGAAAATTGTTTGCGGAGAGCAGTCAGTAACTGCAGCATTCTTCTGAAGTGTAGTCATCAGCAGCGTACAGGCCCATGGAGATGGGACGTCTGGTGCTATTCTACGGGTGATAGCTGGGGTGACATATGAGGGATGTGGGAGGCATAAAGTTGCATTGTCTCTTTTCTTCAGTCTAAGCAATTGATTTCCTGAAATTTCAGCAAAATTCTGGAGATTTTAATAAAATTTTGCCATTTTGAAGTCAATGGAGACGGCAGCATTAACCACTTAAAGACCGGAAGGATTTACCCCCTTAACAACCAGGCCATTTTTTGCGATACGGCACTGCGTTGCCTTAGCGGACAATTGCGTGGTCGTGCGATGTTGTACCCAAACAAAATTGACGTCCTTTTTTTTCACAAATTGAGCTTTCTTTTGGTGGTATTTTATCACCTCTGCGGTTTTTATTTTTTGCGCTATAAATAAAAAAAATTTGTGACAATTTGCGACAATTTTGAAAAAAATATCTATATTTTTTTTTACTTTTTACTATAATTAATATCCCCAAAATGTTTTTCAAAAACAAATTTCTTCATCAGTTTAAGCCAATATGTATTCTTCTACATATTTTTGGTAAAAAAAAAAAACTAAAAAAACGCAATAAGCGTATATTGATTGGTTTGCACAAAAGTTATAGCGTCTACAAAATAGGGGATAGATTTATGGCATTTTTAGTATTTTTTTTTTTTACTACTAATGACAGTTATCTGCGATTTTTTGCGGGACTGCGACATTGCAGCGGACAGATCAGACATTTTTGACACATTTTTGGGACCATTGACATTCATACAACGATCAGTGCTATAAAAATGCACTGATTACTTTGTAAATGTCACTGGCAGAGAAGGGGTTAATACTAGAGTGCAGTCAAGGGATTAAATGTGTTCCCTCCTGTGTGTTTCTAACTGTATAGGGATGGGACTTACTAGATGAGGAGACATATTGCTGTCTCTCCTCTCCTGACAGAATGGGGATTTGTGTGTTTAATGACGGGCAGGCGGCGCACCTATTGTGGCGGGAGGCCGTCATATGATGTGCGCGCGCATCCCTGTTCCTTCGGTGGCAGCGTGTCACGGAGACACCGCTCGCCACCGAGGGGGGTGAAAAGCCATTGAGCATGGCTGTTTACCACGTGATCGGCCGTGATAAAGTCAAAAAAGGCATTTTTTTCACAACATTTAAGCTTTATTTTTATTTATAGCACAAAAAATAAAAAACCCACTAGTGATTAAATAACACTAAAAGAAAGCTCTATTTGTGTGTAAAAAAGGACGCAAGTTTTATATGGGTACAGTGCTGCATGACTGACTAATTGTCATTCAAACTATGAGAGCGCTGAAAGCTGAAAATTGGTCTGGTCAGGAAGGGGGTGTAAGTGCACTGTATTGAGGTGGTTAAACAACATTTTTCGCTTTCCCAGCTATCTTCTGTAAACCACACAACACCTTCTCTCTGTGTAATAGAGATGAGGAAAGGGGTGAGTGTAGTCTCAATCAGGAGTGTATCCTAGTGTGACAACACCACTACTCCATAGGTATTTTACAGTAAGTAACGCCATCACCCTGTGACAGGAAGTGCATTACTAGCAATACCATTGGGTGAAAAATAAGGAAAAGGTAACTTCAGTTTGAATTTTTTTTTTAAGTCAGCAACTAAAAACGGAATAGGTATGTGCCTGGGGTCCAGTGCTGCTTTCCTATAGCTGGTTCTTCTTTCTGCTGCATATCTCCGGTGCCGCCATCTTGGATCTTGGTGCTGGCTGTGGCTTCTGGAGGAACCCCACTGCACATGCGCCAACTCGCACAGAGCTTTGTAAACGGTCCTGCCGCCTCCTGGGACATATGACGTGTCTCTGGAGGCTGGGGAGGGGGGGGGGGGCAGACCGAGGTACGCCATCTTTCATTGGGCAAGGATTGCAAGAAGTGGCAACAGGTACCGATTAGAATCTGTACACACTCCCCTCCACACAGAAAAACCTGTAACTCAGTTATAGTCTGTGGTGAAGGAGTGAACTAGCAGGACTTCATTTTTTTAGTGAAATTCTGCTGTAACAAAGAAACTAATACAGCCATCACATCTAAGCACTGACAAATAGCAATATCTGACGTTTTTGGTTTTAGATTAGTTTTAAAGTGATTGTAAAGGTTTTTTTTTTTTAAATAACAAACATGTCATCCTTACCTCCCCTGTGCAAGGGTTTTGCACAGATCAGCCCCAATCACCCTTTTTTGGGGTCCCCTGTCAGCGCTCCTGGCCCCTCCTCTTCATCGAGTGCCACCCCGAAGAGCCTCTTTCCATGGGGGGCACCCGTGCGGGCACGCTTCTGAGTCCTGCTGCTACTGCGTCCATTGACACAGACAGCAGGACTCAGACCCGCCCCCCGCCTGCATCACTGGATTTGATTGACAGTAGCAGGAGCCATTGGCTCCTGCTGCTATCAATATGTCCAATGAGGACCTGAGACAGCAGCTGGAGCTGCTGGGCTCATTCTTGTCGCTGGAACAATCTGGTTCAAGTAAGAAAAAGGGGGGAGGGCTCTGGGGGCTGCTGCAGCACAGAGGGTTTTTATATTTGATCGCCTCTGGGAATTTTTATTTTCTGCTAAACAAATAAAAAAAGACCAAAAATCTTGAAAAAAAACATGTTTTTTTTGTTTCAGTTACAAAACTTTGTAAATAAGTACGTTTTCTCCTTCACTGATGGGCACTGATGGGGCTGCAGTGACGGGCACTGATAAGGCGGCACTGATGGGCACCGATGAGGTGGCACCAGTGAAGCGGCACTGATAGGTGGCACTGATATGCGACACAGATAGACACTGATAGGTGGCACAAATAGGCACTGATAGGTGGCACGGATTGTCATGGATAGGTGGCACGGATTGGCATGGATGAGCAGCATGGATAGGTGGCACAAATGGGCATGGATAGGTGGCATGGATGGGCATGGGTAGGCGGCACAGATGGGCATGGATAGGCGGCACAGATGGGCATGGATAGGCAGCACGGATGGGCGGCATGGATGGGCATGGATAGGCGGCAAGGATGGGCACTGATAGGCGGCTAGGATGGGCACTGATAGGCGGCATTGTAATTTAAAGTATTGTAGGGATGGATGCCAATCAGTGCCAAACAATAATGCATGCCAATCAGTGATGCCCATTGTGGGCACTGATTGGCATCCATTATGGGCACTGATTGCCATTAATTATGGGCACTGGCTGGCATCCCTGGTGGTCTAGGGGGGCATGCCTGGTTCTGGGCATCCCCTGGTGGTCTGGTGGTGTCCCTGGTGGTCCAGTGTGGGCATCCTCGGGGGGCTTGCTGATAATCGATCAGCACAGACCCCCCCTGTCAGAGGAGCAGCCGATCGGCTCTCCTCTACTCACATCTGACAGACGCGAGTGAGGAAAAGCCGATCACCGGCTCTTCCTATTTACACTGTGATCAGCCGTGATTGGACACGGCTGATCACGTGGTAAAGAGTCTCCATCGGAGACTCTTTACCGAGATCGCCGCGATGCGTGCCCCCGGGGGCGCGCAGCGGCTTAATATCCTGATCACATCATATGACGTCCGGTCAGGATATTAAAACCACTATGCCGCCGTGCTTTTTGTTATAGGGCGGGCGGCAAGTGGTTAAGGTATTTGCACACAGTACTGATGTTTAAAAATCAGTATTCCTGGCCGAAATTTCTTGCGTGTATTTGCATGCTTATATGCACACACATAAAATAACTTCTAGCTCCCGGAATGCAATTTTAATCTTTTGAAATTACCATTGTATGGGCATATTTGGGAGTACCAGGAATGCAGATTTCTGTATTTTTTTTAATCTGCCCTACCTCCTACTGAGCTCTGTATACTGCTCTAAATCCTACTGAAATTTGTACACTGCTCTACATCCTACTAAAATCTGTACACTGCTCTACATACTACTGAACTCTGTACACTGCTCTACATCCTACTGAACTCTGTACACTGCTCTATAGCCTACTGAACTCTGTACACTGTCCTACATCCTACTGAACTCTGTACACTGCCCTATATATTACTTTCACTGGCCAAAATCTAACACAACCAGTCAGACCGGAACTCAGAGACAACCAGAGCCAGAATTAGGGCCAACCAGCCAGCCAGCCAGGCTGACTAGTTAAGCAAGTCAGCCTGCAGTATCAGTTGTTCTTCTTCTTCATGATGGACTCCTGCATCCCTGCATCAGTCTAGGTTTGATCGGGTCTGCCTGTCAGTTGTTCAGGTGGACCTGATCGGATAGTCCATTCACCCACAATAGGCCGGTGGGTGCAAATGGACTTGTGTCTGTTTATAACCGCTTACCTCCGATCCGATCAGCTAAAAAAAAAAAAAAAAAAAAAAAAAAGAAGTGAATCTGTAGTCTTCTGTCTAGGTGGATCAGATTGGAGGGCATACTCCACTACAGTGGTGGCTGGTGCCCAAAATTTTTGGAGGGGGGGGGGGGCGCAAAATGAAAAAAAAAAAACAAGAAAAAAACACACACACATCAATTGCAGCTTCACTGTGCCCATCAAACGCAGCCACTGTGCCCATAAATTGCCACCACTGTGTCCATTAAATGCAGCCACTGTGCCCATAAATTGCCACCACTGTGCCCATAAATTACCACCACTGTGCCCATCAAACCCAGCCACTGTACCCATAAATTGCCACCACTGTGCCCAATTAAACGCAGCCACTGTGCCCATCAAACGCAGCCACTGTGCCATCAAACACAGCCAATGTGCCATCAAACGTAGCCACTGTGCCCATAAATTGCCACCACTGTGCCCATCAAATGCAGCCACTGTAACAATAAATTGCCACCACTGTGCCCATCAAACGCAGCCACTGTGCCCATCAAACGCAGCCACTGTGCCCATAAATTGCCACCACTGTGCCCATCAAACGCAGCCGCTGTGCCATCAATTGCCGCCAATTTGCCCCATCAATTGCTGCCAGTTCGCCCCATCAAATGCTGCCAGTGTCCCCCCCCCACCCAGCACTTACCTGTCTGGAGTCAGCGCATTCCTTCACTCCCCCTCCGAGTCCTCAGTGTCTTCTCCCGTCCTCTTCTGCTTTTACAGCACCTGTCGCTTCAGCCAATCAGATGACAGGTAACCAGACCTGGTGCACCTGATTGGCTGTCAGTGTTAGGGAAGTAATTTATTCGATTCCCTAACACAGCACTCTGTAAGCAGCGAACACACAGCAGTGTGCCCGCTGTTTACCAATTTGGAAGCCTATTAGAGCCCACGGCTCTAATCAGGGTGCCTATTAGAGCTGACGGCTCTAATCAGGCACTTCCAAAAACACTCCTGCCGCTGTATTTCAGATGCCCGGCGCCTGACAAGGATCAGACACCTGAATAGTGGGCGGCAGCGACGAAAATAGATAGATTCATGCAATGCATGAATCTATCTATTGAAGATTGACAGGTGCAGGAGAGAGGGGGTGGCGCTCCTGCGCCCTCTATGAATGCACCACCACTGCTCCAGTATCCGTTTACACCTGGACACCTATAGAGCAGAACAGGCTCTGTACGTGTCTCTGCAGATATGGACCTATCATCTGCCCACCCTGCTCTATCTCCTGCTGATAAAAATGGAGTCCATCCCATGTGAAATGGACCTAAAGGTAGGATACGTTTATATTTTTACAAAACAAAATAATAGAGACTTTTAAAGTGCCACATCCAAAATGATCATTGAAAGAAAAAATGGGATCCAGAAATGGGAAAAACTCCCTACTGGACACCAATATATGCAGACTATATTGGCACACTACAAGACAATAGTAAATAAAATGATATGTTTATTACACCTCATTAAAATGTCACATCACATAAACGGAGAAAGAACATGTATCCAGGGGTCTTATACCCTAGAAAGTTAAAAATGTGTACAAATATTTTCTACTAGATTGTTACAATATCTACCCTGCATGCATATACAATATTTAAAAAATGTTGTGCAGACAGGCTTCTCCAAATCCACATATCTAGGGTATAAGACCCCTGGATACATGTTCATTCTCTTTTCATGTGATGTGACATTTTAATGAGGTATAATATTTGTGTAGGGGTGGGGTGCATGGAACACCAATACTCCTACAGAAGCACCACCCCAGAAGATTTATGTAAATATATTTAACCACTTGCTTACAGGGCACTTAAACACCTTCCTGCCCAGACCAATTTTCAGCTTTCGGTGCTCTCACACTTTGAATGACAATTACTCAGTCATGCAACACTGTACCCAAATGAATTTTTTGTCCTTTTTTTCCCACAAATAGAGCTTTCTTTTGGTGGTATTTGATCACCTCTGGGGTTTTTATTTTTTGCGCTATAAATGAAAAAAGACCGAAAATTTTGAAAAAAAACGCATATTTCTTTGTTTCTGTGACAGAATTATGCAAATTATTAATTTTTCTTCATAAATTTTGGTCACAATTTATACTGCTACATGTCTTTGGTAAAAATAACCCAAATTAGTGGATATTATTTGGTCTTTGTGAAAGTTAGAGAGTCTACAAGCTGTGGTGCGAATCGCACAAAATTGATCACATCTGATGTACTGGTGGCCTATCTCGCTTCTTGTGACCCGAACAAGTCAGGAAAGTACAAATACCCCCCAAATGACCCCTTTTTGGAAAGTAGACATTCCAAGGTATTTAGTAAGAGGTATAGTGAGCTTTTTGATGTTGTCATTTTTTTCCCACAATTCTTTGCAAAATTAAGATTTTTCATTTTTTTTTTTTTTCTCCACAAAATTGTCATTGTAATAGGTTATTTCTCTCACGTGGCATGTGTATACCACAAATGACACCCCCCAAAAAATTCTGCTACTCCTCCTGAGTATTACAATACCACATGTGTGGGACTTTTTCACAGCCTGGCCACATAGAGAGGCCCAACATGCAGGTAGCGCCATCATGTGTTCTAGGAACATAAGTTACACATCTAACTTGTTGACTATTTATTACACTTTTGAAGCACCAGGACAATGACACGTGACACTGATGACAGATGGCACTGATACGTGGCAATGATGACAGGTGGCACTGATGACAGATGGCACTAATATGTGGCACTGATGACAGATGGCACTAATATGTGGCACTGATGACGCGTGGCACTTATACGTGGCACTGATGACACGTGGCACTAATACGTGGCACTGATGACACGTGGCACTGAAACGTGGCACCGATGACAGATGGCACTAATACGTGGCACTAATATGTGCCACCGATGACAGATGGCACTAATACATGCCACCGATGACGCGTGACACTGATGACAGATGGCACTGATAAGTGGCATTGATGACACGTGACACTGACAACAGATGGCACGTGACACTGACAGGTGGCACTGATGACAAATGGCACTGATACGTGGCACTGATGACAGATGGCACTATGTGGCACTGACGGCAGGTGGCACTGACGGCAGGTGGCACTGACGGCAGGTGGCACTGACGGCAGGTGGCACTGACGGCAGGTGGCACTGACAGCAGGTGGCACTGGGGGCAGGTGGCACTGACGGCAGGTGGCACTGGGGTGGATGGCACTGGGGGCAGGTAGCACTGGGGTGGATGGCACTGGGGGCAGGTAGCACTGGGGTGGATGGCACTGGGGGCAGGTAGCACTGGGGTGGATGGCACTGGGGGCAGGTAGCACTGGGGTGGATGGCACTGGGGGCAGGTAGCACTGGGGTGGATGGCACTGGGGGCAGGTAGCACTGGGGTGGATGGCACTGGGGGCAGGTAGCACTGGGGTGGATGGCACTGGGGCAGATAGCACTGCTGGGGGCGGATGGCACTGCTGGGGGCGGATGGCACTGCTGGGGGCGGATGGCACTTTTTATTTCATTTTTTTTTTTTTTTTTTTTTCCGGAATCAGAACGGCTGCCGCTGCAGCCGTTCATCTCTCCCCTCTCGCACTGTCTGTGCGAGGAAGGAGAGCGGCGCTGCGAGATGATCTCATATGTTTACATATGAGATCATCTCCCATTGGACACGCCGATCACGCTGTAAACGGCCGCTGTGATTGGCCGTTTACAGCGATCTGTGTTTGCCTGTCCCCGGGGGACACGGCGAACACAGAACTTCCGCGATGCGCGCCCGCGGCGGCGCGCATTGCGGAAGTAAACATCAGGCCGTCCAGGGACGACCGCCCAAACGAACGCGCCTGCTCTACGGCCGTAAATCGGCTATAGGGCGGGCGCGAGGAGGTTAAAAAAAATAATAGAACAAAGTGGGACTCTAATTGTGCCTCAGAGGAGTACAAACAATTGAAATACAATATAATTATACAAAAATAAACAAAGTTTTATTTTCTAAAAAACTAAATTTAAGATACATTACAGTCTTAAAGAGGAGCTGCACCTAAAAAAAATAATATTAAAAGCCAGCAGCTACTAATATTGCATCTGCTGACTTTTAATAATATCACACTTACCTGTCCCAGGTTCCAGCGATGTCGGCGGCAGATAACGAGCGATCGCTCGTCTCGCTGCAGCCACCGCCGCCATCCTCTGTCAGGGAATCGGGAAGTGAAGCATGAGGGCTTCACTGCCCGGTTCCCTACTGCGCATGCGCGAGATGCGCTGCGCTTCTCTTATGGTCCCCCGCTGTGTCTCTGGGAACTGTGTGTTTCCCAGAACACAACGGGGGGGGGGGGGCCATGCGGGGGTGGGCGGAGCCATGCGGCGGTCTGGCCGGAAGTGGGTGCAGATACCTGGATTATCCGAAAGGTGCCGATTGCGGCACCGGAGGGGGGAGGGATAATACTAGCGGAACTTCCCCTTTAGGGTGAAGAACCGCTTTAATGAATCAATTTGAACTTTATTCGGTCGGTTACCACTGTAAGGGTACCGTTGTCTGTTGAAATATGTCTATTGGGTTTGGTCGGATCGCTGGCCCCACGCCGAGCGATCAGAACACTCCTGGGATTATTGTTATATTATGCCCGTAAGTCTATTGTTCTTAAGTGGAAGGCTCCGGTGGCCCCCTCTATTAATTTTTGGAAGAGTTTAGTGAACACGGCTCTTCCACTATACAAGGCCACCTATCTTTCGCGTGGCTGCGGAGCTAAATTTCATAAAGTATGGGACATTTGGACGGAGTCACGAGACACCAATGCTGACTCGAGTGCTGACTGACAATGTTTCATTAGGACTTAGTGGAGGTGTTCTAGGATATTAACACGTCTGTAGCCCTGGGTCCTCCTTACAGGGGCGGTGGGGGGTTGGGGGGGGGCGAAGGCTTGCATGCTTCATCCGAGGATGGCCTACAGCCTGCAGTAGAGCTTGAGCGAACTTGAAGATTGTCCTGAGCAGTGAGCAGTGGTGCTAGAGTGTACGGTGGGTTTTTTCTTTGGTTGTATACGCCGGTGGCGGTATTTGGGGGGGGGAGGGGGGGGGGTCGTTGTTATTGTTGACTCAGGGGGTTGTAGTAGTAATCAGCCTGGGTATGCCCAATAGGCTGTAAGTTGTTTTATGTTTTAATTGCAAACTCAATAAAAAGAATAAAAAAAAAAAAAAAAAATGAATCAATTTGAGTACAATGGTGTGCTAGTTCCCAGCAGGTTATACAGAAAATGGCCTATGTGTTTCGTGGGTGATTCCGCTTTGTCAGGGCCTTGAGGATAGCACAGATGCAAACGTCGTGTGAATTCTACAAATTGAGTGTTGATGAATGTACCATAGATCATATAATTAATGTAAATACATAATGATGCAATCAACATAGTTATGTTAATCTATTTGTCTTTACACTCACATGAGAAATATAAACATTACAACAGATGTTGATAAAATTCCTATACCACATTAAAATATATATATATATATATTTATATATTTTAATATATGTTACCATGTTTTTATTGAACACACCATGTAAACATTCACAGTGCAGGTGTAAAAAGTATGTGAACCCCTAGCCTAATGAGATCTCCAAGAGCTAATTGGAGTGAGCTGTCAGCCAACTGGAGTCCAATCAATGAGATTAGATTGGAGGTGTTGGTTACAGCTGCCCTGCCCTATAAAAGAAAACACACACCAGTTCTGGGTTTGCGTTTCACAAGAAGCATTGCCTGATGTGAATACTGCCTTGCACAAAAGAGCTCTCAGAAGACCTACAATTAAGAATTGTTGACTTGCAAAAAGCTGTAAAGGGTTATAAAAGTATCCCCAAAAATCTTGCTGTTCATCAGTCCATGGTAAGACAAATTGTCTATAAATGGAGAAAGTTCAGCACTGCTGCTACTCTCCCTAGGAGTGGGCATCCTGTAAAAATGACTGCAAGAGCACAGCGCAGACTGCTCAATGAGGTGAAGAAGAATCCTAGAGTGTCAGCTAAAGACTTACAAAAGTCTCTGGCATATGCTAACATCCTTGTTAGCGAATCTACGATACGTAAAACACTAAACAAGAATGGATTTCATGGGAGGATACCACAGAGGAAGCCACTGCTGTCCAAAAAAAATATGCACGTTTACAGTTGGCACAAGAGCACCTGGATGTTCCACAGCAGTAGTGGCAAACTATTCTGAGGACAGATGTAACCAAAGTTGAGTTTGGAAGAAACACGCAACACTATGTGTTGAGAAAAAGAGGCACAGCACACCAACATCAAAACCTTATCCCAACTATGAAGTATGGTGGTGGGGGAATCATGGTTTGGGGCGGCTTTGCTGCGTCAGGGCCTGGGCGGATTGCTATCATCGAAGGAAAAATGAATTCCCAAGTTTATCAAGACCTTTTGCAGGAGAACTTAAGGCCACCTGTCCACCAGCTGAAGCTCAACAGAAGATGGGTGTTGCAACAGGACAACAACCCAAAGCATAGAAGTAAATCAACAACAGAATGGCTTAAACAGAAGAAAATACGCCCTCTGGAGTGGCCCAGTCAGAGTCCTGACCTCAACCCGATTGAAATGCTGTGGCATGACCTCAACAAAGCGATTCACACCAGACATCCCAAGAATATTGCTGAACTGAAACAGTTCAGTAAAGAGGATAGGTCAAGAATTACTCCTGACTGTTGTGCACGTCTGATCTGCAACTACAGGAAATGTTTGGTTGAAGTTATTGCTGCCAAAGGAGGTTCAAACAGTTTTTAAATCAAAGGGTTCACATACTTTTTCCACCGGCACTGTGAATGTTTACATCAGGGGTGCCCAACCCAACCAGTGGCCCGCGGAGCTCTCTGATGTGGCCCACGACCTCCTGCTCTGGGATGGCGGGTTGGTGACCCCAGATTGTGGGTTGCCAACCTGCCATCCCAGAGAATCAGTGTTGTGAACAAATCCACTGGTAGAGCTTCTGTTAAAAAAAGAAGCCACTGGTAGAGGAAGTAAACAGCTGCAGAGCCGCATAGGCCGATACTTCCTATATGGCACCAACTCCTATCACAGGTGGAGTGGTGGAGTGACACCAAATGCGATCTGCCTGGGACAACAGCCAGCGATACCTGAACGGAAAACTGTTATTAAAGGTACGTTTATTACTTAAATCACAGTATATATGGGCATATCTGTTCTGCGGTGGTTACTGGGCTGCTTTCAAACTGATCTGCAGGTGCAGCGCAGACCACCTGCGAGTTATCTACACTGAGGCATAGACTTCTGTTATTACCTGTGAGTTTAGTGCACTTTCTCAAAGTGCACCACACCCGCAGGATATAATAGAAGTCTATGGCAAAGTACAGCTAACCTGCAGGAGAGCCACAGATGCTCTTGTCTGCACCCTCTGTGTGGGTAAACCACAGCGCATCAGTGTGAAAACAGCCTTAGGCCCCATTGACACCATCGGTCTGACCCTCCATTCACCTCCATCGAGCCGCAGATGTAAACGGACTTGTGGCCGTTTACACCCCAACTACCTCCACTCCGATCCATCCCCTTATATCTGGGCAGATGGGATCCAAGGCCCATAGAATAGAGTGGGTTGTATCCGTGTCGGCTCTGCATATGCACAGTGGCCATGGAACTGTCATCCTTCTGCTCCACGCATTGTGGCCCGTGACCGGCTACCAAGTCGCTTAAGTGGCCCTTCAAAAGGTTGGGCACCCCTGGTTTACATGGTGTGTTTAATAAAAACATGGTAACATTTAATTCTTTGTGTGTTTGTGTGTTATTAGTTTAAGCAGACTGTGATTGTCTATTGTTGTGAGTGACTTAGATAAAGATCAGATCACATTTTATGACCAATTTGTGCAGAAATCCATATCATTCCAAAAGGGTTCACATACTTTTTATTGCAAATATATATATTCCATTGGACTGCAGAGTATTTGGGTTGTGGATTGGGGGTTTCTTTGTACACTATTCTCTCATCTATGCACCAAGGCATTCGGTGCATAGATGGACTTGCTCCGGTGCCTCTGGATTTTTTATCAGGGCAACCTGAGCAACTCCGGGAATCCTCCCTCATACACCTCCTGGGACCAATTATGTTAGTTAGGCTTCCCTATATAACACACATTCCCTCAGTCTCTCCTCAGCCGCTCTTCCCTCCACTTGTGAGGAGCACTGTGCAAAGACTGTGGGTATGAAATTGCAGTTATTTTATTTTTAATTCCATTTTTTTCTTTACACGTTTTTTGATTCATTAGCCATCTTTCCTCTCCGACTAATTTTTGTCTGTTTGGATTAGACTACTGTTGGCTGCAAATCACACCCCTCTTTCCACCCTGAGACGTGTTTTAAAAGTTTATACACACACTACCTTTCGTTATAATTGAAACCAATGATTCATATTTCTTTGGAAATAGTTATCTTCTGGTTTTATCTATTCTGACCTTTTGCATGTAAGTCATTTTATGTAAAAAATGTCAGTGCACTGTTGGGTATATATATATATATATATATATATATATATATATATATATATATATATATATATATATATATATTATAATGACTATGTTTATATATTTAATATCTTTTAATGTGGTTTAGGAATTTTATCAACATCTGTTATGTTATCTGTATATTTTCTGATGTAAGTGTATGTAAAGACAAATAGATTAACATATCTATGTTGATTGCATCATTTTGTATTTACATTAATTACCATATATGATATATGGTACATTCAGCAACACTTTATTTGTAGAATTCAGATGACATTTACATCTGTGCTATCCTCAAGGCCCTGACGAAGCGGAATCACCCGCGAAATGCGTAGCCCATTTTCTGTATAACCTGCTGGGAACATCCCTGAACTCAAATTGAATCATTAAGACTGTAATGTATCTTAAATTTTGTTTTTTAGAAAATAAAAATTTGTTTATTTTTGTATAATTATATTTTCTTTCAATTTTTTTGTACTCCTCTGAGGCACAATTAGAGTCCCACTTTGTTCTATTATTTTTTTTAAATATATTTACATAATGAGGTATAATACATGTATAATTTTATTTACAATTGTCTCGTGGTGTGCCAATAAAGTCTGCATGTATTGGAGTGTGGTGGGGAGTTTCTTTCCCCCTTTCCAGATGCCATTATTTCTTTTATCATTTTACGTTGATAAAAAATTTTTATTAGATTGTTCTATGTTTTTTCCATGCCATCCTTACTTTTTTATTGGGACCTAGCTAGTTAATTTATCTTTTTAAAAAAAAAGGGGATGCCTACTCCTGATTAAAATTTGATCTGTTCAGCAGCGACTGGCCCAACTGTGACCGATGTGTGGCCATCCCCGACTGTTTGATCCATTTCTATCCAAACGGCATGCTGGCAAACTTTTCTCAATCAGTGGCTGCAGCCCATTAGCTGCTGATCTGTGTATTCTGGCAGTGAAGTGTGCACCTGTCTCAGCAGGAAAGATTCCTTCATCCACCTTGGATGGAGGAAAAAAAACGACCTACGTATAGCCAGCTCTACTCAAGAAAATGGAATAGGGTAATGGACACTATCAGCAATGATAAAAGAAGCTGAAGCTTTTTTTCACATATTATATAAAAATTTCAAAAAAAAATTTCCAAGACATAAGGCATAAATACATGGCACTGTATTGGTTAATCAGGCCTGCAACACACAGTGAAGTGGTGGTAAACCACTTTAACCACTTCAATACCGGGCACTTATACAGCTTCCTGCCCAGACCAGTTTTCACTTTGAATGATAATTGCGTGGTCATGCTACACTGTACCCAAACTACATTTTTATCATTTTGTTCCCACAAATAGAGCTTTCTTTTGGTGGTATCTCTGGGATTTTCTGCTAAACTAATTTAAAAAAGACCGAAAATTTAGAAAAATAAAATAAAAATTCTCCTTCACTGTTGGGCACTGATGGGGCTGCAATGACTGGCACTGATGGGCACAGATGGGCACTGATAGGCGGCACGGATGGGCACGGATAGGCGGCACGGATGGGTGCTGATAGGCGGCATGGGTGTGCACTGACAGGCGGCATTGTAGTGTAACGTATTGTAATAATGCATGCCAATCAGTTATGCCCATTGTGGGCACTGATTGGCATCCATTGTGGGCACTGACTGGCATCCCTGGTGATCTAGGGTGGCATACCTGGTGCTGGGCATCCCTGGTGGTCCAGTGGGGGTATCCTCGGGGGGGGGGGGGGCTTCGCTGATAATCGATCAGCAGATGTCAGAGGAGCAGCAGATCGGCTCTCCTATACTCGCGTCTGACAGACGCGAGTGAGGAAAAGCCGATCAATGGCTCTTCCTATTTACACTGTGATCAGCCGTGATTGGACACGGCTGATCACATGGTAAAAAGTCTCCATCGGAGACACTTTACCGAGATCGTTGTTGCGGTGTGTCAGTCTGACTCAGACTGACACACCGCAACAACGATCACCGCAATGCGCACCCCTGGGGGAGCGCAGTGGCTTAATATTCCGAGGACGTCATATGACGCCCCTGTCAGGATATTGAAACCACTTTGCCGCCGTCATTCTGCTATATGGCGTGCGGCAAGTGGTTAAAAATGGACCACACATTTTGTAGTCATATGACATTTACAACTGTTGCTAAGCAAAGAGGTCCTGACCAATTTCAGTCCAAAGAGTCTTCATCAGGAGTAAAACAAAATGTTGATTTCTAAAATACATATATAATACAATATACACAATGTTTGCACAATTTACATGAAATATATTATGATATGTATGAATCATGAAAATAATAAATATAAATATAAATGAGATTAGAGCTCTCCCCCCAAGAGCAACCCCCACTGCGAATACTATAAACTATACTGAATATTGCATCCCTTGCACTTTCATTAGTAAACGCTGTGGGGGGTTCTTGAGGAAGAGCTCTAATCTCATTTATCTTTATTATTTTCATGATTCACACATATCATAATATATTTCATGTAAATTGTGTACAAATTGTTTATATTTTTGAGTTGAAACGTGCCGGGTCCTCTTTGCTTAATACATTGTGAGAAAAAAAATACACATATCATTTGAGATATCCCTGTTTTTATTGTCTTGTAATAATAAAGTGAAAGCATTTTATAAATGTGGTGTTTTTGGTGCCTAAAAAATTCCATCCAAATTTCTTTAAAAAAATCTATACTCTACAGCAGGAATATGCAATTAGTGGACTTCCAGCTGTTGCAGAACTACAAGTCCCATGAGGCATAGCAAGAATCTGACAGCCATAAGTGTGAAACCCAGAGGCAGAGGCATGATGGGACTTGTAGTTTTGCAACAGCTGGCGGTCCACTAATTGCATATTCCTGCTCTACAGACTACTAGACTAGAGTACTACTCTACAGAGCTTAGTGAGGAGAGCTCTGAAAGCAGATTGGAGGGAAGCGACACACCCCCTTTACACAGCACACAGGAACAAAGCTGAGGATGTCAATCAGCTGGAGGTCCCTCCCCCGTCACCTTTTTTCTCTTGGTGTCAGGAAAACTTGTCAGAAGTGATTCATGCTGAAAGCAGAGGATCAAGGCAACAGACAGAAATGATACTTGCTGACCGCCCTATATAGGGTTGCCACCTTTTTTTCAAGCCAAACCTGAACACTTTAGCAGCCTGGTTGACCTTTGGGTGCCCCAAAGAGAGTAGTAATGTGGTGTGCATAGCGTGCCACAGCAAACAGCAGGTGTGGGAAAATTGCTCTTGCTGACATCATCACCCTGCCCCCCAGTGATAGCGAACCTGCACCCAGGTGGCTGCCTGCAGCTCCCAGATGGAAACATATTTGTGTGTGACTATATTGGTTACTTGGGGACCCACAGCCTGGTCTGAATATTGTGTCTGGGTTTCAGTCCATCAGAAACCCGGACACATGATTTAAAACCTGGACTGTCTGGGTGAAACCCAGACACGTGGCAACCCTAGCCCTATAGCACACTTACTTCTACAGGGCAGGCGTGCTGCACAGGATCATGTATATAGCACAGGACCTCAGCACCTCCAATGTGTGGTGGCTGAGTGTTAAGGCCCGCCCTCCCTGACTCCTCATCAATGCATTACGCAGGCAGGAAGAGGTTAACGGAACATATTTAAGACTTTAACTATGATGTCTTTGCGCATAGTCTTTTGTGCGTTTCCACACGTCATTCAGTTCAAGGCCCATTTACTTGAACATGCCTGTCCTACGTGCGATAAACACACCAAATAAACATATGCACCTTTTTGGCCTCTGCGCTTCACACATTTTTTTCGGCACATTTTGGCCCAATGTGGCATGTTTGTAGCGCACAAGAACGCATATCTGCTGTCTGCGTTTGGGGTACCATTAAGAATTAATGACACTGCAAATGCGATGTGCATTTTTTGCACGTTTATGGAAGGTGCAGATGTAAATGCAGCCTTAACGCACGCAAAAACACATGAATGCAACCAAAAAAGGGCAAACCCAGCCTGTACTGAGAGAAAAGGAAACCATTGGTGGAGCTCTCCCTCTGTAAATGCTGGTTGCCTGGCTGTCACCCTGCTCTATATGGCAGGGCTGTTTTATGTTTCAATAATTTTTATTAAAGATTTACAATACAAGGAACAAAGGTCTCGACTTTTCATCATGCAGGATACAACGTGTTTAGGGAGCCATACATTGAATATTCTAATATACTTGAGGATTCCTCCCCTTATATCATACGTGGACCATTATCACCTCCTGGTGTTGACTGTAACTTATTTGCTTAGACAAGTGTGGTATATATGCCTTTCTTGCCTAAGAATCTTAAACTGTACACAGTGCCACATCATCTATGACCGAAAGCATATTTCCAATCCTAGGCCCTAACGTATGTTCCACCCGCTGGGAAGAACCAGCTCCCCATCTGACTATCGGGGCGGTCTGGTTCCTCCGGTCACGCGGATATCTCCCTCCATAGCCCAAGTAGACAATGATCCGCCAAGGGTGAATGAAAGAAACAAATATAGCAAAAATTGAAACCGGCAGGGCTGTTTTAATAAATAGACAGACCTGGGCACTGCCCAGAGGCCCCGGGTGCATGGGAGGGCCCATGATCAGGGCCAGAAAAAGAGGAGGGCGGGCGCTGTGTTGGGGGTGCACTGACGAGTTGTCTGCTCTTCTTTGACAGTAGTAAATGCAGTGTCACCCCTGTCAGAAAGGGAACAAGATTTGTGATCTGTAAATACAGGGGGGGGGGGCACAATTCTGATGGATGGGTACAATAATCTATGGGTACACTGCAATGGAGACACCTGATGTAGGGGGACATTGCGATGGGGACATCTGATGTATGGGAACACCTGATGTATGTGGACACTGTGATGTGGCCACTTGGTGGATGGGGACACTGTGATGGGGACACCTGATGTATGGGGACACCTGATGTATGGAGACGTGACGTCTGATGTATGGAGAGACTGTGATGGGGTCACCTGATGTATGGAGAAACTGTAATGGGGACACCTGATGTATGGGGACACTGTGATGGGGACACTTGCTGGATGGGGACACCTCATGGATGGGGAAACTGTGATGGGGAAGCCCGATGTATGGAGGAACTGTGATGGGGACACCTGATGTATGGATACGTCTGATGTATGAAGAGACTGTGATGGGGACACCTGATGTATGGGGACGATATCCTCCTGTATTTCTCAGTGCGGGTTTCCTTTAATAACAAAGCGCTCAGTCTGCAGACACGTTCTATCTCCGCTATCAGACACTTCCGTGCTTTAAAGGGGTTAATAGTGAGTAGCCTGTCCTGTGCCCCTCCCACTAGAGGGCGGATCACACCTACAGTATGACAGGAGCCACGCCCTTCTGCACAGAGCACCTCCTAACCACGCCCCTCCCTGTCAATCCTTACGTGTAAGCTCCTGCAGATTCTCGATCTGTCCGCCCCCTGGCTGGATACTCCCCGTAGGCGGGGCTCTGCCAGTCAGTGCACGGGCTGCCGGCTCCATGCGCCCCGGGACCCAGCGGAGACAACATGAGGAGCGGCTGCAGCAGCGGGGCCATCCCGGGCCTCCTTCTGCTGCTGGTGTTGGGGAGCCGGACTGGCAGAGGTAAGGAGGAGCGGAGAGCGGGCGGTATGGTTCCGGGTATTCATCCTCATTGTCCTCTCCATGGCTCGCCCTCCATCATCGCATCCAGGCCGGGCTACATCAGTACCAGAGCGCTGCATCCCATCACCTGACCTCCCCCCCATCATCATTATCCTCATCATCATCCTCATCATCACCGCCCTGCCACTGTGTGATAATCCCACCTACATTAAGCCCACAACATAGATCCGATCCGGGCTCTGCTCCCCCATCATCACTTTCCAGGGACCCCCGGACCACACATCGCCCCCCGCCATCCACCGGATTCATCTTCTGTAAAAAATGCTCGGGCTTCAGAAAATACCCTTCCCCCTGGCTGACTGCAACTTCCCCCAACCAGCAGGCAGCCAGGGAAGTCCAACCCTCAGCCCTGCATGCTTTGTCCCCGGTCAGGTGACACGGAAAGCAACTCACCTTTGCAGCAGCCAGGCATGGGGGGGCAATTGTGTGTGATTGTAGCACAGGCTTCCTAATACATAGGGAGGCGAGGAGACCCCTCTAATGGTACCTGGAAGGCAGAGATGTGAGGGGCAGATCTACACAGGAGAGGGCTGTGTGTGAAAATTGGAGACACTGGGCACCATGTACTTATGTCTCCCCTGGTGACCCCCGACTTATCCTTCTCTCCCCCTAGTGACCCTCAACGTATCTGGTGATCCCCGACTTATCCTTCTCTTCCCCCCTAGTGACCCTCAACGTATCTGGTGATCCCCCAACGTATCCTTCTCTCACCTAGTGACCCTCAACATATCTGCTGACCCCTGACATATCCTCCCCCCCCTGCTGACCCCTGACCTATCTTTCCCCCCCCCCTTGGTGACCCCAACATAGCCTTCTCCCCCCCCCCCAGTGACCCCTGATTTATCTGGTGACCCCTAATGTATCCTTCTCCCCCTAGTGACCCTCAACGTATCTGCTGACCCCTGACATATCCTCCCCCCCCCCTGCTGACCCCTGACCTATCTTCCCCCCCCTTGGTGACCCCAACATAGCCTTCTCCCCCCCCCAGTGACCCCTGATTTATCTGGTGACCCCTAATGTATCCTTCTCCCCCTAGTGACCCTCAATGTATCTGGTGACCCCCGACATATCCTTCCCCCCCATTGACCCCCAATGTATCTTTCTCCCCCCTAGTGACCCTCGACGTATCCTGTGACAGACATATCCTTCTCCCCCCTAGCGTCCCCCGACGTAGCCTTCTCCCCCCTAGTGACCCCTGATATATCTGGTGACCCTCAACGTATCTGGTGACCCCCGACATATCTTTCTCCCCCCTAGTGACCCTTGACATATCCTGTGACCGATTGTATCCTTCTCCCCCTGGTGACCGATGTATCCTTCTCCCCCTTGTGACCCCCGATGTAGCCTTCTCTCCCCTAGTGACCCCCAAAGTCCCCCCCCCCACGTATCCTTCTCAGAGTGAATGATCACCCTAATGTAAAGATCTCTCTCTCTGATCACCCCAATGCTCAAGTATGTAGCGTCACTTATCACCTGGGTACATGAAGAAACGTATTCCCCAATCACTCCATGCTAGTCCCCTCTCACCAGCTACACCTTCACTAATGGAGACAGCTAATCGCCTGAAGCCCATCTCCTTCACTGGAATCACCCCTCACCCTGTACTCCTCGCCTTCACTGGAATCACTCCTCACCCTGTACTCCTCGCCTTTACTGAAATCACCCTTCACCCTGTACTCCTCGCCTTCACTGGAATCCACCCCTCACCCTGTACTCCTCGCCTTCACTGGAATCCACCCCTCACCCTGTACTCCTCGCCTTCACTGGAATCCACCCCCTCACCCTGTACTCCTCGCCTTCACTGGAATCCACCCCCTCACCCTGTACTCCTCGCCTTCACTGGAATCCACCCCCTCACCCTGTACTCCTCGCCTTCACTGGAATCCACCCCCTCACCCTGTACTCCTCGCCTTCACTGGAATCCACCCCCTCACCCTGTACTCCTCGCCTTCACTGGAATCCACCCCCTCACCCTGTACTCCTCGCCTTCACTGGAATCCACCCCCTCACCCTGTACTCCTCGCCTTCACTGGAATCCACCCCCTCACCCTGTACTCCTCGCCTTCACTGGAATCCACCCCCTCACCCTGTACTCCTCGCCTTCACTGGAATCCACCCCCTCACCCTGTACTCCTCGCCTTCACTGGAATCCACCCCCTCACCCTGTACTCCTCGCCTTCACTGGAATCCACCCCCTCACCCTGTACTCCTCGCCTTCACTGGAATCCACCCCCTCACCCTGTACTCCTCGCCTTCACTGGAATCCACCCCCTCACCCTGTACTCCTCGCCTTCACTGGAATCCACCCCCTCACCCTGTACTCCTCGCCTTCACTGGAATCCACCCCCTCACCCTGTACTCCTCGCCTTCACTGGAATCCACCCCCTCACCCTGTACTCCTCGCCTTCACTGGAATCCACCCCCCTCACCCTGTACTCCTCGCCTTCACTGGAATCCACCCCTCACCCTGTACTCCTCGCCTTCACTGGAATCCACCCCTCACCCTGTACTCCTCGCCTTCACTGGAATCCACCCCTCACCCTGTACTCCTCGCCTTCACTGGAATCCACCCCTCACCCTGTACTCCTCGCCTTCACTGGAATCCACCCCTCACCCTGTACTCCTCGCCTTTACTGGAATCCACCCCTCACCCTGTACTCCTCGCCTTCACTGGAATCACCCTGTACCCATTTGATGGCTGTTTACTGCCAGCTTGTGCCCATTTCACCAGCTGCTAGTATCCTGTTATTTCCAGGCTTTCAGACTTTCACTGCCAACTTTGCTGTGTCTCCTCAGCCATAACTTGTAATCCTCACAAACTCCAAGCATGCATCCTGCTGTTCAGCTGAATCTAGTGAGGAAGTGCAAAGATTGATAGTGATGCTGAGTTCAGTAGCCCATAGCAACCTGGTTGAGTTCTCAGTAGCCCATAGCAACCCGGTTGAGTTCTCAGTAGCCCATAGCAACCCGGTTGAGTTCTCAGTAGCCCATAGCAACCTGGTTCAGTTCACATAAGCTAAGCTGATTGGTTGCTATGGTCCAGGGCAGCTCCTTGCACTCCCTTACTAAGCCTGTTAGTATATTTGCTGAGCATTATTCAGCCCTTTTTTGCTTTAGTTGGCTGGATATTGCCCATCTTCACCAGACTATACCATCCCCTGGCCAGCATTATTTTTCCTTTTGAACCCTGTCTACTCAGAAATATAAGAGTGATGGCAGAAAAAGAGCACGGGGTCCATGGAGTCAGCCCTTTTTGCCGGAGTATAGCCCTATGTTTGCCCCGAGCAAAGTTTTTGTAAGCCAAATCTAGTCACAGTATTGTAAATGAGATCTATATAGGAGAATCAGGATCTCCTTCCTCCTGCTGGTGATCCCTTAAGATCTATATAGGACAGTGATGGCAAACCTTGGCACCCCAGATGTTTTGGAACTACGTTTCCCATGATGCTCATACACTCTGAAGTGTAGTTGAGCATTGTGGTAAATGTAGTTCCAAAACATCTGGGGCTCCGAGGTTCACCATCACTGATATAGGAGAATCAGGATATCTCTCTGGTGATAACTAAAGATCTATATAGGGCAGTGATGGCGAACCTTGGCACCCCAGATGTTTTGGAACTACATTTCCCATTATGCTCAGCTACACTGCAGAGTGCATGATCATCATGGGAAATGTAGTTCCAAAACATCTGGGGTGCCAAGGTTCACCATCACTGATATAGGGGAATCGGGTCACCCTGCTGGTGACCCCTCTAGTGATAACTAAAGATCTATGGGAATCGGGTTCTCCCTCTAGTGATGTACCCTCGAGGGATCCCCAGCTGTAGGATATGCTGGTTTATCTTCAGTCACATCACCGACATGCTGTCAGTCTTTAGTAAATCATCTCATCATTCTAGCTAGTACCCATCTCACTCCTGGCCTCATCACTCAAAACACCTTCCCGTCACTGGCCAACTCACTGCTTGGCTCTCTCTCCAGCGCTTCCCCCCTCTGACTGCGAGGAGAACCAGTTCCAATGTACAAACCAACGCTGTATCCCCAGCCTGTGGAGATGTGATGAGGACGATGATTGCTCCGATAACAGTGATGAGGAGGGCTGCCGTGAGTGCGGGTTCTGGGGGGCATTACTGTAATATCTGCTTTTGATGTTCTGCTGGTTGGAGTCCATAAGCTGTTGCATCACCTCTTGTGAGGCAGAAATTGGAATGATTTGTGTTTGTCAGTTATACATACATATGCAATGCTCGGGGTTTAGTAGTTTGTGTCCATGGAGAAGCTGTGGTGGTCGGCTACTTCTCTTCAGGCAGAGATTAAGAGAATGGTGAGCTTTTTTATACAGTGGTGTACATGGGCTACTCAACATCAGATCTGGAGGAGTTCATCACTTCCAGAATGCTTAATGAGATTGGACTGTATATATTCGTGACTGGACACTGTAAAAAAAAAAGTGTGTGTGTGTGTGTATATATATATATATATATATTAGTAGTGGAGGCTACGGAGATTGTCATTGACCATTCTGGCCGGCATCATGTCTCCAGCCATATTGGGATTGAGAAACAAATCCTGAGACAACCGATAACGTGAGGGATTGAAATCGACTATGTTGATTTACTTTGGCAAATCTCCCATCCACCTGGAATTAGCCAGAATGAAATGTGCATGTTTAATTCACGGCCTCCATAGCCATAAACATGCACACTGGGCAATAAGAGTGCGTTAAACATTTTCTAGTGGTTTATTATTGCCTTCATGTTTGGTTGTTCTCTGTCTATGGCCACCTTCATGGCATACATTCCTGACACGGCGCCAGGAGCCATGTAAAATGCTAATGGGCACTGTGAGGGGGATTTACTAAAACTGGTGCACATGGAATCTGGTGCAGCTGTGCAGAGTAACCAATCAGTTGCCAGGTTTTATTGTCAAAGCTTAAGGCCCCTTTCACACGGGACGGATCAGTAATGATTCCCCCCCGTGATGATCCGCTTGCTCAGCTGGGAGCGCTCCGTTGTCCCCGCTGAGCCGGCGGTGGACAGGGCGGTCTCTGCACACTGCAGGGACCGCCCTGTCAGCTCTCCGCTCTCCTCTATGGGGGATTGGATGAGCACGGACCGTCTGTCCGTGTTCATCCGATCCGCTCTGCAGACAGATAGAAAAATAGGATTTTCCTCCGTCTGCAGAATCGGACAATTGCGGAGGTGGACGATCGCTGGTGTCTGCGGATGTTTATCCGCTGACACCCGCTATCCCATAGGAATGCATGTATGTCCGTATTTCAGCCGCAAACGGATGGACATACTGTCCGCATGTGTGAAAGGGGCCTAAGTGGTTGTAAACCTCAGACACGAAATATGAACAAAGCATATCCATCTAGTGTGTACTTGTCTCCATTAGGGCCAGTTCACACTATTGCGATGTGAGAACCCTGCAAATCAAGTGCAGGTTCCCGCATTGCACCCGGCACTTGATTTGCAGCGTGCACACTGCCATATGCGAACTGCTGGGGAGTGTCATTATATGTTAACGATGCCCCCATTTCAGCTCGCATATCACACTGCGAACTGACAGATCGGACATGAATCGGATTGCATATGTGTGAACACACATGCGATCTGATTCTGGTCCGACCTGAAAAAAGGGTCCCGTGCGTGTTTCCACCGAATGCAGTGCGATATCAGCCATACTATCTGTATGGCTGATATTGCACCACACAGACATCGCACGTAAGGTGAACAGCAGTGCGCTGCACATTACATGCGATGTCTTCCATCGCAATAGTGTGAACCGGGGCTTAAGAACACAAAGTGTAATTTCTGTCTGCTGCTTTGTTCCTCTAGCAGCATGAATTACTGCTGACAAGTCTTCATGACACCAAGAAAATGATGACAGAGGAGGGACCTCCCAGCTGATTGACAGCCTTAGCTCTGTTGCTATGTGGGGGTTGCTAAGGGGGGGTGTGTCCCTTCTCTTCAATCAGCCCCCAGCTCTCCTCGGCTCTACAAAGTGTAAATTCAGCTGTCCGCCCCCCCTTTTTTTTTTTTTTTTTTTTTTTTTTTTTTTTTTCTGAACACTCAGACAAGCTTTATAAATTCAACACTTTGAATAGAAGTAGAAAAGAGAAGACTGCAGATAAACAGGTACAAACTATGTAGGAGGATTTGTTTTAATCTCGGTGTATCACCTAAGGCCAGTCACTGTACTGGGTATATGTAAAGGTTTACAATCCCTTTCATTGAACAAGCTGAAGTTAGAAGCTGATTGGTTACAATGCACAGCTGCACCAGATTCTGTGCGCACCAGTTTTAGTGTTCCAAGCATAGAGAGATAATACAATGGCTGTGGGTGTCAGTGCTGGACACATCTCAGATGGTGTTTGTACTGATAAAGTTGCCTAGTGAGGAACGTGTGCTATCAAATATCATGCGTGCCATTGTCATCGGCCCTATAATGTGCGGCGCCGGCGATGCATACAAAACCAGATAATGCACATCAACACATTGCACAGATGTTAACTAGCACCCTTTAAAACAATGGCTGCGCTGTATGCATGCATTCATGTGCTTTTAAAAGCTTAGGTGTGATTGGGCTCTAAAGGTAACGTGTAAGGATGAGCTCAGGCGTGTTCGCATGGACCATGTGCTGAGCCCGCCAGGAAGTCGGTGCAGCGATGTGCTAATTGCAGGCAGTGAGACATTTTCCCGATGTGCGGCTGCAGAGATCGGGCAATGTCTCACTGCCTGTTATTAGCGCAGCGCTGTGCCGACTTCCTGGCGGGCTCTGCACGTGGAGTATGTGAACACGCCTGAGCTCATCCCTAGTAACGTGTACTGAGAAAATGCGTGGGCTGCCGTTGCAGAACTCTCCTTTTGAAGATGCTAGTTGCCTGGCTGTTATGCTGATCTAAAGATTTAGTACTTTGATTTACTGATTTGCTGCAAGTATTCTAATCAGATGCTCTGACTTCACTAGATGCATGCTTGTTCTGTGTCAGTGGCTCATAAAATATTGAGGCTTAAAGGGAGCCGAGGCAATTGGCATTTTCAGCAGGACAGCAGTAGCAGCCTGTGTGGTCCTGGTAAGATATCTAAACATGGGGAAAAGTCACTTGTATTTGCACAGATCTGTAGAAGTGTTTGGCTGGATTTATGCCTTTTCATGTACATTTTTATGTGTTATCAACACGCCTTTTGTATGCGCTGTCACTGTTATCAATAACCCTTGACAATGGGGTTTATTTACTAAAGGCGAATCTACTTTGCATGGCAAGTGCACTTGGACGTGCAGTCGCTATAGATCTGAGGGGGACATGCAAGGAAAAGAAAAAATCTGCGTTTTTTGCTTGTACACGATTGGCTGATATAAATCAGCAGAGCTTCCCCTCAGTTTGGCCCCTCCCCCCTCAGATCTACAGCGACTGTACTTCCAAGTGCAGTTGCAGTGCAAAGTGGATTTGCCTTTAGTAAATCGACCCCAATGTGTCAAAAAATGGTCAACATCCTCCCCGACAGATACAGACTAGTACAATGTAAACCAATGGCTAATGGGATTCCTCTTGTCATGTGACAAATCTCATAGGTGTGAAAGGCAACTTACATTTGAACATGAGGTTTTTTTTTTTTTTTTTTTTTATAGTATAAATAAACAACTGGTGCAAGTTAATTGTAATTGCTTCAGGCTTTGTTCACACAGGCGTACTACAGTGTACACCTGTGTGAGCGGCACTTTTGACCGTACAGGTGTTCTGGGCATCCCCATGCAGATGGTTCCATTCATGTCAATTGGGGTGCAGCGGCTGCATGGGCACAGCTACTGCCAATATGACAGCCATGTGTGTGCGGGTGCATGGTCTTGAACGCACAGGGGTTGATTTACTAAAACTGTAACACTCAGAATCTGGTGCAGTTGTGCATGGTAATCGGCTTCTAATTTCAGCTTGTTCAATTAAAGTGTTACTAAACCCACAACAGTAAAATCAGTCTGTATATGCAGTAAAGCATGCTTGTTTTACTCACTGTGTGTTAAAAGGTTGTTTGACCCTGTCTCCTCTGATCCTCCCCATCTTGTATTGTCTCCAAAACATGTGCAGATAAGACAGTTACTGGAGTCAGGCTGCACATGCTCAGTTTCGTGTGTATTGCTAAAGAGTTTTTTTTTTCTTGGGGAGAGTGCATGTGATCAGCACATGGCCAATCAGCATTGCCCAAACGGAGGGTCAGGAGTTCTATATGATTCTGATAGGATAGCTAGTGAGGTATGAAAACTCCTCCTCCAAGCTTTTACCCAGGCACTAATAGAAGTCACAGGAAGGCCATATACTACTGCTGAATATAAAATAACTGCATTTCCATGTTCTGTGTACTGTGGAACACCAGATACAGTAAATGCAGGGTCCTGGGTTTTGTAACACTTTAAAAAGGTTGTCAACCCGATAAAAAAAAAAAAAAACTGTAAGACAAAGGCATAATGAGCTAGTATGCATCACATACTAGCGCTGCATGAAATGCTTACTTTTTTAGAATGAAGTGCCCGCACTCCTCTGAGATGGCTGACTTCTTCCCTGGAGTTTCTTCTGGGTTTGCGGGCTCTGGCTCTGTGATGTCACTGCGTGCGGGAGCTGCCGGTTGCAACACAGGGCCCTGAAGAAACGGCATCAGTCGTCCTTCAGAGCTCATGCGCCGATGCCGGCATGTACAGTAAATATCTCCTAAAAGGTACAAGTTTTGGCGATATGTACAGTACCTACAGGTAAGCCTTATTATAGACTTGCCTGTAGGTACAGTTAAAAAGGAAAACTTTACTTCCGCCTTTTAGACTTTGACAATAAAACAAGGCTGTTGATTGGTTTCTATGAAAAGCTGCACTAGATATTGCACTCTCCAGTTTTAATAAATCTGCCCCACATTGTCAGTGTTTGGGGCCTGTGCATGCGCACGCCCCATCCAATTGGGAGTACTGGCTGTGCCCCAGTTGCTGTGAATGGAACTGCCTGCATGGAGATGCACAGAACACCTGTGCATCCCTTTGCAGGCAAGCATGGACCTCGCATGGGTGTATGCTGTAGTACACCTGTGTAAATGGGGCCTTATACTATTATTATTTAGAATGTGACATGAAACTTCATATACTGTATAGTAGAGATGCACCGACATTTCGGCCGCCAAAATGTTTCAGCCAAAAATTGTGTTTACGGCATCCGGCCATGGTGCTGCTAATGGCACGGAAAACGCACTGTGTTTTTACTGTAAATTTGCGGCGATTTTACCTTACTGTGCATATTGGGTTTTTGAAAGGTCATATGACTCAAACATGACATGGGTGCGTTAATGATGTGTTCTTGCTGCGTTTTCAATGCATTTGAACTGGGAGATTTTATTTATAATTTTTTTTTTTTTTTTTTTTTTAACTGACAAAAAATGCAGCAAGCAGGATTTTTATCACCACAATGGAGTTGCAACGAACCAGTGTGAAGACATACATAGAATTTTTAAAGGGATACCTTTTTGAGCTTTTCTTGCGCTAAAGGTGGCAATAATGGCCGACGATCAATTCATATTCATTTAAATTGATATTAATTAAAAAGTCGAATACAATTCTATATAAAAACATACTTTTTTTTTTGTTTTTTTCTGTTTTGGTTTTCAGCCAAGTGCATCCTGCAGTTTTGGTACCCAAATTTTTGGTGCACCTCTGTTGTATAGTGCTTTTTGTAAAAAGAATGCTGCTTATATTTTAGCATAGTAACACACGCCTGCTCTGTATAATCCGGTGCTCATGATGCATACAACGTATATAATCTGGTGTTTATGATGCATGCAGCATATACATAATCTGGTGTTTATGATGCATGCAGCATATACATAATCTGGTGTTTATGATGCATGCAGCATATACATAATCTGGTGTTTATGATGCATGCAGCGTATATATATAATCTGGTGTTTATTATGCATACAATGTACATAGGGTGGTATTATCCAGCAACGTCTCTATTGCTGGAATTTGTAGCAGCGAAGCACCGACAGTCTGTATTGTAATGGATCTTTGTGTGGTCTGGGCTGTCATTGTTTGTGTAGCGCTGTGTTTGCTATCAATGGGGATGTGATGAGTCTATTGATTGCGGTGTGCATTCTCTGTTCTGGCACCTGCGGAATGCTGTCTGCACCTTGCATAGCACCTGTTAGTGACAACTACCCCGCCAAGCTGGCCAATCTCTTCCCTGGTGCACCTTTCCTCCTCCGCCGTCTATCAGTGTTTATATCAGAGGCTCTGCATGCAGCTGCTCTTTTATGAATGAACGTTCTCACTTAAAACCATTGGCTGCGGCTTAGCATCAGATGTAGTCACATGCCAGGGAGGCGACCAATAGGAAGGCAGAGAGGGTGCACACACCCCTGACCCTGTGTACTAGAAGGTGTGGCCTGGATTAACCATTGCCAGTCTCCCCATTGCTGTTCCATACTGGTCCTGGTGTAGTGTGTGTGTGTGTGTGTGTGTGTGTGTGTGTGTGTGTGGCATCATGGCTGCTGTTGTGTAATATGGAGGGGATTGGGGGGCACTGGGGAAGATCTGATGCCTAAACCTTGAGCATATCCTACGTCTGCTCCTCTGTGGGTTGGCTTTGTATAGACGTACACACTGCAGTGTCTGCTCACAGGAGGAAATAATACGTGTCATGCTTTGTCATGCTGTCTAGGCATTGCTTGATGTCACGCCCCCCCATGACACATTTCTCTGTAATGCTGCCACATATGTAACCATAGAGGTATCGATGTTGTCGCTTCCTGGTTGTCAGACTCTGTGCTGGAAATCTGGGACTTCTAAAATATGACCTTTAACGCAATGTTCATCCGAACACATAGACCTCGTGTACACTGTGCGTTTAGGGCCGTATGACCGGAACGCAGACATCCTGCATTCCAGACATAGTATGTCCCTAAATTGCAAATGCAAGACTGCAGTGCTGGTATATAACCTTCAGGCTGGGTTCACATATATATATGCGGTGGAGGACTCCGCTTGTGATTCGATATGAATCGCACTGCATTTCTGTTCAAATCGCATGCAATTCTTTGCAGTGCGATTTGAACATTCATTTTGTATGGGTTCAATTTTATATATATATATATATATATATATATATTTATAATATAAATTTTTTTTTTTTCTTTTTTATTGCTGCACCGGAATCGGGTGTAAAACACCCATGCGATCCGATTCTTGCAATAGAATTGCATTTTGCAATCTGTTTTGGGGTATCATTAATTTAACATTGACACTGGTGGCAGATTGCACGGAGAGCGATTTCAAGAAACGCTCAGGATTCGCTGCATTGCATATATGTGAACTGAGCCTCAAATAATATAATGTGAAAATCCAACAGTAGTAGTGAGACGCCTCAACAAAAGTTTTTTTTTATTTTTTTTTATATAGATGTATATAACAATGGTAATGAGACCATTTCACTTACAATTAATAAATAGTACTTAAAAGGGGAGCTCCAGGCTCCTTCAGAAAAAAAAATACAGTAGCTGTCGACTTTTTTAATATTGGGGCACTTACCTGTCCAAGAATCAAGCTGTGTTTTTACCAAAGCCCATTTTTCAATCAGCTATTGGGTGCTGCCGCCGCCATCTTCACTGGGGGTAACCGGCAGTCACGGCCGGCTACCTGGTGCGCTTTGTGAATGGGCCGGCGGAGGAAGGAGGAGGGGGACCGAACTCCTGTCTCAGTTTGCGTTGGCGAACTGAGCAGGAAGTGGAAGTGGGTACCTGTCAAAACCAGGGACCCCCCCCCCCCAAATGTCTAATATGGGACTGGGAACGCAGCAAAAACACACCGAAACCACAGCAGAAATGCATATGGTTTTTTACCGCAGAGCAACCTATTTCTACCTGTCATAAATTTTGCACCTGTGCCTCCTGGGCTCCTGAAAATTCCCGGATTTAATGCACATGGCTTAAGGGCCTACTCACATCATGTTGCCACAATGAAACGCTTGGCTTCTGGTGTGAACACGCTCGCAAAGTGACAATGTGCTGTACTGTTTCTATGCGGTAGCAGCTTTGTCACTTTAGAGCCCATTCACACAGGGGCAACTCCTGATCCGACTTCAGGTCGCCCCTAGTCGCCTCAGGTCGCCTCAGGTCGGACAACATTTAAAAAGCAATGTAAGTGAATGAGAGCCGTCTTAATGCACACTACTGAAGTCGCTCTGACTTCAGAAAAGGTTCCTGTACTACTTCTATCCGACTTGTAGGCGACTGGTACCCATTGATTTCAATGGAGATCGCCTCCAAGTCGGATCTCCGTTTATACGGAGGCGACTTTGACAGAATTATCAGCTCTCAAGAGGGAACTCCACGGCAAATTTCTGAAAAAAATTTGGCGTGGGTTCCTCCTCCGAGAGCATACCAGGCCCTTAGGTCTGGTATGGATTCCAAGGGGAACCCCCTACGCCGAAAAAACGGTGTGGGGGTCCCCCCCAGATCCACACCAGACCCTTATCCGAGCACGCTACCCGGCCGGCCAGGAAAGGGGGTGGGGACGAGCGGGCGGCCCCCCCCTCCTGAGCCGTACCAGGCCGCGTGCCCTCAACATGGGGGGGTGCCTTGGGGGAGGGGGGGCGTGCGGCCCCCCCACCCCAAAGCACCTTGTCCCCATGTCGATGAGGACAAGGGCCTCTTCCCGACAACCCTGGCCGTTGGTTGTCGGGGTCTGCGGGCGGGGGGCTTATCGGAATCCGGGAGCCCCCTTTAATAAGGGGGCCCCCGGATACCGGCCCCCCACCCTATGTGAATGAGTATGGGGTACAATGTACCCCTACCCATTCACCTGTGGAAAAAAAGTACAAAAAAAAAACACAACACAGGGAAAAAATATTTTATTGCACAGCTCCGGGGGTCTTCCGTCTTCGGGGGTCTTCTCGCCGGACTCCTCCGCTATCTTCTTGTAGCTCTTTTACTAGCGGAGGAGTCCGGCTTTCTTCCTCCCCGCCGCCGGCCTCTTCTCCCGACTTCGGGGGTCTTGTCCCCCTCTTCGGTTCTTCTGCCGGGCCACCGCGCCTTCTTATAGCTCTTTTACAGGCGGTGGCCCGGTCTTCTGTCGTCGCCGCCGCCTTCCGTTCTTCTTCTTCTTCTTCTCCAGGAGATGTTGACACGACGCTCTCTCCGGCCGGAATGCCAGAGCCGCCCTGCGCTGCCACTTATATAGGGACAATGGGGCGGTGTCACATGGGTTGATGTCACATGGGTTGATGTCACATGGGTTGGTCACATGGGTTGATGTCACATGGTGACCCCGCCCCCTTACCATGTGACATCAACCCATGTGACCAACCCATGTGACATCAACCCATGTGACACCGCCCCATTGTCCCTATATAAGTGGCAGCGCAGGGCGGCACTGGCATTCCGGCCGGAGAGAGCGTCGTGTCAACATCTCCTGGAGAAGAAGAAGAACGGTAGGCGGCGGCGGCGACGACAGAAGACCGGGCCACCGCCTGTAAAAGAGCTATAAGAAGGCGCGGTGGCCCGGCAGAAGAACCGAAGAGGGGGACAAGACCCCCGAAGTCGGGAGAAGAGGCCGGCGGCGGGGAGGAAGAAAGCCGGACTCCTCCGCTAGTAAAAGAGCTACAAGAAGATAGCGGAGGAGTCCGGCGAGAAGACCCCCGAAGACGGAAGACCCCCGGAGCTGTGCAATAAAATATTTTTTCCCTGTGTTGTGTTTTTTTTTTGTACTTTTTTTCCACAGGTGAATGGGTAGGGGTACATTGTACCCCATACTCATTCACATAGGGTGGGGGGCCGGTATCCGGGGGCCCCCTTATTAAAGGGGGCTCCCGGATTCCGATAAGCCCCCCGCCCGCAGACCCCGACAACCAACGGCCAGGGTTGTCGGGAAGAGGCCCTTGTCCTCATCGACATGGGGACAAGGTGCTTTGGGGTGGGGGGGCCGCACGCCCCCCCTCCCCCAAGGCACCCCCCCATGTTGAGGGCACGCGGCCTGGTACGGCTCAGGAGGGGGGGGGCGCCCGCTCGTCCCCACCCCCTTTCCTGGCCGGCCGGGTAGCGTGCTCGGATAAGGGTCTGGTGTGGATCTGGGGGGGACCCCCACGCCGTTTTTTCGGCGTAGGGGGTTCCCCTTGGAATCCATACCAGACCTAAGGGCCTGGTATGCTCTCGGAGGGGGAGCCCACGCCAATTTTTTTTTCAGAAATTTGCCGTGGAGTTCCCCCTTGAGCTCATTCTCTGCTTGGCCTCGGCAAAAGTCGCCTGGCCTGGGGCGACTTGTAAGTCGTCCCAAGTCGGGCTTGAAGTCATCACAAGTCGTTTTGAAGTCGTCCCAAGTCGCTCTGTGATCTTAACTCAAGTCGTGTCCAAGTTGCCTGACTCAAGTCGCCTACAAGTCGTGTTGCCCCTGTGTGAATGGGCTCTTAGCCTTGTTGGAAGAGGGGACTGTGTGTGTGTGTGTGTGTGTGTGTGTGTGTGTGTATATGTGTGTATTTACACACAGTTTAGATTAAAGGAGTTCTGTGGTCATGGAATACACATAACATCAGCATTGTAAAAACTATTTTCTATTTGACAATCCAATTTAAGCTTACTTGACAAACATTTTCTTTTATGTTGTGAGTTCTGCCTGTCTGCTGGCTATAGCTTTCCACAACTTCCTGTATTCCCTGCATGCTTTGCGGCTTCTCCCCTGCTGTCTACTTTTCATTTCTAAGGACTACATATCCCATGGTACCTTGCTGCCAACAAGCAGTGATTCCTGTATTGACTCCGCCTCCTGAAACTCCTCCTCCTCTCAGTACTTCTATAGTTCAGAAGGCAGGCTCTGTGAAATGTGTGACACGGCATTGCTACTCACACTGACTTTGAGTCACAGAATTGAAGTAAATGTGTGGATCTTCACAAAGTAAATCTGCAAACTTCAAGATCCTTCAGAGTAATAGGAGTATGTTAGAAATAACTGACTACAGTTACAGTATGTGAATGTATAACATTCATTTTACATTTTGACCATAGGCTTTAAAGTTATTGTAAAGGCTTGTTTAACAAATAAATAAATTAAAAATAGGTTATACTTGCCTCTTCTGTACAGTTGGTTTTGCACAGAGCAGCCCTGATCCTCCTCTTCTCGGGTCCATCTTTGCTGCTCCTGGCCCCTCCCTCCTATCGAGTGCTCCCACAGTCAGCAGCTTCCTATGGGGGCACTTGAGCCGAGTACTAGCTCCCTGTGTACATTCAGACATGGAACCCCGCCCCCTCTCTCCCCTGAGAGGAATCATCAGCTGAAGACTTTTCAGAAACTGCATTGCAGAGGTGTTTGTCCCCCATTGTATTCAGTGGTTTCTCCCTTTTTTACCTCACTTCTGTAAGAACTTAAAGGTCAGTGGGAGAAACCACTGAGCTCAACAGGGGTCACTGGATGTTGTTACTGGATGCAGAGAAATCCTACTCTGCTAGCGTTGATAGCAGTGGTAGCAGATCCAGTAACAGATTTTAGTCCATCCAAGTTTTTGAATTAACTCGAGCCCTGATGAAGCTGAATGGCCCCAAAATGTGTTGGATGTTTAAGTGTAAATCTTCTTCTTTTTCTTCTTCTTTTTCTTCTTCTTTCTTCTTCCTTCTTCTTCTTTCCTAACTTCTTTTCCTTCTTTTCCTTCCTTCCTTCTTTTCCTTCCTTCTTTTCCTTCCTTCTTTTCCTTCTTTTCCTTCCTTCCTTCTTTTCCTTCCTTCTTTTCCTTCCTTCTTTTCCTTCCTTCTTTTCCTTCCTTCTTTTCCTCCCTTCCTTCCTTCCTTCCTCCCTTCCTTCCTTCCTTCCTTCCTTCCTTCCTTCCTTCCTTTCTTCTTTTCCTTCCTTCCTTTCTTCTTTTCCTTCCTTCCTTTCTTCTTTTCCTTCCTTCCTTCCTTCCTTCTTTTCCTTCCTTTCTTCTTTTCCTTCCTTCCTTCCTTTCTTCTTTTCCTTCCTTCCTTCCTTTCTTCTTTTCCTTCCTTCCTTCCTTCCTTCCTTCCTTCCTTCCTTCCTTCCTTCCTTTCTTTCCTTTCTTCTTTTCCTTCTTTTCTTCTTTTCCTTCCTTTCCTTCCTTTCTTCTTTTCCTTCCTTTCTTTCCTTTCTTCTTTTCCTTCCTTTCTTTCTTCTTTTCCTTCCTTTCTTCTTTTCCTTCTTTTCCTTCCTTTCTTCTTTTCCTTCTTTTCCTTCCTTCCTTCCTTCCTTCCTTCTTTTCCTTCCTTCCTTCCTTCTTTTCCTTCCTTCCTTTCTTCTTTTCCTTCCTTCCTTCCTTTCTTCTTTTCCTTCCTTCCTTCCTTTCTTCTTTTCCTTCCTTCCTTCCTTTCTTCTTTTCCTTCCTTCCTTCCTTTCTTCTTTTCCTTCCTTCCTTCCTTTCTTCTTTTCCTTCCTTCCTTCCTTTCTTCTTTTCCTTCCTTCCTTCCTTTCTTCTTTTCCTTCCTTCCTTTCTTCTTTTCCTTCCTTCCTTTCTTCTTTTCCTTCCTTCCTTCCAACCTGTACACACGGTTGGAAATTCGAACAGAAAACGTCCGATCAGATTATATTGTCGGAAACTCCGATTGTGTGTGGGCTCTATCGGACTTTTCCTGTCAGAAATTTCTATGGAAAAAATTTGAGAGCAGGATATAACATTTTCCGACAAAAAAAAAATCAGATTGGCTTTTTCTGATCGTTTGTAGAGAATTCCGACGGAAGTGCCACGCATGCTCAGATCAAATTACGAGACCAAAGCTATTGGGTACTAGAGTCTACATAGTCCCGTCGTACAAACCGAACGTCACCACATTCCGAACGATCGGATTTTCCAACAACTTTGTTCCAACCGTGTGTGTGCAACACCAGTTTCGGAAAAAATCAGACGGATTTTGTGGTCAGAATGTCCGACTGTGTGTACAAGGCATTAGACACCAGGGTCCTAAAGGGCTGCTGGGTGGTAGCGGTGAGGGGGTTAAATCAGCTTGGACTCTTATCATTTGGTCTGGCTCTCCTATTGGTGGATGGTTTTTAGCAGATGACAGCCAGGCAGCTTACATTTTCCGCAGGTCTGCAAAGGTCTGACTGGTATTCCTGTTACTGCAGGTCTATTGGATGCCGCTCTGTGCTGCCTGTGTGAATGAGGCCCATCGTGTCTTCCCAGATATCGCCGTCTACACGGGAATGTCATTTCCATTAACATCGTCTGCGCTGAGTGCTGAAGGAACATAATCAGTCTTATTCAAAGCAGACAATGCATTTTTTTTCCCATCCATGGGCAATGCGGGATTACATTGAAGTGTTCTGCAGCTGCAGAGTCTCCAGACATTTCCAGCCCTCATACAGAACGCAATGAAGTTATATAGGGAGGGAGAGAGGTTACAGAGATGTTAGATTGAATTATTAATGGGAGCATCACTTGTCTCCTGACTGGGTAATGCTAATTGGTGTTGGGTTCTCTGTGCTTTCTTCATGCACGGCTCTGACCATGGGGGGGGGGGGGGGGTTCTGTAGTTCTGCCTGTGCACTCATACTGATGCTGGATAAATGCACTTTCATCACCGTCATGACACCGGGCTTCTATTAAAAGTGCTTTGAAAGTGAATACAAATTGTGTTTGGGCTGAAAAAAAAATCCAGGAGAATGGCATCAGAGCAATGCTGTGAAACGATTGAATTGGCCGCACACTATAAAAAAATAAATTGTTCGATTTATGCCGTCCCTGCCAAAATGTAAAATATCTGATTTTATATAGATGGGAGAGTGAGAGATTATTATTATTATGATTTTTTTATTTTTATTAATATAAAAAAAAAAAAAAAAAAAAAAAAAATATATATATATATATATATATATATATATATATATATATATATATATATATATATATATATATATATATATATATATATATATATATATATATATATATATATATAATTTTTTTTTTTCATAAAAAGGGCAATTTAAAGTGTGTCTCTAGACAACCCTTTTTTTTTTTTTTTTTTTTTTTCTCTTTCACACTGGATTAATATTCCCCACTGGGGCACATAGAAATGAATTGTTTCCTATGGGCCCTGTTCACATTGCAACACATCCCAGAGATGTGGTGCGGTAAAATGCAGGCATGCTTCATGCTCCGCATTTCACCGTACAGCATTGTGTGTCACTTTGTGCATTAACCCCTGTGCACCAGCACTTCCCAGCCCTTTAAGAGGTTCCAGATGCTGGGGGGGGGGGTTTATGAACATGTGACTGCCATGATTGGTTGTCACGACAGTCACATGATTGGAAAGCTCCCAATCACAAGTAGCGTTCTTGAGCTTTCCATTTGTCGCCGGTAACCGTGCCGGGGGGGGGGGGGGGTCACAGGGCAAGCGCTCTTGGCGCAGCTGCATTCACCCCACTTCACGCAAATGTGCGGCCGCTCGGCACCAAGGCCCACCTGCCAAGTGGCTGCATATATGCTTGCAGCCGGTGCCAAGGGGATAAAGTGGTTGTAAACCTCAGACGTAAAAAAACGAACAAAGCATATTCCTCTAGTCTAGTGGGTCTCAATTCAGAACACTAAGGCTGGATTTACACCATTGCGAATTGGATGTGGGATCCACACATCCAATTTGCAATAGCAGGAGGTTTTAACCAGCTCTCTATGGAGCCAATTCGCATATCACTGGCGCGTTTTGCAGAAAAACGCTGTGTGTCTTTTGGCTTGTTTCAGCCCAAAATTCAGGCTGAAATTGGACTTGAAACGGTGAACCAGAACGCACCGGACCCCAGCTGTGAGATCAATTCATCGTAGGTGTGAACTGAGCCTTCGTGTCCTTTGCTGCCTCATTTCTGTTATCTCCATGAATCTCTACTGACAAGTTTTCCTGACACCAAGCGATTATAAGGTGACAGGAGGGTAGGAGTGGTTCTGTTCTAGGGTGGAATGTTTTAACCCCCTAAATGAGTAAATTGTATCCCTGCTGGGACCAAATGTAAAAATTAAAAAGTGTAAACCCAATACATAAATAACCCGTGTTCTGGTACAACAATCTAATATGCCACTAGCGACTAATATATAAAGCCAAAAACCTATGAAGTGCGATCCCAATATGCAAATGACCTAGGTTCTGGTTCAACATATTGGTGTATCGCTGTTTTAAAGCTTCTCCATGCGACTCATAAAATAAACATACAAAAAATGCGAACAAAACCAGAATATGTGAACGGCGGTATCTGCATTTTAAAACATATGTGAAAACATAAAAAATAAAGACCGATGTCCTTTTGAGTGATACCCTTAAACAATTGACAAAATGAAGCTAAAGAAAATGCAATGTGTGACGGCTTCTGGTCTGGGGAATAATGTTTAAACCGACGCACTCCTCTCTGTAGAAGTCTATGGGGCTTACTACTTCAGTTGTAATAATGCGGAGCGCTGACAACAGAAGCCTGCAGGCAACGGCTAAACTGCGGGGACATTCAGCTGTATGAAGAGATGAGTGTATCCTACAATCGTTCGTTCCCAAGTGCTGCTGCTTAAAGTGACACTAAACCCCCTTTTTTTTTTTTTTTAAACATTTCGGGGTAAGAGGTCCATGCTTGCACAAGATGATTGGTCGTCTTTTAAAAAAAATGACCCTTTCCTTCTTGTCAGGTCGGTCTTGTGGGTGTCTCCTTTTAGGTAGCCGGCTGCTATAGAGACCGGTCATGTGCACTCCCGTTCATAGACACGCACAGCACCTGGCGAGCCACACCTCTGCTCCATCCTCCTCCCAGCAATATGATTGGCGGCAGCCAGAGCCTATCACTCCTCTGCCTTTAGTACTCTCCTTCACAACCCAGAAGTGTGGGGAATGGCGCAGATCGTCTTAGGCTGGCCATACAAAATTCAAATCTCAGCCGGTTCAGCAGGATCCGGATTAGATTTGAACCATTAATGGGCAGGCTGAATGTACCAAGTTGATCGATCAATTTGGGTACAATTGGGCCTGCCGTCTTCTCTTGGGATTATCACTAGTGGCTGCTATAGCTTCTAGCGAAAATCGCTGTCTTCTCCTGACGGGGATGGCTTCCCCTCTCTGCTATAGCCGCTAGTGATAATCACTGTCTTCTTCTGACAGCGACACCTCCCCCCCCCTCTGCTATAGCCGCTGGCAATAAACACTGTCTTCTCCTGACCAGGACAGCTTCCTCTCTCTGCTATAGCTGCTAGCGATAATCACTGTCTTCCCCTGGCGGGGACGCCCCCCCCTCTTTGGTATAGCCGCTAGCAATAATAGCTGTCTTCTCCTGACAGGGACGGCTTCCCCTCTCTGCTATAGCTGCTAGAAATAATCACTGTCTTCTCCTAATGGGGACAGCATCCCCTCTGTTTATAGCCACTAGCAATAACAATAATCACTGTCTTCCCCTGATGGGGACACCCCCCCCTCCCTCTGATATAGCCGCTAGCAATAAACAGTCTTCTCCTGACAGGGACAGCTTACCCTCTCTGCCATGGCCGCTAGCGATAATCACTCTTCTCCCAACGGGGACGCCCCCCGGTATAGCTGCTAGTAATAAATACTATCTTCTGACGGGACACCTCCCCCCCCCTCTGCTATAGCTGCTGGCAATAAACACTGTCTTCTCCTAAACAGGACGGCTTCCTCTCTCTGCTATAGCTGCTAGCGATAATCACTGTCTTTCCCTGGCGGGGACGCCCCCCCCTCTTTGGTATAGCCGCTAGCAATAATAGCTGTCTTCTCCTGACAGGGACGGCTTCCCCTCTCTGCTATAGCTGCTAGAAATAATCAGTCTTCTCCTGATGGGGACAGCTTCCCCTTCTGTTATAGCCACTAGCAATAACAATAATCGCTGTCTTCTCATGATGGGGACACCCCCCCTCTCTGATATATAGCCGCTAGCAATAAACACAGTCTTCTCCTGACAGGGACGGCTTCCCCTCTCTGCTATGGCCGCTAGCGATAATCACTCTTCTCCCGACGGATGCCCCCGGTATAGCTGCTAGCAATAAATACTGTCTTCTGACGGGACACCCCCCCCCTCTGCTATAGCTGCTAGCAATAAACACTGTCTTCTCCTGACCAGGACGGGTTCCCCTCTCTGCTATAGCCGCTAGCAATAATCACTGTCTTCTCCCGGTGGGGACAGCTTCCCCTCAGCTCCTGATTGTTGGCAGGAGATCCGAAGCTGTCGGTGACCACCAAGTCTCCATGCTGGGCGCACAAACACCGATACACAGACCCACAGAAGTGTGGGTATGCTTTTTATAAAGGGATGCATTTGCTAAATACATTCCAGGTCCATCAAAACAAAAGGTGTGCATAGTGTTTCTCTAAAAATCAACAGCCTAGTACACCTGATCATAAAATTGTACAAATAGCACTTTCGAAGCGATCGTATGATAATCTGATCGTTGGTACGCAGCTTTCGAGAACTGATCACGACAGTTCATCCCAAATTATCCAGATGGGGGGGTAAAGAGAAATTCTCCTACAATTTTCGTTTGATCAGTTTTCATCCGAAAATACAATACAAAGACACTACAACAGATTCCATCACTTTTCATAACTTTAAGAGCCGCTTAATTGTCGATATGGAGACTAGCATGCAAAAAAAAAAAAAGAGACGTTCATTCCTTATAATTTCATTATCATTCGGATAATCTCACCATGTCTAACAGGCTTAGGTAGAAAAGCCTATACCCTGCTAGCTGCAGAGATGGCCCCTTTCTGCCTTTAGGGAAGCAGTGGTCTCTCTGCAGACATTCTGCATACCCCTGTTAAGTCAGAATCAGAGCTCTCAAATCAGTGGGGGTCATGAGCATTTGCTAATTGCAGAAGGAAGCTCGGTAGGGGATGTGTTGGACCACTGCGTTTCCACAGAGAGCAAATACTGGTTGCTGGCGGGGTGCAGGCTTTTCTACTCAGGTTGTAGCTGCTTTAGGCCGCTTTCACATGGAGCTCAGCAGGGGGTCTGTCCTCTGATCCTCTGCTAAGCAGAGCAGGCAGTTTACCGGTCTGTGTCTGCTCAGTTTATGCAGAATGGACATGGACATGGACACAGCCCGCTCTGCTCTATGGGCATTTGGGTGTAAACGGACCGGCGTCCTCTGATCCGATCCACCTACACGGAAGAGGACGGATCCCCTCCCGTTTGTTTTTGCAGACCAGATCTGATCAGAGGTAGGCGTGTGTAAACGGACAAATGTTCGTTTTATACCTGCTGGTCCATAGGGATACATGGATCATCCGATCAGGACTGCCCGACAGACTGACAGGTGGACCTGGATTACCGATATGAAAGAGGCCTTAGGCCCCTTTCACACGAGGCGGATCCGCTGAACGGGCTTCGCTAGCTCAGCGGGAGATAGCTTCATTGATTTGGCTGAGCCGGCGGATGACAGGCCCATCTCTTCTCACTGTGCACCGGTCAGAGCCCCGCTGTTCTCCATGGGCAGATCGGATGAAAATGGACTGCATGTCCCTTTTCATCCAATCCCATACGGTCTGCTGGACGGATGGCAAATGTATCGGCATCCATCTGTTGTGAGCGGATCTTGTCGGATCCAATGGCAGATGGGTGTCAGCGGACACATCTCCGCTGACATCCGCCTGCCCATATAAGTCAATGGGTGGCCCGCTCGGATCCACCTGAAAAAATGGACAGGCGGACCAATCAGGTGAAAGGGGCCTTAGAAAGTGAACTGTAAGACATTATAAACTTTTTTTTTTTTTTTTTTTGATGTAGAACATCCCGCTAGCACAATGATCAGGGCTATGCAAAAGCCCTGCTTTATATCTCATTTGTTCGCTTAGCTATGCTCTCTTATTAAGATGCGCACATCATCATTAGGAACGTCAAGAATGACATATTTTATGCTGTGCGTTTTTTATCAGACATCTTATTAATACCTGCTTTGTGGCTGTAAGCACCAGTTAGTGAGATTTCAGAATTAGCATATAGGAGCTTGCGGCTTAATATTTGGATTCCTGGCAGAAGATGAATTGCTAAAGCTTTTCTGTGTCCTGTAGTAAGCCTGATAAATTGGTGGCTTATGGCGGGCTGAAATTGCACCTATACAAAAATGTTACTCTAAGGCTTTAACATGTGCTGATTGCAAACATTAACCGACTTCACAGTGCTGCAGCACTTTGCTACCCTGGAGAATATGCTGCTCTGACTTCCTTTAGTGATGACCTAGACGCTTAGTCATGTAATATATGGTTAACCACTTGCCTACTGGGCACTTGTACCCGCTTCCTGTCCAGCCCAATTTTTAGCTTTCAGAGCTGTCACACTTTGACAATTGCGCGGTCATGCAACACTGTACCCAAACTACATTTTTTATAATTTTTTTTGAGACCGATTTTCATTTAATGTGTTTTTTTTTTTTTTGTTTTTTTTTCTTTTATCACCACTAGATTTATTTTTTGCAAAAAAATTTTTTTTCTTATTTCCAAAATTTTATAACGGAAACAAAGTAATTTTTCGGCTTCACTGGTGGGCGCCGATGGGGCTCCACTGATCATCAGGGCACTGATGATCAATGCCCCGATGATCAGTGTAGATGTCCCTTGTGTGGATTTGGATTTGCCAGTAATGGACTCTCCTCTCCCACTCAGCTTAAAGCGGAGGTTCACACAAAAATGGAGCTTCTGTTTTTCGGAACCCTCCCCCCCTCTGGTGTCACATTTGGTACCTTTTTTGGGGGGGGGGTGCAGATACCTGTATAATATAGGTATTTGCACCCACTTCCGGGAATAGACTCTGGAGGGAGTCGTGCCCCTTTCTGCCAGCCACCCCCCTTGCTGTCTCCTGGGAAACGCACAGGTCCCAGGAGCTAGCAGGGACCAGTTAGGATGTGCAGCGTGACTCGTGCATGCGCAGTAGGGAAGCGGGAAGTGAAGCCACAATGCTTCACTTCCTGATTCCCTCACTGAGGATGGCGGCGCCAGCTGCCGAGAGCCGAGTGATTGGCTTCGGCTGCCGGCATCGACAGGTAAGTGTCCATTTATTAAAAGTCAGCAGGTGAGTATTTGTAGCTGCTGGCTTTTAAAAAAAAAATATATATATATATATATATATATATATATATATATATATAAATAATATATTTTTTAGGTGGACCTCCTTTTTAAGTAGAGAAATACCGGCAAATCCTGTTTTCACTGTGATTAGCTGTGCTGTGATTGGCTCTTTACCACAATCTGTGATCAGCTGTGTCCCAATGACACAGCAATCGCAGATACCAGCGGATGGGCACAATCATGGGAGGGCATCAACAGACACCCTCCTGGCAATTTCTGACTGCACTGTATTCATCATTCAGCTATAGTTCGGTTGCGAAGAGGTTAAAGCGGAACTAAACTGTATCTGAGCTCCGCAAGCTGAAAACACTATTGAATTAATTTTTAATATTCAGAGCAAACCCATCCATGTCTTAACGCTATATTTTGTCTTTTTACTTTATTTTTTAAATCTTCTTTTGAATAATTCATTTTTATTGGCCGCGGTGGTTTGTGCTGCGCTTTAAAAGAGGAAATTCATGCCATGATGGGGGACAAGACTTTTTGCCTTGTCCACAGTATGTATCCAATTTTGGCTCCTCTTAGTAAATGTTGGTTCCTCCTGTATGTTAATCAATTTCTACTTTAAAATGTCACACCACGTACTGTTTCTAATGTGGCTCTGGCTAACAGGGTGTGTATTTTTCATCTGCCTACCACAGAAAAAGCTGGCAAAGGTCTTGCACAGCAGATGCATGGGGTACCACTGTCCTTGTGCCCACGTGGTCAGGTTGCCAAGCATAAAATTTTGTCTAGATATGAGGGTGGTCTCTTCATATCCACTGCTTGTGGCCTGATATGTTTTGTGCATTCATCCCTAAACGCATAGGGTCCTATACGTGGGTACCTCTCAGTGGCATTCAGCCTTGCACACTAACCTGTAGGGGCGCACTGCAGCTAGATGCCTTAGTGTGGGGGGGGGGGGGTGTTCACCCCAAACTAATTCAGTTTGAGGCTCATGTAAATTGTGTATTTCATACTATTGCAATGTTCATCTCTTGTCTTTCTTGTATTGTATCTCCGTCCTGATCTCCTCCAGCTGTTTTTTAAGCCACTTTCTATCCACACACTTGCTCCATAGGCTGCTTATCATTTCTTTGGACCAGTTTTCTGAGAGTAAAACAGTAAATTGTGCCACCATAAGGAGTGGGTCTGCTTAGGCACCTGTAGTCTCCGTCAACGCGCATGAGATGGAGGACATTACAGGAGTACAGGTGGGAGCCCGTTGTCAGGTGGGAGCCCTTTGGCACCTTGCAATAGGAAGTGCCTGAACAGGAATAAGGACCTTCAAAACAGGATAACTGCTGAAAGTTTTTTTTTTTTTTTTTTTTTTGCCTTCATGCAGAGAATGCATGATGGTGTAAAACCTTTTACAGCCCCTTTTAAAGTCTTTGCAGTTTTCATTAGTGAACATTATTCTGAAATTATTCGACAATTTTTAGGCACAACTTTTCCCAGATTGGTGAACCTCTGCAGATCTTTACTTCTGAGGCACTCTTGACACTCTAAGATGCTCTTTTTAAGCCCGGTTCACACTGTTACGACACGACATTCGTACCACTTTGGATCCGACTTTGCCTTTTGGCCCCCCTGCCCCAAAGCACTCGCCCCCCCCTCTCCCCATGTTGAGGGCATGTGGCCTGGTGCGGTTCAGGAAGGGGGGGCGCTCGCTTGTACCCACCCCCGGTGCGCTGGCAGGACGCTAAAAAAAGTCCTGCTAGCTGCATCTTTGGAGCAGTGAAGGAGTGGTGTATACGCCGCTCCTTCACCACTCCTGCCCATTGAAATCAGTGGGGCAGCGCGGCTATACCGGTGCTGCAGCAGCGCTTTACAGTGGGTTTAACCCTTTCGCGTCTGGTTTTTAACACTTTCTTGGCCACTAGCGGGGGTTAAAAGCGGGTGAATTACGCCGCAAAATTGATGGTAAAACGCTGCTAAAAATAGCGACGCTTTACCGCCGACGCACCTACTGCCCTAGTGTGAAAGGGGCCTTAATGCTACATTTTCTCACTTTAAAAATGTTATGATTTTATATTTTCTATTGTGAATAAAATATGGTTTTATGAGATTTGCAAATTTATTACATTGTTTTTATGTAGATTATTTGTGCCTATGTTTTTGGAATTGGAGTTGTATGATTTTAGCTTAGATCTACTTTGGCACATGGAAGTTTATTTTTGATAAAGCAAAACACAGCATGGAAAAAAAAAAATGTGTGTGTGTGTGTGTGTGTGTGTGTGTGTGTGTGTGTGTGTGTATATATATATATATATATATATATATATATTATAATCTCCCCCTTTTTTAACATGCTCCTGTATCCTGAGGAAAACCTTTCTAGAGTGAATGAGTTCTTACTGACTGCTGGCCGTGTCCCTGCTGAGCATACAGAATGCGGAGCGCGGTGTGTCTCCAAACACAATGGGACCTCTAAAAAATGTCTGTGCAGACAAGGCCTTCTTATCACCTCTATGTACTGGACAAGAGGCACCTCTGAAACGAACATAATAATGTCAAACTTTACTATGCAAGTTCTGGGAAAATTTATTTTAAAGGGTTGATCCACCAAAATTGGCATTTAAACCAACCCCGACAGGGGGGGGGGTTGGGGGGAAATGTTCCAACAGCAGTACTTTATAAAAGGAGATCTGTACTTGCCCGTCTGAGTAGAATCTTTTCTCTCCTGAAGAGCTAGCGTTCTCCTCTGTTAGACGTCCCCTCCTGCCAGCTGCTGTGGTTCCAGACATTGATTCCCCCGTCATTACAGGACACTGCTTTGGCCATTATAAAGGGTTCCTAACCTTTTTTTGCTGGATTTTGTGTTTAACACGATGGAGTAGGCAACATGAATAGCTGAAACGTATAGACGTGGACGGGAACACCCAAGTCTCCCAGATGGACAGGGTCAGGGGGATTTTACTGTTGGAGTATGAAAGACGTATAGGACACCAAGGACCATGAAGCCCACCTGTAACTAAAGTATAATGTTTAGGTAGACTGACCCTTTTACCATAAAGAGCTTGTTAAATGTAATTTATCTATATAGACCAATTCCACAGCAGAACGCATTATGATCGGTTTCTGCAAAAGTATTATTATTATTATTATTTTATTTATTGTACATTTTTATTTTTATTTTATTATTATTTTTTTTCTTTTAAATTAACCCCCCCCCATTTGTGATCTTCATTTTAAACCAGGTCCATAGTTATTCAGGGCACTTTTGCTGGGGACCTAATTCACTGCCAGGTGTAACACACTGCCTCTGACGCCCTGGCGCCCAACACCTGGCGCCCAACACCTGGCGCCCAACACCTGGCGCCCAACACCTGGCGCCCTGACGCCCAACACCTGGCGCCCTGGCGCCCAACACCTGGCGCCCAACACCTGGCGCCCAACACCTGGCGCCCTGGCGCCCTGGCGCCCAACACCTGGCGCCCGACGCCCTCTGACCTCCAGTCTGTAGTGAAAACATTTATTAGGCTAATAGTATTGATCTCTAGTAGCCTTATGTAACATCTTCCCAGTTTCATATGGTCTTCTGCAGCATATTCCCAGACCAAAATGTTTCCTGTCCACACGCTTTGATCCTCATTTCCTCTGTTAGGTTTATGCTTTCTGACAGTCCTCTCAAGCCTTCCATATATTAAACATTCTGTGTGGCCCTTTGGTGATGTGAAAGGCCACATTTGAGACCCCCTTTAGCTCATAAGTTGAATCCATTGCTCTACAGCCTCGGCCTTGTGACTAGTTCTTGGTGGGTTGACAGACCGGCATAGAACAAATACAATGGCACCATCCATGTGTAGAGGATGAGCTGAGTTTAGCCCCATTTCTTGCTGCACCTGTTATATTGTATTCTTTACTTCTTTTTAATTTTCACTACAGGGCAAAAGGCTTATCTCTTATGTCCTCCCTTAAGAGGATTTGCATTGACTTGAATTAAGAATGCAGATAGTTTTCCGTTTACATAAAGATTTGGCGATTCCATTCTCTATTTATATAATCCAATTTAATGTGTGCTTTTATAATAACCTCGTTGAATAATTTAATCCAATAGGGATTTGGGAAGTGGTGAATATGTACACGGCACGTGTCATTATTGGGACGAAACCTGTACGCTTTTCGCATCACCACTCTTGAAGTAACAGAGGAACTAGGGCAGCAATCTGCAGCCAGCGTGTTGAAACGCGTCCGCGTGTTGCCGTGCCAAGGGATGTTTTGTAAGATTGCTGGTATTTAATTTTAGTGATTCTAGGAATAATTTACAATGAAAGGTATACTCCAGATACACTGACAAAACTGTATATAAATAGAAACCTAAAAAAAAAACATTTTCTCATTAAAAGTACAATCCAATCCAAATTTTAGGTGCAAGGCAGGAAAATAAATTGCACGTTATTGTCAAAATTATTGTGACTCCTGCCTTTACACGCACATGAACTTTTAATGGCACCCCAGTCTTGGTCTGTAGGGTTCAATATTGAGTTGGTCCACCCTTTGCAGCTATAACAGCTTCAACTCTTCTGGGAATGTCCACAAGGTTTAGGAGTGTGTCTATGGGAATGTCTGACCTCAATGCCTTTGCTCAATCATGACCCCCTTCCCCCGCCTACATGTACACCCTCCAAACCACATCAAATTTTGGGTGTGGTCAAATTTTATTTACAGTAGGAGGGTCTTTAAAGGGCATTAAATGCATAGTACAGTACATAGTAAATACAGGGTGCAGAGTTTGGGGTGTGCTACGCACATAGTGCAGCGTTCAGGGGGCCACTGCATACAGAATGCTGAATTCAGGGGTGCGCTTCACACAGTTCAGCCTTCTTCCACAGCTGCCTACCTCTGTATCCCCCCATCCACATCTCACTTTCACCCCTCTTCTTCTCTGGTAACCCCCCCACGCACTGTAGGTGTGTCCACCTCTCTCACTTGCAGGGAGATCGTCCAGTGTTGGCATCCACACTGCACCCCAGGCACCTGCGTCTCCCTTGTCCCCATTCTGCCCTCAGTGGGAGCTGTTCAGGAGATCAGATCTTTGGGAGTTGTTGGGAGACCTACTGACACTTGTAAATACCGAAGCTGGACTTCTGTGTTTTACAAGTGCTAGTGGTGAGCAGGAAGCAGAGGGTTTAAACCAGAGGTGGTGGAACTGAGTTCCACCAAGTCCCAGCTGAAAAAAAAAAAAAACATTCTCCCAGAAGCACATTAGTGAGGTCAGGCCAAGGCCTGGCTTGCTGTCTCCACTCTAATTCATCCCAAAGGTGTTCTATCAGGTTGAAGTGAGGACTCTGTGCAGGCCAGTCAGGTTCCTCCACCCCAAACTTGTTCAGCCATGTCTTTATGGACCTTGCTTTGTGCACTGGTCCAAATCATTTGATGGAGTGGGGGTTACAGTGTGGGGTTGTTTTTCGGGGGTTGGGCTTGGCCCCTTGGTTTCAGTGATGGGATCATTTAAGGCATCAGCTTACCAAGACATTTTTGATAATTTCATGCTCCTAACCTTGTGGGAACAGTTTGGGGACGGCCCCTTCCTGTTCCAACATGACTGTCTGTGGACCAGTGCACAACGCAAGGTCCATAAAGACACGGATGAGCGAATTTGGGGTGGAGGAACTTGACTGGCCTGCACAGAGTCCTGACCTCAACCTGATACAACACCTTTGTGATGAATTAGAGCGGAGACTGTGAGCTGGACATTCTCGTTCAACATCAGTGCCTAACCTCACAATTGTGCTTCTGGAAGAAAGCTAAAATATTCCCATACACACTCCTAAACCTTGTGGACAGCCATCCCAGAAGAGTTGAAGCTGTTATAGCTGCAAAGGGTGGGCTGACTCAATATTGAACCCTATGGACTAAGACTGGGATTCTATCATGTGCGTGTAAAGGCAGGTGTCCCAATACTTTTGATAATATAGTGTATATGATTTGTTTGGTTAATGGCATTAACACAGCAGTGGTGTTTTTGTGGTTTCCCCGTATAACAAATTTCTATTGCCTGTTTACCCTGCTATCTGGTATTTGCCCTTTTCCTGAACAGGCTAAGCTGTCCAGCAAAATGGGAGTTACAGAAAAGGAAATGTCTATCTCCGTTGCTAAATGGACAGAGCAGCTGTCACTCAACCAGCAGGTACAGGGACTGCAGCACTTTGGATGCAGAGAAGGGTGCCCACCATCCTACAGTACTGTAAGTTGGTGGACGAAGATGACGTTTCCTCCTCCCACTTTCAAGCCAAATACTCTCCATCATTGGTGTATGAATGCCACACACCAATGATGTTTCTGAAATCCACCTATGTTGCCCGACCACAGCAGCAATCACAAAAACAGCTGCCCCACTTACGCGTTTTACTCAATAGTCTTTCAAGTTGGGACTGCTGTTGTGGTCATCTGTGCAATAAAGTTGTATTGCAGTGATGTCATTGGTGTGTGTGTGGCTCCTTCTTCTCTTCCTGAGGAAGCTGGTGGTCACCCTATAAAAGAAGGCTTTAGAGAGAGGGGGAAATAGAGCAAATAGTCACGTACCTAATATATAAATTATGAGATTTATTTGCTATGGATTATTTTTGTCAGTTTACAATTTTTGGGGGGTGGTTAAGGATGCAGGCACAACAGTGACATACCAGAATGTGCACAGCCTTATATATATTTTTTATTTTTATTTTTTTATTTTTTTAGGATGGATTCCAGATAAAAGTACATTTTAGGGTACTAATCCTTGTCTCCCTTTTTTTGTCTTTTTTTTCTTTTTTTTTTTTTAAATTCTTGACAGGGCAGGGTTTAATTGCTGTCTCCAGCCCAGCAAGGGAGCTTACGTACCATGGTCACCAGTGTGACGACCACGGTGTTCATGCGCCAATCCTGGCACATCGCACGGTTTACTTTTTTTTATTTTTTTTTCTTTGTACCAATTTTATTGAAAATCCCAAAGTGACATTTCATTAAATTCTATTGGCAGCTGAGCAGTGCAATGTGGTTGATTGTGCTACAATGAAAAAAGGGACTGCATGCTTTACTTTTTTTTTTCAGTGCACACCACCAGCGCATGGTGGTATGACCTGGCCTGATAGAGAAACAAGGCTTTTTGCCTAGTCTTGCATTGGGGCAGCAGTGGGCATGGGTGTCTAGCGGAGTCCCAATGCACCTGTTGTGAACTGGCCCAGAAAATTACGAGATAATGCAAAATTGGCACAGGAACAGATGTAGAGGGTAAAAAAATAAAAAAATCTCTGTCTAGGGCCTATTCACAATTCCCTGTTCATTAAACTGTATGAAAATGTTTAAAAACATGGGTGTGCATTGGCGTGCATTTTTATGCACGTTTTAATGTATGTTAATGCACGTTAAATTGCTTCAGGTCTTTGTAAAGGCAAAAAATATAAAAAAGTTTTTTTTATTTTTTCAATAGATATTCATATTGTTGTACATGCATTGCATTAAAAATACATACATGTAGCATTTTAACACATCACACCACACTGCACATGACACCAGGGTTGTGGCGTGAACAGGACATAGAAAGCAATGGTTTTCTAGACGTCCTTGCGGTGTCCTGCATTCTTCCCATTTGTTAAAATGCAGGCCTCTGCAGTGTGTGTGATCAGGGCTTAAGAGGCGAATTCCTCTTACGTTTTAGGGATTTAATCTCCCTTTCTGTGCATCCTTTGGAAAGGAAGTAAAAGTAAACCTTCTCAATGGGAAACAGACTGCAAAACGTGGAGAAATACACTATAGGCCTTGAAATACTTAGTCATTTGTTGGCTTGCCTGGGGCTCTACATTTTTATTCAGACGTTGCTTTAGCGCACAAAATCTCCCTCCCTGTCGTCTAGTGGTCTAAGAACCCCCTTTGCTTACCTGTTTGTAATTCAGGAGAGGTATTCTCAGACACGCCCATTGTTTGATTTTTTGCTGCATCTCAAATACAAAGATGTATCAATGTCAGTGCTACAAAGTTTTTCACTATGTAATTACATTCAGACCTGCCCTGGATGTTTGAATCTGCAGAAAGTGAAGATAAATAGCGCAGGATCCAAAGAGCAGACCCACCTACTACACACAAGAGATACTATTTGGAATCTGGCGGATTAAAAAGAACCAAAATTGAGGTAAAATTAGGAAACGACCCTATTTTAGCATAATTACATTGTTTATTGGCCAGCAGTTCACTGGATTCACATCTTTCCCGGAATTGCTCTTATTTCAATAATGTAATATCCCAAAGAACCCAATTTCAGCATTTCTAAAGCTGGCAGTAGATGGATTGAACTTTGGTAGGTTCAGCAGGGACTGGTGGAATTTTATGACCGACTTTTGTCGAATGGGCTTGTTGGAAGACTTTTCTTGATCAGCCAGCTGTAGCCAATGGGCAGCAGCTGTTGATCGGTGTATTCTGACAGTGGAGGAGTCCTACTGTCACAATACAATGTCTCTGCGGGAAGGTTTTCTGACTTTTCTCCATCCACCTTGCTTGTGTGGATGGGGGAATCGGTTTTGTTGGTTTTTCAATCAAGCGGCTAGATCATCTTCTTCCATTTTTTTTTTTTTTTTTAAATCTGCTATCTATGGCCAGCGTAATTCAGAGGCGTAACCTTCCGTGGCTAGCAACATATACTCTTGTGGGAAAAAAGGGGGGGAAATACCTTCATAGACAAGTTTGATCATGCAGAATCTCTCCGTACACATTTTGTAATGATTTTCTACTGACTGATCATGTTGGGGGGTCTATAGACAATTGGCATTTGGCCAATCGGCCCATTTTTCTTTCTTTTTTTTTGTTTTTTTCGTCTAGGTTGCGATCTGATGTCTTCTGGAGAACCCACAGACTCTGCTGGCCAAGGTTTTTTGGGAGGACTAGCATAAAGCAGATGCTGTTTTCCCCAAAAAGCCAGTACTGGAAGGCTTTCTAGCACTGATGCCTGAAGGCTTTTACTTATTGCCTACATTAACTCTAGGATCTGTGGGCAGCTTATTGTTAGGCTTGGGCTTTGGTCTGTAGAGTTTTGGCTAGATGGCAAAGCAAGACTGTATATTGCATAATCAAGCTATAGCTAATCCAGTGGTTCCAAAAGCATAGCTCCCAACTATCCATGAATTCGAGGGACTGTCCCTGATTTGGAACAATGTCCCTCTTTCCTTCTCATTTGTCCCTCCATTTTGGTCTGATCTTTATAGTTGTATAAAAAAATTTTTTTACATATACAAAATAAATACTTTTTAATTTTCAGAAAGTGTTTCCTGTTGCTAAACCTTCCATCCAAATTCTAAACTGCTGCATAGTAAATTTTAAAAGCCAATATAAAGGAATAGATCTGTTCAAAAAAAAGTCCCTTGTGGATTTAATTAACCTTTTTAGTTAATTTGCCTTTTAAGGGGTGGTGGCAGGGGGCTTGTCCTATGCCTACATACTTTTGCTAGTTTGCTCTCATCTCAAAATGTAGGATTCAATTATTACAATACGCACAAGCCAAATATTAGACAGGTTTTTTTTGGGAATTGACTACTATATGGGTCATCTCCAATACTGTAGGTGACTGGGTGTCTAGTGAGTTTTAAATGGCCAGTGTAAGGACTTGTAATCCTGTAAAGTCCACAACTGTGTATTATAGGAGGTTTCTGTACCACTGCTGCAGAGATACGGAACATCATATCTATCATATTTGATGGGAGTGATTTCCAAAGTAAACAGACTGGGGAAAGGTAAGAACCCCTGTGATGTTTTCATTGTTGCTTGTGTATGTCATGGTAGATCCTGTTCTAATTTTCTTGTTCTGGTGCCAAGGGAATACAAATGCTAGTCACTTCTTCTATTTGTTTTTAAGAGATGCCTAAAGGGCCAAAACCCACTTGTCTGCTGTGTGTGTTTATTGCAGCACACGTGACATGCGTATTTCAAATGGCACCAAGCACACAAAGGCAACGTAGTTCCAGTGCACATTTGTTGCAGCACACCACAATGCATGGTAATGAAATGCCATGTGTTGTGTGCCAAAAAAGGTGTGTGTCTGTTTTTCTGGTTGTTTTAATGCCTTGCCAGCCCATTAATTTGAATCGGTTACTTCCAGGTTCGACTTGAGCGACTTGCCTTCTGTGTACTGAATACAGGATTTCCTCGTTTGGCGTTACTGCAGCAGAAAAGTGGGTTTTGGCCCTTAGGGAATTTAAAAAAAAACAAATGTAAACTTTGACTGTAATTTTATTACTGTGGCACCAGAAGAAAAAAGTGAGAACAGGATCCTAGGAGAAAGACCTAGGTAGCAATGAAAACATCAAAGGTTCTTGCTTTTCCTCAGTCTATCCACTCGGGAGTAAATTCTGTCTTTCATTCAGAGAACAGCTTGCATTTTTTTTTCAGTGAATACAAGGAGGCAGAGATTGTGATGTTATCCTCCCCTCCAAGATTTTTAAGATGTCTGGTGGAAATGCCAAGCGTGTGACCCCCCCCCCCCCCAATATGTTCAGTGTACAGATAGCAATTTTCTGGTGTAGCACCCAGGAGAGACCAGCGTTGATTACTACAGTGAACTTCTGCACCCCAGTGGCCCCCATATATGAGCTCTTAAGAATTAGATGTAACCAAGACCAGCTGATTTCCCCATCCTTGCTAACGACGTGGATGGAGGAAACTCCACCGCTATTGTATTCCGACAACTCTCTACCTGAAGCTGCTTGCTTACAGTAGTAGTGCTGATCAGCGTCTGTATCTGATAGGATTTGTCACTGTTCCGCTCGTTGTTTTCCACCTGGCTCAATTGTTTCTTAAATCGAATTTTGTGAAGCCAAGCGATGCTTGCACGGCCTTGACTCAAATTTTTGCCAATCCAGCAAGAGTTGGTCAAGATTTGAGCTATCTTTGGGAGCCTTGAGACCATTTCATGCACTTTCACTGGTTTGCATTTATTAAGCCTGCAGTGGCTTCTAGTTTTTACGAACTGGCTCGCCAATTCTTTCTAGATGTTGCTGTTTTTGTCTTATGAAAAAGACGGATTAATTAAACATTCTTGTATTGTAGCTGACCCTTGCCATCACAGCTGTGGGGTTGGAGTGAAGTTTTGACAGCACAAATTCCCCAACTTTCCTTTTTATAAGGTCTTTTATAAAAAACAAAACAAAAAAAAGCGACATAACATTGTTAATTCAAAATTGGTCACATGGTTGAAATATCTATAAACCTTAACCATATGACTGTAATTTTCAAACTAGGCTAAAAAAAATGTTTCCCCTCTTTTTATTGGGTTGTAATTTTTTTGTTTTTTTTTTTTTGATCAACTGTGGGTATAGAATTGCATATATGGAGGTTTTCTATTTTTATTTTTCTCTGTTGGTTGAACTTATGTTTTTTTTTTTCAACCTGTGTAACTATGTAGCAACAGTCACTTTTTGGAAAGTGAGTCCCTATTCTGGTGGGTGAACTTTGTGAATTTGGCATGAGTACACTGTAATGTTTAGTTTGAAATCGTGTAGGAGGGCCTGTTAACATCATTTGCGTTGGTCTAATGCAAGCTAAAGTGATTCACCTTGTTTACTATGTCAGTACACATCACTGCCATCACAGTTGTGTACCGGAGGAAAAAAGGTACTGCATGCAGCACAGTTCAATTCTAC